>NC_090439.1:991997448-992613698 GCF_031143425.1 Pleurodeles waltl
TGTCCTCATCACCCGGCTTGTCAGGTAACAATATTGTTGCAGCTTCCACTCTAACCAGTATCTTCATTGTTCTTGACCTGGGAAAGTCAGTCTCACACACATTACACATAAAATGTTGCATTAGCAAGAACATCATCTCCTAGCAGTCAGTTCACACGAAAAGCTGCTGTTATGAGCACATTTAAACAATACAATAGACATTTCACAACTTAATCCACTTGGCTAGCATTTTAATTAAACGCTAAGAAATACAGCTTCTACATGAGGCCTGGCAAAATAGGCCAAGACACTTGCTAAGTTAAGGCCTACAAGTAATAAAACTAAAGCTAAATTCATAACCCTTAATATGACAAATTACTGCACTAGTCTAACACATTTGATTAGTAAACTTCGTTAACATTGGTGGCCATTCTTCGAGATCAAATTTTCAAATGCGTGCATTATTTTTCTACGTTATTTCATTTTCTACATAAATTCATTATTTAAAATACATAAACACTCATTACATTTTTTTATTAAAGCACCTGCGCCAACAGATTTGAAAGTTGCATTTGAGTATCAGAGCTAGCTATACAGCAGAACATCTTTGAGGTCTTTGATAGGGGATAGGTTTATTGATTCGGAGGAGGTAAGATTGATGCATGTTTGTAATTTGTGGTGATAGGGTGTTTTGCTGGATCTGGGATCACATGGTGATCTTAAGGATTTTGGAGCTCTGGGCCAGGTGTATTTTGGGGGCCCCTGTTCATAAAAGCTTTGAATTTATGTTTTAGTGTCAGCTCTTTCATACCCTCTTTGACCAAGTCACTGCTAGCGCACAGAGACACTGGCCCACATCCTAAATGTGTTTACACTTAATAGCCCAGGATAGTGATCTGTGTTTGAATATTACAGCACAGCCTAGCTCACTATATTATAGCAAGTATTAATGTCTCTGTGACACCCTCCCGTCTCATATATGAGGTCCTATTTAGATTTACAAGAAAGTTATTATAGATAAACATGACCACAGCATTTCTCTACTGAATATATTTAATATACTAAACACATCACCCAAATTTGAAAATTACAAAGGAAAACAGTGTTTAAAACAATGTCTATAAAAGTTATATTGGGTCATAAGGGCAAGCCTCTTTCCAAAACTGGGTTAGCTCTGCTAAGAGAGCAAGGCAGAGTCTGAAGGGGAGGAGAGCCCTGGGAGTGTTTTGTTTATCTTTCTCCCCCCTCGCTTTATTCCACAATCTGTTTCTCCTGCTTCACACTCCCTGGGCCCTTCCTCCCTTTCAAACTCTGCTCCTATCTCCTCGCAGAGCTGACTGTTTTGTTTATCTTTCTCTCTCTTTCACTCTTAAGCCCACTTGCTCTACCTCACAATCTCTGTCTCGAAGCAGGAGAGACAGAGGTTGTTAGATAGACCGAGTCGACGAGTAGGCTTAAGAATAAAAGAGATAAAGAAAGGATGTGTGGTATAGGCATTGGATGAGGTCAGCCTGATTAGAATGCTCACTAGCCTTGCCTTGGGCTGAGGTCATCCATGACATAGGGGTGGAATGTGAAATGTAGAGAGGGAGCAGTGTTCACTTTATGAGAGCTGTTGGTCTAGCTGGATGGTGGATGGGATGTTCAATTAAAAGAACCTACAACTTCAGCCTCCTGGTACACAACATCGCTCTTCCTCGAAGGTGCAAACAGCACAAACAAAGCAGGAAAATATGGTAAACGTGCTCTGCACATCCTAATAAAACAAGGCTGGGCTGCCTAAAGCTGTTCTCATTGGCCCTGATGCCCTGAAGCATCACGGCCAATGAGAAAAGTCCTCCAGTGGAGCAGCGAGCACTAGGATTGGCTGATGGTTATCATGCCAATCCTGGTGCTTTTTAGGCCATTCACACAACGTTCTGGTCGACTATTGGTGGTTGAGACAAGCCACATCATTGGCTGTCACCCAAAACAACTGAAATTACGGACATATGGCATCCGTGAAAGAAGTCTTCACAGACAATGGACAAACAGCTGGTATTACGGACTGTCCGTGAAAATTACAGACAGGTGGTCTCCCTAGTGACAATTGCAGGATTTGGGTGCCCAGCGAGTTCACGTTGTATGAGCGCCATGTCCGCCATGAGAATGATGCAAAGGAGAGAGACAAACTAAAAAAAGTAGTTACCCACAGTAAAACATATTGGCAATTGTGTAATTATCCAGGTGACAGGGTCGGGCATCAATGCGGTAACAAAACCGCCCCAAGGCGGGACAAACGTAAAGCATTTACCAACAACATCCATGGATTTTTCAAAAGCACACCCATGAACCAAGTGATGGGCGTGGTTGAACTCCACAGATAGATAACAACAGGTCTGAAAAGCAGTGCTTGAGCACTGCTGCACTCAACCTAAAAAGTGGCCCTCATTTACAAATAGACAGTTTAGAACTTTTAAAGACATTGTGTAAAGGTATTTTGCAAGGTATGGGAGGCTGTGCTTGTTGCAGGGAATGTCTGTTTTAACATCATGGAAATCGTAAGTAAAAACCAGCCCACCATAGCATAAAATAGGCCCGCAAACCTAAAAAAAAGAAACAGCTTACGAGATAATGTATCAGACCAGCCCTTCGGGCCCTGCCTAAGTGCTCTAATAAGCCAGTCCGGCCCTGCTAGGAAGCCCGATTAAATAACAGATAGCCATTCAGCTTGTATTACATTTCATAAACGTTTTTATATCCAAATTTCTGTGCATGAATATCTCAGTAAAGTAAATTGGAACAAAATGATTTTTGTTTTTTGAGTGTTGAAGCCATTTTGACTGCGATATGCGTTAAATGAAGCATAGCTATTTACCCAGTCACTCTTGGGTGCTCCCCACACTTTCTAAAACTGCATTTTAAAATGCGTGAAAACCATCTGCTGAGAACTCGTGTTCTGTTCATGTTCCTTCCCACAGCGATTGAAATTGACAGAAACAATTTATTCAAGAAAAATGGAGAAGCTGTAGGGAGACTGAAATCAGACAGCTGTGCCTTGGAATTGCATTGCTTCCTGCTCCTGCAAATAGGTTTTGCAATATACTTGCCCATAGCAGGTGACCTTAGCAAAGGTATCCCCCCAGGTTCCATTCTTAATGTCATCAGTGATTGGTTGGAATTTAGAACATGGCCCACAGTGCAACGCATAATAAACTATGCTGATATACATATGTGCACTGCAGAGTGAGCATCTGACTATAAAGAAACAATGGAGTGTTTAACCCCTTCACTGCCGGGCCTTTTCCCCCTCCTGTGCCGAGCCTTTTTTTGGCTATTTGGGGCAGTTTGCGCTTAGGCCGTCATAACTTTTTGTTCACATAAGCTACCCACGCCAAATTTGCGTCCTTTTTTCCCAACATCCTAAGGATTCTAGAGGTACCCAGACTTTGTGGGTTCCCCAGAAGGAGGCCAAGAAATTAGCCAAAATACAGTGAAAATTTCGTTTTTTTAAAAAACAAAATGGGAAAAACGGGATGCAGAAGAAAGCTTGTGGTTTTTTCCCTGAAAATGGCATCAACAAAGGGTTTGTGGTGCTAAAATCACCAGCTTCTCAGCTTTTAGGAACAGGCAGACTTGAATCAGAAAACCCAATTTTTCAACACAATCTTGGCATTTTACTGGGACATACCCCTTTTTTACGATTTTTTGTGCTTTCAGCCTCCTTCCAGTCAGTGACAGAAATGGGCATGAAACCAATGCTGGATCCCAGAAACCGAAACATTTATGAAAAGTAGACAAAATTCTGAATTCAGCAAGGGGTAATTTGTGTAGATCCTACAAGGGTTTCCTACAGAAAATAACAACTGAAAGAATAAATATTGAAATTGAGGTGAACAAAACTGCAATTTTTCTCTACGTTTTACTCTGTAACTTTTTCCTGCAATGTACTGTTACGTCTGCTGGACTCTTCTGGTTGCATGGATATATAGGACTTGTAGGTTCATCAAGAACTCTAGGTACCCAGAGCCAATAAATGAGCTGCACCCTGCAGTGGGTTTTCATTCTATGCCGGGTATACAGCAATTCATTTGCTGAAATATAAAGAGTAAAAAATAGCTATCAAGAAAACCTTTGTATTTCCAAAATTGGCACAAGATAAGGTGTTGAGGAGCAGTGGTTATCTGCACATCTCTGAATGCCCATACTAGCATGTGAATTACAGGGTATTTCTCAAATAGACGTCTTTTTTATACACTCTCTCACATTTGGAAGGAAAAAATGTATAGAAAGACAAGGGGCAATAACAGTTGTTTTGCTATTCTATGTTCCCCCAAGTCTCCCGATAAAAATAGCACCTCACTTGTGTGGGTAGGCCTAGCGCCGGCGACAGGAAATGCCCCAAAACACAATGTGGACACATCCCATTTTTTGACAGAAAACAGAGGTGTTTTTTGCAAAGTGCCTACCTGTAGATTTTGGCCTCTAGCTCAGCCGGCACCTAGGGAAACCTACCAAACCTGTGCATTTTTTTAAACTAGAGACCTAGGGGAATTCAAGATGGGGTGACTTGTGGGGCTCTGACCAGGTTCTGTTACCCAGAATCCTTTGCAAACCTCAAAATTTGGCTAAAAAAACAAATTTTCCTCACATTTCGGTGACAGAAAGTTCTGGAATCTGAGAGGAGCCACAAATTTTCTTCCACCCAGCGTTCCCCCAAGTCTCCCGATAAAAATGATACCTCACTTGTGTGGGTAGGCCTAGCGCCCGCAACAGGAAATGCCCCAAAACACAACGTGGACACATCCCATTTTTTGACAGAAAACAGAGGTGTTTTTTGCAAAGTGCCTACCTGTAGATTTTGGCCTCTAGCTCAGCCGGCACCTAGGGAAACCTACCAAACCTGTGCATTTTTTAAAACTAGAAACCTAGGGGAATCCAAGATGGGGTGACCTGTGGGGCTCTGACCAGGTTCTGTTACCCAGAATCCTTTGCAAACATCAATATTTGCCTAAAAAAACACATTTCCCTCACATTTCGGTGACAGAAAGTTCTGGAATCTGAGAGGAGCCACAAATTTCCTTCCACGCAGCGTTCCCCCAAGTCTCCCAATAAAAATGATACCTCACTTGTGGGGGTGGGCCAGGAGCCTGCAACAGAATAAGGCCAAAAACTTGGAGAGATAGAGGGGACAGCACAGCGAGTTGATAAGGACATATTTTTCTTTTATACATCTTTAGGCTGACTCTGCTTTGGGGACCCACAAAAGTGAGGTGTCATTTTACTTGGGAAACTGAGGGGAACGCTGGGGAGTAGGAATTTTGTGCTGGAGCGGTGATCGTACAAACGAAAGTCATGAAAATATGCTTTTTTAAGCAAATTTTGAGGTTGGCAGAGGAGTCTGGGTAAGAAAATTTTGGGGGATCCACGCAAGCCACACCTCCCTGGACTCCTTGGGGTGTCTAGTTTAAAAAAATGTCTGGGTTTGGTAGGTTTCCCCTAGATGAAGGCCACACCCAGGACCAAAAACATAGGTGCCCGCTCCCCCCCAAACGCAGGTAGTTTTGTAATATATCATTTTGATGTGTCCACATACCTCTGTGATGTGCCAAACACTAAAATTGTGAAAAGAAATGCACTTAGGTTATGTGAAAAAGACCCCTCACCCACCAACCAAGTTGGTGGCATGCTTCATCATCGGGGTCCCACCCGAGGCACCTAGTGTCACAGGTGTGCTGCGACGCCTGATTACAGCGGAGCAGGTTTTGTCATTTTTATCACACATACTGGTTGGATTTGGCACAAGGGTGAGTGATGGTTCAGTGGATCAAATGTTATTAACAAGAGATTTCACAAAAATGAAATGCACTGTTAATAACTGAAAGGCCAAAAAACTGAACCAATGACTCACAGCTCGTGAGCTGTAAAGCCACGGCAAGGCACCAACAGCTTTACAGTCCATTCACACACCTTTCATACATGACACGCACAAGACCATTCACACCGCCAGCCACGGGCCCAGCACATTACAATACTCACATTGACAGACAGCGCCACTCAAGGGCCCATCACTTACATACGCCCACATGCCTGATACAACAATCACACTAGCTGATGGGAGTGTGTGGACTGGTGTTTGGCTGGCAGTGTGTTGCAGTAGCCAACAGCAAGTCAATATGTACACTATGTACACCCTCAGCCAAGCCCCACTCCACACACAATGGCATCATTTTTTTTTTTTAACAATGAAACCCCTAACTAATTAGAAATAATTACAAAACCACAAACACAAAAGCTCTAACTAAGTACATGACAGAAATGCTAACCATGAAACTGAACACATAAAAATAGAAAACAGACATGAATTTACACTCATGGTTGTTCCCAGTAATTCTTCTGGGTGTGGTAATTCTTAAAACAACCACCCACACACAGCCCAGGCTTTGAAGGACAATCTGGGCAGTACATTCGAGTCTCCCTCCGGATACCTCTTCGAAAACACACTCTACATTTCTTAGCTGGAAAGTCTTTTTTGGGTGTGGGAGGAATGTGCTCAGCAAAGTGGCGATCTTTCAATCTAGCCACATCCTCCACCACTGCTTCTCTAGGAACTCTGGCCTGTTCCACCACAATAAGGCTCTCTATCACTGACTCCTGAAATTTCACAAATGTCATCTTTGACTCTGGAGACCTATCCTTAAACACAATAAAAGCATTAAAAGTTGCTAAGTGGAAGAGGTGAATTGATAACTTCTTATACCAAACGTAAGACTTACGAATAGCAGTATAAGGTTCCAACCTCGGATCAACTCTATCTACACCTCCCATGTGCTTATTATAATCTAAAATGCACATAGGTTTGCACACTTCAGCAACCTGGCCCCAAACAGTCACGGGGGAAGTACTCTCATCATGGATGGTACTTAGCATGTAGACATCCCTCCTATCTGAAAACTTCGAAGCTAGCAGCTCATCATTCCGCAAGGCACTGCACTGTCCCCTCTGAAGTTTTTTACAGACAAGCTCCCTTGGATAGCCTTTCCGGTTACAACGAACTGTGCCACAAGCAACAGTGTCCACTCTAAACAATTCATTGAACAACTGCACTCCAGTGTAAAAGTTATCTACATACAAATGGTGACCTTTGTTGAACAGTCGTCTACCAAGTTCCCACACAATTTTCTCAGTAACTCCAAAAGTGGGAGGACAACCAGGGGGGTCAATACTGGAATCCCTACCAGTGTAGACATGGAAATTATACACATATCCTGTACTACTTTCAGACAGCATATACAATTTAATTCCACATCGTGCCCTCTTGCTAGGAATGTACTGCCTAAAAACCAAATGACCCTTGAATAGGACCAAAGACTCGTCCACAGCTATTTCTTTGCCTGGAACATAGACCTCTGAAAACCGATCTACAAAATGATCAAGGACAGGCCTAATCTTAAAAAGACGGTCAGAATCAGGGTGATCTCGTGGCAAGGCTAATGCATTGTCAATAAAATGCAGCATCCTAAGAAGCACATACCGACTACGACTCATTGTTGCAGGAAGTATAGCTGTTGCCATCAAGGGACTAGTAGACCAATAAGAAGCCAGTGACGGCTTCCTTATCAGCCCCATCAAAAGAGTCAAACCTAAAAACCTTTTCATCTCCTCCAAATTTGTGGGAATCCACTGGGCAGCTCTAGAGTGTAGCCTAAGTCTAGCAGCGTTGTCCCTCAAATACTGCTCCGCATACAAATTAGTCTGCTCAACAATCTCCTCCAAAAACACATCATCTACAAATAACTCAAAGAAATTGACAGGCAAAAAGTTCTCAGTATTGACTCTACACCCCGGGAGACCAGTAAAGGCAGGCAACTCTGGCTGCTCCATGTTTGGGGCAACCCAGAGTTCAGGTCTTCTAACAGGAAACCTTTCAGACCCAGGTTGCTGCACTAATGGCATATCAGTGTCCTCCTCTGAAACAGGCCCTTCATCTGCACTGAGTATGGCTTCCTCATCAGAAGATTCCTCTCCGACAGAAACTTCACTGCCAGAATCCCTCAATTCCTCCTCTGCCTCAGATGCAGAGTCCGTCTCATAATCATGATGAGACAATGACTCAAAAAGCATACCAACCACCTGCTGAGCGGTCATTCTGCGGCTAGCCATGATCTTTCCTACTAAAATTAACTGGACAAATGCACCACCAACAACCAGCCCTGTGTAAGATAAGTAATAAAGTGTAGCTTTATTAGTAAGAGTTATAAAGTCAAAAACTATACCGCTCACTTGCCTGAAAAAGCTTGAATCACCAGCAACTACTCTGCACAGACACAGCAATCACCAATGATATCCCACTAAAAAGAAAGAAAGAAAAGCAAATTAGAAATAAGACAACACAAAAATCATTGTGCACAAATCTAAGGACAATTTCACACAAACCTGCATTTAGTACACCACCTACAAACATGTCATTCATGCATGGCAACAATACTCCTTTGGAGTAAATTGTTTTTACTTACCTAAAACATGCAACTATGCACACCGCAGGTCAACCACCGCCAAAACCGCAAGGAGCCTGGGGCAAAGAAAGCAAAAGCTTTGAACTAGAACAAAAAGGAGGAAAAAAATTATCACAAATGCAAATACTTCGTCAGTTGACAAACATCCCACCATCAAGCATTTAGAAATTGGTGCCAAAGTGGATTCTGCCATAGGGGCAGGTGGGCTTACTAAAAGATAGGCACATCTGCCCCAAGAAGGGCAGAAAATACCTTTAGTAGTGTGTCCCCAAGGGCCCACCCCCAAACAAAAAACAAACCACACACACACACTATCCCTGGTGACTACGTGGCTTCTGCCCCCCTTGGGGGCAGATGGGCCTACAAAAAATAGTCCCATCTGAAATGGCCAACAGTTCAATGCCCCCCTTGGGGGGGTGCCCCTTGCCCAAGGAGATGCCCCCACATAAATAAACATATTTAAAAAAATCCCTGGCGTTCTAGTGGTTTCTGCCCCCCTTGGGGGCAGATCAGCCTAAAAAATTTAGGCTGGTCTGTCCCCAAGGGGGGCAGAAATGGCCTTGGTACACGTGCCCCCAAAGAGGGGCGACCCTTGCCCAAGGGGTTGCCCCCCTCCACTAACTTACACAGACTATCCCTGGTGTCTAAGTGGCTTCTGCACCCCTTGGGGGCAGATGGGCCTAAAACAAATAGGCCCATCTGCCCACAAGGGGGGCAGAAATGGGCAACAGTTCAATGCCCCCCTTGGGGGGGTGCCCCGTGCCCAAAGGGACGCTCCCCTCATAAATAAACATATAAAAAAAATCCCTGGCGTTCTAGTGGTTTCTGCCCCCGTTGGGGGCAGATGAGCCTTAAAATAATATGCCGATCTGTCCCCAAGGGGGGCAGAAATGGCCTTGGTACACGTGCCCCCAAAGGAGGGCGACCCTTGCCCAAGGGGTTGCCCCCCCTCCACTAACACACACACACTATCCCTGGTGTCTAAGTGGCTTCAGCCCCCCTTGGGGGCAGCTCAGCCTAAAAATAATAGGCCGATCTGCCCCCAAGGGGGGCAGAAAATGGCCACAATAAACATGCCCCCAAAAGGGGGTGACCCTTGCCCAAGGGGCCGCTCCCAAACATGTAAACTTTTTCTAGAACAAAACAAAATAATCCCTGGTGTCTAGTGGATTCTTCCCCCCTTGGGGGCTGATCGGCCTAAAAATAATAGGCCTATCTGCCCCCAAGGGGGGCAGAAATGGCCACAATAAACATGCCTCCAAAAGGGAGCGACCCTTGCCCAAGGGGCCGCTCCCAAACACAAACATGTTAAAAATAGTTTAAAAAAAAGAAATCCCTGGCGTCTAGTGGATTCTGCCCCCCTTGGGGGCAGATCGGCATAAAAATAATAGGCCGATCTGCCCCCAAGGGGGGCAGAAGTGGCCAACATAAACATGCCCCCAAAAGGGAGCGACCCTTGCCCAAGGGGCTGCTCCCAAATGCAAACATTGCAATCAACATAAAAATAAAAAAACATCCCTGGCGTCTAGTGGGCATTCCTGCTGCCCGATCGCAATGCGATCGGGCAGCAGGACTGCTGAAAGAGACACCGGGGGAAAGGAAAATCCTTTCCTTTCCCCCGGTGCCTCTTTGGCCCAAACCCCCCACCCGCCGGAGGAGCAAATGGCTTCCAGTGCGACCGGCAGTGGGTAATGAGGTCAGGGTCTTCCCCTTCCATCCCCGCCTTGGAGCGGTGCGGGGGAACCCCACGGAGGGAGCACTAGCGCTCCCTCCGGGCTCCGGGCTAAGGACGTAATGGTTACGTCCTCTGCACAGGAGCACTGTGCCGCGGGACGTAACCATTAGGTCCGCGGCACAGAAGGGGTTAAAGAAGAGGAGAAAGAACTCGTCCAAGAGAAAGGTAATCCGGTAAGAAGGTAGAGGAGGACTATTTTATGAATTTAGTTATTTAAGGAACAAGTCACCTTGTAGCCGGTGAATAGTGCTTGGTTGCACTTACAGTGCCTACCTTTAGTAAGGTAGGTGTAGTAGTGGGTAAGTAAACCAATATATGGAATGTGGAAATGTACATGAATTCTATGTTCCACATTCCTAGATATATACATGATCTATTTGGATGTTAGCAGCTCTTTAAGGAAGCTACATGCAGTGCTGTGTCCGGTTGGGACTGGAGATAAAGAAGACAAACATAACATTCAGCGTGACTAATTATTTACAGAAGAAGATACAACACAGATTTTCAACTAGGGCAATAAATCATAAATTCACATTCATCTCGTGCAGCGCTGAGCCGCTCCACAAAAGAATGTTGGGAATGAATGGCTCATGCGCATGTGGTCGCAGAAAGGTGTCTAAGAAGACACCATGAAGTTATTGCATATCGGCAAAGCCCGTTCTGGACAAACGCCTTAGTGGACGTTAGAATGCCCATGAAATCAGAGGCACAACTGCCAAAGAAGCCGATACCAATCACGCGTCGATCGCATGAAAACGCTTGATCGGGTCGTGCGATCGCCCCGCTTCAAGCAGTGCAGTTCGACTTGCGGGGTTCAAATTCCTGCTCCCGCTTTATGCTACAATAAACAATTTTGCAATATTAATCACAGTTAATACAATGTTGTATTAAGTACCAAGTAATAGGAGAATACTAATCTCTGGCTGCAAGCAGCAAAGAAAGATGAAGGACTGTGTTTCTGTGGCCATATACAGTATATGTGGAAGGCAGGATGTTAGCATGGACTACAAGGGATCTTTGGATAAGTAGTTTTGTGTTTAACGTTTTTGATTGGCTGCTGTTTATTCTCAGTAAAGAAAGAGAAGCATGATCCGAAGCCTTTGGTCCTGACATAGAATTCAGGGCAAAAGTGGTGTGTCAGAAAATTGAAGCAGAAAGGAAGCCTTTGGGGATGTACATTCCAAAGCGCGGCAATTAGGTTAAAAGTATTATTGCTGTGCAGTGTTGCTGTGTTATTTACCAAGGCTGTTTACCTTCAAGTTGACTCTGCCATTTGTGTCCATTTCTTTTCTCCCGCGCTCATGTTCCAAAGCGCATGACCGCTGCCTCTCATCCATGCCACATAGCGCGTGTTCATTGTCACACGCTATCTCCCACATCACAAGAACTTACATGGTTTAAGGTCATGCTACGTGACCTGGATAGTGGCCATCTTGGATTAGGTTGTACTCTTAGAACAGCAATACAGATGATATGTTTTCTTTTCCCTGAGAAACAGCCTACTACTGGACTTTGAGGCCGTGACAGGTAACCTGTTTCATGCCTGTTTCCACATTAGATTATGGTGACAGGCATACCCAAACAATCTTCAACCGAGCAAGGAACAATAATACACACAACTATAATAATATAGAAACAGGACTTCGTGTTGTGCATCTGTATTTAATAATAATATTTAAATCCCTATAGGTGGATTTCAGTTTTTTTTTTTTTATACTGATTTTGGGTAGCCTGTACTTATGCTAACTAAATAGTTCTTTGCAATATTAGATATTTACAATGTATTTATAAATAATTACATTGAAATTAAATTTAAGAGAATATGGAAAGGAATTCTAACAATTCAAGTTCAAATTCTGGTAGTAGATTGAATGTTGGCATAACTTTAAATACACCTAAAGAATTTCAAAGGAATCCTGGTGAACCCAGTGTAAAATGGCAGGAGAGGAAAAAATAGTTCATGAATTATATTGCTACTTTGGACGGCAATAGTGGTGTACTATCTCCAGAAAGGAAAAAAAAGGATTTTATTACATTGTCTGCGTCAGGAAGATCTTAGAGTGTACAACCAAATGCAAAAACCTGAAAGCGGAGGTGATTCTAATGTTTTTAAAAATACCATTTTAGATCTTGATGAACAGTACTCACCCATAGTGTGTGTTGCTGTATCAAGACATACATTTTTCCTATGTAAACAAGAACACAACAAAACAATTGAAGACTAAGGGCCTTATCACAAATTTCGCAGTTAACTTGCCAGACTGCCATGTTGGTAATCCTAAAACGACCACCATGTTGGCAGACTTTCCGACCATCCCATTGTGAGTTACACAGGCAGGACTGCTGACCGCCAACCAAAAAATGCAGACCAGCAGCGGCACAGAGGCCTGGAAATAGGAGGTTCAACCTCCAGCGCCATCAACACCACGACCAACCACTGACCGTATTACAAGCACACAGCCGCCATTAAGGGCTCTCATGGTTGTCAGCCAATGGCGGTCCAAACCACGGTGGTTTGAGGTCACCAAAGTAATACACAACTGCACATTGGATGAATTTGAAAACAACACAGCTAACACACATTGCCACAGTGGACAAACCTGCAAAGGACATCATAAAACACACTCCTTCACAGACCACAATCCTTTGCATTTACAATGCAACAATCAGAAGTCACAGTGACTTTTTTCCACACAGTACAGGTACTAGGCACCACTTTTTTAACCATCCCATACAACACTCTGCACACACTTTTGCCCAGCCACACCCTTTTGCACTTCCCCTGTTTAGTAAGTCGCTGTCACCCATTTTTTTTGTTCCACCATGGCAAAAAGTCCACATTTTTCAGAAGATGAGTTAAGAGTCATGGTGGATGAAATCATAAGAGTAAAGACACAATTGTTTGGAGCACAAGTTCAGCATACTCCTCTTAACAGGAAAATGGAAATATGGGACAGGATCGTCAACAGAGTAAATGCTGTAGACACCACCTTGTGCACAAGGCAGGGCATCAACAAGAGGTGGAACGACCTCAGGAGCAATGTCCTGGGGGGAGTAGAGTCTGCTAAGTTACAACACAAAACACAAAAAACATCACCAAAATGCTATGCCATGCATGCTCACAGCTCAGCCTTTGCCACTTCTACTGTCATTCCACTCACCAGCACAGTGTCCACTAGTCCAAAGACCACTATTTGGCAACTCACATTTGAAGAGGAGAGATGACAGTTGTATAGTGTGTGTAGTACTGGGACTGACATGACTACAACTCCCAGCAGGAACTGTTCTATAACTCCAAACACCAGACCAGTGGTCACTTCTCCAAATACCCCTGTTTGGTACCTATGAATTTAAAGGTACACACCTGGGTAGATACCATTTGTCAAGTGTGTGTAGTACAGTCACTGACATGACTACAACTCCCAGCAGAAACTATTCCTGTAACTACAAACACAAGCACAGTGGACACATGCTATAATACACCTGTTAGAAATGGGGTTTTTGGTTGGCAGTCAGGTTACCCTCTGTCCAAGCAAGAACCCTCACTCTAGTCAGGGTAAGTCCCATACAATCCAAAATTAGCCTGTGCCCACCCTCTGGTAGCTTGGCACGAACAGTCAGGCTTAACTTAGAAGGTAATGTGTAAAGTATTTGTGCAATAAATCAAACAATACCACCATATAGCACCACAAAAATACACCACACAGTGTTTAGAAAAATATATATTATTTATCAGGATAATTGTAGGTCAAAACGAATAAAGTTGCAATGTGAATTTGTAGAGATATCACTGAAAAGTGATATAAAGGGCCTGATTCTAACTTTGGAGGACGGTGTTAAACCGTCCCAAAAGTGGCGGATATACCACCTACCGTATTACGAGTTCCATAGGATATAATGGACTCGTAATACGGTAGGTGGTATATCCGCCACTTTTGGGACGGTTTAACACCGTCCTCCAAAGTTAGAATCAGGCCCAAAGTGTCTTAAGTCTTTAAAAGGCAAACAAAGGCCCTCATTCTGACCCTGGCGGTCGGCGGAGAGGCGGCGGTCGGACCGCGAACAGACCGGCGGTATTAAAAATGGCATTCTGACCCTGGCGGGAACCGCCAACACAGCCCGCCAACTTAACACTCCGACCGCCACAGCGGTACAAACAAACAGCGCGGCGGTTCCCGCCAACAGCCCGGCGGCAGACAAAGTACCGCCCACCCTATTACGACCCACCAATCTGCCACCTTTTCCGGGGCGGGAGCACCGCCGATAAGAACACGGCGGAAACAGACTACGAACGGGAAAACGCTCACCTCTACGCACTCCACGGGAGATTCCGGCAGTATGGAGCCAGAGTTGCAGGTCATCCCCGCACTCCTATTCCTCCTCATATACCAGGAGCACGCCCGGCGGCGCGGAAGACATCGGTGAGTACTGCACCTACGACACAGGGGAGGGAAAAGATTACCGGCACACACCCACCCACCCACACCCACTACAACACACACATCAATGCATTCCCACAGATCACTGTCACAACCCACAAACCACCCCCCTCCGAAATAATGCAAAGACCAAAAGAAGAGATCAGAAACGGGCAGATATATTGAAATAAACTATGTACAAAATATATACAGCTACTAAATGTAGTCCAACCACTGTCCGTGGATCACAGGGGTCCTGTGCAAAGGGGCAAGGCCCAGTCCCACGACAAGAACTCCACGGAGAGAACACTGCAGGGGCATCAGAAAGAAAATAGGACAGGCACCTCAGGGGGAAGGGAAGGGGGGGCACCTCAGCCACTTGAGTACACGACGCCAGATCCACGAGGGGACTCCATGACCACTGGGCCATCCTGGGGAGAGCAAAGCCATAGTCCATACAGTCCATACAGTGGGTGGCCTGCCCACTGGGCCATCCTGTGGAGAGCAAAGCCACAGTCCAAACAGTCCATACAGTGGGTGGCCTGCCCACTGGGCCATCCTGGGGAGAGCAAAGCCACAGTCCATACAGTCCATACAGTGGGTGGCCTGCCCACTGGGCCATCCTGGGGAGAGCAAAGCCACAGTCCAAACAGTCCATACAGTGGGTGGCCTGCCCACTGGGCCATCCTGGGGAGAGCAAAGCCACAGTCCATACAGTCCATACAGTGGGTGGCCTGCCCACTGGGCCATCCTGGGGAGAGCAAAGCCACAGTCCAAACAGTCCATACAGTGGGTGGCCTGCCCACTGGGCCATCCTGGGGAGAGCAAAGCCACAGTCCATACAGTCCATACAGTGGGTGGCCTGCCCACTGGGCCATCCTGGGGAGAGCAAAGCCACAGTCCATACAGTCCATACAGTGGGTGGCCTGCCCACTGGGCCATCCTGGGGAGAGCAAAGCCACAGTCCATACAGTCCATACAGTGGGTGGCCTGCCCACTGGGCCATCCTGGGGAGAGCAAAGCCACAGTCCAAACAGTCCATAACAGACCCCACTGCCACTGGAGGAGGCAAGTTGGCCAGAGGACATCCTGCAGCCCTGCGCAAGATAGATCCTGCCCTGCCACGTCTGCCAAAGGGCCAGCGGTTCTTGCCTTGAAGGGCCCAGTCCAGCGGTTCTTGAGACGGCGGGGCCCAGTTCAGCGGTTCTTGCCTTGAAGGGCCCAGTTCAGCGGTTCTTGAGACGGCGGGGCCCAGTTCAGCGGTTCTTGCCTTGAAGGGCCCAGTTCAGCGGTTCTTGCCTTGAAGGGCCCAGGTCAGCGGTTCTTGAGACGGCGGGGCCCAGTTCAGCGGTTCTTGCCTTGAAGGGCCCAGTTCAGCGGTTCTTGAGACGGCGGGGCCCAGTTCAGCGGTTCTTGCCTTGAAGGGCCCAGTTCAGCGGTTCTTGAGACGGCGGGGCCCAGTTCAGCAGTTCTTGCCTTGAAGGGCCCAGTTCAGCGGTTCTTGCCTTGAAGGGCCCAGGTCAGCGGTTCTTGAGACGGCGGGGCCCAGTTCAGCGGTTCTTGCCTTGAAGGGCCCAGTTCAGCGGTTCTTGAGACGGCGGGGCCCAGTTCAGCGGTTCTTGCCTTGAAGGGCCCAGGTCAGCGGTTCTTGAGACGGCGGGGCCCAGTTCAGCGGTTCTTGCCTTGAAGGGCCCAGTTCAGCGGTTCTTGCCTTGAAGGGCCCAGGTCAGCGGTTCTTGAGACGGCGGGGCCCAGTTCAGCGGTTCTTGCCTTGAAGGGCCCAGTTCAGCGGTTCTTGAGACGGCGGGGCCCAGTTCAGCGGTTCTTGCCTTGAAGGGCCCAGGTCAGCGGTTCTTGAGACGGCGGGGCCCAGTTCAGCGGTTCTTGCCTTGAAGGGCCCAGTTCAGCGGTTCTTGCCTTGAAGGGCCCAGGTCAGCGGTTCTTGAGACGGCGGGGCCCAGTTCAGCGGTTCTTGCCTTGAAGGGCCCAGTTCAGCGGTTCTTGAGACGGCGGGGCCCAGTTCAGCGGTTCTTGCCTTGAAGGGCCCAGTTCAGCGGTTCTTGCCTTGAAGGGCCCAGTTCAGCGGTTCTTGAGACGGCGGGGCCCAGTTCAGCGGTTCTTGCCTTGAAGGGCCCAGGTCAGCGGTTCTTGCCTTGAAGGGCCCAGGTCAGCGGTTCTTGAGATGGCGGGGCCCAGTTCAGCGGTTCTTGCCTTGAAGGGCCCAGGTCAGCGGTTCTTGAGACGGCGGGGCCCAGTTCAGCGGTTCTTGCCTTGAAGGGCCCAGTTCAGCGGTTCTTGAGACGGCGGGGCCCAGTTCAGCGGTTCTTGCCTTGAAGGGCCCAGTTCAGCGGTTCTTGCCTTGAAGGGCCCAGGTCAGCGGTTCTTGAGACGGCGGGCCCAGTTCAGCGGTTCTTGAGACGGCGGGGCCCAGTTCAGCGGTTCTTGAGACGGCGGGGCCCAGTTCAGCGGTTCTTGAGACGGCGGACGGTCTATGGCCAACTGCTAATTGCATGGTGGTGCCCTCCTGGGCAGCGGGGATGGTGCTCCTTCACTGCCCACCTGGGCTGTGGGTGGTGGGGCCCTCCTGGCCAGCTGGGCTGGGTCCTCCCTGGGCAGCGGCTATGGGGGTGGTGGGCTCTCCCGGGGCAGCGGCTATGGGGGTTGTGGGCTCCTCCTGGGCAGCAGGCCTGCTGCCTGACCTCTCCAACTTGCTGCCCTTGCCCTCCTTAGTCGTCGGCCTGTGGCCCTTGCCTCCCTTTGGAGCTGTGGCTGGTGACTGTCTCTGGGTGGTGTCCGGGGGGGATGTAGAAGGCGGGCTCCTGCGGCGCCCCTTCCGCCTTCTGCTCCTCTTCCCAGGGGGTGGGCTGGCTGTCCCCTTGCTGCTGGGTGAAGATCCAGACATGCGGGCTGGCGGGCTCCAATACCCCTGCACCCTTGTCAAGGGGGCTGCAGGGCTGGTGGTGGCTGAGGTGCTCTTCTTACCCCGACGAGAAGGAGGGGGGGGCTCAGGGTCAGGAAAGAAGTTAGTAGTGGCGAGGAAGAGCTTCTTGGGACAATGGAGAGTGGTAGGTACAGTGGGAATGGGAGTGGAGGGAGAGGATGTGGTTGTAGGTGAGTCACGTTTGCTGTCTTTGGGTGCAGGTGCAGGAGGGATAGGCTGTCGTGAGGTGGATGGCTGTTGGGTGGGTGGGTGGCTGCGTTTGTGTGGTGTGGAAGAGGGGGTGACAGACACAGTGGGAGAGGACACAGGGGACGTGTAAATGGCAGTGGGGGTGGTGACTGCACGTGTGCGGACTGGAGTGGAGGGTGTGCTGGTGATGGAAACACTGGCTGATGGTGAGGTGAATGGAGGTGTGAGTGTAGACGTCACAGGGAGGGAGGAGGGAGACGAGGAGGTGGGGGTCACAGAGGTGGTAGTGACTGTTGGCATGTCTGCATCGGAATGTTGCGTGTGTGAATGTCTGCGTGATCTGTGGTGCTTATGTTTGGATGAGCTTCTCTTGGGTGTTGAGGTGTGTGCAGGCTGGTCTGATGGTGTGGGTGGGACAGGCAGAGGAACAGGAGACTGGGAGGAGGGAGTTAGTAGAGGCAGGCAGGAGACAGGGACAATGGCTGCCGTCAGTGCTGAGGCCAGAGCCTGGAACGATCGCTGATGGGCAGCCTGACCCGAATGAATGCCCTCCAGGTACGCATTGCTGCGATGAACCTCCCTCTCCACCCCCTGGATGGCATTCAAAAGGGTAGTCTGCCCAACAATGAGCGTTCGGAGGAGGTCAATGACCTCCTCACTGAGGGCAGCGGGGGTAACAGGGGCAGGGCCTGAGGTGCCTGGGGCGAAGGAGATGCCCGGCTTCCTGGCAGAGCGGGCACGGGGCGAACGCGGAGGGGCTGCTGGGAGGGCGGAGATGGTGCGCTGGGTGGCGGCTGTACCTGTAATGGCGGGGGGCACGGATGGTGCCACCCCCGCAAGGGAGCCCCCTTCCGAGGACGTGTCCGTGTCGCTGCAGGCTCCAGTCGTCCCCGTCGTGGAGCTCCCCTCGCCCTCCGTCTCACTGGTCCAGTCTGACTCTGTGGCATGGCCCTCCTGGGCCATGTGAGATGCAGCTCCCTCCTGCCCCGATGCCACTTCTCCTCCGCCTGATGATGCTGATGCACACAAGCACAGAAAGACAAACAAAAAGGGGGGGGGAGAGAGAAATAAAGGGATATTGAGTACATGGATCTCCGGTACAGTTAGCGGACATGACAGACACAGATGCCCCCTGCACTACGTTGCGCACTTGTGGTCCGCTACGCATTCCGTGGAACATGCCCTACACGCCTAGAGTTGTCAACTGCACCCATGGATGACACGGCCCAGGGATGGCTGTACTGACACACTACTGAGGGTGGTGGCTGGGGACACAGGGGCTTACGGGGGTGCCCAGCCTACAGATATCGCCCTGGCCTAGGGGGACCCACAGCCCTCCTCCCCCACCCAGACACCTCCACTGCACGACAACAGAGTAGATGATGCTTCTACTCACCCCCTTGTGTCTGCTGTGCTGCCCTCACGCGCCCATCCAAATCAGGGTAGGCCACCGCCAGGATCCGGAACATCAGGGGGCTCAGTTGACGGCAGGCACCCCGCCTACGTTGGGAGGCCATCCCCAGCAGAGACTCGGCGGTCTTCTTTGTCCCGCGGCGGATGTCCTCCCACCTCTTGCGGCAGTGGGTGCCCCGTCGATGGTGGACCCCCAGGCCCCGGACTTCCTTGGCGATGGCACGCCAAATCCTAATCTTCTCATGGGCGCGGACCTATGTGACACGTACAGGGAGGGAGAAATACCACGTTCAAGTTACTCAGCATTTTCCTTTCCAGTGGCCCAACGCCCCCCATCCCCGCCAGGCCCCCCGCCAGGCCCCCCGCCATGCCCAACATGCACCCCATCCCCGCCAGGCCCCCCGCCATGCCCAACATGCCCCCCATCCCCGCCAGGCCCCCGCCATGCCCAACATGCACCCCATCCCCGCCAGGCCCCCCGCCAGGCCCCCCGCCATGCCCAACATGCACCCCATCCCCGCCAGGCCCCCCGCCAGGCCCCCCGCCATGCCCAACATGCCCCCCATCCCCGCCAGGCCCCCGCCAGGCCCCCCGCCATGCCCAACATGCACCCCATCCCCGCCAGGCCCCCCGCCAGGCCCCCCGCCATGCCCAACATGCCCCCCATCCCCGCCAGGCCCCCCGCCATGCCCAACATGCACCCCATCCCCGCCAGGCCCCCCGCCAGGCCCCCCGCCATGCCCAACATGCCCCCCATCCCCGCCAGGCCCCCGCCAGGCCCCCCGCCATGCCCAACATGCACCCCATCCCCGCCAGGCCCCCGCCAGGCCCCCCGCCATGCCCAACATGCCCCCCATCCCCGCCAGGCCCCCCGCCATGCCCAACATGCCCCCCATCCCCGCCAGGCCCCCGCCAGGCCCCCCGCCATGCCCAACATGCACCCCATCCCCGCCAGGCCCCCGCCAGGCCCCCCGCCATGCCCAACATGCACCCCATCCCCGCCAGGCCCCCGCCAGGCCCCCCGCCATGCCCAACATGCACCCCATCCCCGCCAGGCCCCCGCCAGGCCCCCCGCCATGCCCAACATGCACCCCATCCCCGCCAGGCCCCCCGCCAGGCCCCCGCCATGCCCAACATGCACCCCATCCCCGCCAGGCCCCCGCCAGGCCCCCCGCCATGGCCAACATGCACCCCATCCCCGCCAGGCCCCCCGCCAGGCCCCCCGCCATGCCCAACATGCCCCCCATCCCCGCCAGGCCCCCCGCCAGCCCCAACATGCCCCCCATCCCCGCCAGGCCCCCGCCAGGCCCAACATGCACCCCATCCCCGCCAGGCCCCCAAGCCAGCCAGTGGCCCCAAATCCAGATAGAATTACACTCACTTGTTGGTCTGGAGGACCGTAGAGTAGCGCATACTGGGGGAGGACCCCATCCACAAGTTTCTCCAACTCCTCGCCAGTGAAGGCAGGGGCCCTTTCCCCAGTCGCAGCAGCCATTGTCCCTTCCAGACCGAGGTCACAGCAACACTTGCAGTATAGGTCCTCTCCTGTGAAAGTTCAAGTCGCAAGTGGATAAGTAGATAGAAAATGGCGGTCACGTCCGCGGCGGTGCGTACCGCGGCGGTGCGTCCCGCCACCGCCGGCGCCCTTCGCCATTGGCTCCTGAAACCCATAGGCTTCAATGTTAACCAATGCGGCTTCGCGCCGCGGTCTTGGCCCGCCGCCCGCCGCGGTGTGCCACGCCAGCGCATTGACCTCACATCCCATTGTCACACTTCACAGGTCAGGCAGCCGCCATTTCCAGGGCCCACATGGCTCAATTTCAACTGCGTCACACAGGCCTAGGCCTTGCATAGCCACTCATACACGCCATTCACTGCATAGAGAATCGTATACTGTGCTAGCTGTGAGTACGTACCTGTGGGTTGCCTGACTGTGTGCTCCATGTTGTCCTTCCTAGGCACCGTCTGCTGGGTTGGGCGAGGAGACGGATGAATCCTCCCGTGTACCGACCGCTGGTGGACCTGTCGACAATGGAAGAACGCCACATTATCCTGACCTACCGTCTTAACCGTGCCACTATCCATGAACTGTGTGCCCGGCTGGAGCCCGACCTGATGTCCCCCATCCGCCAACCCACAGGGATTCCCCCTCTGGTGCAGGTCATGTCAGTACTCCATTTCTTGGCAAGTGGGTCATTTCAGACAACAGTGGGAATTGCTTCTGGGATGTCTCAGCCCATGTTTTCAAAGGTGTTATCCAGAGTGTTGTCTGCCCTGATGAAATCCGTGAGGAACTACATCATTTTCCCTGAGGTGGGCGAACTGGCTACAGTGAAGGGTGATTTCTACGCCCTTGGACATATTCCCAACGTAATTGGTGCCATTGATGGGACCCATGTGGCTTTGGTTCCCCCAAGAGACAGGGAGCAGGTGTACAGGAACAGAAAAAGTTACCATTCAATGAACATCCAGGTGGTGTGTTTGGCTGACCAGTACATCTCGCATGTAAATGCCAAATTCCCAGGGTCAGTGCATGACGCCTACATCATGCGGAATAGCAGCATCCCTTACGTGATGGAACAGCTACAGAGACACCGTGTATGGCTAGTGGGGGACTCTGGGTACCCCAACCTGTCGTGGCTACTGACCCCAGTAAGGAATCCCCGGACCAGGGCAGAGGAACGGTACAATGAGGCCCATGGGCGTACTAGGAGGGTGATCGAACGCACCTTTGGCCTCCTAAAGGCCAGGTTTCGCTGCCTGCATATGACCGGGGGATCCCTAATGTACTCACCTAAGAAGGTGTGTCACATCATCGTGGCCTGCTGCATGCTTCACAACCTGGCTTTGCGCCGCCAGGTGCCTTTCCTGCAGGAGGATGGTCGAGACGGTGGTGTTGTGGCAGCGGTGGAACCTGAGGAGAGTGACGAGGAGGAAGACGACGGGGCTGAAACAGACAACAGGGACAGAATCATTGAACAGTACTTCCAATAGGACACAGGTAACATTTCAAAGATAATTTAGTAAAAGTTAACTACTCTGCAGCATCTCTGCTGCCTGTCTATTTGCCCCAGTGTATGATGACTGAGTTTTGGCTTTTCCCTCCCTATTTCAGATCTGGGGTCCCCACTACGAGTCCTGTGCTTCGTTTCCCCATGGACTACAGCTTTGTGGCAGCTGTTTGTTGACTTCACCATGTACAAGGACATATTTGCACTGTCATGTCAATTACAATCTATTGAAATCACAGCCAGACTCCTGATATTTTGGTGCAAAATAGGTGTTTATTGAAGTGCTCAAAATGGGATGGGTGGTTTCAAGTGGGTGGGGGCTATGGTGAAGGAATGTCCATGGCAGAGTCCAGAGTAACAGTCACACAGGTGCATTGTCCAGATGCCTGTGGAGAGATGGAGCATGGGCAGTTCGAGGATGGACAGGGTGACAATGTGGGACAGTGGGATGACATCAGGTGGTATCCATTGCTGGCGGGGGTCTTGACATCCTACTCTGTCTTGCGAGATCTCAGGGCCCTCTTGCGGGGTGGTTCTTCTCCTGCAGGAGGTGGGGGTCTGGTGGGCTGCTGCTGTGCGGGGGCCTCCTGTCCACTAGCGCCGGCGGAGGTGGATGGCTGTTCTTGGTCCCGGCTAGTGGCAGGGGCCCTTGGGTGTTGTTCAGTGTCCGCCCTGCTGTTTACGAGGTCCTGCAGCAGCCCTACCATGGTAACCAGGGTGGTGTTGATGGCTCGGATGTCCTCCCTGTACCCCCGATAGTGTTCCTCCTGCAGCACCTGGATCTCCTGGAACCGGGCCAGTACCGTCGCCATCGTCTCCTGGGAGCGGTTGTATGCTCCCATGATGGTGGTGAGGACCTCGTGGAGAGTGGGTTCCCTGGGCCTCTCCTCCCCCCCCTGTCGCACAGCTGCCCGCCGAGTTGGCCTGTTTCCCTGGGCCTCTGCCCCCTGGCCGGTGTGCCCACTACCACTGCCCCCAGGTCCCTGTTGTTGTTGGGGTGGTGGGTTATCCTGGGTGCCCTGTAGTGGTAGACACACCGCAGATTGACGCGCCCTGGAGACAGAGGCATGGGCCCGCTGGGTGGGAGCTGTGCTGGTGTTCCCAGAGGGGTTAGGGTCTATAGTGGCCTGTGCCTGTGTGAGGGGAACCGACTGTCCAGAGGTCCCCGATGGTCCGGGCTGGTCATCGGTGTCCAGATCGACAGAGCTGCTGTCATCGCTGACGGCCTCTTGGGTGGGGGGTGTGGATAATTCTGGCCCCTCCGCCGCGGTGTGTTGACGGTCGGGTCCTGCAGGGGTATAGAGGTATGGTTATAGTTTCAATGTGTGGCATATGGGTGTATCTGTGGGTTCCCGTGTCCCCAAGTGCTGGCATTCGTGTGTGGGGGCTTTGGTGAGGGTGGCTTGTGGGGGGGATGTGTATATGCATTGGGCATGCTTTGGTGATGGGTGTCCATGCTTAGTGGACGCATGCAGGCCTAGGTTTTGGGATGTGTGGGTTGTGATGGTGAGACATTGGCGGGGAATAGGTGTGCTGGGGGTGGGGGTGAGGATGGTGGTGGGGGTGAGGATGGTGGTGGGGGTGAGGGTGGGGGTGAGGATGGGGGTGGGGGTGAGGGTGGGGTTCGAGGATGGGGGTGAGGGTTGGGGTCTGATTTGGCATGCAGGTGGGGGGGAAGCAGTATTGAAGCTTCAACTTACCAGTATCCATTCCTCCGCCGACTCCTGCGAGGCCGTCAGGATGCAGGATGTTCAAGACTTCCTCCTCCCATGATGTGAATTGTGGGGGTTGAGGTGGGGGTCCTCCGCCAGTCTTCTGCACGGCGATGTTGTGCCTGGATACCATGGAACGCACCTTCCCCCGTAGGTCGTTCCATCGCTTCCTGATGTCTTCCCGATTTCTGGGGTGCTGTCCCACTGCGTTCACCCTGTCGACAATCCTCTGCCATAGCTCCGTCCTCCGGGCAATGCTGGTGTATTGGACCTGTGTGCCGAACAGCTGGGGCTCTACACGAACGATTTCCTCCACCATAACCCTGAGTTCTTCGTCTGTGAAGCGGGGTTGTCTTTGGGGTGCCATGGGGTGGTGTGTATGATGTGTGGGGTGGAGTATGTGTATTTAAGTGAGTTGAGTGTGGTGGTGTGTGTTGTTTTGTGTGTGGATAGTGTGTGGGTGATGGTGTTGAGTGGCTGTGGCTGTTATGTTTTGGATCCTGGTGTCTCTCTCTTGCCTTCTTTACGATTTTGTAAGCGTAGGGGTTTGTGGGTGATGTGGGTGGGTGTTTTATATTGTATTGTGTGTGTGGGAGTGGTGTGTGTATGTGTATCAGGTGTGTGGGATTCAAATCGACCAATGTGGGTGAGTTTTGTTCGTTGGTGGGTATTCTGACCGCGCCGGTGTGTCCCGCCAATGGAATACCGCGTTTGAATGACCGCCGCGTGGATTCGTGGGTCGTAATGGGATGGGCGTATTTCTGTTGGCGTGGCGGTGGAGGTTTGGTCACCTCCACCTTTCCGCCGACCGCTGGTCTGGCGGTCTGTTGTGGCGGTCGGATTTTCGGAGGTTTGCCTTCTGCGGGTCAGAATGACCGTGGCGGGTTTCCGCGACCGCGGCGGGATTATGGAGGATTTCTGACCGGCGGTAGGCGCCTTTTACCGCCGAGGTCAGAATGACCCCCAAAGTCTCTTTCAAACACAAAGTACCTGGTTTGGAGTGGAAAATCTCCTCAGAGGGCCGCAGAAGAAGAGATACGTGGAAAAATGGTGTGTGCGTCGATTTCTCCCCAGCACACACGAACTTGCGTCGTTATTTTTCACGCGGGGAAGTCGTACGTCGTTTTCCGGCGCGCAGGCAGTCTCTTTCTGTGGATCGTGGGATTACGAGATGTCCCGGGTCTGTGCGTGGATTTTCCTGCTTGTTTTCCGGCTGGGCGTCGTTCTGCGGGGCTGCGCGTCGAAGTTTCGCTCTCACGGCAGGTGTTGCGTCGATTTCTCCTGTGGAGGTCGGGCGGCGTGGTCCTTGCGAGGCCGTGCGTCGAAGTTCCGGTTGTCCCGAAGGCATCGCGTCGATCAGCATCGGTGTGCGGTGTTTTTCTCGCCGCGGAACAAGCTGTGCGTACGGAGCGTCCAAGTGAAAAATAGAAGTCTTTTTGGTCCTGAGACTTCAGGGAACAGGAGGCAAGCTCTATCCAAGCCCTTGGAGAGCACTTTCACAGCCAGACAAGAGTTCAGCAAGGCAGCAGGCCAACAGCAAGGCAGCAGTCCTTTGTAGAAAGCAGACAGGTGAGTCCTTTGAGCAGCCAGGCAGTTCTTGACAGGATGTAGTTTCTGGTTCAGGTTTCTTCTCCAGCAAGTGTCTGATGAGGTAGGGCAGAGGCCCTGTTTTATACTAAGTTGTGCCTTTGAAGTGGGGGTGACTTCAAAGAGTGTCTAAGAAATACACCAGGTTCCCTTTCAGTTCAATCCTGTCTGCCAGGATCCCCGTTCGGGGTGTGGCAGTCCTTTGTGTGAGGGCAGGCCCTCCACCCTCCCAGCCCAGGAAGACCCATTCAAAATGCAGATGTATGCAAGTGAGGCTGAGTACCCTGTGTTTGGGGTGTGTCTGAGTGAATGCACAAGGAGCTGTCAACTAAACCTAGCCAGACGTGGATTGAAGGGCACAGAAGATTTAAGTGCAAAGAAATGCTCACTTTCTAAAAGTGGCATTTCTAGAATAGTAATATGAAATCCGACTTCACCAGTCAGCAGGATTTTGGATTACCATTCTGGCCATACTAAATATGACCTTCCTGCTCCTTTCAGATCAATAGCTGTCCCCTCAACAGTGTATGCGGGCAGCCCCAATGTTAGTCTATGAAGGGAGCAGGCCTCACAGTAGTGTAAAAACGAATTTAGGAGTTTTACACTACCAGGACATATAACTACACAGGTACATGTCCTGCCTTTTACCCACACAGCACCCTGCTCTAGGGGTTACCTAGGGCACACATTAGGGGTGACTTATATGTAGAAAAAGGGGAGTTCTAGGCTTGGCAAGTACTTTTAAATGCCAAGTCGAAGTGGCAGTGAAACTGCACACACAGTCCTTGCAATTGCAGGCCTGAGACAAGGTTAAGGGGCTACTGAAGTGGGTGGCACAACCAGTGCTGCAGGCCCTCTAGTAGCATTTAATCTACAGGCCCTACGCACATATAGTGCACTCGACTAGGGACTCATAAGTAAATTAAATAGACAATCATGGATAAACCAATCCATAGTACAATTTACACAGAGAGCATATGCACTTTAGCACTGGTTAGCAGTGGTAAAGTGCCCAGAGGTCAAAAGCCAACAGCAACAGGTCAGAAAAAATAGGAGGAAGGAGGCAAAAAGTTTGGGGATGACCCTGTCAAAAAGCCAGGTCCAACAACACCTATTAGTGTACTCTCAATTGAAGTGGGCTTACCTGGCGGGAGAACATTGGTCAAGTGTGTGTGCTAGAGAGAGTGACCTGACTGCAACTCACAGGAGGCACTGTTTCAGCAACTCCAAACACCAGACCAGTGTTCACTTTTGTAAAGGCCACTGTCTGGCAACTCACAATTTTAGTTTACTCAGATAGGAGTATACCATTTGCCAAATATGATAAATGGAGGGAGTGACATGCCTACTAAAGCCAGGAAGTCCCTGTGTCTGTAAAAACAACCATCATCCCAGTGTTCTCCTGTCCAAATACCATTGTTTGTGATCTCTCAATTGAAGTGGGAGGATAATATTTGTATAGTGTGTGTAGTACAGGGAGTTACATGACTGCAACTCCCAGTAGCCCTTGTGTCTGTAACTCCAAACACCAGCACGTGGTTCACTTGCCCAAAATCACCTGCTTGTAATCTCTCCAATGCTTTTTATTTACCTGGGAGTACCATTTGTCATGTGTTGGGAACTAGAGGAAGTGAAATGACTGCAACAACCAGCAGGCCCTGTATCTGTAACTCCGAACACCAGACCAGTGTTCTCTTGCCCAAAGACCCCTGCGTCTTAACTCTCAATCGAAGTGTATTCATATGAGAGGATGATATTTGTATAGTGTGTGTAACATAGGGTGTTACATGACTGCAACTCCCAGGTGGCTCTGTAACAGTCACTCCAAACACTAGTCCAGTGTCCTCTCCTCCAACGACTCCTGTTTGGTAACTCACAAATGAAGTATACTCACCTGGGATGAGAACATTGGAAAAGTGTGTGAACTGGTGGGAATAAGCTGACTGCAACTCACAGGAGGCACTGTTTCAGCAACTCAAAACATCAGAGCAGTGTTCATTCATCGAAAGACCCCTGTTTGACAACCTTCAATGTATGTTTACTGAGCTGGGAGGATACCATTTGTATAGTGTGTGTAGTAGAGGGACTGACATGACTGCTAAGGCCAGGAGGGCCCGTCACTGTTACTTCGCTCACCAGCCCAGTGTCCTCTCCTCCAAAGACTCATGTTTGGTAAGTCACAAATGAAGTGTGCTCACCTGGAGGGATAACATTTGTATAGTGTGCGTAGTGCAGGGACTGACATGACTGCTAAGGCCATGAGGCCCTGTTTCTGTAACTCCAAACAGCAGCACAGTGTTCGCTTGTCCTAAGACACCTTTGTCTTAACCTTCAATTGAAGTGTACTCCCCTGGGGGATAACATTTGTATAGTGTGTACTAGAGAGAACGGCATGACTGCTGGTCCCAGCAGGCCTTGTTTCTGTAACTCCAAACCCCAGCCCAGTGTTCTCTTGTCCAAGGACCTCTGTGTCTTAACTCTCAATTGTGGTGTACTCACCTGGGAGGATGATATTTGTGTAGTAAATGGAGTTACATGACTGCTAAGGCCAGGAGACACTTTTAGTAATTCAAAACACCAGTCCAGTGTTCAGTTCTCCAAATACCCTTCTTTGAAAACTCACAAATGAAGTGTATTCACCTCTGGGGATGACATGTATCAAGTGCATGAAGTAGAGGGAGTGACATGACTGCTAATGCTAGGAGGCTCCGTCTCTCTAACTCCAAACACAAGCCCAGTGTTCTCATGCCCAAATACCCATGTGTCTTAACTACCAAATGAAGTTTACTTATCTGGAAGGATAACATTTGTATGGTGGTGGGAAGTAGAGGGAGTGACCGGAATGCTAAGCACAATTGGCCCAGTGTCTCTAACTCCAATTACAAAAACAATGTTCACTTGCCCAAATCTATCTATTTCTGAACTCTCAATTGAACTTTACTTTTCTGGGAGGATACCATTTGTTAAGTGTGTGTGGTATAGAGTGACATTACTGAAACTCCCAGGAGGCACTGTTTCAGTAACTCCAAACACCAGACCAGCGGTCACTTGTCCAAATACCTTTGCCTGCTAGCTCTCAATGGAAGTTTACTCACCTGGGAGAAACCAAGATACAGATTATGCTCATCTCTGAGATGTGTTTGTCCACCTAGCTCCATTTTGACCAGCTAACCCAAGATGAAACTATTGAGGTCAGGAAGGACAGCTTACCCAGTGTGTGGGAAAAAAAATGATCCTAAAGGCCTCAAGATGTATTAACAGAATGGTATTGGCAGCAGACATATTCACAATGCTCTGACCACATGACAACTCCAGTCACATATACAACAAAGTCCTGGGTCTGCCTGCATAACAATCAACTAGGCCTCAAAATGGCCAAAGACATATCTTTATGCGCCACTGTTTTATTCTGCATTGGTGGCAAGATGGCATTTTCAGGCCATCCTCCCAATTGCTAATGATCTGCACATTTTAGAAGCTGCATGGCTTAGATGGAATAGGCATGCTTCACAAATGTCATGTCAATACAACCAATGTAGTCACTACTTGCGAAAAGATTAATTGCAAAATAACTTTGTACAAGGTCTATGCTTAATGTAGCACTATTTGTTGGAGGTAGCTGTCACAATATAACCAGTAACATTGTATCTTTCACATCAACAGTTCGAGCTTCCACAGAAGAGACTGCCACTACTCCCCTGGATGAAGCCCTCAGTGAAGAAGACAGTCCTGGACATGTGGACATGAAGGATGGTTCTGGCCCATCTGGGCAACCTGGTCAGACCCCAACAGTGAGCCTCACTGTGGCTGCATCAACACCTCCCAGTCTGGTTTTCTCAACATTACAGGCAACCATTCACCCCCCAACGTCTGTCCCAAGCATTTCGTGCTGTCATCAGGATAAGGCTACTGGGGCTGCTCCTTGCCAGAATACCATCAGCCTTGTCTTTTGGGTCTATCAGGAGTCCCAAGGTGTGATGGGACAGGTAGTAACTGAACTCGGGGAAATCAAGCAGCTACAGAGGGACACTCATACGGAAATGCATGAACATTGGAAGGCTCACAATACCAACATGGCCTCCCTAATAGGGGTGATGAAGGATATTAACACCACCTTGAGCAGGGCTCTACAACACCACTCTACCACTTTCCTTGGTGCAACAACACCGGGCTCTTCTTCATCAGTGCCAGCCACTGGAAGGGAGGTTTTGCCAGAGGAACAAGCCCCAGACACCCCTGCCTCTGTAGCATATGCCACCCCACCACGCAAGCGGGGACGTCTGGCGAAGAATAGAGGAGGTGCAGATGGCAAGACACCCACCACTGCCAGCAAGTGACCTCTCCTTAAAGGAACTCCTTTGTGTGCCACACATTCACTCTATTGATTGATCCTGAATTGCCTACCGATTCCAATGGGAGGAGTACTCTAGACTTTGGACACCCAATGGTGTGGCATCGACTCCACTGGTTTAATCCACCATGACTGACACCTTCACTTATTTTTCTTCTTTTCTGTTAAAATTTTATTTACTGTATCAGCACTGTGATGAATTCACCCATCACAAACCCCAATGTCTGCTTGCTTAATTTCAACATTTTGGTATGTAGAGATATAAGACTATGTGAACCATATTATGATGACATAACTTACTTCTGCAAAGGGGATATGTAACAGGTACATAGTGTCCTGCTCAGGATTGCAACCATTGTACAAAAACACATATGTACAAGTAATCTCCTGATTTGTCTTTTGCATCCATGCAGGTCAACGCCCATAAAAAAAGGAACTATGAGGAGTCATTGTCTAGAAGGTGCGGACCCTAGAGGTCCACAGCCGGCTGAGCGCCCACTGTAGGAAAAGGTGGGAGGACCAGCTGGGGATGTCCTCCCAGCGTGGGCAGGGTGTCCGTCTGGCCATTACCCCTCCCAATGGCCTGCATTCTGGAATTACCTTGATGGGCATTTGAAGACAGCCCATCAGCCACAAGGGGGTGAGTACAGGGCATATTAATGCCTGTCACATTGCAGATTGAATGTGTTAGGTTCTGACAGCTCCCCGTGACGGTTAGGGATGAGCCATATGTAACACAGTAGATGAGTGATTTTTTGGTACAGACATGTCATGTTGTATACTGATGTGCCTTGCCTAGTGGCCAAGGTACCTAGGACACAACTGTGTACACTCCACAAACAACTTGCTTTTCAGGGACGACATATGGCTGTGTACAGTAATCAATCAAGTACTGATTGCTGTTGTAGTGGGTGTAAATTCTATGCAGCAAACCTCTACTCGTCAATGTTACTGGCCAAATGTAAGGAAGTGATGGATTACTGTCCTCAGCCATGTGTCTGGGTAAATGAGTATTTTGGCATCTGCCACCCAGAGGCTGCTTGTCTTCAGAGTATTTCGGGTACTGGTACCTCACTGCAGTCTGTAAAGTGAAGATGGCCATCAAACATGTGACAGAGGATACATTGCACTTTGGGTGCAGCTACCGATCAATAATTTCCCTTGGTAAGTGGGGAAAGGTCATTGACATGAATTATGTGGCATCACTGTTGCCAACATTTCTTGTGCCTACATGTCAGCATGTGTCTCTTTCTCATTAGCAAAACATTTCTAAGTTGCTGTTTCATGCATGGTCTACCTGTGTTGATGGGATGAAGTTTGTATTCCCTCGCATATATGTGCATGTAAACATGTGTGTGGAATTAAGCATTTACAATGGGGGTACATTTCATATTGTGTCACATAGAGGAGTGTGCCACCATTGTTTATTGGCTGACATACCCTCATGCGTCATATCATGTAATTTGGCATGTACAACTGCAGTAGCAGTGAAGGACAAGACAGGTAGGCCTAGAGGTTTGAGCCACAATGTGCATTTCTACGCCATTGATTTGGCAACAGGTAGCAAAGTGCACTGCACATGTGAAATGAGTCAGGTTTGTAATCTGACTGTTGCCATGCATCATGGAGTGACTTGGAGTTATGTTGAAATCACATCTGTTTGGGTACAGCCATTCATCCACAGACATCTGGGTCTGCATGATCATAATGGAGACAACAATGTAGCTTCCAATTGGGGACCACGCTGAGGGCCTTCAGCAAGTACTTGCGAATCTCTGGGCCTCTCCAACATCCAAGAGACTAATGGCGTCTACTGATGCACTTAGAGTATGTCATTGTGAGGGGTGTCAGACATTTTCCTGGGGCTTACAAATTCATTGTGTTGTGGATTTTAGGAACATATTTCCTGACTTATTGTACATGATGTCTACAGTGTCCATTTCCATGCCACATGTCTGACCTATCTGAGCATCATTAGTACTACCCCCATGACTCCATTGCAACAAATACCACTTGCTGAAGTGTGCATTGTGGAACTGCTTCCAGGCTATTGTACTTTTGTCAGCAACATGGCAGGATTTTGGAGCATCATTTCTTATTGTTGGGTCATTATATATGTGACAAATAGATGTGTGCATGACCTTGTGTGGGATCTGGAGGAATGCAGCTGGCATTGGCCTACTAATATATGACTACAGGTAACTGAGGCATGCTCCATAGGGCAGAGCTTTAAGGCTGATGAGGACTTCTGCTAGTTCAATGGTTACTTGCACAACTTCAGCCTTGCAATTGTAGCTGTATGAGATGCTGATTTTACTGGGGCAACTGTTGACAATTCTGATAGCATGCATGCATAAGTTATGGCCCATGTATGGGCCACTTAGGTTGCGTTTTTTGCTGGGGCCTCATGGTAATGTTTGCCAATCAGAGCTGTTGTTCAAGTGTGATCATGGACATGTGATGTCCCTATTTCTCTTTGTGCTTGCAGCATAGGGCCCAGGGAAGTAGATATAGAGCACATATGAGTGGGGAAACATTTGACCGTGGGACCTCGGGTCAAGATGCCACAGACACATAGGGACCCAGTGGCACAGAGGGTGAGGGGAGTGCCACAGGGGAAACCAGAACATCACCTTCATCATTGGAATCTTCCTCCAGTGGGCACTCCTTAGTGGTAGTGGACCCATCGGGTGATCCCCCTGTACCCTCTTTGTCTGCCACCCCCATTCTATCATCACCTTCCCTGTTGTTCCCCACCCAGTTGGCCGTGCCTGCTCACCCAAGAAAGTGGGCGACTCCTTTTCCACAGGCACCTCCTCACTAGCCCCTGTTACCCCTGCTTCCCTCAGTGAGGAGGTTATTGACTCCCTGAGAAGTATCTCTGTGGTCAGACAGCCATTGTGAGTGCCATCCAGGGATCGGCAACCCAACTGCAGCAGGATAATGCATTCTTGGAAGGCATTCATGGTGCAATGCATGGTCTACAGAGATCTTTTCAGGCTTTGGCCTTCACACTGATGGCATCCAGCAACCCCCACCTTTTTTACCCCCTCCACCTCCCTCTTCCCAATCCAAATCCCCCACTCTCCTATCTACCCCAAGCATGCAGACCGATCCGCATGAACCCTCCTCAACACACAAGAGCAGCACACACAGACAAAAGTACCACAAAACACCCCGACATACAAGCAAACAACAGACACCCACACACACAAGATCAGTCACCACTTCCCCAGACATCCCCACCACCCACACCGGCCCACACACAACATTAAGCATACCCACAGACACCACTACAACAGCCAGTGATGCACCCACCACACCCAGCATACTCACAGATACCACCCCAACAGACACTTAGCCATCCATCACAACCACCATTCCTGCAGACACCACCCCAACAGACACACAGACATCCACCACATCCAGCATACCCACAGACACCGCCCCAACAGACACACACCCACCACTCCATCCCCCAGCACCTCCACCTCCCATCCCCAATACACACAAACACACACACTTACCCATGCAACAGACACCACCCAAACACAAGCATACCTCCCACATGCAAACACCCAGGGCACCCACAATGACACAGCAGACAACCACTCCTTCGACCTCCAAATCGCCTCCCCCTTCTTCTGACCATCCCAGTGTTCCTAAGAAAGATTTTTTGTTTGACCTTGACCTTTCCCCTGCTCCATCTACCCCATCATCCCAAACCCAAGAGACCCCAACCCACCTCCCAACCCATCCTTTCCACCTACAAGTTCTCCCCGTCATACCTGTTCCTCCTCCAAGCACCCACACCCCTCCCCTCAAGAAGAAGCCCATCCCTCCTAAGAAGCAGTCCACCTCTCCCAAAATCAAACCCACTCCTCCCAAATCCAACACCCTCCAAAGATGATCCCGGAGGTGGCTGCCTGCCCTCTTGATACCCCCTCCTGTGGATGTTCCCTAGCAGTAAGGAGTCAAGTGACAGCACAGTGATGTGCCTGTGCAGAACTAAACGGACTGGCCAATGGCCTTGGACTTTTAAAGTTCGAATTTAAGAAACCCTAACAGTTATTTTTGGGGGGTATACATTTGTCCTGCTATTCCTTTTCTGCCTATATGTTGTTCCTGAGTGATTTCATCCTGCTCACTGATCCATTTGCTGTTGTTTGCAGTATCTGACTTTGTGGGCAGTGCTGGTGTCCCTAGGACAAGAGTATATGTTTACTGTATGTATATGTGAGTGTAAATGCAATGGTGGTGTCATGGGATTGTGTACTGTTTGGTATGTTAAGTATTTCATCTTGTGTTGTCCATGTATGGTGTTAGACTTCTCCCCCTGATATGGATTAATCTAATGTGTGGCAGCTTGAGGTTTGTTTGTAAAGACCTGGAGTGTGTTCAATTGTGCTACCTTTGTTTCCATTTGACTGTGCATGTGTCCATTTAGCTGTGTGTACCTTGCAGCTACTTCATGTAGAAGGTATGTCCCTTGCAGTTGGAGTTGTATGTGCTTTGTTGACTTGCACTTCCACCACTGTGCAGATAGGCATGTAATTTGGGTCTAGTATTGTTGGTCCCTGAGATACATGTGGGGCCAGTTCCTGTGCAAATGTTGTTTAAGGGGCATGTGAAAAGTGATGTGTGTCCCTGTGCAGCCTCCTTCCCTGAGTGCTCCTGATGGCCCCATCCCTATTGGGCAGATACTGTTTGCATAGTGCGCTTTGTATATTTGTCTCTTTGTCTATTGTGCATTCCATTGTGTTGCAATGTGGTTGATGTGTGTGTCCATTGCAGGGTTGTTTACTGGTAATGGCGTTTGTGTTCCATGACACATCCAAACATATGTGTGTTATTGGAGTGCAGTGTGTGTGACCTGCCCAAAGGGGGCATATTTTGACTGTGAAAGTGTCCTTCTTTGTGTCTGATTCGGACGCAGGACACAATGTCAAGTGACAATCTATTGTTGAGCATAATGATACAGGTTGGGGGGTGCACTTACGGTCAGTTGTGCCCACGGCAGTGTTGATTTTGTGCTCCATTGATGATCATCAGTAGTGGCAGGACATGTGTGATGGGCTCCATGGAGGCACAAGATGTGTGAGGCTGCCTGCAGGTGAGTGCCTCCCTTTATAATGTCTATTTTTGCCTGCTGAAACATGGTGGTTGGACTGCCATGGTCACATTGATGGTGTGCAAACTCATAATGTGTCCAGTGGCAACACAGGCTCCTCCAGCCTGTTTGTGTTGCCTTGTGACCTCTGCGATCTGTGCTGCTGGCGATGCCAGTGGGACCACAGCTGTCTTTGCTCCATAGGCCCACATGACTCATTATACAGTAGTCTGACTGCCAACGCCGCCATGGAGGTCCATTGACCACCAAACTTGTATAGAGGCCCTTTGTCTCTTTTCCTAATAATTTAGCAATAGAGTGGAAATTGTGGAACCTACATGATGAATTGATAAACAATGAGATGGTAAGGTGTGCAAAGAACATAAGTATTCAAGAACGTTTGTGGATCAAAGTAGAATAAGGCTTCAAGGACACAATAGCATAAGCTAAAAAGGCTGAACTTTCAGAGAGATGTGTTATATCTATTACTCCATCCTCTGATCTATCAGTTAACAAAGTTACTGAAAAGAAAAAGGGAAATCTGACTTCTTCAAAAAATACTTTTTTGTGTCCTAAATACAAGAAAGTACCAAGCAAAGAAAGAATTAACTAAAGCAATACATCTGGGTTTACATGTTACCCCTGTAGCAGCATACCCAAATTTGATAGATGTCGAGCAAAAATTGCAAAATGTCTAGAATGTGGCATTATTGGACATTTTGCAAGAGTGTGCAGAAAAAAGGCTAAAAAGAAAAATCGAGTAGCTTACCATACAGAAAGTGGTTCAGTTTCTTCAGAAAGTGAACATAACGATGTATTGGTTGAAATTTGTATGAAGAAGAGCAAAGAAATACTGTGTTAAATGTGAAGGGTGGGAGTTGCAACAAACCTGAATGTATAATTATGTTTGGAGGGATTCCTTTACAGGCAGCAGCTGATTCAGGATCTCAATTTACAATTATTGCTCGCTCTGTTTGGGAAGAAAAATTTGCAGGAATCATAAGCCCATACTTAGAACCTACTGATGTAAATCCAGAAAGGTTCACAGGAGAAAAAAGTGATATGTTTGGATTTAGACTGCTCGTATTTGAATTCAAAGACAGATGAGTCTCATGTAAACTGTATGTAGCAGCTGATGGTCCATTTGTATTAGGGTGGAAAGATCAACAAATCTGAATGTATAATTACATTTGGAGGGATTCCTTTATAGATAGCATTTGATTCAGGACCTACATTTACAATTATTGCTTGCTCTGTTTGGGAGGAAAGATTTGCAGGAATCATAAGCCCACACTTAGAACCTACTGATGTAAATACAGAAAGTTTCATGGGAGAAAAAAATGATATGTTAGAATTTAGACTGTTCATATTTGAATTTGAAGGCAGATGGGTTTCATGCAAACTGTATGTAGCCGCTGATAGTCCATCTGTATTAGGGTGGAAAGATCAAAGAGCATTAAATAATATTTTAGACCTTAATAGTCCAGAGCAAGTGTTGGTTGCTTGTGAAGCAGAAGAAACAAAAAATTGGGCTCTCTGGGAGTTTCCTGAAATGTTCAATAGAACTGTTGGAAAACTCAAAGAATTCACACATAAAATCAGAATATAATTAACTGCAGTCCCAAAAATTCACAAAGTGCGTAACATTCCTTTAATAGTCAGAGATGAGGTAATAAATGAACTTAAGAAACTACAGGACGCTAGCATTATAGAGCCAGTAAAAGCATCTGAATGGATTTTGCCAGTGGTAGTTGCTAGACGAGTCAATGGCAAAATCTGACTATGTGTTGATCTTAGATATCTTAATGGCAACATCCTGGTAGATCAATTCCCAGTACCCAGGGTGGATGAAATGCTTTCTTTAACAAAAAATGCTTAATGGTTCTCCACTACAGACCTCTCGTCCACATATCACCAAATATCCCTGCATCCCTCAAGTAGAAAAGTGACAGCCTTCTGCATGCCTTTTGGTTTGTTTTCAATTCCATTGCATGCAGTTTGGACCAGCATCAGCGGTTGATATTTTCCAAAGATTGATGATAGAATTATTTGGTGTCATGTTCTTTTAGGATGATATACTAGTAATAGGTAGTAACAAAAAAATTAATGAAGACCAGTTGTGAGAAGTAAAGAATATTTTGCCAAAGGATTAACAGCTGAAATTTCAAAATGTTAATTTGCAGAAAGAAAGGTCGTATGCTTGGGTCATGAAATTGTTTCCACCGGTATTAAATCTAACGAGAGTTTAGTAAAAGTCATAATTAATGCACCCTCTCCTAAGTCCAAGGATGATCTAAGATCATTCTTAGGTTTGGCTGAAGTTTATGCAAAATTCATAGAGACATTTTCAGAAAAACACATGCAATGAGATCTTTACTAAAAAACAAAGCTTATTTTGTGTGGAGAGTTGAGTATCATCAATCATTTGAGGAAATCAAACAGGCTATTTGCCAAGCACCAAATTTACAAGGGTTTTATCCTGATGTTAAAACAGTAGTTACTGCGGATGCTAGCAGCAAACGTTTAGGAGCAGTTTTAACTCAGAATGATGTGAACAATAAGGGAGTGGTAATAGCCTTTGCATCACATTCACTCACACCCATAGAGGAGAAATAACCGGTCATTGAACAAGAAACCTTAGCCTGTGTATAGGCTTTAGAGCATTTTGAAAGTTTATACGCTGCAGAAAATTCACATTAGGATGCGACCACAAACCTTTGATTAAATTATGAACAACAGAAGGATTAGTTAGACTTCAGCAAGAATTACAGGATTATCTATGAGTTTGCAGGATTATATATATGATATTCAATATGTACGCGGTGCAAAGAATTGTACAGCATTTTTTTTTAGTAGAATGGCATTACCGACAACAGAAATTGACAGGAATCTGTGCAATGAATTTTCTGAGCCTATATTGCACAAACTGATAATTCTCTGAGCCACTTTGATTAAAAGGAATGGTTAGAGGCTGAGAGTAAAGATGAAATTTTACAAGAAATAAAAGAGGAACTAGTGACTGGATGGGGTAATTTGGATAAGAAATTGCTTAATGATGAACAGAGAGGTTTTTGCAAAGTCATAGAAGAATTGAGAGTGAGTGATTCATTAGCCCAATGTGGAGAAAAACTAATTTCTTCTAAAAGGTTACAAGAAAAAGTCATACATCTCTGTAATCAAGGTCATTTTGGTAGTACACGTACTAAATATAGACTGAAAAAAAGCGGTACTGGTGGCCTTAAGTTGAGAAGGATGTTGAAAGGTTTGCTAGATTATATGTGGAATATGAAATGGCTGATAAAACACAAAAGACTTTCAATCCACTGTTAGGCTCTTTAGGATATCCAGAACTACTTTGGGAAGAGGGAGCATTGGATATAGTGGTACCAATCAATTGGCAAGATGGTACAAGTAAAAACATATTGGTGTTGGCGGATACATTTGCTAGATGCTTAGAAGTTAGCGTAGTGGACAATGTCAATACTAAAACAGTAATTTCATTTTAGATGAAAGATTTTTGAGGGAAGGTTTTCCAGCATGTATACTTTCTTATAATGGTACACAGTTTAAATCTTCTGAAATGAGAGAATATTTAAAAGTGTCTGGGATTGAACAAAAATTCACTGCTTTATAGCACCGTAGTGGAACTGGTATCATAGAAAAGGTGAGCAGAAGAATTAAAAGAGTCGAGCAACTTTCTAACAAAGGACATATTTCATGGAAGACAGAAATAAAGAAAATAGTATGGTCATACAGAACTACATATCATGTACTGTAGGGAAGAGCCCATTTTCATTATTGAGGGGTAGGATACCATACTCCAAGGAGAATCCAGGGTGGATGAAGAAAAGTGATCTGGTAGAATGTGATGTCCAGGAAGTAAGAGAATGCCTAAAAGATTCTCAAAGAAGAAACAAATTGTATTATGATTGTAAACATGGTATTAATGAAGCAAAGTTATGTGCAGTAAGTGGGTATAAGCAAACAATGCAAGGAAAGTTGCAAGAGGAGAAAGCAAATTCAGTGGGACTAAAAAAGGAGTTAAAGTAATGAGCAACACAGTGTTGCTGGAAAATGGCAGTATGGCATTTGAGTCACTTAGCCCTAGCTAAAAGTGATTAAGGTAATGAATGGTGAGGAGAATAAATCTAAATTGGTAACTACTGGTGGTTAAAGTATAATGGTCCTCCATCAGTAAGTGAAACTAATTCAATGAGATATCCTGATGAGTATATCACTTAGGAAAGAATGTCAAACTAATGTAATGATGTGGATCAAGATAAGGAACTAATGTCCACTAACAGAGTACAGGATCACACTGCCAGTGGAATAGGAAAATGCGATGATAAGGAAACAAAAACCTCAAAAGTAGGAGTTGTTAAGAAACCAAAGAAATTGAAAATGTTTACTTGTAAGTGAAATTTTAAAAAAAAATATATATATATATATATATATATATATATATATGTGTGAGCCAACAAGAATTGCTGCACTCCCAGAGGTAAAGATTAGCAGATCCCATATATTCACAGAGCAGCATTTCAAACACTACTAAGTGTGTCAACATTTCGTCTTCCTCAGGTGGTTTTAGTTTGTAGGCACCCATGGTTTTCATTTACCTGCCTTCAAACAACATACCAAGTCTCCTTGACACCTTGAGAAAGGCAATTATGGCCCTCATTCTGACCCTGGCGGTCGGCGGAGAGACGGCGGTCGGACCGCGAACAGACCGGCGGTATTAAAAATGGCATTCTGACCGCGGCGGTCCCCGCCGCGACCGACCGCCACTTCTCCACTCCGACCGCCGCGGCGGTCATGACCGCGGGGCTGGAGTTTGCGCACTCCGGCCCGGCGGCCGTCCCAAGACCGCCAAGGGTATTATGACCCTGCCTACCGCCGCGGTTTCTTGCGGGCGGGAACCGCCGTGCGAACCATGGCGGTAAGCACTATCGGGGCCAGGGAATTCCTTCCCTGGCACTGATAGGGGTCTCCCCCACCCCCCACTACCCACCCGAGTCCTCCCCCCACACCCTCCACCCCCCTGCCACCCCCCAGAGGTGGTACGAACCCCCTCCCCACCCCCACCCCGACATGCACATACATGCACCCCGACATGCACACACCCCCAACATGCACATATACACACCCCCTACACACACATACACAACGGGGACACATACCCGCACACATACATGCCGACATGCACACCCGCCGAACTAAACACATTGCCCATAGGCACAGCAGCACTCCCCGCCCGCATGCACGCACTCACACACCCCCTCTACACACTCACACGCACACCCTCATGCACGCACACATCACACAACACCCCCCCACCCCCTCCCCTCACGGACGATCAACTTACCTTGTGCGTTGGTCCTCCGGGAGGCGACGGGAGCCATAGGGACGTGACCGCCAACAGAAGACCGCCAACAGAAGACCGCCACACAGAAATGTGGGTCGTAATTCTGGGGGCGGTGTTCTGCTGGCGTGGCGGTGGAGGTTGACCAGTCTCCACTTTCCCGCCGACCGCCAGTGTGGCTGCTGGCGGTATTCCGGCGGAACGCTCCCAGCGGTCGGAATACGCGCAGCGGCATACCGCCGCGGTCGGCGGTCTTTACCGCGGCGGTAACTCGGCGGTCTTGCGAAAAGACCGCCAAGGTCAGAATGAGGGCCTATGTCTGTTCTGTGTAAACTTAAGTAGAGTCCTTAGATGTCCATCAAAAGTTATGTTTGAGCATTTAACCTATAAATCAGGTGTTCATGCTCTGCTGTTGTCACCATGTTCTTTAGCCAGTCTTCAAGGATGTGTGCCTCTACTTTCCACCAGTTCTGGTGCAAATGCGGCACTAAAAAAGTATAAATATGGGCCAAAGTTTTGCCAATGCAAGTTTTCTGTGGTTGTTCAAGCCGGACACTTCTTGAGTTTCTTGCAGCATAGCAAGACCTGCTGGAGGAACATAGGCGAGACCATAGACTTCCTTAATTACTCGCTATACTTGTGACCAATACGACTGAATTCTACAACAAGACCAATGAATGTGTTGAATGCCACTATCCGGCTGCTAACATCTTCAGAAGCTAGAGGTAGGCGCCAATTTTGATTCAGAAAGTTTGTCAGCAGGCCAGTGGCAGTCATGGAGGATCTTAAAATGATTGAACTTTATCTCAGGCTGTTATGTGTTGTATACGCTCGGCCCAATCAGATGGTTAATATTGTGACTGTTGCCATGTGAGTCGGTGGAGTTGTATCAGTGGGTCAGAGAAGAGCTTTGTTATCACAAGTTCATAAAGCCAAATTATTCGTTTCTTATAGTGATCCTATTACCCTAAATAAGAATGGAGTGAAGAACCCTTTTGGATCTGTTTGTGAGACTTCCGTTGTATGTGGAGATATTGTTACATTTGTAGGTACCACCAATAGTGAGATCTTGATAGCTAGTATTCCTTTGTGAGTTCTGTAAAGGTCTTGATCAATCCGCCTGCCAACAGGCGTCTCCCTCGATACCCTCATCTTTCTAGTCTATCCATATGGATGGTACTTTATCAACAGTAATAGTTACATTATACCAAAGTTGTGCTTTGGGGTGCAGTAGGAGTTCTTCCTTGACAAGGGTGTGTTTTGTTTTCCAGACACTATTCATTTCGGACCGCATCAGATTCTGAGGGTCCGTCAAAACTTTGGTTATCACAAATAAAATGGAGAGCCCTTGTGCCCTTTTATAGACCTGGTGTTTGTATTTCAACAGTCACTCTGCCCTAGGTAGACATTCTGGTCTATTGCCCCACAAGGTATTGTGAATCGTTCATATTTGTTTTCATTTCATACTGTTTCTAGAAGGAGCAGAGCAGCAACTTTTATTCCTTTATAATTGGTTATGTTTCTGCATACTCTGACTGACTGATTTTGCTCTCTTATATTCTATAATGTGTTTATGTAGGCAGTACGTGTGTAAATTAAGTCGCAGTTCTTCAAGAGATCCATGATTAGTAATCTAGTACAGTGATTCTCGGGCTTCTGAGGACCCCCAATGAATCACTACTAGAAGCTGGGGCCCCCCACTAAATTACTGCTGGAAAATGGGGACCTCAGCAATTTCTATGATTTGAACCTTACAACTATAGCAAATTGCAGAACCAAGTATAGATCAAACAAATACACTGGTTAGGATATATTGTATTTAATTCACAAACAAAAATGTGCAAAAATCTAAATTTGAATTTTGATGGGAAGGTGGAAGCTTTTCACAATGCAGTTTTCTTTCTAAATTATGAAGCGATATGCTTGACTGTAGCATATACCTTTGTCTTTTTTGCGCTTAATGCACTCTCTCTTTTTGTCCACACGTACCAGTGCCCCAATTGAGGCCACTAAATAGCCATACTAGATTCTATTTACTATACTTGGACCTCACAGGGGTGCAGCCAACCCCCCACATGCACCCAACCCCATGCTGTGCATGGCCTTTGGCCATGTTTGGCAGGGAAATGGCATGTGAGTTTTTTTATTCTATTGGGCTTCGGATCGGTGGAGCCATCATGGATTTACACTGGGGGTCGCATTGTGCACCATGGTGGATCCACAGAAACCACAGATTGGCCAATAAAAATAGAATTGGGCAAATAGTTGCCCATGAGGGGACCCTAACTACCCCTCCATGTGTCTTAAGGGGTCCAGATACCTGACCTGACCCCTTATGTGTGTTTTTATTTATGTTTTCTCCCTAGGGTCCGAACCAAGAAGCAAAATGACGGCCACAGCTTTCCTTTCATGTTGCAGCAAGCTAATCAGGGCCTTATTTTTTGCCTGGGTCTGCAAGTACCCTCAGGTCCCCTGTGGGTACCTTTAGATTCGCAAAGTATACGCATTCCTAGATATTTGTATTTTTATTTCTTTAATAACTCCAAAAATACTGAACAGATTTACACCAAATACTAAAGAGGGCACAAGTTATAGTTACCTTAGGGCACAATTTATAGTTATTTTAGATAACTCTAACAGATGAATTTCTGTGGTTTGGTACGTTTAAAATTTGAGCCTTACTATAACGTCTCTGAAACCTTTGTTTTTTTAAAGTGAATTTAAATAGATAGATAGATAGATAGAGATAGAGACACATATATATATATATATATATATATATATATATATATATCTACTGATCACCTGCAAGCTCCACCCTCTTTTCTTTTTCCTCTCATTTTTGTGGTTGTTGCTTGTTGTAGGAGAATTACCCCTGTTTTACTGGAGATGAGATTCAACTGTTTGCCAGTAGGCATGCCTTCTTCTTCTGGAGTTCAATGTGAGGTCATGTATTTCAGTTTACAAAACATTAAAAAAAAAAAATTTGGCTAGGCCAAGACCTATTGGCTTTAACAATACTTATTACGTATTGGAACAAGGCTACTGCCCCTCCAAGAATCAGGTAAGGTCAGCGAACTCCTCACATAATCATGTAACATTTTCCAGATTATGAAATCAAAGGGTGGGATTTAGTTTCAGGAAAGCAATCAGGATACTATTGGGTTCCGGTCCCTGAGATTTCTTTTCCTTTCTACAATAAACTTACAGGGTTGATCTCTTCACAACCAGTTATAGGGCTCCTGTGTGTGTATGGCAACCAACTGATATTACCAGAGGGTTGTTGGAACTAAATACCTGGCTACTTTTTATGGGCACAAAATGTTCCTGCCGGGCAATACTGGTAATGTTATTACCCACACATCTACTTGTGAGGATTGATGATCCAACACCAAAAAAGGACACATAACAGTTCATTTTTGTTCTTTATATAACCTTTTTGCTTCTTTTATGGCAAAGTGATAGGCGGTCTTCAGGCAAGTAGATTCTGCTTTCAGCTAAGGGGGAAAAGAGTCGATGGAAGCTTGATGATGAGCCTTAACTAATTATTTTTTTTGCTGATACATTTTATGTAGAGCCAAATAGCATCCATAGTATAAGAAACAGTATGTAATGAGTTTGCTAAATTCCACAATTCTCGGTTTTTATATTAAGGACATGCACAATAATTTCCAGAAAGTAAATTTTACTAATGGATTTTGATGCAGTCAATAATCAAGCCTGATATTATTCAAAACAGTAGTTGAAAGTCACTGAGGAACCATGTAAAGAATATAGTCATTCAATGTAGTAGTACTAGCACCTAAAAATCATATACCACCCCAAATCTTGGAGATGTTCTCCTCTGAGGTGTTATTTCTTTCACTCAGCATTCTAAGGGTCTTTTCTCATCAACGGTTCAAGCTTGTAGTGATCAATCTATATCACACTCAAGAGGGAACTTCCTATCTTCCTTCAACAACTAACTGTTCTGACATCTTCTGTTTCAGTTCCCACTCACATTAGTGATAATCAGACCACATTCATTCTTCAAGTTCCAAAAAGAGGATGTGTCAAATCCAATCTTTGGATCTTCAGGGGATAGTTGGTCAAATGTTGATATTTGCTTTAGAACTGTAACACAAATACCTCTTAGGTTAAGGAATCAATTTAGGAATTGAGCCATAGTCTGGACAGTAAATGAGCTCTAGGCAAAGAATGCCACCATGCCTGTTCTCAGGGAAAAGAGATTGACAGGAACCAGCTCCATCCAGACTCTACGGAATTCGATTATATCATAAGCCTAAAGTCAAGGCACACATTTCTCAAGTTCATTCCCTTTAGGATGAGTATACTTCAAGGGAAGGGACGTTCTCGTGATCTCAGTGTAATTCTTTACTGACTCCTTAAACATATAGAGGGTACACATTCACATCCTTGTCATTCGTTCCACCAAAGATTCATGTAGCGTGTAGTTTTCAGTTCCAGTTACTCTTGCTTAGACTCAAGCCAGTCCAAATGTGTTCAGTAAGGCACTAGTTTCCTGGATAGGTCTTCTCTTGGGGAGTGAGTGCTCCTACACCATTATATCACCCACTGTGAATGGGGCCATTTAACTTTTTAACTCACATCTCCATCAGACCTTTCATTCAACTGGGACCATGGTGATGTTTGCTTTCTTTTGTTGGCTTGTCTGTTAGTCCTTAGAGTCATGGAACTTCAGTCCTCCAAATCTCTTGAAAGAGTCTTCTTCAGATCTGCCTAATGACTGTGGTAGATGGATTGCTTACGTGCAGAAATACTTATTTCTGTTTATTTCAAGATTGGTTGACTCTCTTTTGCTTTTCTGCCCTTTGTCCTTAGGTCTCTATCGATTTGTAACAAAAACAGGGTGTGGTTCTGCCTTACATGTTTTAGGGCATTTCTTCAGAAGTCAAAAAAAAGATTTCACTCATGAGAGGCTGCGAAAATGTATCTATCCTCCATGGCCTCCTTTCATTTTACAAACCCTGTTCTTGTAAACTTTGGTCCAAGACACCAGCGTAAAACATCATTCATTAGGTGGGAGTTTCGCTCTTGCCTAGGCAAATGAACTAGCTCAGTTGCTCTGTCCTCCCCCCAATCGCTTATTCAAGCTTGCTTTACAAAGAGTATTGTGGCTTGTGGGATGACTGTCAAAGATTATCCCTGGTGAATACTTGCCAGGCACCTAAGCCACATTTACAGCCTTTCTTTGACTCTAAATACTGTGAGCAGAATAATTAGGCAGTGTGTCTGATATAGCTCACTTCAGTAGAGATGCTTTATTATGAACATATTTGTGTGTGATAAGGTGAATTATCCTACATGTCTCATGTAGTTAGGGCATTACATAATGTTTTCTGTGTTTCCAAATGAGATGACTATGGGAGGGAGAAGAATCACTGTGGTAATATTCTTAAACAGCACAATCCTGCCTTTCCCTATACAATTTAGCAATTTATAGTATTTTCTTGCTACTCTATTCAGATTTTTCTGATTTGGGAGGTCTGGCTTATGCCTCTCTTGGAGTGGAAACAGTTTGATAAAAGGAGGTTTTATGAAAGATTGTTTTCTAATGATAATTATTTTAATTATTTGTCTCCAGGGTCACCCTCTGACAGGAAGAGTAGGTCTCACTGCAACTTGAGTTCTATTGTTGAAGTAAGCCTCAGCAAGGCCTACTAGTGCAAGGGGTTCACCTTTCTCTGCACAAAGTCCTCAGACCATGTAGGAAGAAGTTGGCACAGAAACTGAAATAAAAGACAAAGGGGGTCATTCTGACCCTGGCGGTCTATGACCGCCAGGGTCGCGGATGACTGAAGCACCGTCAACAGGCTGGCGGTGCTTCAAAGCCCATTCCGACCGCGGCGGTAAAGCAGCGGTCGGAAAACCGGGTCCAGCGGTTTCCCGCCGGACTTCCCCCGGCTGGGCAAATCCGCCAGGGCAGCGCTGCAAGCCCAGGGGATTCTGACCCCCTTCCTGCCAGCCTGTTTCTGGCGGTTTTTACCGCCAGGAACAGGCTGGCAGGAACGCGTGTCCTGGGGCCCCTGGGGCCCCTGCACTGCCCATGCCAATGGCATGGGCAGTGCAGGGGCCCCCTAACAGGGCCCCAGCCTGCTTTTCACTGTCTGCCTAGCAGACAGTGAAAAGCGCAACGGGGGCAACTGCACCCGTCGCACACCTGCAACACCGCCGGCTCCATTCGGAGCGGCTTCAGTGTTGCAGGCCCCTTTCCCGCTGGGCCGGCGGGCGCTACCTTAGGTAGCGCCCGCCGGCCTAGCGGGAAAGTTGGAATGGCCCCAGCGGTCTTTTGACCGCGGGGTGGCCAAATGGCGGTTCCCTCCAGGCGGGCGGCAACCGCCGCCCGCCGGGGTCAGAATGACCCCCAAAGTTTATTAAACCTCATGAGGTGGTACTACAGTTCAAACAGCACCCTTCGGTAATGTTTGAAGTAGCACACTGAACTGAGAGAGCATGGTCCTTTTATACCCACGCAGGGGCTAAAAGGAGGTGGTACAATTATAGAAGCAAGACTTGCATACATGTAAGGTCATGTGGAAATGCACAGTCGACAGGTAAGAGGGGCTGACAGTTTTCAAGGGATAACAGCTGCAGACCTTACTGAGCATGTGCAAAAGTGGGAGATGCTAAATATAACTTGTCACTAGGCAGATTTTCAAGAGTAGTTAACAGAAAGGTAGGACAGAGCACATGGTGAGCACATGGCAGAGAAAATGGCTGCCATGAATACAAAATGGATTCCGCGAAATGTTCACTATAGTTACTAAATACAAGATGTCTTCTGCTAATGCTTAATCTAATCGCTGCTAAACTACAACAGACGACCCTTTCAGCATTAGCTGAAGACATTCGTCTTTCTAGGATAATCTAAATATTCATCTTGTATATTTATGCTCATCATTTCAGTTATTTCCTTATCTAACATATGTTGTGCTTTCATTTCTGTAATATTTCTTTTGGTAGGCATACAAGCAGTAATACACATGGAGCAGAACATTGGACCACACTGAATACAGATACAGCATGTGAAAAATATTGCAATCATTACACACAGGATAGTCAGTAGTTTCCAACCCCAGGCGGAAACAAGAGCCCAAAACCAATCAGAAAAAGTCCAAGTACCAGTCTCTGTGTGGATTTCTGAAGCAATTTTATGCAATTTAGATATTGCATCATATACTGAAGGTGAGTGATCGGGAATAAAAACACAGCAACTACTACCGATGATGCGACATGCACCACCTCGGTCAGCTAATATCACATCTAGTACCATACGATTTTGGAGCACTACAATTCTTGCAATTTGGAGCTCCTCAGTAATATTCCCAAGTGCCAGAGCTGCCTGACTGGTAACAGCTTCCACAACCCTAGTCAATCGTCTCACTTTCCTACTGTTTAACGCAGCACCCACAAAGGGGAATAACCCTAAATTAAAATCAACATATTGTTGCAGGCTAGTATCCGTTTGGTCTACCTCATTTGTACGTATTCCCCTTTTATATCTATTGTTAATGATGTCATTGAACAGTTTAAAATCTCGGTGATATGATGCAGGGGCCAAAAACACAGGGGGTAATAGAAAAGATACATAACACACACCTGACCACCCAATAGGTAATTGGTAATATCCATAGTTACCACAAACAAAATATGTATTATGTGAAGCTGTAAAACTACTATTATTTACACCCTCAATAGTTAAAATCAAGGTACAATCGACTTATCCCTACTGGAATTCGCCCAATGCTATGTATACATAAATCTGCTTTAGTTTTTGTAACAGAAATGACAAATTGTTCTTTCTTGTCAGAGTCTCTTATATTTGTGAAGACATATGTATTGAAACATTGTCCGGTTGATACTCTTCCCATTCCCATTTAGTTCCTTTGGCTTGGGGATACCCATCTTTGTCTTGGTAGAATACTTTATTAAGGCGAAAAAGAAGTCCGCCCTCTGTACGTTTTCCAGATGCAAACAAAAGCGTGTACCAAGCTTGACAAGAACCATTGTGTGAAAAAGGAAGAGGAATGAAAGGTGTTCCTCCTTTCTTTTGATGCGCAGGTATCATTCCACATACCCAACAGTTAGTAGTATTTGTAGTATTATGAGTATGATCCAACATCTGAATGAAAGTATTATTGAAGTACGATTGACGGTGCTTCTGCTCCTGATAGGGAAGCGTAAAGTAATAGTGATCCTCTGGTACTGGAGTAGTGGCAACAAAAAACTCACGAGCAGAAGCCTTCTTTTCAACAAACCAAGTGATTATTGCTATAATCACCAAAACAACAACAAACCCCATAGTACTAATGATCAGTTTGTTATTCATTTTAGCAACAGTGATAATCGACCCTTTTAGAAATGAATTAAAAACAATCGTTGGAGCTCTTATCCCTGGGCAGCAGCTGATTTCTTCACCACAGGCCAAGACGGGTGTCACTACTCTAATGCATGGCTGATCCCCCCCTTGCCACTTTGGCTCTCCGTTTCACTAACCCAGGGCGGTAGCTCAACCAGTTTAAAAAAAAACAAAAATCAGATTCTTTCCTCGGTCTCAAATTATATCGCGACACTCCAGAAGTCGTATGGTCCGGTAAGACTTCTGCAGATTCGTCAAGTGATATAGCACGGCCTTTTTCCGTAGTCAAAATCTCTCGATGATCGGTCAGCACAGCAGGTTCCACCAAGGTAGGTAGCACTCTCTTGCAGTGAGTACTATGGACCCAATTCTTTCGGTTCGTCACTCGAACTGCTGTCCTTGTCGCAAGGAGCACCTGTTCTGGGCCTCGCCACCTTGGTTCCAATCTGCTTGATCTTTCAAAGGACTTAATCATCACCTGGTCACCAGGTCGGAGTTCATGGCCTTCACCTGTAGATCTGCCAGGAAGTGCTTCTCGAACCTGTTGATGAATAGAAACCAAATTGTCGGTTAACTGTGCCAAATAATCATTCATCACGGCACAAGGTACATCATATACAGAATTTGGCCTAGGAACTCCCCAAATATTCATTGGCCTCCGGAAAACCACTTCGTATGGGCTAAGGCCGAGTCGAGAGTGTGGCACTGACCTAATAGACAATAATGCCAATGGTAATGCATCCGGCCAAGTTAAGGATGTGGAAGTCTGTATCTTCGCTAACTTCAGCTTCAAGGTAGCATTATACCTTTCCACCAACCCTGCTGATTGTGGGTGGAAAACCGCATGGAACTTCTGTTTGATCCCTAATCCTTTCAGGACATACTTAATAACTTCCCCAACAAAATGAGGTCCGTTATCATTCTATAAAAGTCTGCAAACGCCAAACCTAGGGAAAAATTCTTTCAAAAGCAGCTTCGCTATGGTAATGGCAGTAATATCCTTTGTGGGGTATGCCTCTATCCATTTACTGAAGGCACATATCACCACCAAGACATACTTTAAATTGTTGCAGCATTGAAGCTGAATATAATCCATTTGTAGAACTTCAAAAGGTGCAGTTAATGTAGAAAACCCTCCCGTAGAGTACGTGTCCCTTTTCCAGGATTGTATTGTAAACAGATAAAACAAGACTGTACTACTCTCTTAGCTGTACTGGAAATTTCTGGATGCTCCCAAACTTGCGTAAGCAACTTCGTTATTGTTGAAGCTCCAACATGTGCCAGCCAATGTGCCATCGGAACCATAGGTTGTACAAAAGCTATAGACAATTTCCATTTATCCATCTGCTTATTCCTCCAACAGCCCGCATCATCCAATTCTCCATCTTCAGACCATTGCTCACGTTCTTTCACAGAAGCAGATTTCTGTATATCTAATACGTCTTGTCTAGCATTATGCCAACGTTCAGCTTGTGACTTCACTACATACATAGAAGTAGTACTTCGCTGCATCGCAGTCTCACGTGCTACGCGGTCTGCAAGAGCACTACCTTGCCCTATCTTATCGGTCACTTTCTTGTGTGCACTACATTTCACAATAGCTAGTTTCTTTGGATATGTCAATGCAGTCAAGCGGTTATGCACTAATTCTCCGTGCATTATCTGCATCCCGTGGGATGTGAGAAAGCCTCTCTCCTTCAAAAGCAAACCAAAATCATGAGCCACTCCAAAAGCATAGCGGCTGTCTGTATAAATGTTCACACATAAGTCAGTACTAAGTTCACATGCTCGTGTCAAAGCTATTAGTTCAGCTGCTTGAGTTGACTTCTGTGGTATACGAGCTGTCTCCACTACCGTGTGTATTGTGGTGATTGCATATGCAGCTGAGGTTGTACCACCAGACAACTTCAAACAAGACCCATCAACCCACAGTTCCCCGTCTACATCTGGAAGGGGCGTATCTTGTAAATCAATTCGACCCTTTGTCTGTTCTTCGGTAAGGAATATACAATCACGTGTTTCTTGTGACTGAGGCTGAATCACCGGATATGGCAACAAAGTGGCTAGATTTAGTGTTGCACATCTCTTCAGTGTAATGTGAGGAGCCAGCAATGTCAACTCATATCCTGTTATACGAGCGCTAGTTAAATGTTGTGTCTTTGTTTGATTTAAAAGAGCATCAACAGCATGGGGTACTAACACCAACAGCTTATATGACAAAACTATCCCTTCACTCTGACGTATTAACACAGCTGTTGCGGCAACTGAATGAAAACACCCAGGCAACGCTCGAGCGACAGGGTCAAGTACTGCTGAAAAATATGCACAGGGACGCTGCTTATCGCCTTGTGTCTGTACTAAAACTGACAATGCACATCCATCTTTCTCATGTACGTAAAGTGCAAAAGGCTTCATGTAATCTTGAGTACCTAACACTGGTGCTGAACAAAGGGCTTGTCGTAGCTGCCGGAAAGCAGTCTCACATTCATCTGTCCATGGGAGGGGCATTGGAGTATCTTTAGTCAAAAGTGCTAGCAAAGGTTTGACAATGTGTGAAAACCCTAATATCCATTGCCTACAAAAAAGAAGTAAGACCAAGGAATGCACGAACATCTTTCTGAGTAGAGGGTACTGATGTGTCTAAAATTGCTTGAATACGATCTGATGTAAGTGCACGGCCCTCCTTAGACAAAAGGTGACCTAAATAGGTTACCTTTGGTCTACAATATTGCAATTTATTTTGTGATACTTTATGATGGTGTGAAGCAAGAAAAGAAAGTAAGGACAAAGTGCACTTTCCACATTGCTCAGGGGTATCAGCCGCCAACAAAATATCATTGACATATTGTATGAGAGCCACACCTTCAGGCAAAACAAAAGAATCAAGTTGTTGTTTTAACGATTGACTATAAATACTTGGACTCTCAGTATAGCCTTGAGGAACTCTGCAAAATCTATATGGAAGTTTATTCAAAGTAAAACCAAACAAATATCGGCTGTCAGGATGAATAGGGATCGAAAAGAAAGCATTCTTCAAATCTATCACAGAGAACGTAGTTGCTGTCGGGGGAACCAAAGTAAGAAGTGTTGTGATGTCAGATACCACAGGATATTGTGGTATCACAATCTTATTGACTTCTCGTAAATCAATAATGAATCGGTAAATTCTGGTATCAGTATTCTGGTTTCAGAATAGGAAGAATCGGACTGTTACAAACATTATACAGAACTTCCTCAACAACTCCAACTGCAATAAGATCATGCACAATTCGTGTGAGTGCTTCTTCGCCCTCCTGTGAAATTTTGTATTGAGGCAAACGTGGCAATACAACTCCCTCCTTGACACTAATGTGTACCGGTGGAATAATCATTTGTCCCACATCAGTATCTGAAGTAGCCCACAAAGTACTAGGGAGTGAAGCTAATGCAATATCCTCTTTAACAAGACAAACTCTTTCCATCACAGGATGATTATCATTTAAAATAACACGCACCCCTTCAGGAGAGCATCGTATTCTAGCCCTGAAATACTTGAGCATATCAAGACCCACAATATTGTCTGGTGTATTTGGAGAAAGCAAAAATGGACATGGAGCAGTAAATTTATCAACATGGAATGCAAGTGGTTGTGACAATGGGCTAGGGGAAGGTGTTCCATCGAAACCTATCGATGTAATGGTTAAGCCAGACAGGGGAGCCCTTGGAATCAATTGTTTAGACAAGGCGCTACGAGTAGCTCATGTATCAACCAGAAACTGATCAGTAGAACCCAAAACATGTGCTGTAACATAGTGACCCTTCTGATCTACTGGAACTTCAACTGATTCCTTACCCCATCCTAGGCAATCCTATGCATAAGCAGAATCTTGGAAATCAGGCTGCACATGGTTAGACATCTGGTATTGGTTCCGTCTATCAAAAGTGTTAAACCCATCCTGCCCTCGTACATTAGCATCAACCCTAGCATGATCATTCATGCTTCTTCTAGGTCCTGAATATCCTGAGCGATTTCTCATTTGTTCCCGACCACGTGAACACTGCTTAACACGTAGTGCTGGACAATCGGCAGCCCAATGCCCAAATTTCTTACAATACGCACACTGATCAACAGACAAATTCGAACGAGTGTAAGAAGAACCAAAAGATCCACGTCCACCAATATCACTACCTCTAAAAGGCGGACCATAAGCTTGAGCCAACATAACCTTCGTCTTTAATTCTTTAATCTTTTTATCCTTGCTACCTTTTGCTTCTAATTCCTGACGTTCATAATACTGAGCCATAGTCAAAAGAGAAACCGGAGTAGAGGTAGTCCATGAACTTTCACTAGCTTTTAGACGACTAGCTATTCCTGGTAACAGATTTGCGACATATTTATCGACAAACAAATGTCTGCCCGTATCATCTGACAATAACTGACCGCTAAAATCATGAAATGCTTCTTCAAAGCGTGTAAAGAAATCAGAGACCGATTCATCTGCCTTTTGCTTATAAGACGCTAAAACAGTCCAATCTATCTTTTTAGGGGGAATAATCGTTTTTAACTTAACTAATATGGCTGCAGGAAGATCTAGAATCAACTGATATGGCTTTTTCGCAGGTTCCCTATCCCCGTCCATCTGTTCTAATTCTTTCCATGATGCCCCAAAAACTGCACGATCATCAATTTTACGAACAGTTCTCCACATATCTGGCGGGAATATCAATCCGAAAAATAAATCAATGTCAGCCAAAGTCATAGTATAAGAACTAATTGCTCCCTCAACTTCCTCATAAAAGGCGGCTGGATTTTTCCACGGGTCAGGTAATGCTGTTTTAAGTGCCATTACATCTGCCCTATTCCAAGGAGTATACACCCAATTATAAATAAAATAACCCTTAGCATCAACAGAAGTTTTATCATCACTTGTACCCAATCCTTTAGGAGGAACATACAAAGGCGCGGCCTCCCGCATTGGTTTCGCGTTAACTATCATAGTCTTATCTGTTCCGAAAATGGAAGCTTGCACCCCACCGGTCTGAGATGTCCGTGCAACTACGTCCACAGCCCTTTTCTCCTCTTGCAAACGGACTGCCACAACACATAATTTCACCAAACGCCTGATTGCATCAGCCACCTGGGAGAAAACAAAAAGACCATCACGCATTTGCTTATGATCAGCTGCTACATCATCGGGCTCTAACTCATCAGAATATTTCCGATATAGTTCAATAACTTCTGAGCCAAATGCCTCAGTAAAATATAGCTGCTCCTTTTCTGTCCACCCTTTCATGTTGTCTAAAAGTTCAGAAGCAGAGACAACGCTACAAATTGTTTTACGAGCAATAGATCTAAGCTCAGACGCACGGTCAGCAGGCAACATAGAGCGACTGTCTCGCATCTTCTGTCGCTCCGAATTGGAGACCTTAGCTAACTCATGAGGGGCAGAAGGAACGACATACGGAGGTAGAGGGGGATCTAATAACAATAAATCATCATGTGGTTTATTAAGGATAGGATAGAGAGGTTGCCTAACGGTGTATTGGCCAGTTACCTGTAATTTACGTTCTTTCTCTTCTAGCTCCTTTAAGTCATTTATTTCTTTCTTTCTCATTTCCAATGCTTTCACATATACATTCTTCCGCTGCTCTTTCTCAAGCAAGGCTTGCTCACCCTTCACTCGTCCACGCACTTCTTTCTCCCACATTCGTACACAGTCAAACATATCTTGCCTAGACTTTTGTTTACACATACATTGTTCCACATACTCAATCTTTTGCAAATCAAATGACCCATGCATAGGCCAACGTAAATCAGGATCCACACGAGTGTATTTATTCCATAATGTGCTGTACATTATAGAAGAAAGACCATGTTTAACATACATATCTCTATTTGGCGTCCCCTCTGGGGGTGCCGGTTGCGATTCTTCTAGTCTCAAATTGGTACCATTACAAAAGCAACACGTCCTACGAAGTGCGCTAAAAACAGGCATGCCAAAAATAGTGCAGAATATGCAATATTATAATCAAAGTAGCACTTAAGGTGCCGTTCAAATCAAAATTAAATTGGAGAAAATTCTCCTCATTACCTGCCTATATAAATTGCAATTTATATATCAATTCAAAGGACACAAATTGACTAGTCACCCAAAACACGAGAGCCACAGTAAGTAGTGCTAAAGTACATTACCAAACAAAGGCATCAAAACCCACAGCAAGTGCCGTAAAACGGCTTTTACCAATCACAGGGTGTCCAGGTTCCAACTGGCAAGTTCTAAAATCGATCAAATGGTCACTGCATGACGAATGAACAAAAAGGATCTCAGTCGAGGACCGGCGCCACCTGGATGGTCAAATCAGAAAGAAGGGAAAAACGCCGTGGTCGGCAAGACTCGGGTCTCCTCAGGCATTGATCGTCCGCAGCGAGATTCCAATCCTTTGTCGCGACCAATCCTTTGGGCATCCGTGTCGCCGATGAGTTCCTGTTTGGGCGCAAATTTGTTGAAGTAAGCCTCAGCAAGGCCTACTAGTGCAAGGGGTTCACCTTTCTCTGCACAAAGTCCTCAGACCATGTAGGAAGAAGTTGGCACAGAAACTGAAATAAAAGACAAACGCCCTCATTCCAACCGAGGCGGGCGGCAGTCGCCGCCCGCCTTGCGAGAACAGCCATATGGCTGCTCCGCGGTTGGAAGACCGCTGGGGCCATTCCGACCTTCCCGCTGGGCTGGCGGGCGCTAACATTGTTAGCGCCCGCCGGCCCAGCGGGAAGGCTGCCTGCAACACAGAAGCCGGCTCTGAATGGAGCCGGCGGTGTTGCAGGTGTGCGACGGGTGCAGTTGCACCCGTCGCGCTTTTCACTGTCTGCTGAGCAGACATTGAAAAGCTTCATGGGGCCCTGTTAGGGGGCCCCTGGACACCCGTTCCCACCAGCCTGTTCCTGGCGGTAAAAACCGCCAGAAACAGGCTGGCGGGAAGGGGGTCAGCGCCGCCATGGCGGATTGGGCCAACCGGGGTTAATCCGGCGGGAAACCGCCGGACCCGGTTTTCTGACCGCGGCTTTACCGCCGCGGTCAGAATGGCCCAGGAAGCACCGCCAGCCTGTTGGCGGTGCTTTCCGTTGTTCGCGGCCCTGGCGGTTTTTACCGCCAGGGTCGGAATGACCCCCAAAGTTTATTAAACCTCATGAGGTGGTACTACAGTTCAAACAGCACCCTTCGGTAATGTTTGAAGTAGCACACTGAACTGGGAGAGCATGGTCCTTTTATACCCACGCATGGGCTAAAAGGAGGTGGTACCATTATAGAAGCAAGTCTTGCATACATGTAAGGTCATGTGGAAATGCATAGTCGACAGGTAGGAGGGGCTGACAGTTTTCAAGGACTAACAGCTGCAGACCTTACTGAGCATGTGCGAAAGTGGGAGATGCTAAATATAACTTGTCACTAGGCAGATTTTCAAGAGTAGTTAACAGAAAGGTAGGACAGAGCACATGGTGAGCACATGGCAGACAAAATGGCTGCCATGAATACAAAATGGATTCCACGAAATGTTCACAATAGTTACTAAATACAAGATGTCTTCTGCTAATGCTTAATCTAATCGCTGCTAAACTACAACACTATTACGTCACAAAATGACTAGTAAAGATGAAGTTAAAGATGCAATTTTATGAGAGGTAATATCAATAATAGAAGATCTCATCTGTCTCTTTTCTGATCTGCCAATCATGTGATCAAGATTTAGTATTCAGTTTTTTTAAGGTTTACCATATTATCAATTATTCCACTGAATGTCTCTTTTCACCCTTTGACCTCTTGAATGTATTGAAACAAGATTTAGAAAGGTAAATATTACTTGCTGGAAAGGGGATCAAAATGTATGGTCTATGTATACTTTTTTTCAAATCCTTTTTCAATCTGAACTTTACAGATGCACTTTAAGTGATTATGCGGTCAACATTTCTGAGTAACCCTGACAGACAATTATTTTGGATTATCCAACAGTATCTACCATTGAAGGACAGGCTCAATATAAATATTTTGAGAAAGGAGAAGAGAACAGGAAAACCTAATCACCAGACCTTACCCCAACCCCCACCACCTACATGTACTGCATTCTGCAGCCCACATAGACAGAGGAAAATGTCTCTGAGGATTGTTTTCTGCTGAAAAGTGCCCCTTCCTGAACAAAAACAATCCTGCCTGTGGCACAGGCACACTTGCACTATGGCACAAGGATGCCTGCATTGGCACTTGGCAGCAACAAATGCATCAGCAAAGCAAAGAAAGAGAGCAGGATTGTGCCATATGTTAGTAATTATGGCACATTCCTGCTCTCTCAATTTGATTAAGAACAGCAGGTTGTCTTGCTGGAGTGTGTTGCCTGGGCCTAATTGTAACACTATTTGAAAGTTGTCTAAGATATGTTGCACCATTAAACAATGATAAATTGTGCAAATCATGTTCCTTTACAGTTGGCTGCACCTTTATTTCTTACCTTAACAAAAATCAAGCAACCATCACAAGCAACTTGACATTTAAACTAATTTGATTTTAGATTTTATGTTGCTTTTTACAATATTCCCTTGGTATATGTGCGCCAAAGACTAAAAAGTAAAAATAGATGGAAATGGCTGCTCAGTGCCAAGGTATAATTTGCGTTTCTTTATAATTTATGTAGTTGAATAACACATGATAATACTTCAAATTCATGTTTAAAATTATTATTTTTAAAGCAACAGGAAGCTCTGTAAACCGGCTTGATGCAGAAATTGTATATTTCACTCGTCTATGCTATGGTCTCCAGAGATGCAATTTTTAGCATAAGAAGGTTATGAGCCCTCAGGACCCAACAATCGGAGCTAATAATTCATATGTCCCCCCCGTGTCCACCAATTGCTCAGTCACTGTCCACTAATCACCCACTAAATAAATAGTGGATTTGGATGTCATCAGGCCAGAATGTGTTAGTGACAGACTGAAATATTACTGTGCACCTAACTTTAAATTAAGCTATCTGTATGTTTACTTTTTTTATAACCTGTCCGTCACAGGTGTGCCCTGTACGTTTGTTGTAGTGACCCATGTACATTTTGCACCTTGAAGCTGTTGCTTTATTTTATGGCGTATCTCCACCTCTAGTGCAGGGCATTCTGAAGTCAGTCCTCTCCTTTTTGTCTGTTTTCTGTTTTATAACTAATATGCCTTTCATATTTATTTGCAGTGCTGATTCACAAAATCATTTGTGAGTTCGGAAAGTGGTAAAACAGAGGTAGTCTTTTACCTACTTTTATAGGCCTTTGTGAATCTCTCCTAAAACGTCCTACTTCCTATTGGTAAAAGTGATGAGGGCACACTCCATTCTGTTTATTCCAGTTGTAAATGATTGGTCCCATTTAATTCCAGTTTCAGATGTATTGAACCCAGCTCACAAAAGCTTGTAAGATTAGGTACAAAGGACTACAGCAGTACTACTTTACACACTCTGAAGTGTCCTTGTGAAGTGGCCGGTTTGACTTTTATAAATGGCATCCTTGAACATTTTGAACAGTAGAAACACCAATGTTGGGATCATGTAACGTGTGCACAATCTCTAAAGGGGCAGATGGGGGTGTGGGTGGGATGAATGTTTCACTTGCTAAACCAGCATTGTGAATTCCAGGTGCCTAGGATCCAAGAAACTTTACGACTCTATGGGGGTCATTATGACCCTGGCGGAAGGCGGAGAAGCGGCGGTAAGACCGCCAACAGGCTGGCAGTCTTTTTTTTGGAATTATGACCATGGCGGTGTCATCCGCCGGTTCTCTGTTCCGCCCACCAGGCTGGAGACCTGGGTATCCAGCCTGGCGGCCATCACTATACCGCCGGCGGTATTTGGACCCGGCTGACCGCCATGGATTTCATGCGGTTTGAAAGCGCCATGAAATCCATGGCGGTAAGCACTATCAGTGCCAGGGAATCCCTTCTCTGGCACTGATAGGGGTCTCCCCCACCCCCCACCCCGACTCCCTCCCCTACACCCCCACCACCCCTGCCACCCCCCAAAGGTGGCAGGACCCTCCTCCCCACCCGACCCCCATCACAGCACTCATGCACACACAACACGTACTCAGGCACCACCAACACACATACACGCACACACACCGACATACATGCCAACATCCACACACACAGTCAGACACGCACACCCACATTCAAACATACACGCACACAACCATACAGACATACCTACAGACATACACGCACTCATTCCCATACTCACAACACCCCCGCAAGCATACAGGCACTCACACATCCCCACTACATACACACATGCACACCCCCATGTGCACACACAACACCTCTCCACCCTCCTCCCCTCACGGACGATCGACTTACCTGGTCCGAAGATCCTCCGGGAGGGGACGGGAGCCATGGGAGCTGCTCTGCCGACACCACACCGACAACAGAACACCGCCACGCCGAATCACAGGACGTGATTCGGTGGGCGTTGTTCTGTTGACGTGGTGGTGGCAACCTCCACTTCCCCGCCACCCGCCAGTATGGCTGTTGGCAACTCTCCGTCTGAAAAAGGATGGAGAGCTGCCAACAGTCATAATACGCCGAGCGGAAAACCGCCACCACTGGCGGTCTTCAGCACGGCGGTCCCTTCAAAGACCGCCGAGGTCAAAATGACCCCCTAGATCATGATTCTTTTTTTTCTGAATTTATTTTTATTTTATTTAGATTTAATATCATAAAATGACAATGGCATTAAAGTATAATCAAAAGAGTTATCAACAGCAGGACATACATTTGAAATACTGAATGCTTACGTAAATACATTTTCAGAATGCACTGCATAAAATTACCAAACAATTAATCAAACATTTTGTGACTATTTTAGGTTTTGCAGCAGAAAACACTAGCTGTCTGTTGTGAGAGCTATTGTTATCAATGTGCCAAAAAGAATTTTTACCCAATCTGTGTTCTTTTCTGCATTTGTTTGCTGTGATAACAGCATTTTAATTCCTGATTTATAGCGTGTTGGAAATTGGGTCGCTAGTTGGCAGAGGTATGCACCCTGTACAAGTAGGGCCCACAATCCTAGTCAGGGTAAGTCAGTTACACACCTTAAATTAACCTGTGCTAAACCTATGGTAGGTGGGCACAGAGTAGGCAGTCTCAACTTAGGAGGCAGTGTGTAAAGTATTTGTGCAACACTTAGAACATTAAAACAGTGAAAACACCACAAAAAAGATGCCACAGCTGATTGGAAAAACAGAGCCTAATTTAATGAACAAAACAAGACCAGAGTGCCAAAAATCCAATAAATAGAAGTTGAGATATGAATTTTTAAAGAATATCTGCAAAGATAGTGTTTGAAAGCATAAAGCGCCAACCAGGGCTATCTGGCAGTGCCAGACCAGGTGAAATCTGAAAGGTCTGGCTGACCACGATGGAGGGCAGGTCGGATACACGGACCACGCCTCTCCTGCTGAAATCAGTACCTTGGGTCGACGTTCCGTTGACATCGAGGAGCGATGTGAGGCTCAGTAGTGTTGGTGCATTGTCGTTGATTCTGGCGGTATAGGTGATGCGTCGATTTTGAGCCACGCAATCGGAGATGCGTCAATGTCGAACCTCTTAGATGCAGATGATGCGTCATTATCGAGCAGCCGGCGATGCGATGTTTCCTGCGGCGGTGATTCAGCGTTGTCGACATGTATGCATTGTTTCCGACCTGCGCAACAACAGCAATGTGGATTCTGGTATGAGGCAGCTAGCAAACCCACTTCCAAAGGCCTAGGACTGGGTTGGCACTACTTGGCAGGGCAGGGCAGGACTCACAGAGTCCAGAAGTTGTATCCTGGGTTGTTGGAAGTCTTTGATGTCCCTGAAACTTCAGAACAGGAGGCAAGCCAGCAAGCCCTTGGAGTCACTTTGGATCTGGGGATGTAGAGATGCAGGTCTGGTCCTTCTCACTCCCAGGCAAGGAAGGCAGCAGGGCAGGCACAGCAAAATAGGAGTCAAGCAAAGTCTAGCAGAGTGGCAGCCCCTTCAGCAGCACACCAGTCCTTCTTCATGGCAGAAGTCCTTAGGTCCAGAAGAGTACTGATTTGGTGGGGTCCGAAGTCTACTTCTGACACCCAGTGGTGCCTTTGAAACGGGGAAGACTTCAAAGAGAGGTCTTTGATCTGCTCAGAGTTACTGCCCTTCCTGCCCTGACTCCAGACACACTACAGGAGGTAATGAGGCCCTGTGTGTGGGCTCAGGACACAGCCCATTGAGGTGTAAGTGTCAGCTCCTCCCTCCCATCCTGCTCAGGATGGCCCATAAACATGCAGATGGCCACTCAGTCACACCTAAGCTCCCTTTGTGTGTGGCTGTCTGGAAGGAATGCATAAGAGCCCAGCTGTCACCGACCCAGATGTGTATTCAGAGTCAGGCAGAAGGCACTAGGGGCCATATGTACGAACACATTTTCCCATAGACACAGAATGGGCAAATCTGCTTGCTACATCTGGCCCTAGATGATTTAAAGTAAGAAAATGAAACTTTCTAAAAGTGGAATTTTCAGGATTACAATTTAAAATCCTACTTCACCACAGGTTGGAATTTTAAATTGTGATTCCAAAGACACCAAACCTGGAGATCCAATCGCTTCCCAAATGAAAACTACACTTATAAAATGTAACAAAGAAGTCCCACTGCTAACATGGGGAGAGAGAGGCCTTGCAGAAGTGAAAACGAATTTCAGTGTTTCTCACTACCTGATCAAAAAATTCAAAAGTACATTTTCAACTCTTTAAATCCACTGCACCATGCCCTTGGGGCTGTCCAGGGCCCACCTCAGAAGTGACTCATGTGTAGTAGGAAGGAAGGTTTGGGCCTGGCAAGGGGGTTAATTTGCCAGGCCGACATGGCAATTTAAAATTGCACATACAGGCTCTGCAGTGCCAGGCCTGAGACATGTTTAAAGGGCTACTAAAGTGGGTGGCACAATCAGTGCTGCAGGCCCACCCGTAGCATTTAATTTACAGGCCTTGGGCACATGTAGTGCACTTTACTAGGGACTTATAAGTAAAATAAATATGCCAATGTTACCATGTTTTCAGCGGAGAGCACATGCACTCTATCTCTGGTTAGCAGTGGTAAAGTGCCCATAGACCTAAAACCAACGAAAACAAATTCAACAAAAAGTGGAAGAACTGGAAGAAAAAAGCAAAAAGTCTGGGGATCACCCTGCAGAGAGGGCCAAGTCCAACATGGACTTACTGCTTGCTTTTTTGGATGCCTATGTCTATTATAAAAAGAAGCTACAGTGCCATTCCCTAATCACTTTAGTGAGTTCATTTGTTTTAGTTTGCTGTCATGATGAGAGGTTGGATTTACAGATTAATTGTTCAGAACCTGCGATGTGCAGGTACAGGTGTTCTTGAAGAGCAGGGGACATGTTGACCTTTTGTCAAAAGTATCTACCCTGCAATATTTCGTGATGAATGTCTTTCAAGTTTGTCACAAAAAAAAACCAACACAACTGTCATCCTCTGTCGTGATTTCATAGCAATCTTCTTTGAGGACTAAGGCATAACTCTGCTAATGCAATTGTGTCAATAAAAGGGCCTTTTGAAAACAATCGTTGTGATTAATATTGTGTTTATTGTTAAGGAAAGACACCTCTAAAGCACTCATCTATAACAAACACGTATGGTTTAATAAAAGCAGTATGTGACACTTCTTATTAACAAAGCTATGATTTGTGAGCAAGAAGTCTGGAAATGATGTTCTACAAACTGTTAAACATCAGACAAAAATATTATGTGCTATCATATCTAACCTACCATCCCAAAACTACCATACATAGCCAACCATACTTATCAGTTGTATCAACTATACATAACCTACCCCGTCTATCTACCTATCATAAATAACTAATATGCCTACCATTCTCAGTTTACCATACCAACCTGCCACACCTGCCAACTATATCCAACTTACTATACCTAACATATCTACCAAATCTAGCTACCATACTTACCCTACCTATCATGCAGACCTTATCATGCCTACCAAATAAACAATACTCAATCTGCTTTACCGTACCTACCATGACTAGTAGACCATACCTTCCATACCTGACATACTTGCCTACCACACATAATACATTTTACCTAATCTATATACCATACCAAATCAGCCATGCTTAAGCTTTAATACATTCCTGCCAAACCTGCCTAGCATACCTAACCTACCATATGAAATCTCCCTCCACCTCTGTGGTGCATATATATCACACCTGCCCTGAGGTGGAGGTTTTGTGAAACTGAAACACATTATACCTAGGTGATCCCTATTTCGGGTTATAAATTCTGCAGCCTGAGTTAGAAGACATACGTCTCTCTTGAGGCACCTCTAGTAATGTCTCAAGATGTGTGGCAGGACCACACCCTTTTATAACTGCTGAATTTCACACAGGACAAACAGCAGCTGCCATGGAGGGAACTCCAAGGAAGAGGAAGCTGAAATTCTCTGAGAGGGAACTGGAGGTGCTGACAGTGGAATGCTGTCAGCACTATGATGACTTGTTTGGGAGAGCAGCCCTCAATGTTCCTGAAGCCACCAAGAAACAGCTGTGGCAGGACATACAGGACAAGATTAATTCCCTGGGGGTGAGCCATAGGACCATAGACGACATAAAGAAAAGGTGGTATGACCTCCGCTCCCAGACCAAGGAGAGGGTGGCTGAAAGGCTCCGGGAGATGAGAGGCACAGGAGGGGGACCATCGTCTGTGCCACCACCCACACCCCTGGAAGAAAGGGTGGAGGAAACCTTGGAGCAGGAGGCAGTGTCTGGATTTGGGGACCTGGACACCTCAGAGCCCAGCACATCAACCGGTGAGTACCATGTGATATGCCTGTACCCCTATCAATGCCATACCCCCACCCACCATGTACACAGGGGCATGCACAACCAAGATAGCTCCATTTCAGGGTAGCAAATGCCAGAATGATGCATTATGGGAAATGTAGTCAAGTAGGCAGTTCATAGGCAAATGTTTATTATGAAGTGTGCAATAGATAGTAGACACTGACAGTCTGTTCCCCATGTCCCACAGGTCTCCAACATGCCACCACCAACACTCCAAGCAGCCAGGCCCATGAGGACACCTCAGGACCCGCCAGCACGCCCACCTGCACGGTCAGCAGCATCCCTGCAGTAGCCACACCTGCTGCAACAATTCCACAAGAGGCTGCCCCAGCAACAGGCAGGGATGAGACAGGTGGAAGCACAGGGCAGCCACCGCTGCGCAGGCATCGCAGGTCCATACCTTCAGGGCTGCAGTCTGTATCCGGGCTACTTCCTCCCAGCACCAGTGAGGCACATCTGCTGCGTGGTCAGCGCCTAGAAAATAGAATTTTGGGGAGGATTAGTGGTGTGCTGCACTGCTTCGTGCGCAATAACCATGCCAGCATGCAGCACCTCAACACAAGGATGGACATGATTTGCAATAACACTGGGGACCTTGCCCTTGCCATGAGGGAACTGGCGGGAGGACTACTGGCCCAGGCCGAGGGTGGGCGGCGCAGAGATCGTCAGCTCATGCACAGACTGGACAGGATGGCCACATCCATCGGCAGGCTTACCATGAACACCACAGGCCTGTCGAGGAGGACAGTTGGGCTGCAAGTGGAGATGGGCCATTTCGCTGGGGATGTGGCTAGGGGCCTGGGACGTCTGACCCACATTATAGAAATGATGGAGACACGGGAAATGTCGAGGGGCACAGGGGAAACACCCCAGGACAGTGAGGAGGGCTCGACAGTGAGCAGTGTCTCTGTCACTGACAGCAGGGTGCTCAGGAGTGGCAGGCAGAGCACCACGGAAGCACCAGGGACCAGCCAGGCTGGCAGGAGGGGCAGAAGGTCTTAGAGATCACCCTGGACCATAAAATGTGGCACATGACGTGAATGTGCCACATGCCTGGTTAGCATTTTCATGCCCATGGACAATCAGTACTTGTGAATAGTTTCATTAATGCACTAATAAAACGGTTATTTTTGTTCCACTTAACAAATGGAGTTTTTAGTCAATAGGTGAGTATGGTGGGAGTTGACACGTACCGTCCAAAATATTGTGTTGCAATGTGTTCCTGTCTCAGTCTGCCTTGATTAGCTATACTCCTATCCCCATGATGGCGATGTGGTTGTTCTTGCTCTTCATCATCAGGATCTGGGTCTGCAGGGGTGAGAGGTAGCCCACGTCGGGTGGCTATGTTGTGGAGGATGGCGTATGCGACCACAATTTTGAATGCGGTAATGGGGGTGTATTGGAGGGCACCTCCACTGCGGTGGAGGCATCTGAATCTTGCCTTCAGGAGTCCGAAGGTGCGCTCGATGAGGTTCCTGGTCCTCTTATGTGCACTGTTGTATTGCCTCTCTGAATCTTTGCTGGGTGTTAAAAACAGAGTCATGATCCAAGGCCTAAGAGCATATGCACTGTCACCTGTTGGGCACAAAAAGTACACTGTTAGGAAGTCCAGATTGTCGTGCACAGTGACCTGTGTGTATGTCTGCAGGTGTCTGTGGCTCTACCTAGGAGGTAACCGTCTCCGAATTCCCCACGTTCCAGGCGTTGATGTATCCCACTATGCCTAAAAATGTATGAGTCATGGGTGGGATGAATGTTTCACTTGCTAAACCAGCATTGTGAATTCCAGGTGCCTAGGATCCAAGAAACTTTACGACTCTATGGGGGTCATTATGACCCTGGCGGAAGGCGGAGAAGCGGCGGTAAGACCGCCAACAGGCTGGCAGTCTTTTTTTTGGAATTATGACCATGGCGGTGTCATCCGCCGGTTCTCTGTTCCGCCCACCAGGCTGGAGACCTGGGTATCCAGCCTGGCGGCCATCACTATACCGCCGGCGGTATTTGGACCCGGCTGACCGCCATGGATTTCATGCGGTTTGAAAGCGCCATGAAATCCATGGCGGTAAGCACTATCAGTGCCAGGGAATCCCTTCTCTGGCACTGATAGGGGTCTCCCCCACCCCCCACCCCGACTCCCTCCCCTACACCCCCCACCACCCCTGCCACCCCCCAAAGGTGGCAGGACCCTCCTCCCCACCCGACCCCCATCACAGCACTCATGCACACACAACACGTACTCAGGCACCACCAACACACATACACGCACACACACCGACATACATGCCAACATCCACACACACAGTCAGACACGCACACCCACATTCAAACATACACGCACACAACCATACAGACATACCTACAGACATACACGCACTCATTCCCATACTCACAACACCCCCGCAAGCATACAGGCACTCACACATCCCCACTACATACACACATGCACACCCCCATGTGCACACACAACACCTCTCCACCCTCCTCCCCTCACGGACGATCGACTTACCTGGTCCGAAGATCCTCCGGGAGGGGACGGGAGCCATGGGAGCTGCTCTGCCGACACCACACCGACAACAGAACACCGCCACGCCGAATCACAGGACGTGATTCGGTGGGCGTTGTTCTGTTGACGTGGTGGTGGCAACCTCCACTTCCCCGCCACCCGCCAGTATGGCTGTTGGCAACTCTCCGTCTGAAAAAGGATGGAGAGCTGCCAACAGTCATAATACGCCGAGCGGAAAACCGCCACCACTGGCGGTCTTCAGCACGGCGGTCCCTTCAAAGACCGCCGAGGTCAAAATGACCCCCTAGATCATGATTCTTTTTTTTCTGAATTTATTTTTATTTTATTTAGATTTAATATCATAAAATGACAATGGCATTAAAGTATAATCAAAAGAGTTATCAACAGCAGGACATACATTTGAAATACTGAATGCTTACGTAAATACATTTTCAGAATGCACTGCATAAAATTACCAAACAATTAATCAAACATTTTGTGACTATTTTAGGTTTTGCAGCAGAAAACACTAGCTGTCTGTTGTGAGAGCTATTGTTATCAATGTGCCAAAAAGAATTTTTACCCAATCTGTGTTCTTTTCTGCATTTGTTTGCTGTGATAACAGCATTTTAATTCCTGATTTATAGCGTGTTGGAAATTGGGTCGCTAGTTGGCAGAGGTATGCACCCTGTACAAGTAGGGCCCACAATCCTAGTCAGGGTAAGTCAGTTACACACCTTAAATTAACCTGTGCTAAACCTATGGTAGGTGGGCACAGAGTAGGCAGTCTCAACTTAGGAGGCAGTGTGTAAAGTATTTGTGCAACACTTAGAACATTAAAACAGTGAAAACACCACAAAAAAGATGCCACAGCTGATTGGAAAAACAGAGCCTAATTTAATGAACAAAACAAGACCAGAGTGCCAAAAATCCAATAAATAGAAGTTGAGATATGAATTTTTAAAGAATATCTGCAAAGATAGTGTTTGAAAGCATAAAGCGCCAACCAGGGCTATCTGGCAGTGCCAGACCAGGTGAAATCTGAAAGGTCTGGCTGACCACGATGGAGGGCAGGTCGGATACACGGACCACGCCTCTCCTGCTGAAATCAGTACCTTGGGTCGACGTTCCGTTGACATCGAGGAGCGATGTGAGGCTCAGTAGTGTTGGTGCATTGTCGTTGATTCTGGCGGTATAGGTGATGCGTCGATTTTGAGCCACGCAATCGGAGATGCATCAATGTCGAACCTCTTAGATGCAGATGATGCGTCATTATCGAGCAGCCGGCGATGCGATGTTTCCTGCGGCGGTGATTCAGCGTTGTCGACATGTATGCATTGTTTCCGACCTGCGCAACAACAGCAATGTGGATTCTGGTATGAGGCAGCTAGCAAACCCACTTCCAAAGGCCTAGGACTGGGTTGGCACTACTTGGCAGGGCAGGGCAGGACTCACAGAGTCCAGAAGTTGTATCCTGGGTTGTTGGAAGTCTTTGATGTCCCTGAAACTTCAGAACAGGAGGCAAGCCAGCAAGCCCTTGGAGTCACTTTGGATCTGGGGATGTAGAGATGCAGGTCTGGTCCTTCTCACTCCCAGGCAAGGAAGGCAGCAGGGCAGGCACAGCAAAATAGGAGTCAAGCAAAGTCTAGCAGAGTGGCAGCCCCTTCAGCAGCACACCAGTCCTTCTTCATGGCAGAAGTCCTTAGGTCCAGAAGTGTACTGATTTGGTGGGGTCCGAAGTCTACTTCTGACACCCAGTGGTGCCTTTGAAACGGGGAAGACTTCAAAGAGAGGTCTTTGATCTGCTCAGAGTTACTGCCCTTCCTGCCCTGACTCCAGACACACTACAGGAGGTAATGAGGCCCTGTGTGTGGGCTCAGGACACAGCCCATTGAGGTGTAAGTGTCAGCTCCTCCCTCCCATCCTGCTCAGGATGGCCCATAAACATGCAGATGGCCACTCAGTCACACCTAAGCTCCCTTTGTGTGTGGCTGTCTGGAAGGAATGCATAAGAGCCCAGCTGTCACCGACCCAGATGTGTATTCAGAGTCAGGCAGAAGGCACTAGGGGCCATATGTACGAACACATTTTCCCATAGACACAGAATGGGCAAATCTGCTTGCTACATCTGGCCCTAGATGATTTAAAGTAAGAAAATGAAACTTTCTAAAAGTGGAATTTTCAGGATTACAATTTAAAATCCTACTTCACCACAGGTTGGAATTTTAAATTGTGATTCCAAAGACACCAAACCTGGAGATCCAATCGCTTCCCAAATGAAAACTACACTTATAAAATGTAACAAAGAAGTCCCACTGCTAACATGGGGAGAGAGAGGCCTTGCAGAAGTGAAAACGAATTTCAGTGTTTCTCACTACCTGATCAAAAAATTCAAAAGTACATGTTCAACTCTTTAAATCCACTGCACCATGCCCTTGGGGCTGTCCAGGGCCCACCTCAGAAGTGACTCATGTGTAGTAGGAAGGAAGGTTTGGGCCTGGCAAGGGGGTTAATTTGCCAGGCCGACATGGCAATTTAAAATTGCACATACAGGCTCTGCAGTGCCAGGCCTGAGACATGTTTAAAGGGCTACTAAAGTGGGTGGCACAATCAGTGCTGCAGGCCCACCCGTAGCATTTAATTTACAGGCCTTGGGCACATGTAGTGCACTTTACTAGGGACTTATAAGTAAAATAAATATGCCAATGTTACCATGTTTTCAGCGGAGAGCACATGCACTCTATCTCTGGTTAGCAGTGGTAAAGTGCCCATAGACCTAAAACCAACGAAAACAAATTCAACAAAAAGTGGAAGAACTGGAAGAAAAAAGCAAAAAGTCTGGGGATCACCCTGCAGAGAGGGCCAAGTCCAATATGGACTTACTGCTTGCTTTTTTGGATGCCTATGTCTATTATAAAATGAAGCTACAGTGCCATTCCCTAATCACTTTAGTGAGTTCATTTGTTTTAGTTTGCTGTCATGATGAGAGGTTGGATTTACAGATTAATTGTTCAGAACCTGCGATGTGCAGGTACAGGTGTTCTTGAAGAGCAGGGGACATGTTGACCTTTTGTCAAAAGTATCTACCCTGCAATATTTCGTGATGAATGTCTTTCAAGTTTGTCACAAAAAAAAACCAACACAACTGTCATCCTCTGTCGTGATTTCATAGCAATCTTCTTTGAGGACTAAGGCATAACTCTGCTAATGCAATTGTGTCAATAAAAGGGCCTTTTGAAAACAATCGTTGTGATTAATATTGTGTTTATTGTTAAGGAAAGACACCTCTAAAGCACTCATCTATAACAAACACGTATGGTTTAATAAAAGCAGTATGTGACACTTCTTATTAACAAAGCTATGATTTGTAAGCAAGAAGTCTGGAAATGATGTTCTACAAACTGTTAAACATCAGACAAAAATATTATGTGCTATCATATCTAACCTACCATCCCAAAACTACCATACATAGCCAACCATACTTATCAGTTGTATCAACTATACATAACCTACCCCGTCTATCTACCTATCATAAATAACTAATATGCCTACCATTCTCAGTTTACCATACCAACCTGCCACACCTGCCAACTATATCCAACTTACTATACCTAACATATCTACCAAATCTAGCTACCATACTTACCCTACCTATCATGCAGACCTTATCATGCCTACCAAATAAACAATACTCAATCTGCTTTACCGTACCTACCATGACTAGTAGACCATACCTTCCATACCTGACATACTTGCCTACCACACATAATACATTTTACCTAATCTATATACCATACCAAATCAGCCATGCTTAAGCTTTAATACATTCCTGCCAAACCTGCCTAGCATACCTAACCTACCATATGAAATCTCCCTCCACCTCTGTGGTGCATATATATCACACCTGCCCTGAGGTGGAGGTTTTGTGAAACTGAAACACATTATACCTAGGTGATCCCTATTTCGGGTTATAAATTCTGCAGCCTGAGTTAGAAGACATACGTCTCTCTTGAGGCACCTCTAGTAATGTCTCAAGATACTGCAGCCTGTATTGATTGCAGATTTTGAAGAGCATGAAAATATGAATGTCTTTTCTTATTTAAAAATAGCAAGACCTATTGAGTTCAACAATGCTTGTTTTGGAAGTGTATGCATTTTATTCAAGCTGATGGATGTTGTTGTCCGAATTACCTTTCAGTGGTTAAGACTGTGATGAGACATTTTGTCTTACACCAGTGATGCTCTGTTTGCCGGATACTGACTCAGCTGTAGCGTTTGGGACAGCGGCACTTTATTCCACAATTACCTCATTTTGGCTTGTTTCCTTACGCTTCCAGTCGAGAACAGTTTCATCAAGAACTGTAAACCCTCTGAGAGTTATCAAATTACTGAATACAAATCAGATTCTGTTCCAGACTAGGAGAGTGTGAACCACAGGGGGAAAGAAAATACAGCAATGGCACAGGTTATGCATTAGAAAGTGGAAATTGGCAGGCACCGAGCTTGACTCAGAAAGAAAAAGAGAACATCCACTGACAGACATCCAATTACTCTGCCAGGGTATTGGTGATAGCCTTTGTATTGTGAGGTACTTTTGTGAGCAAGTCAAACTTTTAAGCAAAGAACGCAAAATAAATGTCATAATTTTTTTGGAGGAATGTGCCCTCTCTAAATCATCTCCAAATGTTATCAATATACCCATGTACTTTTCTAATAGATATTCAGTGTTTCTTAGTGCAAAATTGTTTCGCACTGGCACATCTTCAAAATGGTATCCAGAAAGTAAACCTTAATTACAGGGTCCAGCGGTAATAAGCAATTTTACAAACACAAACTCTGCACTTTTTAAAATCACAGGGTTTGCGAATGTTAAAAAAAGGCTATTTCTAGTGTACAAAACTTATTTTATGAGTTCTGCGACCCATAATAATCACAATTTGTAAGGGGCCTTAAAGGGACATTTCTTCCAAGTTCTGACTCAGTATGTTATGTTTCAGTGACCGGTCACCGACTGCCCAAAGATAGGGCCAGATGTAGCAAAACAAAAATTTGCAACTCGCATTTTGCGAGTTGATGCGACTCGCAAAATGCGAGTCGCAAATTGGAATGCAGGGAAAAAAAACGTGCCGAAATAGCGACTCGCACCCGGACTCGCAACGCAGTGTGCGAGTCCGCAGATTGCGAGGTCGCTTTTTGCGAGTGTGCAAAAAACGAACTCGCAATTAGCGAGTAGATGTCGCAAATTGCGATTACCTTGAAAATTGATTACAGGTGCAGCAGAACACTCCAGAAACCACTCCAGAACACTCTGGAAACACTTCCTGGCACATGATGATGACATCACAGCCAGGAAGTTTACTAATACAGCTGGGAGGAGGCAGGACCACACCCTTTTATAACTGCTGAATTTCACACAGGACAAACAGCAGCTGCCATGGAGGGAACTCCAAGGAAGAGGAAGCTGAAATTCTCTGAGAGGGAACTGGAGGTGCTGACAGTGGAATGCTGTCAGCACTATGATGACTTGTTTGGGAGAGCAGCCCTCAATGTTCCTGAAGCCACCAAGAAACAGCTGTGGCAGGACATACAGGACAAGATTAATTCCCTGGGGGTGAGCCATAGGACCATAGACGACATAAAGAAAAGGTGGTATGACCTCCGCTCCCAGACCAAGGAGAGGGTGGCTGAAAGGCTCCGGGAGATGAGAGGCACAGGAGGGGGACCATCGTCTGTGCCACCACCCACACCCCTGGAAGAAAGGGTGGAGGAAACCTTGGAGCAGGAGGCAGTGTCTGGATTTGGGGACCTGGACACCTCAGAGCCCAGCACATCAACCGGTGAGTACCATGTGATATGCCTGTACCCCTATCAATGCCATACCCCCACCCACCATGTACACAGGGGCATGCACAACCAAGATAGCTCCATTTCAGGGTAGCAAATGCCAGAATGATGCATTATGGGAAATGTAGTCAAGTAGGCAGTTCATAGGCAAATGTTTATTATGAAGTGTGCAATAGATAGTAGACACTGACAGTCTGTTCCCCATGTCCCACAGGTCTCCAACATGCCACCACCAACACTCCAAGCAGCCAGGCCCATGAGGACACCTCAGGACCCGCCAGCACGCCCATCTGCACGGTCAGCAGCATCCCTGCAGTAGCCACACCTGCTGCAACAATTCCACAAGAGGCTGCCCCAGCAACAGGCAGGGATGAGACAGGTGGAAGCACAGGGCAGCCACCGCTGCGCAGGCATCGCAGGTCCATACCTTCAGGGCTGCAGTCTGTATCCGGGCTACTTCCTCCCAGCACCAGTGAGGCACATCTGCTGCGTGGTCAGCGCCTAGAAAATAGAATTTTGGGGAGGATTAGTGGTGTGCTGCACTGCTTCGTGCGCAATAACCATGCCAGCATGCAGCACCTCAACACAAGGATGGACATGATTTGCAATAACACTGGGGACCTTGCCCTTGCCATGAGGGAACTGGCGGGAGGACTACTGGCCCAGGCCGAGGGTGGGCGGCGCAGAGATCGTCAGCTCATGCACAGACTGGACAGGATGGCCACATCCATCGGCAGGCTTACCATGAACACCACAGGCCTGTCGAGGAGGACAGTTGGGCTGCAAGTGGAGATGGGCCATTTCGCTGGGGATGTGGCTAGGGGCCTGGGACGTCTGACCCACATTATAGAAATGATGGAGACACGGGAAATGTCGAGGGGCACAGGGGAAACACCCCAGGACAGTGAGGAGGGCTCGACAGTGAGCAGTGTCTCTGTCACTGACAGCAGGGTGCTCAGGAGTGGCAGGCAGAGCACCACGGAAGCACCAGGGACCAGCCAGGCTGGCAGGAGGGGCAGAAGGTCTTAGAGATCACCCTGGACCATAAAATGTGGCACATGACGTGAATGTGCCACATGCCTGGTTAGCATTTTCATGCCCATGGACAATCAGTACTTGTGAATAGTTTCATTAATGCACTAATAAAACGGTTATTTTTGTTCCACTTAACAAATGGAGTTTTTAGTCAATAGGTGAGTATGGTGGGAGTTGACACGTACCGTCCAAAATATTGTGTTGCAATGTGTTCCTGTCTCAGTCTGCCTTGATTAGCTATACTCCTATCCCCATGATGGCGATGTGGTTGTTCTTGCTCTTCATCATCAGGATCTGGGTCTGCAGGGGTGAGAGGTAGCCCACGTCGGGTGGCTATGTTGTGGAGGATGGCGCATGCGACCACAATTTTGAATGCGGTAATGGGGGTGTATTGGAGGGCACCTCCACTGCGGTGGAGGCATCTGAATCTTGCCTTCAGGAGTCCGAAGGTGCGCTCGATGAGGTTCCTGGTCCTCTTATGTGCACTGTTGTATTGCCTCTCTGAATCTTTGCTGGGTGTTAAAAACAGAGTCATGATCCAAGGCCTAAGAGCATATGCACTGTCACCTGTTGGGCACAAAAAGTACACTGTTAGGAAGTCCAGATTGTCGTGCACAGTGACCTGTGTGTATGTCTGCAGGTGTCTGTGGCTCTACCTAGGAGGTAACCGTCTCCGAATTCCCCACGTTCCAGGCGTTGATGTATCCCACTATGGCTAAAAATGTATGAGTCATGGGTACTGCCTGGAAACTTAGCTACAATGTCCGTGATGACATAATGGGCGTCACAAACAACCTGAATATTGAGTGAGTGGGTACACTTTCTGTTGCGGAAAAGGTGTTCTAGATTAGCAGGGGGGCATATTTGAATGTGTGTCCCATCTACACACCCTATGACATGGGGAAAGTGGGCAATGCGGTAAAAGTCCAGCTTGGTGCTGTTCATTTCTGCCTCATTCCTTGGTAAGTATATGAAGTGGGACATGTGCGTGACTAAGGCATCTAGGAAGGCCCTGAGGAACCTTGACACTGCACTTTGGGATACCCCACCTGCCACAACAATGACCCCCTGATAGCTCCCTGAGGCCAAGAGGTGCAGTGAGCATAGCACTTGCACATGCGTAGGGATGGCGCAGCCACGCAGAGTCTGGTGTTCTAGCTGTGGTTTGAGTAAATCTATTAATTCTAGTATGGCTGCGCTGCTAAGGCGGTATTTGTCATAGATCTCTTCCTCAGTTTGCTGAAAAAGAGTCTGCCTTGTTCTATATATCTTCTCCTGTCTGTGGCCCCTCCTCCTCCTCTGCTGGGCTGCGTGGACTCTCCTTCTCACTGCTATCAGGTATATCTCCGCCATCTCGTGTAACCCAGATGCCTTCTGGGTCTCCTTTTATACTTTGGTAATGGTTACCACCTGCTCTGAGTTAGTGGTAAATGGGACATGCAAACTGGGCTTTTTGCGACTAGTCGCAATTTGCGAGTTGCAATTGCATAAGGTTTGCGACTCGCAAATTGCGACTTGGTATTTGCGGGTCGCAAAATGGGGTCGCAACGGATGCGAGTCGCAAACGGGTCCCATCGCTTTTTGCAAGTCGGAAATGGGCTTTTTGCATCCCATTTCCGATTTTGCACTGTCGCAAATAGCGATTCGGCCCGTTTGCGAGTCGCAAAACTTTGCTACATCTGGCCCTAAGTGGTAACTGATTTGCGAAGGGGAAGAGAATCGGTTACCACGTCCCAGGGACCACTGCCTGCTGTCCCTACTGTTTTTCCAAGTGGAAACATATTTTTTAAAACATTCAAGTTCTTCTGAGGTACTTGGCCTGCTTTAAAAAAAGTTTTCCATTTAGGAATACAAGCTCAGCGGTCGTGGTTGTCTGTCCCTTGTAGGTGACCATCTCTGTTTTAGCAGCCAGTCACAAGGGTCACAAACTGAGACCTCCTAATTAAACTGTATTAGATAAGTTGTTCTTCGACCCCCTGCAAATGATGATTTTGTGAAATGACCAAATAACACATTGGTTGGTTAGTAATATTAGAATCCATTCACAAAATGTCTGTGCTCAATTTGCGCATAGACTCTAAGGGCCAGATGTAGCAAAATCAGTTTTTGCGACTTGCAAATTGCGAGTCTGAGCGACTCGCAATTTGCAAGTCGCAAAAACTGATGCAGAATGGTGTCTCAGACACCTTCTGCGACTCGCTATGGGGTCGCAAAGACCCACCTCATCAATATTCATGAGGTGGGTCGCATTTTGCGACCCCATAGCGAGTCCCTGCACTCACAGGGATGGTGGCCTGCTGTAGTCAGCAGACCTCCATGTCTGTGACTGCTTTTTAAATAAAGCAGTTTTTTTTTCATTTTGCAGCCCGTTTTCCTTAAAGGAAAACGAGTTGCAAAATGAAAAAAAATCCGAAACCATATGGTTTCGTTTTTTTCAGAGCAGGCAGTGGTCCATAGGATCACTGCCTGCTCTGAAAAAATATTTATGTCGACATTCACAAAGGGGAAGGGGTCCCCTGGGGACCCCTTCCCTTTTGCGAATGTGTTACCACCAGTGTGACACTGGTGGTAACTGCGAGTTGGTTTGCGACCGCTTTCGTGGTCACAAAGCAACTCTGAATTGCGATGCGAGTCGCAAATAGGAAGGGAACACCCCTTGATATTTGCGAGTCGCATTCCCAAATTGCGAGTCAGTACCGAATCGCAATTTGGGAATGAGCATCGCGTGAGGCCGTTTGCATGGCGCAAACTGCGTTTTTCGTAGTTTGCGCCATGCAAACGGCTTGCTACATCGGGCCCTTAGTACATCAATCCCTAAGCTAGTAAAATACCAATGTAGGAGGAATTTTGGTTGTCTCAAAGTCTACTATTTTCAAACTTATATGCTTGCTGACCTCGAAAAAGCAAATTGTAAAGTACTGAAAGTCAGTTCTTAAATAGCATTTTAAGTTACAATGTACACATTGTGACTCCTTGTGAATAGTAATGAGATATATAAATGCTTCGCAACTATTATTGCAGTCACAAACCATTGTCAGGCCGCTGACCTGTGAAAGCAGATGATAGCAAATACCAATGTGAATGTCCCTGATGGGCAACTTCCACTGAGAACAGCAGCAGAGGCCATCAGAGGGTTATGTAGAGATCCAGAGAATAATTGCCCCAGCCCCTCACCAGTGTCACCTTTGCAGAATCTTCTTTTTCAAATAATGCAATGTTTAACCCTTCAAGGAAAAAGGGCTGCAATGTAGACATTTTGTCAATGGAAATACAGTAATGGAGGTCTGTTATCGCCCATAGACTTCCGCATTCACAGCCATTTGCAAGGATCCACAGTACCTGCCTCCTGCATATTAAAGTGTAGAAACTTTGCAAATCCTTGCAAAATATGGTTTTGTGCTGTAACAGATTTGTACATCTAGTGTAGCACGTATTTGTTGGTGTGTCACAGACGATTTGACATGAAAATCACAGCAGTTGGCGGGCAATCCAACCTTAGTAGATCAGACTCGAGATTCCCTTGGAAAATGAATGCAAATCAATGCCATCATCTAAGTATCTGCCCTGAAGAGAATGTAGGGGCAGATTTAAGAATTTAAGAAAAGTGGTGCTGCACTTACTGCAGCACCACTTTCCTTGCGCCCCTTAGCACCCCCCTACCGCCACCATGTGTGCGCCATATTTCAAATATGGTGCACCAGGGTGCAGGGTAGTGGGCAATAGTGTCATTCTTTTTTACACCATTGATGTACTCTGCAGGAGTAGCACCAAAATGTTGGTGCTACTCTTGCAGAGAACATAGGGGCTCCTAATAAATAATGGAAGCCCACTCTTAACGCCTGCTCTGAGCAGGCGTTAAAAGTGCATAAAGGATGGCGCAAGGAAATCTCTTAGATTTCCTTGTGCCATTATTTCAGCCCCCTAACGGGGGGACGCCCCACTTGCATACATTATGCCTGGAGCAAGCATTATGTGGCGCAAGTGTTTACAAAGTGGCACAATGCAAGCATTTACTTTGTAAACATGGTGCAGGGAAAATGCCACTTTAGCGCCACCTTACCATCCAAAAAATGATGCTATGGCAGCGCTAAGGTGCTGCTAGGGGCTCTTAAATCTGCCCCATAGTTTCATGCCGTTTGGTAGATAAACATGAGGGCAGCTCAGACAATAAATTCAAAGCAATACAATATTCGTAGTAGTAGGACTAGGGAAAAAGAAAGAGCAACCAAAATTAAGATGGGTCAACTAGGTTTGTGGAACTGTGAGATGATGTATGCCATGCAGCTGCGAAACTGTTGAATGGTCTTATTGAGGCCGGCATCACGCTGTCCCGCCATCCACTCGTTCCACCAGGGAGGCAGAGTGTGGGACCAGCCACTTTTTATAAAGACCCCACGTGGCAAGTAGAGATCTTTTCTATGAAGGGAGCCGCAAAGCAGGCACCAATTTTAAAGGGGCCGTCCTGTAAAATGTTTTTTTTTTTTTTTTAAATATATCTTTATTAACTTTTCACTGCGTTACATTTGCAATACCATTGGTAACATCAGCAGGATTCCAATTAATGCACATTATTGATCTTTGAAAATACAACGGATTCCTGCATTCTCTAGAGCTCCCACCACATTTCTTTTTATCTTAGGAGTGTTTAGTGTCTTTGAGGTTGCAGTGTGCCAACTTGTTTCAGTGACTTAGGTGTTCATCCCTGTCCTGTGGTCGTCTGTAACCTGGATTACCCGTGTGTCGGCATAACTGTCTTCACTAATACTACCTATTATTTTAACTTGATGGCACTATTGCAAACAGGCGACCTTTACTGCCATGGTGGGTGTTATTCTTTGTTTCTATTTTCTTTTTTTCCCCCTCTCATCCACTGAGGCCGAGCCAGTACCTTCCTCTGATCTTTATCCCTGTCTTCTCCGTCTGAGATAGATGTGCTTTGGGGGTGAGATTATCTATGTCCTATCACGTGGGGTTCAGGCTTCCTGTCACCTCCACTGCCCGCCCCAGGTGGTCCCCGTCTCCCCCTCCCTGCCCCTTCTCTCTTTTGTATTCTCCAGCCCGCCCTGCTGCCCCGTGCCCTCCACTACTAGTCACTCTGGCCCTTCCTCAACCACTTCCCCTTCCCTGGCCAAATTGTCCCATCTCAGAAGTATTTCTTCCCATACCAGGGCGATGGGGGTTTGGCGCATGCCCCTTGCCTCCTCGCTTTTCAACACTTGCAGTTCTGCTCGAGCCCACCTTGACACGTCCCATCTCCATTCACTCGCTGATGGGCACCTAGGGGATTTCCAGCCCATCGTAATCCGCCTCCTATAGAGAACAAGGGCTAGATATAGGAAGCGCCCCCTCACTCTCCCTAGAGGGATACCCGCTCTCAAACCCAGTAAGCATGTAGCTGGGGACAGGCCAAGCTCCACCTCCATCACTCGTGCCAAGTCAGCCAGCGCCGCAACCCAGCCCCTCTGGAGCTCTGGGCAGTTCCACACCATATGATCTAAGTCTGCGCTTACGTTCCCACACCTAGGGCACGTCTTTGGGGTTCCCCCATAGATGTGTGTCAATCTATGTGGGGTGAGGTATGTTCTATGCATATAGTTGTACTGTATATACCTCAAACGAGTGTTTCTGGATACCGTTCGGGGATATGCTAGCGCCCTGCCCCACTCCGCATCTGTTAATTCCCTGCTCACTGTCTTTTCCCACTGTTCTCTCTGGGGCTGCAGTGCATCCAGTGATTCCTCGTTTTGGGACCTGTAGATTTTAGCAATTAAGTGAGAGTCCCCACCAGACGTTAGTAGTAAGTGTAGTACTCTATGGGTGGGAGGTTCTGCATTAATCGTTCCCCAGTGTTCTCTAAGGGTGTGTGTTAGTTTCCTATACTGAAGAAACTGTCCCCTTGGGACTCCCATTTCTGTTAGATCCGAAAAAGACCTCAGCACCCCCTCTCGGAACAGCACCCCAACTGTCCCCTCTCCTGCTTTCTTCCAGGGTCCCAGGCCCAAGCCCACCAGGCTCCTCTCATCTGTTCCTTCCCTTAGTACCGAGAGCGGTAGCTCCGGGGAGTATGGCTGTCCTACCCCTACTCTTCTCATACTTTTCTTCCAGCATGCTGCTGCTACACTCGTCATCATACTGTCCGCCTGCTTGGTCATTTTCATATTTACCATCTGTGCAATGATTCGTTCCATTCCAATCTCTCCCTGAACAGTGCATCTATCCAATTGTCCCCTTCCTCCCAGCCACGCAGCAATCCACTGCAATTGTGATGCTAAATAATAAAACTCAAAGTCAGGGACTCCCAGGCCCCCCAGGTGTGTCGGCCTACAAAGAGTCGAAAGTGCTGTGCGTCTATGGCCTTCGTCCCATACAAGCTCCCTAATCAGTGTATTAAGTTTGCGGAACCACGCCGAAGTGACCAGCAGCGGCAGATTCGCGAAGTAATAAAGTAACCGGGCAGGAATATCATTTTAGACAATGCAACTCTGGCCATTATGGTTAACCTCAAGGAGCGCCAGAACTTCACTGAGGCACGTAGGGAGCGGAGTGCCCTCCCAAGATTGCTGTCACGGAGGTCCCCCACCTCATGGAACATCTGTATTCCCAGGTACTTAAATGTCCTCGGCTCCCAACCTACGTCCTTGGGGCACGAAGCTGGCCGGTTGCAACCCGTCAGCATGGGGAAAACATATGTTTTGCCTCTATTGAGACGCAGTCCCGACAAGGTCCCAAAGTGCTCCAGAGCATCCAGAGCCCAGGAGAGTCCCGTCTCTCCGTCCCTAAGGTAGATAAGTATATCATCCGCTTAAAGGGAAACGATATGCTCTGATTGTCCCCAGGGTATCCCTTTACCCTTGCCATCCCTTCGCAGTTGGGCTGCCAACGGCTCGATGTCCAGTGCAAATAATAGTGGCGATAAGGGGCATCCTTGCCTACTGCCCCTGTGAATTGGGTAGGTGTCGGATACCTTCCTGCCTGTCCTTACCCTAGCCAGGGGTGACGCATATAGCAAGTCCACCCATTTTACCCAACCCTCTCCCAACCCCATCTTTCTCATCACTGCCCTCAGGTAGTCCCACCTAACCGAGTCAAAGGCTTTTTCGAAATCCACAGTGAGTAGTACCCCCGTCGAAGGTTTCGCTTCCCTGGGCATATGTAGGATGGCAAATAGCCGTCTCAGGTTAAGGGATGTGCTTCGGTTCGGGACAAACCCGTTCTGATCCTCGTGTATCAGCTTGGGCATGTGGCCAAGCAACCGGTTGGCCATGATTTTGCTGAGTATTTTAAAATCATTGTTCAACATTGACAAGGGGCGAAAGTTAGCAACTGATGTCTCTCCAGCTTTGGATTTGGGCAGAGGGACCACCAATGCTTCCCTCAATGTGGTCGGTAGCTCACCCCGGCTCAACGCCTCAGAGTACACCTCCGCCAGTCTGGGAGCCAGTAAGGTTTTGTATTTCTTATAGAAATCCATAGGCAGGCTGTCCGTCCCTGGTGTCTTCCCGGGTGCTAGTTGCGATATGGCATTCCGTATCTCATCTACTGTCACTACTGCTCCCAGCCCCTCCTGCTCCTCATTCGTCAGCGTTGACAAGGGGAGTTGTTGCAGATACGCCCCAAGGGCAGGAACATCAAGTTCCCCGGGTTTCCTATATAAATGAGCATAGTATTCCTTGAAGGCGTCATTTATAGTATTCGGACTATGTCTTCCCTCTCCATCCATGGTTATCACCTTAGTGATATGCTCTCCTTCCCCTCCTGGTCTCACCAGCCACGCCAGCATTCTACCTGATCTCCCCTCCTCAGAGTGTAGTGAGGCCATGTAGTTTTGCACTTTATGGCATCTAAGTTGTTCTTCAGCCTGAGAGTGGGCTCTCCGTGCCTGGGCATACCTTTCCCTTTCCTGCTCGCCTGTTCCCTGTCTCTGTTCCCCCTCGTGTATTTCCTTCTCAAGCCTGGTCAGTTCCTGTTCTAGTGTTCGTCTCACCCCCGTCGTCTGTCCCATACAATATCCCCTGGTTGTCACTTTAAGGGTCTCCCACTCTATGGATCTGGAGTCAGTGGATCCCTCATTAGTTTTAATATGGTCAGCCAGGAAGAGACGAAGGTCATCCCTGTATGTCTGGTCCTCTAGAGCTCCAGGGGCCAATCGCCACATCGGGATGGGGGGTCCTATCCTCCTTCACTCTCCAAGTCAGTAGTAGAGGATTGTGGTCAGAGAGCGTACGTCCCAGGTATTCAGAGGGGACCATGCCCGGAGGGGCCACAAGGTCGCTTTCCACCCCCGCCTCAGGGCTGCGCTGCATTCTCGGCTACCCAAGTTAATCTGCTGTTTGAAGGGTCACCCTCGGTGCCTGCACCGAGCAGCTTGATCCGTCCACCGAAGACATCACCGTGCCGTCCGACTCTCCGCCCGAGTCCCTGGGGGGCGACTCCTCTCTGCTCATGGAGGCAGCAGCCTCTAGTGCCTCCTTTTTCCCCATTTCCTTTTGCGACTGGGTTGGTGCCAAGCGGGGTCGGTTTCTGTTTCGCCGTCTTCCCGAACCACGGCGTGCTCCACTGCCCCCCAGTCCCCCATTTACATGTCGTACCATTTGGGTCCCTCGGGCCTCCAGCCAGTCCCACGCCTCCTCAGGGGTCTGGAAAAATGTAGTCTTACCATCCATGGACACCTTTAGTTTTGCCGGAAAAAAGAGCGAGTATTGGATTCCTTCATCTCGCAAGGCCCTCTTAACTGTCAGGAATGAGGCTCGCTTGGTTTGAACGTCCAGCGTGAAGTCGGGGAATAGTGTCACCTCTCCGTTCGCAACTTTAAAGGGGCCCGCTTCTCTGGCTCTTTGTAGGAGAATATCCCTGTCTCTATAGTGCAGCAGTCTGGCGATCACTACACGCGGGGGACGAACCGGCGCCAAAGGCCTCGAGGGCCCCCGGTGCGCCCGTTCCAGGGTGTAGAAAGGGGTCAGGCATTCTGGTGCGACGGTTGTGTGCAACCACTCCTCTAGAAACTTCATCATGTTCGCTCCCTCGGCCCCCTCCGGCAGCCCTACCACTCGCACGTTGTTCCTACAACTTCTGCCTTCTGCGTCCTCTGCTCTTTGCTCTAGGCGCGCAACCCTATCTGTTAGGTACGTCACCTCGGCTTTTAGGTCTTTTTGTTGCGGTGCGATTTCAGTCAGGGCATTCTCAGTTTATTTTACTCTATCCACTAACTTGTGGTGGTCCACCCGTAGCAGGCCGACTTCAACTGCAACCTGATTGATGTTGCGTTGTAGAGTAGTTTTGGTGTCCTCTATTGCACCCAGGATCTTATCTAAGGTGTCTTGTACTCTGAGTTGGGGAGGGTCCAGCGGCTCTCCCTCCTTGCGTTCAGCAGGTGTCATACTGTCCATTATTTTACCTTTATGGCGATTCTTGGGGGACATCGGGCACTCAGGGAGGCTCACCACCCAGATCTGGGCGATAGGCTGACTTTTACTTCGGTCACTCTCCTACACGGTTCCTCCCTTCCTGGCTCCACTCAGGTTGTACCAAGCCCTTCGTTCTGCGTTCTCGTCGGTCTCCAGTTGGTCTCCCCCCTCGTCCTCTGCTTCCGGGCGACCCCCCGTGCCAGCCTGCCGTTCCAATCCTGCTGGGGTCCCACGGGAATCCGGCGCCCCTTTGCTCACCTCCGTTTGAGGCCGGTAGGCACCCCGGCCCAGGTTCCGCCGCCGCTCGCAGGATTCTTCACCTTCTGTTTTTATGTAAGGGCCCCGCTCAGGGCGCTGATCTTTCAGGGCGCAGGTGTGTTCCAGCGGGCCCCACCGGTGTCCAAAGGTCCTCCAGCGCCAGGGGAGCCACGCGCAGCACTCACCCTGCTCCGGGGTGCCGATCTCGGGCCTCCGCCATCTCCTCCTGTTCCCCGGTGCAGCCCCGGGGGGTTCCTGTGTGCCCAGAGGGTCGGACCCCGTGTCCTTTCTGCCCTTGTGCGGGGCGTAGATGCCGGCCGCCCCCGTAATCGGGGGCCGCCGGCTCCACCCACTTCCTTGCTGCTTTATTTATTTTGGGCCCGCTCTTCGGCTCCAAGTCTGGCCCCGCGTCACGTCGCTGTGGCACGCCCACGGCACACCTTCAACCCGGTGAGCGTCGCTCTCCACCCGATCAGCCGGTGAGAGCCCTCCTGCTCCCGGCACCGTCACCTGCTACGCCGCTCCTCTCCCGGTCCCTCCAGTTCCTCGTGGGCCGCCGGGCTGATCCCCGCAGGCCGCGCGCCTACACTCGAGTCCCCGGCTGCAGGGGGCCCGCCGAGCAGACAGCTCCGAGGCTCCCTGACTTCCACCGGAGCCACTCAGCCTCGCCCCGATCGGCTTCCACAGTTCTGCGGTGTCCTCCTCAGCCCTCCCGCTCTGCAGTTGCGGGATGCCCAGGGGCTAGGCGCAGATTTTACAGGATCATTGTAGGCCCCTCCAGAGTGCCTAACTTATGCGTGCACCATTTTCGATCGTGCAGCCATGCCCCCCTGTAAAATGATTTTGTTCAGAGAAAGAAAATCTTAAAGTGGGAGGTTGTGAACGAAAAGTTAATTGCCCCAGCGCAAACCAACTAGGAAAATAAGTGATGGTTTTCCCGCCTTCAATAGGGCAGAACACAGGTCTCTGTATCCACAGTCCTGTGGTGGACAGAGTGGAGACAAGTTACCACTGGTGGAGCCCACGGAGGTCATGCCAACAGTAGCCATCGGTTTTCCAACTGTAATTAGAGCAGGGGAATCGCAAGTTTGGTGGGGATCACCGCCAGTTTCGGTGTTCCTACCACTGCGCCAAACCCTGAATAATGCTCTGGGTGTGGCAGCTTTGGGGGAAAAGAAAATCTCCCTTGGATAAACACCAGAAGGACTGAATACCAAAACTACCCTAACAGAAGTGGCGAATGGATTCATCTTACTGAGAAGCCCTTTCAAAACGTGCAGCGTTTTTTATGCATAGGTACAAGTAGCAGGAATAAATAACTATGTCTAAAATAATGTGCGTTCAGGGGGTATATACACTCAATTGGGGACTATGTGTGAAGACATGAGAAATAGCATCTAATTGAACCCAGTTCTCCTTCATCTCTTACCATCTGCTAACAGGTTTGTTAACTATTCACTTTGCTGTATCTCCTACTCCTATATTATGGCCAGAATGTGGCATATGGCACTTTAAAAAAGTTTCCAAAAAATAAACTCTGTTCCTAATGCAACATTGCTAAATATCTTGTCTTTAGGTTCTTCAGTACTTCAGAATTATTATTTTACTGAGTTTGTTTGCCCCAAATGCACCATGCACTGATAACAATTCAATCAAACCTAGTTGTGTTGAGCTGGATTTCTAAGAGCATCGCAAACTGTTACTAGCCTCACCAAAAACATTCTGTTGTACCTACGCTATCCTGGACACCAGTGGTATCCAGTCTTCTAATTCCTCTCCAGTGTCAGTAATGCCCACAATCAGGGATTTTATAGTTTTTCAAGCATAGGATTCTGCATGGAAGAGCCTTGCATGACTCCAAAGTGCTGTTTTGTAGTGCTAGGAAAAAGGCATCTCACTAAGATGCTACAGATGTTTCTGGTCAAAGGGGCAAGCAATAAACAGAGTATCTGTGTTCTTGAACATCCAGAAAATAACTTACAAGAAGACAGGATGAAAAATGTGTTTGTATTCTTAGGGTCTGGTATGCTCTGGCCTTAAAATAGTTTGACATGGTCTGGTCAGGAATATCCTTAACCCAGAATAAAAATACTCTGTTGATGATGTTGGATGGAACCTCAACCTTAGATGCCCAAACTGGGCAAAAAGGAACATAGCAATTTCAAATGCCTATGTGGGCCCTTGAATAGGCAATTATGAAAAAACCTAAATGGGGCTACTGGTTAAAATTAGTCCTTTGAAACATAAAACACACATGTGTGTGAAAGAATGCTTGGAAATATTCTGAACCATTGGAAATCAATCTAGTGTGTATTCCAATTGTTCATTGTTCATCTACTGCGCTACTCCAGCAGCAAATCAGTACTGGTCATACTCCTCAGTATAGCTTCAACTACTAGACGAGACCCTTTCCAGAAGCAACCACTAGAAACCCCAAACCAATTTTGCTCTTGCTAGACCTCATTAGTGAGATACTGCTAAGATATTGGGTCACAGCTAGCAAAGGACCCATGCCTAAGTATAGCCTTGGCAACGTATGGCTGTACATCAAAGACACGAAATTTGATTGGAGGTATGCTTGCAAATAGTCTAAACCACTGACAGTTGCTCTGGATAGCTTTCCAAACCATCACTTTATGCGAACTGTACCACTCTAGACAGAGGGCCCCCTTAGCAAATCAGTATAAAACCTGCTCGACTTGGGAACAGACCATTCCAAACTGCCAGGTGAGGCCCCTTCCAGAAGAGACCAAACGCAACTCCAGATCGGTTTTGGTCTTGTTAGGGCTCATCAGTGAAATATAACTTGGATAGACAGCGAGCATGTGAGCGAAGTCAGAGCAGGTGACAGGTGTTAGTCAGGAGTGATGCCCAGAGAATCTATTGAAGATTGTATAGAGAGAGGAAACAGTATTTATTTTAATTCATCAATGAGAGATCAAAATTATGTCTCAGTGTGAGTAGTAGGAGCCCAGGGCCTCATTAAGAGTTTGATGGACAGGTTACTTCAGCAAAACATGGCAGATGTGTTTTAGAATAAAGGAGGGGTTTAAGATCCAGAGGTTGCAAATCATTTTTTAATGGGTAAATTCTTGATTGTACTTAAAAGTGGGAGAAACCTTTATCCACTGAAGTTCTTAAGTTATAGAAAGGTAAAGGTCCAGTTGAATTAATTTGTGCCATTGCCCTGTTTTGTACAGAGATTTATGCATCCAGGTAAGTTGTGCAGTGCTATTTTTCTTTTTGTTGAAAATAAAGATCTTGGCTCCAACCGTTGAACCAAGTAATATGGAGGGCTAACAGCCAACACATGTTTCACCCATTCTGGCACGCAGGCTTGGGACTTTCTCAAAGCTGATAGAATTATAAATTAAAAATTAATTAAATTTTACACGATCAATAAGGTAAAACAGAAAGTATGTGTGGTAAGCATACCACACAAAAACTGCAAACAAAACCAGAATCAAAATAAAGCCAGAAACGAAAAAACAACACAAGTAGCATAGTTCAATTAATATGATATCAGTCCCCAAATGAATATCAAGTGCAAAACAAATTATTCAATTAGAACATTATACAGACAGGTAAATGGTAGAAATAATATATCCTAATTTCGACAGAACAAGGATATAAACACCACATATTAAGAGTATTCCATATAGACCCATCAAAATATACAAGTTGATCACTGTACGCCCAACTATATATATATATATATATACATATATATATATATATACTGTATATACGTACCACTGGCACACATGTATTTTTGTTAACATTGTTTCGTATACTTTTGTTTTTGAATGATTTTCATTGTATAATTGTAATATTTACTTACAATTAATGTTGGGATAACACTTATTTTTTATTTTTTGTGATTCACAACCACGGGGGGACCACAACCAAATATGGCATAACAATATATCAATTGCATGTACTCAGGTACTTTGTGACATATAAATATGCATATATATATATATATATATATTTATTTTTTTCCACAAAAGATTGCTGCACTCCCAGAGGTATGAAATAGCAGATTCCATTTATTCACAGAGTAAATTATCAAACACCACAACGCGTTTCAACATCATGTCTTCCTCGGGTGGTTTCTGTTTGAAGGCACACATGATTCTCATTTACCTGCCCTATATAGTCACAGGCGCACCCTGGGAGTTGTAGTTCAAAGTGCCGCTCTCAGAGTCCTGATTTCACTGTGGCTTTTGCATTCTGTGAATATCAAAAACACACACACTATGAGATGTATCATTTATGCTCAGTGCTCTTATATTCATACTTTGATTAATAGAGACAACATTCACCTAGAGTTAATTTCTTCACAGAACATGTGTTCAAACATTTCAGTAAAGCTTTCAGGCAGGTTGTTCAAAATAATACCTTCACAAGCCCCTTAACTCTGTCTCTGTGACAATTAAAATTAAGATTTACTGCATTGCTTTGGGCCCTTTACCCTGAATCGATATTCAGTCAGGACTGCATCGGTGTTGTGGCACGATACTTGCAGGACGTCAACTCACCAAACCTCTTGACAAGGATGTCCTACGAGTTACAGGATGGAGCAAGGTGCATTTGAAGTTTCATATTTCTCCGTCTCCAAGTGTGTAGTACACACACAGGAAATTGGTATTTCAATTAATGTTGGGATAACACTTATTTTTTATTTTTTGTGATTCACAACCATGGGGGACCACAACCAAATATGGCATAACAATATATCAATTGCATCATATACTCAGGTACTTTGTGACATATAAATATGCATATATATATATATATATATAAATATATATATATATATATATATATATACACATATATATATATATAGATATGTATATATGTAAATATATATTACCGACTGGCGGTCACCAGTAGGTAGTTATAGGTAGGACCTAGTTTGTATAGAAAAAGTGTTTTTTTTGCTGGCCTTTATTTTTGGCGTCACTTGACAAATCTTCACAAAATCTTTCCCGAAATATTTGTCATTCACATGAGCTGCTGTCTGGAAAATTTCAGGGTGATCCACCAAGCAGGTGCTGATATAAAGGGGGGGTAAAACTTAGAGCTTTTCAAATGTAAATTTTCACAGGAAAAATTGAGCAGCGATAGCGCAAGAACCATTGGAACAAATTACACCAAATTTGGCAGAAAGGTAGCTCTCGGTCCAGAAAGAGCCCTTTTTGTTATTTGGTGTAAATCCGTTCAGTAGTTTTTGAGCAATTTCAGAAAATTTGTATCTATAGGGTGCGAAGGATTCACGACCCCTCCTGATCTCGTGCAGAGATCTGATTGGCTGATAACAGTTCAACAACAGAAGTGCTTTCAGCGATTTTGGGACTCGCCTCTATTAAAAAATGCAAAAGAGGTCAGGGTACGAACACCCTGACCCCTTAGCTATGGTGGTGGGGACCCCCTCAGGGCTAAAAAACCCTTTTTTTAAATTTTATGGTTTGACCCGCGGCAGATCCGTTGTAAAATAATAAATAAACTTTCCTATTTTAAAGCGCCTGGATGGGCTAAGCCCCTGGGGCATTTGTTTTTAGAAATGCAGGGGGGTCTCCTGGCCCCCTCCCGCTGCCCCAGAGACCGCCACCTCCCCAGGGCTTAGAATGTATATGCGGGGGTGCTGTGTGCTCCCCCGCTTCCCTGTGGACCGTACCCTCCCCAGGGCTGTTATAATATGTGCGGGAGGGCCACCCGGCATACTCCTGCTGCTCTGGGACCACCACCCCCTCAGGCTACACTGAATTTTGAGTGGGGGCAAATATTTAAAAAAAAGAAAAGGGGGTCCCTTTGGGACCCACATTAGCCCAGAGGACCACCACCCCCGGTGCAAACAGAAAACAATTGAAAGGGGGTCTGTTTCGGACCCCCATGCCCCAAGGACCACCCCAAAGGCTATGTTCACATTGCCGTGGGGCTCCCCTCTTGGAGCCTCTGATGGCCCTGGGGACCACCACCCCCAGGGCCGGCTCCTACTATGCCCCTGTGAAATAGCTGTTTGCTTAGCAGTAGTGCTGCAGCCAAGCCACAGCAAGCATTCTGCTGTTTGACAAGGGGACCTTTGAAAAAAGGTCCCGCTGTCAAACAGCAGAGCCTTCATCTCTGTCTCCTGCACGCATGCAGGGGACAGAGATTAAATGCTTCAGCAAGCATGGAGCTGCTGCCAAAGCAGCTCCGTGATTGCTGAAGCAATGGCACTGTGAGGGAAGCCTTAAGGCTTCCCCTGCAGTGCCAGGTAGCCTGTAAAGGGCATTTTATTAAAAAAAAATTTTTTTTAAAAACAAACATAAATAAATAAGGAGGGTCCACAGGGGAACCCTTGAGGGTTCCCTCGCGGTCCCAAAAAGGCCATAAAGGGATAAACAAAACAATTAAATAAAAACAAAACTTCCGTAGCTTAGTGTAAAGGTCGCTAGACCCTCACGCTGAGCTTTGGGGGACTGGACTCGTTACCATTTCTTTTTTTTTTTTTCTTTTTATAAAAAAATACTTTATTTCAAATAATAAATACATTTCTTATTTTAAATTGAACACAAATATTTCAGTCTAGCTATTTGAGATATTAAAGCCTCCTTCTCACTTTCTTTCTCTCTTTCTCTCCTTCAATCAATTTCTCCCACTCAGACACTTAGGCATCCACTCATACTCACTCAATCACTCACCCACTCACAGACCCACTCACACCCTCATGCACCCATTCACAGACCCGCGCACACACTGAGGCACCCACTAAAACATTGATGTACGCACTCTCATACCCAGTGAGACCATCTGATAGCCAGTCTCACCCTAGATACACCCTCTCACATCTATTCTCACACCCAGAGAGGCCTCGGCAGACTCGAGCCGCGCACAGCCAAAGCATGGGGTTGAGTGGTTAGGGTCAGTTGGCTGCAGGATCTGGCTGCAGGCCAGGTCTTGCTGCAACCTCCCCTGCGCACGGGTGAAGGCCATGCATGGTGCAAGTTTGGGGGTTTACAGGGAGTAGGTCATGGGAACTGACCAGAGGCCTGACACTGTGGCCAACCACTGTGGTGGTTGGATTAACGTATAGTAATGAAAAGTACTATACTTTAAAAAAAAAAATGAAATTCACTAAAAAAAACAAAGGTTATATGGACCTTATAATTAGGAAATAGATTTTAAAAGTCCATAGAAATTCACTGGAATACCAAACGTTATGGGGACGTTATAATTAAGCTCCCATTTCAAGCGTACAAAACTATAGAAATTCAGCAGTTTTAGTTATTTTAGCCAACTATAACTTGAACCCCCCCGAATGCACTGCTTATGACTTCACCGATTACATAACTCATGACATGGTCAGTGACATCATTGATGACATCACTGATGACATCATCCATGCACTGACACGCCCTCTCATTCACACATAGAAACTCTTCTATGTCAACGAACACACAACTATTCACATACTTCTTCACACATAGACAAAACTAAATATATATCTATATCTATATATATATATATATAATAAATATATATATAATAAATATATATATATATATATATACATATATACTATTGGACGTATAATGATCACCTTTGGTATTTTGATGTATCTATATGGAATACTATGAACAGTACTTATTCATTTATCTGTGTTTTAATTTTTCTTTGTACCTAATCCTTTCGGGCCGATATACTCCTATACATGTATGTGTACCTGCTTTTTTGGAAAAAACTGGGACAATTTTATTTGTTTATATATGTTTTTATTTTTCTTTATTAGGTGCACAACTAAAGAATGTACCATTGATTCCTTAGGTTTCTACTCGGTCAGAACAACCTACTCCTGAAGTTTCAGTGAGAGTATATCCCTTCTCATGCAGAAGAACTCGATGAGCAGCGGAGCCTATCCGGATATTCAGACATTGTCCTTTTTCAACCCAACCTAACACTGGAAAAACTCAGAAACTAGCCATTCAAGTGTAGCCTTTATTAGACGCTTCGGTCACAAATATCACACCCTGTGTCCCCACCCCAACAACAACTGAAGCTACACCTATCCTGGTACCAGTTTCTACTAGACTATCATTAGCTGCTGTTTAGCCAGGGTAGATGACAGTTGTAGCCCCTCAGAAGGTCACAGGAACATGGAGAGAACATTGTAGCTGCTTTATCTGTGGGTAGGGTTACAGAGGAAGGCTTCAACAATGGGTCAAAATCTGATGGGTGCAGCTGGTCCGCATGAGGAGCCTTTGGGCCAGATTGCAGACCTACTTAGAGCCCAGAAGGAGCTGCTGAGGACCACAGATGACATAAATCAGACCCAAACTATGTCCTGGTACTAGCATATGCTCCAGGAAATACCTCACGCACATGGTAGTGCAGGATGGTTTTAAAACTCTAGTGGCAGCAGTGTCTAGTTTAGTTGACTCATTCTATGAAGGGTAAAAGTGCTTCCTCATTTCTACCTATTTCTCCAGAAGCCTTTTTCACATTTGCCGCTGGCATCAACTGACACTACCTCTCGTGTACCAACTCAGGCTACTCCAGTAGCTCTTAAGCTACACTGCTCCTTCGGCCCAGTTGAGGACAGTTCTAAAGCAACCTCCTCCAAAAGATTTAAAGAAGTAAACGCATCCTGTGAGTGCTATTTTATCCCCATTGTGTTTTATATTTGCATATGCATTCCTGGTTATTTGTTTGTTACTAGGGCATCTTAATACTGTTAGCTTAACAGTCATGCTTCATTGATAATAATGACGTATACAAAAATTGATGGATGGAATGTTTGAATTAATCTCAGCCACTGGTAATTACTTAGGCTGCATTCTAGTCCATCGTTAATTTGAACGCCATGCCATCTCAGTTTGGACCTAGCCAAATGCAAATTAGTGTTGACCCGTTTCCAATTGGAACAGTCCAGCTCGAACTACCAGGTCAAGTCCTCCCTGAACCAGAACACAAGCAACCCAGGACCAGGTTTGTCCTAGTTAGGGCTTATCTGCTGTTAATAGCTTAGTCCAGTGACACAGTGTGTACGGAACCCATGTCTGATAATGCCCACTCCCACTTAGGGTGACACACTAAAGTATACAAAAAAGGGATGAAATGCTTAAATTAACCTCAGCCACTGGTAGTTACTTGGGACTGCATCCCAGTCCATTGGTATTTTACTCACCATGCCACCTCAGTTTGGCATAACTACATGCAAGTCAGTTTTGACCCTGCTCCAATGAGAGCAGTTCATACTGAACTGCCAGGTCAGGTGCTCCCTAAACCAGAACAAAAGCAACGCAGGGCCGGTTTTGCCCCAATTACAGCTCATCAGCCAGGTATAGCTTGGTTTTCCATGATGTGTATGAGACTCAAGTCTGGGCATTCCCATCCAACTTCAGGTGACACACTAAAGTATACAAAAAGTGATGGATAGAATGCTTAAATTGATGTCAGCCGCTGGTAATTATTTTGGCTGCATCCCAGTCCATCATTATTTTGCACACCATGCTACTTCAGTTTTGACCCAGTCATAAGCAAATCAGTCTTGTCCCTTCAGCAATGGGAACAGCCCAGCCTGAACTGCCAGGCTAAGTCCTCCCTGACCCAGAACAAAAGCAACCCAGGAACAGTTTCACCCTAGTTAGGGCTCATCAGCCAGGTTTAGCTTGGTTCCAGTGACACAGTGTGTGCAGGACACATGCCTGGGCATACCTGTCCCATTTAGGGGGACAAATTAAAGTATGCAAAAAGTGATGAATGGAACACTTGAATTAATCGCAATGACTGGTAATTACTCGTGGCTGCATCCCAGCCCATCAGTATTTTACACACCATGAGACCTCAGTTTGGACCCAAGCATATGCAAGTCAATCTTGACCCTTTTCCAGTGGGAACAGTGCAGCCCAAATTGCCAGGCTAGGTCCTCTCTAAACTGGGAAACAAATAACCGAAGACTGGTCTTGAACAAGTTAGGGCTCATCAGTTAGGCATAGCTTGGTTCCACACAGTGTGTACGGGATCTACATCTGGTTATACCCACCCAACATGCGGCATCACTAAAAGTCATGGATGGAATGCTAGAATTAATTGTTTGGGTCACATTCCAGTCCCTCATTTCTTTGCACACAATGCCTTCTCAGTTTGGACCCAGTCACAGTCTTGACCCTGCTCCAAAGGATACAGTCCAGTCCTAAATGCCAGGTCCTCCTTGAATCAAAATACAAGCAATCCAGGATAGGTTTTGCCCTAGTTAGGGCTCATCAACCAGGTATAGCTTAGTTCCAGTCACACAATGGGCACAAGACCCACGTCTGGGCATACCCGTCCCACTTATGGTGATCCACTGTAGTAAACAAAAAGTGAGGGGTCAAATGCTTGAATTAATCTTAGCCACTGGCAATTACTCAGGCCGCATCTCAGTCCATTGGAATTTTGCACACCATGTCGCCTCCATTCGGACTTTGCCATATGCAAATCAATCTTGACCCAGCTCCAATGAGAATAGTCAAGCACAAACTACCAGGCCAGGTTCTTCCTCAACCATAACACAAGCAACCCCGGATTGCCTGCAGTCTGGAAACACTACCTTGATTACCGTCAATGAGGACAAATGTGTTACAATCAGATGTAGCTAGCCCACAGAACATCATCCTTCTACCTCGATCCCTGCCTAACCGGTAACAATGACAGTGGTCTTGTTGTTCACATACTGCTGTGTCACATTCTGCAGGAGTCTCTAAACCTGCTTGACGTGCCTGATATTGTTTTACACGTTACACGTGGTTCACAATTCAACAGTATGCCACAACAAGTAATGTGCATCCACTGACTGTTTGCTGACAATCTCACCTTTACTTCTGCCACAGTTCTGTGTCTGAGCTTGTTGTGGGTACAGGACCACCATCAAGCTGTTTTTTAAAATATTGTCATGTTGTAGCATACTAGGTTTTACATAATAAACTTCCCACACACACAAAGTTTAACATTATTGTTCATGAACTCTTCTGTCATCAGGTAAGTGGCCAGAGTGGTTAGGGTGTATCCTGCAAACCTTAGCTAGATTGGTTATGTTGTGCCTAGGGGTCATTTCCAAACATTTGTGTGTGGTGGCCATAAACGTGTGATCTCCAGGAACACTATTTTGAAGAACACTGTGCCTTTGGAACAATCTGCAGTAAAATGGCCCTATTGTCTGTGACCTGTCAAGAGGCCAGAGAGTAGTATACATACAGAATTGAATACATGTTTCAGTTTGCTGACATCATTTGACGAGGGACCTGAGAGCAAAGGAGTAGAAATAAGAGGGTAAGTCATGACCTGCCAACATATAGTTTGCATGCCTTCAGAGAGTGTTAACATTTAACTACCAATTTGCATTTCAGGAGGTGTGTATTAAGTACATTTCTATGTAACTTTAATTGCATCTTTGAAATGTATGCGTGCTCTTCCTTTACAAAATATAACATTGAAGTCTTTGACATTCATATGCACAAAATTATGTTTGAATTTCTACTTGACTTAGGTAGAAATATCAATTTCTCATATTGAAAAGATGGGTCATTAGTTGAGTAATGTGGATGACAAAATCTGAGACATAACCAAAAGCTAACACATATCACATATTGAAATAAGTTAGTGTTCTATGTAATTGGTGACACTTGTATGGCATTCTTTGTAAGCTCTGTGATGGAGTAGCCACACAAACAATATCAAAGTGAAATAAAGATTTTTATTTTTTTAAACATGAATCATTATTGTGATGAATGAAGAACTGTGTGTGTTACAAAATAATCTAAGCACAGTTGACTATTGGCAAGATAATATTTGCAATGGTTGGAATTATATCACAGTACTATTATTAAACTTTTACAGTGTGATGTAAGTATACCTGCCAGACTTGACGAATTAATTTAACAGGCACAGCGTTTGTTTGTTAATACTAGACCATGCCTATGCAAATTTTTAACCAGATTTTTTCCAGGCTTCAAGGATAGTGCACCTTATGCGATGGTAGTACATAAAATTAGAAACACAAGAGACAATGTACCATGTCAGGGTTATTTGTGCATAAGCTAGCAAGTGAACTAAAACTGCTGTCACATGAACAAGTGAACTCTTTCAATTACAATTTATGTTTGCTGTGGCATGTCAACATGGTACAGTTACACATTGTTTTTAATTTATTTTATCCAAAATATTATTGTGAGAAATGGGATACTTTTTTGAAGGAGGTGTGAACCAACTTCAAATAATAATCACAATCCCTGTGAGGGTGAACTACAAACAAACATGTGCATAATCCTCTGGTGCTTGGAACAAAGCAGCCAAGCTTAACTTAGAGGCAATGTGTAAAGTTTCTTGTCAACATTTAAGAAATAATACAATGAAAATACAACAGAAGAAAAATCCCAAAGCAAATTAAAAAACTATAGAATATTTTAAATAAATAAAATGACACCAAAAAAACAAAACAGATAGAGCCGCAACTATGAGCCTTGCCAGTTGAAGGGGAAAATAGTGCCACAAGGCACAATGCCACAACTATGAGTATCTGGTTTTAATAGATCAGGGGAAAGTTCTTAACAATCCTAGAGTACAGGCCGGAAACAGGACGAGGTTCGACCAGCAGGAAGTTTTACCTTCAGTCTTCAGTGCGGGTGCTGAGCGGCGCTGCTATGCGTTGGATCAGTGAAGCCTTCAGCTAGACCTGGAGAAGTGCACTCTGAAACCAACCGAGGGCCCAGAATTTGAGGACATGACTTATGGGGTAGGACTCACTCCCACAGGGAGCCTTTGTTTAGGTGTAATCATGGCTGGGGCACAGACCATCCCCATCCATCCTGTCAGGAAAGCCCACACCTCACCACACCCAGGCCCTTTGTCTGGTATCTGCACAATATGCAACAGGGAGCCAGGAGGGGTCAGGCAGCCCCTGGACACTGGTACTAAGGCAGTTTTCTTTTGAGACATGAAAAATACAACTTGCTCAAACTGTAATTTCAAAACTAGTAAATTAAAATCCAAGATTACTATTACGTTAAATACCTTTCAATGAGTACTTTATGTTTTAGCTGCTCAGAAAGTGCATTTAGCACATATTAACTGTAATAAGGTAAACCAATGTTAGTTTATGGGAGGCAAACCTTACTACTGTGAAAAATGAGTTTGGAGGTTTTTCACTGTCAAGACCTGTAACACACTCAATAACATGTCCTACTTTTTAATCACCATGTAACCCTGCCCTATGGAATTTTGGGACTAACTTAGGGGTCAATTATAAGTATTAATAAGGAAGGTTTGTGCTTGGCTAAAGATTTGTTTTGCCAGGTCAAATGGCAGTTAAAAACTTGCACACAGGCTGCAAGAGCAGGCCAGGTGACAACTTTTTCAGTGGTACTTTAGTGGATGTCACAATGAGTGCTCGAGCACACTAGTAGCACTTCATTCACAGGCAGCAAGCATATGGAACAACATATATTGGAGACTTACATGTGCCATTCAGAATGAGAATTTTACCATGTTTAAAAGAGAGTTTACAAGCACTTTAGCACTGGTTAGCAGGATTAAAAGTGCATAGAGCCCCATAACCAACAAAAACTTGCTCAGCAAGGGAAGGCAAAACGTAGAGTATATTGATTTATGAGGGAGTACACAACTTAAAAATGAAATATATTGTGTTACTAAGGCATTGATGGGGCTGGGTTAATGTATACAAACATATGTGATACTTGTGAATGTGTTGCATATGTTTCTGACAAGGCATATAACTATTTCACAAAAATCAACTTTTATTTCTGAGATAGAGGTTACAAAACAACATATTAAGTTATTATTTTTGCATTTCAGCAACATCAAGAGCATGAGAAGGAAAGGGTGGCCAAGCATCTGGGGACCATCAGGACAGTCAATGGGAATCCACTGTAAATCCACTGTAAATGGCCTGGGGTTTTCTTTGCAGCAGTTACTCAGCCCCCTTCGCCCACGGCACCGGCACTGATGTCACAAGAGGTATTTGCAATTTTAAGAAGCCTCTCTCTTTTGGACAGACTGCGGTATTGAATGCCATCCAGGGTGTTGGCAAACAACTTACTGAAGTAAACACCATTGTCAATGGCATTCACTCTGCCATGTCTGCCCTACAGAGAGGATTATGTCCAGAAAGTGCCTTTCTGACACCACTGTAATTCACACACATGCTACCAATCCAGATCCCAACCTTACAACTTCCTCAACACCCATTTCCCTAGCCCTAGTAAATGACCTGACCCTGTTTGTCAATCTACCACACTTACAGGCACACAAAAAGCAACAGGCATGGTACCAAGCACAATACACAAATACATTCCACAACTAAAAACACACAAAATACATGCACGCAAACACCTACAAGAACCAAACCTACAGGTATTTGCCATAACAACTAGACTATAACTAATAAACACACATGACACAGCACCTTCCCTATCCCCCTTCCCTATCCCTTGAAACCTCACCTATTCCTAAAACTACCCATACCACTCAATCCACCAGTCATCCTGCTTCCTCCCGTACTCCTAAAATCTTCCCTGTTCCTAAAACTACCCAGACCTCCAAATTATCCATCCATCCTACTTCCTCCTATACCCCTGAGCACTCCCTTGTTCCTAACACTACTCATATCCTGAAATCTACCACTCATCCTGCTTCCCTTACATAACCCTCCCATGTTGCTAAAGCTAGCCAAACCCTTAACTCAATCTATCCTGGTTAGTCCCATACCCTAAACCCATCTCAGTCCTTAACATTTCCTTTACCCCAAAACTAACAATCAGTATTGTACTGAATGACAATACATTGCATGATGTACAATGGTAAAAGTCATTTGATAATGACTAACTACAAGGAAACACATTTAAAATGTAAGTTTTTAAAATTAAAATTAAGCAAGTGTTAGAGCAAAAAACATTTGATTAGCCAACCACACCCTCAATCCTGGCCACTGACCCACACTGTGCTACCTAGCTACACTACACAACATTGAGGAAGCTTTCTCCTTCTCTTCCTGCAAGTGTTTTACCCACACCAAACATTCACTGCACCTGTACTGACTGCACCCAACACCCTACTCTCTCACACAGTCCTGCAACCACTCACACAACACTCTGCACTAGTATGCATGCTTCTTAACACCCATTTACTCACCAAACATGCCACAGACATCTGGGACATGCTGCATTACAGTGCTCCTCGGACCTACATTTCCTCACTGAAACCTGGATGAACCCTGCATTGGCACCTGGCATCACAGCAGCCACCCCCAGCTACAAGATCACCAGGCAAGACAGACTTCACACACCCAGAAGTAGAATCACTATCATCGGCAAGAAGTCCATCAACGGCACCACCTCCACAGACATGTCATCCTCCAACATGGAACGCCTGTTGTTCAAACTTCATGTGACAGACAACTTCACCCTAAGTGATATTCTCCTCTATAGACCACTGGGACCATTCATTAACTTCACCAACACCATCACAGACTTTGTTGTACCACTCACTGTTGATGGTAGCATTTGCACCCTACTCAGAATCCTGACCGAACCCAAATCAAAATCAGTCAACAAAGACATTGGAAGCCTGGGCCTCACCTAATGAGTAAAGGGACCCACATCCCCAGACACCTCCTAGGCATATTTTTATTACCTTTTATAATTTTAGAGTCGAGGAGGCCACAGCAGTCTACTGAATAGACCACACTGTCACCAACGTTGGCATCACATCCCTGTCCCAGTTCAGAACACACTCATCACTGCCAGACCAGCAAAAAGGAGAAGTGTTTTTATTTCTCCTAGCATTGCATTAGTGCAGTGTTATATGCTGTACTAGATGGGTAACCTCTAGTACAAACGTTTTGCTAGACATACATCAAGCATCCTGTGTCTTTTTAAAGAGTGCCAACACAGCGGGGGGCAGCTCTATGTTTCTGTAGATAGTACACCGCCCTGCTCCCCCTTATGCAACTGAATGCAACAACTTTGATTGCTTACTATGTTGTGAGACATATTTGTACATTTTCCTCTCTGAGAGGTGGATGCAGGGCATGGGTCATTTCATGACCTAGAGAAACCCATTTACAAGTACAAAAACACCTTAAAATATGCGGGACTGGAAGGACTATATAGGGATTGAGGTGGATATGAGTATCGAGCTGAGTGAGGAATATTGTATTTAAACATGGCAGCTTTCCTGCACAAACAGGAAATACAACATGTGTGTAATCAAGATTGGAGGGTAGGGCATTAATGCACTAGAAACCGTTATACCTTTTTTTAAATACTGTAACATTATAGCAATACTGTAATGCAAATGCCGATTATACTCACTAAATGCCGAGAAAATTGTTATTAAAAAAACTATTGGCTCTGCTAGTGCTTGTTTGATCAGCAATACAGGGGAACAAGCACAGACAAAGTCAGCTGAAACAACTGATGCTACAACAACACAAACACTACCAAAGCCAATCTAACCTGCTTATCATTAGGGGAAGTGTATGGTGAGGGTTAGGTTTGAATGTTTTGCTGCCAGCTGGGTAAGAAAGAAAGTCTGATATTGAAGCAGTGTCTTTAACTTTGTTATGGAAGCTGACAGAAGAGCCCTTTTGCTCGATAGACTGTGTTCTCAGAGTTAAACTGCACCCTTAAAGAAGAGGTTTATGAAAAGGAGATGAAAATTGTATTGTAAGTGGTGAATTTAAAACTCATACAAAGCAAAATATTGCATAGTAGATGCTTTTCATGAAGGCACATTAATTTTGCTTCATCTTTAAGAAAGCCTGCATGCTTGAACATTTTTAGGTTTTGAACAAAACGTTCCAACACCAAAATGCTATCATGACAGTAAGTGAAATAAAGCACAACAAAGTGAAATTAACATAAATTGCTATCACTTCCTAAACAGAAAAGGGCATACATCAGCAATTAAAAGGTAGTGTTATTAAAGTAAATATATCAAAGGATCTACACTGGCTGTCAGATGATAGCTACATAGCACACTTGCATAACCAAAGAACTACTTGTCGCCCCATTAGCAAATCTAATGTGAGGGCAAATGGGATGATATGCCCATCCTAAAAATTCCATGGCCCTTCAGACTGCATAAACATGAAATGGCAAGCCAAAGGCTGAAGACGGCTGATCTAAAGCAATTCTCTCTATGTTTCAATTCTTATTGTACATTTTTGAAAAATGTATAACCTGTCTTTGAAACAACAAAAGCTGTCTATAGTCAAACCTAGAAAGGGTCAAGAAAAGAACTACAGGGCTGGTACAGATCTTCCCCAACCTGAGAAAGACAGCACATTTTTATTTATTTAATAGTGTTATATACTGCTGACTTCACCAAGAGGTATTAGTATGCTTCACATGGAACAAAAGGTTTTTCATACAACAACAAATCAATTTCAACTATGATAACATAAAATGAAGGAGCATAGGAAACACCATTATTCTGGTGGTTGCAATCTTTTTCTGATGAGCCCATATCTTTTCCTAGTCAATTTACAGTCTCTGAGTTTAACTGATGTGAATGCAAAACAAGTGAGTTGTAGAACTCTTCTGAAAGAGAGAGGATCACTTATAGACCTCAGAGATTTTGGAAATATTCCTCAGCACGGGGTAGAAGCCTGAGAAGGGGTCATGGCTTAGCTTGTTTACAGTTTTTGTGTCTCTCACAATTAATCCATCAGTGGAGCCAGCTGTGGCTCTACTACTGTAAATAGTCAGGTTGCAGATGAACAAATCCGCTGAAAGCCCCTGCCATCCCTGGACCGCTACACATGTAGGAATCTTGGCAAAACAGGGAAAGGGTGTAAAAGAGAGAGAGGCACTGGAGTGGATATCATGCTTCAGAATGGAATCATCACAGACGAGGGACAGCACAGCGTTACCTCTGTTTTGGATGAACGGGTGCTCACTCACAGGGAGGCCCCCTATGCAATGGCATTGAACTCGGAGCCAAATCCAATGCCACTGCATATTTTCTACTGTGCTGACCAGCAAAAGCCTTGGTTTCCGTCAGTCAGCCCAGTGGAAAACTCGTAATGGGCCAGTGGGGAGCCCATCAGCACAAGGCGCTCTCCTCATCAGGACTTTGGCGGTCGGTTTTTCTGACTGCCAAACTCGTAATCAGCCCCTTAATGTGAGAGGTAAAGAATTGCAATAATTTACAGCATGATGCCAGGCAAAGGTCTTAATTATAGTTCTACCTCTAACGTCTCAGAAGGGTACCCGTAACCAAGAAGTAAGTGTAATGAGAATCAGTCAGTTAGATGTCTAGTGTTACCTTCCAATTTAGTTTCCACTGGACCTTTTTCCACAGTCTCCCGGCCCAGTAAGCTCAATCGACCTTCAAAGTGAGGTGTGTTAACTGTGCGTTTGTGAGGGTGGAGGCTCCTGCTACATCAAACTGTAAATGAGGCTGTGTATCTCTAGATGGATTGAAGGATTAGATGACTGGGTATGCCTGAATCTGGAATGATTGCTTTATTCTTAAGAGAGACCACTCAGTGTGCTCCTGCAGGAGAGTGGTTGTGATCACTCATTAATGCTTTTAGAGATTCCAAGATCGGGCCCCTCCTGGAGTAGGCACCTAACCGTTATGTCTTTATGAGGCAAGAAGATGTCAAGAAGGCACAGGAGCCCTTACCAGGCAACTTCTGCTTACGCAGCAAGAAGGAAACAAACTGGGGTCTACACTTTCAGGGCTTCCAACCCCAGGGGTGAAACGGCATAGGTAGGTTCCTGGATCACAGTATGGGGGATAATTTGTACATTGAGTTATGGATTTCATGCCATTTCACTATTTACTGACTGCTACAAGGACAGGTGTAAGCCACCTCTGGGTTCCTGTCAGGGAGGGTGGTTCAGGTCCTTTTACTGAGCAAGAGATACTAAGAACTGTAAGAATTTATCATATATGGAGGTGATTGAAGCCAAAGATGCATCTTCACCGAATTCATGGGTGGCTTATATGTTTGCCTGGCTGTCCTGTATGTTTGTGTATTTGTATGTTGTTGAACCTTTGATGTTTTGCAGCATCAGGAGCTTTAAGTATGTATAAACAAACTTCTGAGTATAACACCCAGAGGGCTAAGTGAGGGTTATTATTTGACTAAGGAGTCCAGACTACAAAATATAGGTTGATGAAGTTAATTAAGAATGCAGATAAAGACAACAACTGTTTATGGACACCAGACCACTGTTTGAGTCCTTCCAGTGCAAGCTATTTCAAAACAGAAACAGAGCGCTGAGTGTCGCAAATTTAGGAAACTAAGTTTACCATTGATAAATCTTTTTCAATTCAAAGTTTGTTATAATTTTTGTACTTAGGTTTAGTGCATCATTTTCACTTTCGGTAGTTAATTTCTTCTAGATTAAGTAGTAATTTTGACCAATAAATGATGCAAGATCCCAAATGTTATTCTTGTTCCTGCTTACAATAAGACTACAGTTTTTTCAAACCGGTATGCCATGCCATCAAAAACTATGCTAATCAGATGTCGCTATGATGATAAATAAATCATACAGCCCTCCAGCTGAAAGTCAACAGCTGCTGTCTATTAACCCCTTCGCTGCCAGGCCTTTTCCCCCTCCTGTGCCAGGCCTTTTTTTGCCTATTTGGGGCAGTTCGCGCTTAGGCCCGCATAACTTTTTGTCCACATAAGCTAACCAAGCCAAATTTGCGTCCTTTTTTTCCAACATCCTAGGGATTCTGGAGGTACCCAGACTTTGTGGGTTCCCCTGAAAGAGGCCAAGAAATTGTCCAAAATACAGGGAAAATTTTGTTTTTTTCAAAAAAATTGGAAAAAGTGGCTGCAGAAGAAGGCTTGTGGTTTTTCCCCTGAAAATGGCATCAACAAAGGGTTTGCGGTGCTAAACTCAGCAGCTTCCCAGCTTTCAGGAACAGGCATACTTGAATCAGAAAACCCAATTTTTCAACACAATTTTGGCATTTTTCTGGGACATACCCCATTTTTGCAATTTTTTGTGCTTTCAGCCTCCTTCCAGTCAATGACAGAAATGGGCATGAAACCAATGCTGGATCCCAGAAACCTAAACATTTCTGAAACGTAGACAAAATTCTGAATTCAGCAAGGGGTCATTTGTGTAGATCCTACAAGGGTTTCCTACAGAAAATAACAACTGAAAAAGAAAAATATTGAAATTTAGGTGAAAAAAACATAAATGTTTCTCTACGTTTTACTCTGTAACTTTTCCCTGCAATGTCAGATTATCGAAAGCAATATACCGTTACGTCTGCTGGACTCCTCTGGTTGCGGGGATATATAGGGCTTGTAGGTTCATCAAGAACCCGAGGAACCCAGAGCCAATAAATGAGCTGCACCCTGACGTGCGTTTTCATTCTATACCGGGTATACAGCAATTAATTTGCTGAAATATAAAGAGTAAAAAATTGCTATCAAGAAAACCTTTGTATTTCCAAAAAGGGCACAAGATAAGGTGTTGAGGAGCAGTGGTTATTTGCACATCTCTGAATTCCGGGGTGACCATACTAGCATGTGAATTACAGGGCTTTTCTCAAATAGATGTCTTTTTTACACACTCTCCTATATTTGGAAGGAAAAAATGTAGAGAAAGACAAGGGGCAATAACACTTGTTTTGCTAATCTATGTTCCCCCAAGTCTCCCGATAAAAATGATACCTCACTTGTGTGGGTAGGCCTAGCGCCCGCGACAGGAAACGCCCCAAAGCGCAACGTGGACACATCCAAATTTTTGGAAGACAACAGAGGTGTTTTTTGCGAAGTGCCTACCTGTAGATTTTGGCCTCTAGCTCAGCCGGCACCTAGGGAAACCTACCAAATCTGTGCATTTCTGAAAACTAGAGACCTAGGGGAATCAAAGGAGGGGTGACTTGCGGGGCTCGGACCAGGTTCTGTTACCCAGAATCCTTTGCAAACCTCAAAATTTGGCTTAAAAAACACATGTTCCTCACATTTCTGTGGCAGAAAGATCTGGAATCTGAGAGGAGCCACAAATTTCCTTTCACCCAGCGTTCCCTCAAGTCTCCCGATAAAAATGATACCTCACTTGTGTGGGTAGGCCTAGCGCCCGCGACAGGAAACGCCCCAAAGCGCAACGTGGACACATCCAAATTTTTGGAAGACAACAGAGGTGATTTTTGCGAAGTGCCTACTGTAGATTTTGGCCTCTAGCTCAGCCGGAACCTAGGGAAACCTACCAAACCTGTGCATTTCTGAAAACTAGAGACCTAGGGGAATCCAAGGAGGGGTGACTTGCGGGGCTCGGACCAGGTTCTGTTACCCAGAATCCTTTGCAAACCTCAAAATTTGGCTAAAAAAACACATGTTCCTCACATTTCTGTGGCAGAAAGATCTGGAATCTGAGAGGAGCCAAAAATTTCCTTTTACCCAGCGTTCCCCCAAGTCTCCCGATAAAAATGATACCTCACTTGTGTGGGTAGGCCTAGCGCCCGCGACAGGAAACGCCCCAAAGCGCAACATGGACACATCCAAATTTTTGAAAGACAACAGAGGTGATTTTTGCGAAGTGCCTACCTGTAGATTTTGGCCTCTAGCTCAGCCGGCACCTAGGGAAACCCACCAAACCTGTGCATTTCTGAAAACTAGAGACCTAGGGGAATCCAAGGAGGGGTGACTTGCGGGGCTCGGACCAGGTTCTGTTACCCAGAATCCTTTGCAAACCTCAAAATTTGGCTAAAAAAAACACATGTTCCTCACATTTCTGTGTCTGAAAGTTCTGGAATCTGAGAGGAGCCACAAATTTCCTTCCACCCAGCGTTGCCCCAAGTCTCCCGATAAAAATGATACCTCACTTGTGTGGGTAGGCCTAGTGCCGGCGACAGGAAACACCCCAAAGCGCAACGTGGACACATCCTAAATTTTGGAAAAAAACAGAGGTGTTTTTTGCGAAGTGCCTAACTGTAGATTTTGGCCTCTAGCTCAGCCGGCACCTAGGGAAACCTACCAAACCTGTGCATTTCTGAAAACTAGAGACCTAGGGGAATCCAAGGAGGGGTGACTTGCGGGGCTCGGACCAGGTTCTGTTACCCAGAATCCTTTGCAAACCTCAAAATTTGGCTAAAAAAACACATGTTCCTCACATTTCTGTGGCAGAAAGTTCTGGAATCTGAGAGGAGCTACAAATTTCCTTCCACCCAGCGTTCCCCCAAGTCTCCCGATAAAAATGATACCTCACTTGCGTGGGTAGGCCTAGCGCCCGCGACAGGAAACGCCCCAAAGCGCAACGTGAACACATCCAAATTTTTGGAAGACAACAGAGGTGATTTTTGCGAAGTGCCTACCTGTAGATTTTGGCCTCTAGCTCATCCGGCACCTAGGGAAACCTACCAAACCTGTGCATTTCTGAAAACTAGAGACCTAGGGGAATCCAAGGAGGGGTGACTTGCGGGGCTCGGACCAGGTTCTGTTACCCAGAATCCTTTGCAAACCTCAAAATTTGGCTAAAAAAACACATGTTCCTCACATTTCTGTGCCCGAAAGTTCTGGAATCTGAGAGGAGCCACAAATTTCCTTCCACCCAGCGTTCCCCCAAGTCTCCCGATAAAAATGATACCTCACTTGTGTGGGTAGGCCTAGTGCCGGCGACAGGAAACACCCCAAAGCGCAACGTGGACACATCCTAAATTTTGGAAAAAAACAGAGATGTTTTTTTTGCGAAGTGCCTACCTGTAGATTTTGGCCTCTAGCTCAGCCGGCACCTAGGGAAACCTACCAAACCTGTGCATTTCTGAAAACTAGAGACCTAGGGGAATCCAAGGAGGGGTGACTTGCGGGGCTCGGACCAGGTTCTGTTACCCAGAATCCTTTGCAAACCTCAATATTTGGCTAAAAAAACACATGTTCCTCACATTTCGGTGAAAGAAAGTTCTGGAATCTAAGAGGAGCCACACATTTCCTTCCACCCAGCGTTCCCCCAAGTCTCCTGATAAAAATGATACCTCACTTGTGTGGGTAGGCCTAGTGCCCGCGACAGGAAATGTCCCAAAACACAACCTGGACACATCACATTTTTTCATAGAAAACAGGGCCTACCTGTGGATTTTGGCCTCTAGCTCAGCCGGCACCTGGGGAAACCTAGCAAACCAGCGCATTTTTGAAAACTAGAAACCCAGGGGAATCCAAGATGGGGTGAATTGTGGGGCTCTGACCAGGTTCTGTTACCCAGAATCCTTTGCAAACCTCAAATTTTGGCTAAAAAAACATGTTTTCCTCACATTTCAGTGACAGAAAGTTCTGGAATCTGAGAGGAGCAACAAATTTCTTTCCACCTAGCGTTCCCCCAAGTCTCCCGATAAAAATGATACCTCACTGGTGTGGGTAGGCCTAGCGCCCGCGACAGGAAATGGCCCAAAACACAACGTGGACACATCACATTTTTTTCATAGAAAACAGTGCCTACCTGTGGATTTTGGCCTCTAGCTCAGCCGGGCCCAGGGGGGGCAGAAATGGCCTAAAATAAATTTGTCCCCCAGCCCCCCTGCCCCCCCGGGAGCGACCCTTGCCTATGGGGTCGCCCCCCCCCCCCCCTTGCGTGACATTGGTTCCAAAAAAAAAATCCCCGGTGCCTAGTGGTTTCTGCCCCCCTTGGGGGCAGATTGACCTACAATCGGCCAATCTGCCCCCAAGGGGGGCAGAAATGGTCTAAATACAATTTGCCCCCCAGGGGAGCGACCCTTGCCTAATGGGTCGCTCCCCATCTCTACAAAAACAAACAAACAAACAAAAAAAAACCACAAAAAAAACAATTTGCCCTGGCGCCTAGAGGTTTCTGCCCCCCCGGGGGCAGATCGGCCTAATACCAATAGGCCGATCTGCCCCCAGGGGGGGCAGAAATGGCCTAAAATAAATTTGCCCCCCCAACCCCCCTGGGGAGCGACCCTTGCCTGCAAGGTCGCTCCCCTTGCGTGACGGCGCAAAAAAAAGATCCCTGGTGCCTAGTGGTTTCTGCCCCCCTTGGGGGCAGATTGACCTACAATCGGCCAATCTGCCCCCAAGGGGGGCAGAAATGGTCTAAATACAATTTGCCCCCCAGGGGAGCGACCCTTGCCTAATGCGTCGCTCCCCATCTCTAAAAAAACAAACAAACCAAAAAAAAACCCACACAAAAAAAAAATTGCCCATGCGCCTAAAGGTTTCTGCCCCCCCCGGGGGCAGATCGGCCTAATACCAATAGGCCGATCTGCCCCCAGGGGGGCAGAAATGGCCTAAAATAAATTTGCCCCCCCACCCCCCCCCCGGGGAGCGACCCTTGCCTGCAAGGTCGCTCCCCTTGCGTGACGGCGCAAAAAAAAGATCCCTGGTGCCTAGTGGTTTCTGCCCCCATTGGGGGCAGATTGACCTACAATCGGCCAATCAGCCCCCAAAGGGGCCAAAAATGGTCTAAATACAATTTGCCCCCCAGGGGAGCGACCCTTGCCTAATGCGTCGCTTCCCATCTCTAAAAAAACAAACAAACAAAAAAAAAAACACAAAAAAACTATTTACCCAGGCGCCTAGAAGTTTCTGCCCCCCCTGTGGGCAGATCGGCCTAATACTAATAGGCCGATCTGCCCCCGGGGGGGCAGAAATGGCCTAAAATAAATTTGCCCCCCTCACCCCCCCCCCCCCCCGGGGAGCGACCCTTGCCTACAAGGTCGCTCCCCTTGCGTGACGGCGCAAAAAAAAGATCCCTGGTGCCTAGTGGTTTCTGGGGGCAGATTGACCTAAAATCAGCCGATCTGCCCCCAAAGCGGGCAGAAATGGCCTAAATACAATTTGCCCCTCCAGGGGAGCGACCCTTGCCTAAGGGGACGCTCCCCATCTGTAAAACACAACAACAACAAAAATCCCTGGTGCCTAGTGGTTTCTGCCCCCCGTGGGGGCAGATCGGCCTAATAAAAATAGGCTGATCTGCCCCTATGGGGGGCAGAAATGGCCTAAAATAAATTTGCCCCCCAAGGGAACGACCCTTGCCTAAGGGGTCGCTCCCCTTACGTGAAAAACAAACAAACAAAAAAAACTCCCTGGTGTCTAGTGGTTTCTGCCCCCTTGGGGGCAGATTGGCCTCATAAAAATAAGCCAATCTGCCCCCAAAGGGGGCAGAAATGGCCTAAATATAATTTCCCCCTATGGGAGCGACCCTTGCCTAAGGGGTCGCATCCCACACCTAAAAAACAAAAGAAAACAAATAAAAAAAATAAAAAATAAAAAGTATCCCTGGTGTCTAGAGGTTTCTGCCCCCACTGGGGGCAGATCGGCCTAATAATAGGCCGATCTGCCCCCAGGGGGGGCAGAAAAGGCCTTTAAAAAAAATGACCCCCTGGGAGCGACCCTTGCCCAAGGGGTCGCTCCCTTCTGTCAATTTCATCTAAAAAAAAAAAAATCCCTGGTGTCTAGTGGGGTTTCAAAAGCCGGATTGCAAGCAATCCGGCTTTTGAAACCCTCGGAGAGACTTCAAAGGGAAGGAAATACATTTCCTTCCCTTTGAAGCCCCTCCGGGCCTCCCCCACGTGATCGAAAGAGAAATGCTGAGCATTTCTCTTTCGATCGCGCTGGAAGCTCTGCTTCCAGCGCGATGGGGGAGGTTGTGTGATTGTCAGCGCGCGCTCGCGCGCTGACGTCACAGGGGGGGTGGGGGGGGTCAGGGGTTGAAGGGGAAGGGATTCCCCTGTCAGCCCTGACCTAGGGGGGTGGGGGGGCGGCCCTCGGGAGGAGCGCTAGCGCTTCTCCCGAGGGCAGCATTCAGGACGTAATGGTTATGTCCATGGCGCCACATGGGCGCTGCCATGGACGTAACCATTACGTCCGTGGCGGGGAAGGGGTTAATTATCAAATGCAATGCCCTGACTGGCAAAGAGATTGCAATGTATTTCTGGTATATTCTATTCAGAAGCAGGCAATCAGAATGCTTTTTAAATAGGGAAGATTTTAAAGTCTTTTAATTAATATTTAGTAATGTTGAAATGTTCTATGTGAAAAGTTGACAAGCTCCTGTCCTTTATACATATGTTTATCTTGATTATGTGGTGAAAACACTCAGCGGGGTCCGGTGTCCAACGTAGGGTCAGGCGGGCCAACATTTGTCAGGAGATAATTGTCAGACTAGGGGGGTCATTCCGACCCTGGCGGTCATAGACCGCCAGGGCCGGGGACCGCGGATGCACCGCCAACAGGCTGGCGGTGCATCCAGGCCAATTCTGACCGCAGCGGTAAAGCCGCGGTCAGAAAAGGGAAACCGGCGGTTTCCCGCCGGTTTTCCCCTGGCATGAGGAATCCTCCATGGCGGCGCTGCAGGTAGCGCCGCCATGGGGATTCCGACCCCTTTCCCGCCAGCCTGGTTCTGGCGGTTTTGACCGCCAGAACCTTGCTGGCGGGGAACGGGTGTCGTGGGGCCCCTGGGGGCCCCTGCAGTGCCCATGCCAATGGCATGGGCACTGCAGGGGCCCCCTAACAGGGCTCCACAAAGATTTTCAGTGTCTGCATAGCAGACACTGAAAATCGCGACGGGTGCAACTGCACCCGTCGCACCCTTTCCACTCCGCCGGCTCCATTCGGAGCCGGCATCCTCGTGGAAGGGGGTTTCCCGCTGGGCGGGCAGGCGGCCTTCTGGCGGTCGCCCGCCAGCCCAGCGGGAAACTCAGAATGACCGCCGCGGTCATTTGACCGCGGTGCGGTCATTCGGCGGCTCCCGCCAGGCGTGCGGTTACCGCCACCGGCGGGAATCAGAATGACCCCCTAAATGAGCTAGATTTAGCTTCATTGCATGTAAATCTATTTTTGTTAGATTTCCTGAGAATGTGGTACAGGTCTGAACATTTTAGACCAATATTGGACAGCCAGGCAATATAGTGGAGATGCAGAATCCCTGTGAATGTTTTTCAATTTCACTGCCAATCTGTCTGAAACAAATCGATATAAGTTTAATCCGTTATGTTCGTCAAAGTATATGCCTGAAACACGTTTGCTGACACAATTGTAGTTGGAGGATGATATAGATACATTTTAGAAGGACTAAATTCAGGTCACTTGGAATTGAGTCTCTTTGAAATCACTTTGCAGAACCCCCGACGGAGCAACGCACATATTGCATTCCACTGCTCCTCCCCCAGCAGCTCAGACAGGTCATCTTCCCATGCAACCCATGCTTGCAACACAGTCATGGGCTCGTCCACCTCTGCGCGCACGGTGTTCATCTGTTTTTTCAGTGATGTCATGTCCCCTGGAGGGACCCTATGTTAGTTTCCGCAGTGTTGACCTTCTCCAAGACCTAGCGGAGGTCTGCTCGTAGTAAATTGAGATCAATGGATACAGTCTTTATGTCTCTATCCAACGCCGAGCAGAGGCTTTGAATGGCGTTCATCAAGTCCACCCTTGTGGGCTCCAATGTATCGCCCACCGGCGGATCGTCTTCATTTTTGCAGGCACGCAGGGTTAGTCGCTGCATAGATTGTCTTGGAGTGGTGTATTGTGTAATGGCACGTGTGCCAATCGCCTTTGTGGCTTTGTCTTTCCTCATTTCTGCACTGTTTAGGGTCCCCAACTGCATCAGGACAGGATCCGCAAGGGAAAACTTTCTCTTCCCTCCGCAAGTGCGCCTCCTCCTCCTTTGGTTGCGGATGGGCCTCACTCACTCCCGTGCAGGGCCAACTCTCTGAGCCCCCCAGACTTCACCAGAGAGGGGGCGCAGCAGGCAGGCCGCGGTCTACTGCTGATTCTGATGCACTCCGCCCGGTAGGGGCTCTCACCCCCTCTGGAGATTGGCCTCCTAGAGCTTCCCAATGACTCTCGTGCAGGTATGGGGTGAGAGCTGCAGTCTCGGAATGGCCCTCACCGGGGCCCTCAATGTTTCTCCTTCCCTGCCCCCCTACCGTCAACTCTCACCTCCAGGCAAGAGCTCCAGCATGGGCCAGTACTCTGTCGAATCAAAGGCGAGGGGGGGCGCGCCAGGCAACACGTGCCACAGCGCAGCACCCTGCAGCATCCTTTCATTACCTGGGGGGGCAGGACGCCCCATCCCCACGGACCGCGTGACCGTGGCTGCCAAAGCAAACCCGCCGGCAGCAGGACCACACCTGGCAGGGGGACGGCCTCCTAGGTGTCAGCCGGCCCCGCAGACCTCGGAGACCACCTTTGGCTCGCCGACCGCATCGGGTCCCCTCCTGCGGCTCACCGCGTCTTGGAATGGGGCCCTCCCTCCTCCACTCTGGATGGCCCTCAGGGCAGCCCACTCACCGGCCGGCCGCTGCTCCCTTCCTCGATATGCCTGGGTGAGTAGCGGTATTTCAGGCGGCAGTCACAGCCGGTTCCCCCTCTGCCCGACCGACAGGATCAGCAACGCAGCCCTCAGTCCCCCGCTGCGGCACGCCATACACCAGCCTCGGGGCTCCACAGGGCCGGGCAGTAGAGAACCGCTGCTGGAGACGACGGGTCCCCCAGTGGCCCCACTCCTCTTGGGCTCAGGATGCGTAGCAAGATGTCAGGATTTATGCAGGATTAGTGCAGGATTACTCCATGGTAGGGGACAGTGCACGGGGAATCACGTCCTCGCAACCCTCTTGCCAGGCCACACCCCCATTGCCATCCTATACTTCACCAAAAAAAACACATATATAGATGACAAAACATTCCAATCAAAAATATCTGTATTTAAAAATAAAGAAGACACAAGAATCGAAACACAAAATATTGCCTACTGTTTAACTATATAAACAATATACAAAATATTGAAACATATATCAGCTACAACAATATCATGAAAAATAAGGGAAAAACAATATTTTAAACCATAAGCTCCTTTTTTAAATACACTAAAAACAAAAAATAACAATAAACTATCAAAAAATTATTAATGCATGAAAACAACAAACATAAAATTATTCACATATCTAAAAATACTGACTCACAATACATATACAATCAAAAATAAATATATATAAAAGAAAAACAAACAGTATTTCAAGATTATAAATATTACAACATGTATACCAAATAAAATAAAATAAATGTAACATTTAAAATATATTAGTGATGCCACAATCTAACAGTCACACACATTTAAAATGTAAATAACAAAGCTAGTGAGCGCCCACCAAAAAAGGAAATAACACAAAAAATATTCAAACTACACACAAAGGGGCTGATTATGAGTTTGGCTGTCCTGTGACCACCATGTTGGTGGTGGTGGTCCGACCACCAACTGTCCTGTGGAGCGGACCGCCATATTACGAGTTTGGCAGTCGTACCCGTAGAAGACCGCCAGCGGTCTACCGCCACCACCAGGCAGCACAAACCACTGTGGTCACAAGCAAGCACAAACAGGTCAGTGGAGCCTGTGTCTACGCCGGATCCATTACGAGGTTGCACACCACCAATGTGACCATGGAGGTCCGACTACCATGTACAAACTGGCGGAAACGGACAGTAAAAAGGGAGACACTCACCTGCAGGCAGTCTCACACCTCCGGAGCCACCATGGATCCCTTCGCAAACGTCATGCCACTGCTTCTGCTCATTCAGGACTTAGGAGGGTGGTTTTGGGCTTGGTCTTGTGAGGGGGCTTTTTCTTGGGAGGGGCGGGCTTCTTCTTGGCAGCGGGAGGAGTATGGATGCTTGCAGTGGGAGTCCTTGGAGGTGAAAGGGACTGACTTGGACAACACAGAGGGCCTTTTGGTTTTGGTACAGTGGAGGAGGGCAGGGGCAAGGCCAAGATCACAAAGGAAAAACTTTTTGGACAAACTGGGGCAGTAACCAGAAGGGGGACGGGATTTGGAAGTTGAGGGAGTGCTTGTATGACGTGTAGGTGTGGATTTTGTGGGTGCGTGCCTGTGGTAGGAATGCTTGTGTGTGGTGGGTGTCTGTTGGGTCGGTGAGTGAGGGTATTTATGTGTCTTGGGCTGGGGGTTGAGGTTTTGGGGGATGCTGTAGTGGGTGGGTGGCTGTCTGTTGGTGTGGTGACTGCAGGTATGGTGGATGTGCTGGATGTCGGTGTGTCTGTAGTTCTGGTGTCTGTGGGTGTGGTGATTGAGGTGGATGTCTGAGGGTCTGCTGGGGTGGTGTCTGTGGTAGGATGGGTGTGGTGGCTGTATCAGTGTCTGTTGATTTGGTGCCTGTATGTATGCATGATGTTGTGCGTGTGATGCTGGGGGTTTTGAGGGTATCGGGAGAAGTTGTGACTGTTGCTGTGTCTGTGGGTGGATATTGTCTGTGTGCATGCCAGTGTGTCTTGTGGTGCTTGGGTTTGTATGTGCTATCTTTTTCTATTGAAGTGGATGCTTGAGGGTCTTTGTGTGCTTTGGGTAGGTCTGGGAAGGTGGATTTGGACTGGGAAGAGGGAGGTCGAGGGGGGACAGAAGGTGGGGGGTGACTCGCTGCTGTCAGTGTGTAGGCCAGAGCCTGAAAGGATCTCTGTATACCAGCCATTGCACCGTGAATGCCCTCCAAGGACGCATTTGTCTGTTGGAGTTGTGTCACCAGTCCCTGGATGGCATTCACAATGGCTGAATGACCCACTGAGTTCATCCTCAGGAGGTCAATAGCCTCCTCACTGAGGGAAGCATGGGTAACAGGGGCTGGGGTAGAGATGCCTGCATCAAAGGAGACGCCCATCCTCTTGGGTGAGCAGGCACGGCCAACTGGGTGGGGAGCAGTAGGGAGGGAGGTGATAGAACAGGGGTAGCAGACAAGGATGGTACAGGGGGTCCCCAATGGGCCCACCACCACTAGGGTGATGACATGGCCTCAGTCTACCCTGTGGCACTCCCCTCACCCTCCAAGCCATAAGGTCCCCACTGTGTCGGTTTTATCTTGACCTGAGGTCCGTGGCCAGATGCTGCCTCACTCAGCTCGGCCGCATCTCCTTCTCCTGCCTGTGCTGATGCTGCAAATACAAAGAGAAATAGGGTCATAACATGCACATGACTACCCTTCAACCACAACTCTGAGTCACAGACGCTACCATCATATCAACTAGTCCCCAGCAAAACCTACAACTAAGTGGCACATTCATGTGCCATCACATATGCATGCATGCTGTCAGGGCTTAACAAAGTTACCCACCAGAAAATCTAGATTTCAGTCAACCAAACCTGAATGGAGGAAGTCTAGCAATCACAAAAACATACCTACAACTAGGTGACCTCTCCATCCTCCAAGATGTGCCACATACAGTAGACCCCAGTCAACTTGTATTCAACAATGGTAGCCCACTATTAACTACTCTGCTATATTTCACCCACACAAGCAAATGTACACATCTAACTTGCAGTTATATGATGTACCAACAATTAGATATGATGCCAATGAAAATCAGCTAACTGAGATTCCCAGCTGCAATATCCTGGAGTAGGTGTCATGAAAATACCCATGTCACAATGGACACATACCATGAATGTCCAACTCAAAAGGTTACAACTTTCCCAACTGAGTCAAGGAGGTAGTAGCAAGGTCACCCAGATAGACCTCACATGTGGCATGAAAAGGACCAACATTGATGTCAGATCTAATATGTCAGGGAGAGATGTCTTGAGAAAACAAACAACAATGAATCAGCATGCCAAAGGATAGCCACCACTAATGTCTGACACCAATCACAATGACATCATCTGAGTGTATCTTTCATAAACATCTGTTCCTTGCATGTTGGAGAGTCACAGGACCTGCAATAACCAAGAGAAGGACCCCAACCCATTGTCCAATGTGAAGCCACATCACTACCTACATCTCAGAAATGGCATGTCTACTGTCAGGGCACAATCCCCAGTCACTACACAGGCACTGTGCACTAATCAACATGATGCCACATCAAAGACATGGAAAACACAGAGTTGTTCCACAATCTTGGTCTACCTGTCATGTCCCTCAGTGAAACTGCAGTCCTACATACCAAATGACATACTGTGATGCAAGAAGATATCAGTCAGACAATAACCAAAGGTGGCAAAGTTCTGTCTCTGGCCGAACATGAAATGGACCACCTTTGTAACTGTACCACTCCATTAACTGATTTCCATGCACGTATATATTTGGGACTACGTACATTATCCCATCAACATGCATGATATTTCAGAAAGAAATGCATCCCTAAGAGAAAAGGACACACCCCGACATGTAGGCACAAAGGTATGTTGGTTACAGTCATGGGACATCATTCTTGTGAATGGACATTCCTCACTTATCAAGGGAAAGTAGTTTGCTACACCTCCAGGCCTTTAGCCATGTAAGCCATGCCAAATCTATGCTGGGCACTAACTTATCACAGACAGCAGTGAGGCATCAGCATCAATCATACACTGAGGATTGCTTGCTTCTGAGTGGCAGATGTCTGCATACATATATGCCCAGACACATAGCAAAGGACAATGATCCCTCACCCACTTACCTATTGTCTGTGAGATTCAGGGGAAGTGATCTGTGGGTCAGAAATCACATCCATGCCAACTACAAATAGTACATGATTGTTCACATAGCCATTTGTTGACCCTGCAGAGGAAGTGGTTTGGGGATTTGCAACAGGTTTGTACTAGGTTCCAGGTTCAGAAGGCAAGGTACCCCAGTTTAATACACATCACATGTCAACATAAACAATCTCCCATGAACTCTGTGACACAAGGCTCAGTCCTCATTGTCAGGGGAAGCAGTCTGTGCCCCACTCATTCACCTTTCAATGGAACAGGCAGTAATGTGCTGTGTACTCACCCCCTGGTGGCTGCTGTGCTGCCCTCAAATGCCCATTCAGCTCTGGGTAGGCCACTGCCAGAATGTGGGCCTTTAGGGGTTCATGATCTGACGGACACCCTGCCAACATTGAGAGGACAGCCCCAGCTGGGCCTCCACGATCTTCCGGGCCCAGCATCTTAGGTCCTCCCACATCTTGCAACAGTGGGCGCTCCGCTGGCTGTGGATCCCCAGGGTCTGCACTTTCTTGGCAATGTCCCTCCAAATCCCCTTCTCCTGATGGGCGTTGACCTGCATGAATGCAAAGGACAAGGCAGGAAATCAGGTCAAAAAGTGTCCCATCTAAAATGGCAGAGTCACATGCATGTCTGTTCACTAAGCTAAGCGCATCATGTATTGTCCAAACTGGCCAGGTGTGATACATATCAGTCACTGAGTACAGGAACATAATAACAAACACTTCCTAATCAGCAGACCAACCCACCACCCTGCTCAGGCCCTCTGCAAACCAAGTAGGCCAACTGACATCTTGTGGGACATGCCCAAGCAATCAGAGTGAGTGCAGAAGGACAATGGGACACATGACAACTCTGTGGCGTCTGAGAGGTGGATTCCATAGGCACAAAGGTTTCAATTCCCTCACATTTACTCCTGCCTAGTGCCAGGGCACAAGATCCAACCCCATATATGGGTAACAATGAAGGCACTTGCAGGGTGGGTGGTTAGGTTACCTAACCTGTCCATGTGTGGAGATATGGACTCACAGATGCATACTCATTCTACCTCAGGGGGTGGGTTAATGTATCATCTAGCTGTGAACATAAAATGCTTCTGGTAATATGTTTCCATCCTACAGTGATGGCATCCAACAAACAAAGGCATGCTTTGTCCATTGTCAGCCATGTAACACAACGATTGGGCCAGATATCATGACTTCACAGAATTAATCACACTGTCTGCACTGTGAGACTGACATGTATGCTATAAGCCTGCATAGGACAAATTTGACCTGTGTAATAATAACAACAGGGCTTTGGGAGTAAGGGACCTGTCAGGGGTCAGGGACACACATTGATAGGGATGCCTAGTGCACATTGATCACAGAGCTTTGACTGTCCCTCCTATACCATCTACATACTCCTCAGTGAAAGAACCTCAGGAAGCTACATCTGAGACCATAGTGGTCCACAGGACAGGATGTCCGGCGAGACAGGTAGTGGATACAGTGTCACAGCTGCATAGTCAAAATGGCTCAACTCAGTCCTAGACTTCGACCCATACAGTGACATACAGTTGACAGACACTGGTCTCTGCAGGCTGAGAAGACAGAGCCTGCATGAAAATCAATCGCCATCAATTCCATTCATGACAGTACATCATGTAGCCAACAGCCACTTACCATATGATGTGCATGTGGCAACTGGAAGGGTAGAGTGAGTCCGCACATGCCTCCTAAACAACAGATGAGCACAGCCAGACGTGGTCTGAAGCTCAGTGGCAACATGCACATGGCTCAGTTTACACACACCTCACACATACAACATGTCCACACTGCCCAGGCTGTCATGGATGTACATGTGCTATCCCATTGTCAACATTCATGTGTCAAGTGTTGTATGGGCATCGATGAGGAGTCCCCTCACCTAGTTAAGTGCATCCCACAGAAGAAACAACATGGTACACTCAGAACACACACAAGTCAGATGCCTCAACATCTGGCACTGATCCAAGTTACATGCACATAAGCCTCCCATTGATGCCACACCAATGACACCCCTATGGCCCTGACTTAACATACTGTTCACCATGGCCTCAATCTAGCCTGTTATGAGTAGAAATATGGTGAAGTATAGGGTACAATGGTGTACATGAGGCACTTACCTGCATCTCTGGTGCACCATGAAGCTGTCCATACAGGGGAAGGACCTCCTCCACCCGCTTCTGAAGCTCCTACAGAGAGAAGGCTGGGGCCCTATAACCTGCTGGACGTGGCATGACTACAACTCCCAGCAGGTACTAGTCCTGTAACTACAAACACTAGCACAGTGTTCACATGCTACAATACATCTATTAGTGAACTCTCACTTGAAGTGAACTTACCTGCGGGGAGAACATTGGTCAAGTGTGTGTACTAGAGAGAGTGACCTAACTGCAATTCGCCGGAGGCACTGTTTCAGCAACTCCAAACACCAGAACAGTGATCACTTGTCGACTGACCACTGTCTGGCAACTCACAATTTAAGTTTACTCTGCTGAGAAGATCACATTTGTCAAATGTGGGCGGTAGAGGGAGTGACATGACAACTAAGGCTAGGAAGGCCATGTGTCTGTAAGACTAACAATCAGCCCAGTGTTCTCACCTGGGAGGTTAACATTTGTATAGTGTGTGTAGTACAGGGAGTGACATGACTGCAACTCTCAGCAGCTCTTGTGTCTGTAACTCCAAACACCAGCACAGGGTTCACTTGCCCAAATACACCTTTTTGAAATCCCTGCAATGCTCTTCAGTCACTTTGGAGTATACCATTTGTCAAGTGTTGGGAGCTAGAGGGAGTGACATGACAGTGACTTACAGCAGGCCCTGTATCTATAACTTCAAACACCAGATGAGTGTTCTCTTGTCCAAAGACCCTTGTGTCTTGACTCTCAATTGAAATGTGTTCATCTGGGAGGATGATATTTGTATAGTGTGTGTAGTACATGGAGTTACATGACTGCAACTCCCAGGAGGCACCTTTTCACTAACTCAGAACACCTGTCCAGTGCCCTCTGCTCCAAAGACTCCTTTCTGGTAACTCACATATGGAGTGTACTCACCTGGGGGGATAATATTTGTATAGGGTGTGTAGTACAGGGACTGACATGACTTCTACTCCCAGCAGGACCAGATTTTTTACCTCCAAACCCCAGCACAGTGGTCACTTGCCCACAAACCCCTGTTTTCCATTTCACAAATGAAGTATACTCACCTGGGGGAGAGCATTGGAAAATTGTGAAAACTATATAGAATAACCTGACAGCAACTCATAGGAGGCAATGTCTCAGCAACTCAAAACATAATTTGTCGATTGATCCCTGTTTGGCAACCCTCAATGTAAGTTTACTTACCTGGGAGGATACCATTAGTATCATGTTAGAAATTGGGTCCGTGGTTGGCAGTCAGGTTACCTCCTGTCCAAGCAAGGACCCTCACTCTAGTCAGGGCGAAGGGGAAACACACCTGGTTCACCCCCACTTATCCCTTTGCTAGCTTGGCATGAGCAGGAAGGCTTAACCCAGAAGCAATGTGTAAAGTATTTGTACCAATACACACAGTAATTTAGTGAAAACTCTACAAAATGGACACCACGCCAGTTTAGAAAAATAGGTAATATTTATATAAATCAAACAAGACCAAAATGACAAAAATCTAACAAACACACGTCAAAATATGAATTTTCAAAAGAATAAGAGTCTTATTCCATAGAAAACAATGGAAAAGTTGATTTTACACAAGGTACCTGGTTGGCATAAAAAGTAAAGCCGTACGGGCGAGCGTGCATTGGAAAAGTCAGCAATGCATCAATTCCTTACTTGCGAGTGAGGCCGTGCGTCATTTTTTTCCCTTACAAAAGAGCGGTGCATCGATTTTCGGACAGGGCACCTTGGATCCGGTCAGGTTCATGATGACTTTGAAACCCTGCGAGGATGCGTGAGAAATCCGGTCGCACTGTGTTAGAAAATCGTGCTGCGTGGGATTCGCATCATTATCAGCAGCCACAAGCGGAAGTTGAGTCATTTCTCCGGCCGCGATGCATCGATCTCCCAGCTGCAATGCAGGAGGAGCATCGATTTCAGCCGTGAAGTGGGTACCACGTTGGTTATCAGCCACGTTGCAGATGGTGCATTGAAAATTTCCCCACACGGTGTTCTGTGCATGAATTTCAGTCCTTGTTCTGTCAACTTCACCCTTCAAAGGCCCTGGGACTGGATATATCATCACTTGGCAGGTCAGGAGTCTCAGAAGAGAGTCCAGGTGCTGGCAGAGGAAGTCTTTGATGGTACTGAGACTTCAAAACAGGAGGCAAGCTCAATTCAAACCCTTGGAGATTCGTCTCAAGCAGGAATGCACAACAAAGTCCAGTCTATGTCCCCTTTCACAGGCAGAAGCAGCAACTTAAGGATAGCCCAACAAAGCACAATCACAGGCAGAGGCAGCACTTCTTCTCAGCTCTTCAGCTCTTCTCCTTGGCAGCGGTTCCCCTTGGTTCCAGAAGTGAATCTTGAACAAATCCAAATTCTGGGGTTTTGGGTCCAATACTTATACCCCTTTCTGCCTTTGAAGTTGCCCAACTTCTAAGAAAAGTCTCTATTGTTTTCAGAATCCTGCCTTGCCCAGGCCAGGCCCCAGACACATACTAGGGGGTTGGAGACTGCATTGTGTGAGGGCAAGCACAGTTCATTCGGGTGTAAGTGACCACTCCTCCCTCCACTTCAGCCCAGATGGCTCATCAGGATATGCAGGCTACACACCAGCTCCCTTTGTGTCACTGTCTAGAGAAGATTCATAAACAGAAATACTGTCAGTCTGGCCCAGACAGGGAATCCACAGACAGGCAGAGTCACATAATGGTTAAAGCAAGAAATGCCTACTTTCTACAAGTGGCATTTTCAAACTAACAATCTAAAATCCAACTTTACCACAAGATGTATTTTTAAATTGTGAGTTCAGAGGTCTCAACCTCCACATCTCTATGTGCTCTCAAAGGGAAACTGAACTTAAGAGATATTTAAAGCCAGCCCCATGTTAACCTATGAGAGAGAAAGGCCTTGCAACACTAAAAATGTTAAACTGATAATCTAGCCCATATGTGCACTTAGCATCATTGTCAGTGTGTGTCTTACGCTCAGGACAGGTTCCTTCCACAGCTCTGTTGTCACTTTCCCACAGGTCATATTTGTCCTATATAAGTGTACTGCATGACTGACAGTCCCACACTGCAGACAGTGTGTTGATTCCTGGGAGGCCATGGTTTGTGAGTCAGTAGCTTGGTCAGACAACAGAAACTGTACAATGCATGCCTTTGTTTTTTGGATGCCATCTCTGTAGGATGGACACATGTCCAAAGGAGTGTTATCTGGTACAGGTACATAGCACATAACCCCACCCCCTGTAGTGGCATGAGTCTGCATTTGTTAGTCAACATGTCCACACATGGAAAGGGAAGACACTTTCTGTACCCACCATGCCAGCCCCTTCATTGTTACTTATGTGTAATTTTGGAGTTTGTACTGTGACAATTGCCTGTAGGGACAGCACAAAGTTAGCCATTCTCACAGAGTGAGAATGTGTTGGGCTACACATGCCTAATGAGTTTACCTTTCAGAAGCAGCATAGGTGTGTAGTGTTTCCTTGTAGCTCACATCACAGTACAGGTTGCTAGAGCTTCGGTTACCTGATGTCAGTAAGATTGCTTAGTCATTGTAAGCCATGAGCAGGGTATTGGGTTAGTCTGCAGATGAAAATATACATGTCTGTAGTCATGTCTCTGTACTTATTGGCTTGTGTGTGTCACACTTGGGGAGTATTGACAAATAGAAAAGTTCTAGATTGATGTTACTGACATCTATGTGACGCAACCATTTGTAATGAAACTTGTGACTATAATCTTCTGATTTGTCTTTTGCATCCATGCAAGACAACACCCATCAAAAGGAGGCACTATGAAGAGCCATCGCCCGGAAGGTGTGGACCCTAGGGGTCCATAGCCGTCAGAGTGCCCACTGCAAGAAAAGGTGGGAGGACCTGAGACTCTGGGCCTTGAAATCGCAGAGCTCGAGCTGGGGCTGTCCTCCCAACATGGGCGCAGGGCCTGTCGTACCATGACCTCCTTAATGACCTGCATTCCGGTGGTGCCCTACCCAGAGTTTGATGGGCATCTGAGAACAGCACAGCAGCTATAAGGGGGTGAGTACAGGACATATTCCTGCATGTCACATTGCCAAGTAAATGTGACAGCTCCCGCTGACAATTAGGTATGAGCCATTTGTCACACAGTAGTGGAGTGATTGTTTGTGTAGACATGCCATGTGTTGTATACTGATGTGCCTTGCCTATTGGCCCAGGGACCTAGGACACAACTGTATCTCCAGGGATGACCTATGGCTGTGTACAGCGATCAATCAAGTACTGTTTGTTGTTGTAGTGTGTGTAAATTCTATGCAACAGACCACTGCTCCTCAATGTTACATGCCAAAGGTAAGTAAGTGATGGATTACTGTCCTCAGCTGTGTGCTTGAGTAAATGTGTATGTTGTCATCTGCCATCCAGAGGTTAGTTGTCTTCAGCATGTGATGGGTGCTGGTGTCTCATTGTATTCTGTAATGTGAAGATGGCCATCATACATGTGACAGAGCCTACATTATACTTTGGGTGTAGCTAAAGATCAATACTTTCTCTTGGTAAGTGGGGAATGTCCATCAACATGATTTATGTGTCATCACTGTTGCCAACATCCCTTGTGCCTACATGTCAGCATGTGCCCCGTTCTCATTAGCAAAACATTTGCAAGCTGCTGTTTCATGCATGGTCTACCTGTGTTGATAGGATGTATTCCCTCACATATATGTGCACAGCAATCTGTGTGGAATTAGCCATTTACAATGGGAGCACATTTAATGTTGTGTCACATACAGGAGTGTGTCGCCATTGTTTATTGGCTGACACACTCCCTCATAAGTCATGGCATGTCATTTGGCATGTACAATTTCAGTAGCAATGAGGGACATGACAGGTAGTCCAAGAGTTTTTAGCCACAATGTGAATTTCTATGCCATTGATGTGGCATTATGTAACAAAGTGCACTGCACCTGTGTTATGGGTGAGGTTTGTGACCTGGCTGTTGGTATGCAACATGAAGTGACTTGCAGTTAGGTTGAAATCACATTTGTTTGGGTACAAGCATTTATCCACCGACAGCCATCTGGGTCTGCATGACCATAATGAAGACAATTAAAACTGGGCAACATGTTGATGGCCTTCAACAAGTACTTGCTAATCTCAGGGCCTCTCCAACATCCAGGAGACTAATGGCATCTACTGATGTACTCAGAGTATGTCGTTGTAAGGGGTGCCAGACATTAGTAGTGAATACCCTGGAGCTTGCTGATTCATTGGTTTGTGGATTTTGGGGACATATCTCCCTGACATATCGCACATGATGTCTACAGTGGTCATTTCCATGCCACATGTGTGCAACTTTAGTACTAACTCCATGACTCTATTTGGACAAATATCACTTGGTGAAGTGTGCATAGTGGAACTGCTTCCAGTGTGACATGAGTATTTCCATGTCACCTTCTCCAGGCTCTTGTGCTTTTGTCATCAACATGGCAGGATTTTGGAGCATAATTTAAATTGTTGGGTCATTATGTATGTGACAAATAGATGTGTGCATGACCTTCTGTGGGATCTGTGGGAAGCCATTTGGCATTGGCCTACTATTGTATGACAACAGGTAACTGAGGTCATAAAATAGTAGGCCAATGCTCCATGGGGCAACGCTTTTAGGGTAATGAGGTCTCTTACTTGATGAATGGTTATTGTGATTGCACAACTTCAGCCATGCAATTGTATTTGCCTGTGATCCTGATTTTCCTGTGGGCAACTGTTGACAGTTCAGATGACATGCATGCATATGGCATGGCACATGTATGGGACACCTAGGTGGAGTATTTTGCTAGGGCCTACTTTAAGTTCAAGTGTGATGATGGACATATGAAGAACATATTTCTCTTTGTATTTGCATCATCAGCACCAGCAAGCAAACGAGACAGGGCGCAGCTGAGTGGGGAAGCATCTGGCCACGGGATGTCAGGTCAAGACACCATGGACACAGAGGGACCTAATGGCCCGGAGGGCAAGGGGAGTGCCACGAGGGAGACCAGAACATCCTCTTCATCATCGGATTCTTCCTCCAGTGGACACTCCCTAGTGGTAGCAGACTCATCGGGGCATCCCCCTGTACCATCTTTGTCCACCACCCCCTGTTCTATCACTGCCCTCCCTGTTGCTCCCCAACCAGTTGCCCATGCCCGCTCACCCAAGAAGGTGGGCATCTCCTTTGCCCCAGGCACCTCTGCCCCAGCCCCTGTTATCACTGCTGTCCTCAGTGAGGAGGCTACTGACCTCCTGAGAAGTATCTCTGTGGGTCAGACAGCCACTGTGAATGCCATCCAGGGATTGGCAACCCAAACAAATGCATTCCTGGAAGGCATTCATGGTGCGATGTCCGTCCTACAGAGTCTCTGGCCTCCACACTGACTGCAGCCAGCCACCCCCACCTTCCGTCCCCCCACCTAACTCTTCCCAATCCAAATCCCCCATTGCCCTACCTATTCCATCCACACAGAAAAATCTGCACACACCCACCTCAACACACAAGAGCAGCACACATTAAATGCATACACCACAAAACACACTGACACGCATGCACTCGTCATTGGATTCTTCCTCCAGTGGCCACTCCCTAGTGGTGGCAGACCCATGGAGAGGTATCCCTGTACCATCTTTGTCCGCCACCCCCAATTCTATCACGACCCTCCCGTTGGTTCCCACCCAGTCAACCGTGCCCACTCACCCAAGAGGGTGGGTGACTCATTTGCCACAGGCACTTCTGCCCCAGCCACTGTAACCCCTGCTGCCCTCAGTGAGGAGGATATTGAACTCCGGAGGACTATCTCTGTGTGTCAGACAGCCATTGTGAATACGATCCAGGGGGTGTCCACCCTGCTGCAGCAAGCAAATGCATTCCTGGAAGGCATTCATAGTGCAATGCCTGGACAACAGAGATGTGTTCAGGCTCTGGCCTCCACACCCTTGGCACCCAGTCACCCCCACCTTCCGTCCCCCTTCCATCTCCCTCTTTCCAATGCAAATCCCCTCTTCCCCTACCAACCCAAAGCACACAGACTGATCTGCACACACCCACCTCAACACACAAGAGCAGCACACACAGACACAAGCACCAAAAAACACACTGTCACACAAGAAAACAACAAACACCCACAGATCCATCAGTCACCACTTCCCCAGACATCTCCACCAAACCCAGAATAACTCAAACATCAAGCATACCCACAGATACCACCACAACAGTCAGCGATACACCCACCACACCTAGCATACCCGCAGACACCACCCAAACAGACACACAGACATCTACCACACCCACCATACCTGCAGACACCACCCCAACAGACACACAGACACCCACCACATCCACCATACCCGCAGACACCACCCCAACAGACACACGCATCCACCACTCCATCCCCAGCACCTCCACCTCACATCCCCCCAAGACACACAAACGCACTCACTCACCCATGCAATGAACACCACCCAAACACAAGCATACCTCCCACACATGTGCACCCATGACATCCACATAGACACAGAAGACAGCCACTCCCTCGACCTCCAAATTCCCACCCCTTCTGCTGCCCATCCCCATGTCCCTAAGAAAGTTTTTTTACCTTTTTCTTGTTCCCTCCACCCCCCTCCCAAACCCAAGAGGCCAGACCCACCTCCCAACCCCTGCCTCCCACCAACTAGTCCTCCCTTGTCCTACCTGCCACTCCTTTAAGCACCCATACCCCTCCCCCTAAGAATCAGTCCACCCTCCCAAAGTCAAGAGCAAACCCACCCCTCCCAAATCTGACCCTCCACCTCCAAGAAAGATCCCTGAGGTGGCTGCCTGCCCATTTGATGCCCCTTCCTGTGGAGGTTCCCTCGCAGTTAGGAGTCAATTGACGGCACCATGGTGTGCCTGTACTGGGACAATTGGACTGGCAAATAGTCTTGGACTTTTAAAAAATTACAGTTAATAAACCCAAAAGTTGTTTTTTGGGGGTATACGTTTATCCTGCAACTCTTTTTCTACCTTTATGTTGTTCCTGTGTGACTTGTGATGTCTGCCTACAGTTGTGTGTGTTTCAGCCTGCTTGCTGATCCATTTGCTGTTGTTTGCAGTATCTGACTTTGTGGGCAGTGCTGGTGTCCCGCACAACAAGGGTATATGTTGACTGTCTAGATTTGTGGGTGTAAATGCAATGGTGGTGTCATAGCATTGTGTACGGTTTGGTATGGTAGATATTTCATATTGTGTTGTCCAATGTGAGCATGTATGGAATTAGACCTGTCCCCCAATATGGATTATGGATTAATCCAATGTGTGTCAGCTTGAGTTTCTTTTGTGCAGACATGGAGTGTGTTCAGTTGTGCTACCTTTGTTTGCAGTTAACTGTGCATGTGTCCATTTAGCTGTGTGTGCTTGCAGCTACTTAATGCAGAGGTCTGTCCCATGCAGTTGGAGTTGTATGTGCTTTTTTGACTTGCACTTCCACACTGTGTTGATAGGCATGCCATTTGGGTCTAAAATTGTTTGTCCCTGAGATACATGTAGGGCCAGATCCTGTGCAAATGTTTAAGGGGCATATGCAAAGTGATATGTGTCCCAGTCCCGCCTCCTTCCCTGAGTGCTCCTGATGCCCCATCCGTATTGTGCAGATACTGTTTGCATAGTGATCTTCGTATGTTTTTCTCTTTGCCTATTGTACATCCCATTGGTCTTCCATTGTGTTGTAATGTGGTTTATGTGTGGGTCCATTGCAGGGATGTTTGATGGTAGTGCTGTTTGTTTCCCATGCAATATCCATAAGTATGGGTGTTGAATGTGATGACAGTCCTTGGTATGTGTGGAATGTGAGTGTGTGAGTAGTATTTAAAGATGTGATGTTGGTGTGTTGTTGGTTTTTGTCAGACAATGTTGTGTACACTTCACTGTCCCTGTGCCCTAGATAACCAGACATACGTTTTGGTGTAGTGTTGTGGTACAGTGTATGACCTGCCCAAAGGGGGCATTTTCTGGCTGTGCATGTGTCCTTCTTTGTGTCTGTTTGTGACGCTGGGCACAATGACAATTGTACTTGGTGCCCGTAGTGTGACCCCCATGTGATGTGGCTGAGGAGCGACAAACAATTGTTGAGTTTAATGGCACAGGTAGGTGTGTGGTCTTACGGTCGGTTGCGCCCATGGCAGAGTGGATTTTGTGCTCCATCGATGATCAGCAGCAGAGACAGGATGTGTGTGATGGGCTCCATGGCGGCACCGGACGTATGAGGCTGCCTTCAGGTGAGTGTCTCCATTTATACTCCCTGTTTCCGCCTGCTGAGAAGTGGTGGTTGGACCACCATGCTCACATTGTTGGTGTGCAACCTTATAATGTGTCCGGCGGAAATACAGGCTCCGCCAGCCTGTTTCTGCAGCCTTGTGACCGCGGTGGTCTGTGCTGCCTGGCGGTGCCAACGAGGCAGCTGCAGTTTTTGCTCCATAGGCCGGCATGACTCGTAATCGGTGGTCCTACTGCCAATCCGATGCGGTCTGACCGCCAACACCGCCACAGCAGTCCACAGATCGCCAAACTCATAATGAGGCCCAAAGTCACAACAGTGAAGAGCATATAGTTATTACTGGTGCCCTGGGGAGTTAAATATCCATACAGTCAGCAAGGGAACTAAAACCAATGTCCAAACAAGGATGGAGCACTTACAACATTCACACCCTTCCACTGCTTCTCCCTTAGTAGGAATACTTTCAAAATTAACAGTATGACAACCCTCTGCTTGCATTGGTTCCAAGAAAGTCACTCAAATGGAGAATTATTAAGTACTAGATGGGGAAGAGAATAGCTGAAAGTCTAAAATGATACACTGTAAATATGATCAATGTTAAGAGAGGTAAATAAATATCACGTTTTCCTACAGCCTTTAAAAAATACAACTGGAACAGCTAAAACACATATTTCAAATATTATAGCAGAAGAAAACCAAGTATATAAAACACCCTGATACACTGCTGCACATTGTAAAGATGTACTGTAATTTGAAAGTTGAAGAGACACACTAGTCAATTAGGAGATCATTGTATAAAATCCCCTGAAATACCCTGCCAAAAACACTTTTTTTGAAGTTGAGACTGAAAATTGCACAGTGTGCATTAATACCTCAGAAAGTCATTATACCAGCTGTAATGCCATCACCACAGAACATTAAAAAATGTATTTGGTAGACCATCTTCCACTGATAGTTGGAGTTATGTCAGTTCCCCGAAGGAAATGGTTTCCACTTATTGAGGAAGATTTAAGTTTATCCGAGTGTAATAGGCAATACTACATGGGAGATGAGGGAAACAAAGAGGCATGTTATTAGGGCCCGAGGAGTACACAGGATTACTATTACATTAATAGACATTATTGAAAGAGTCTCCATCTGTTTCTTTTCTTGACTTCAATGTATTGTTACTAGAATAACATGCAAAGACCACAGAACCAGTCAGAAATCTAGAGAATTATAGTATGTTTCAGTGTGTCACTGAAAGCAAATACTGGGTATCTCAGTAATAATTATGCAAGAATTATGCAAAGAATGCAGAACACTAATGGCCTCATCACAAGGCTTGCGGTCTGCAGTGTGGTGTTCGGACAACTGCACTCCAGGTGGTCTAACCGCCACATTATGAGCCTGGCTGTGGGACAGCCAGGGGACCGCCTTCCCCACCAGGAACATGGTTCTCGATGGGCTAACGGCAGTCGGACTTGTGGTCAGCCACAGCGGCGCTGAGTTCAGCACCTCCGTGCTGATCATGAGTCCCCTTTCCGCCAGCCTTTTCATGGCAGTTTAACAACCATGAAAAGGCTGGCCGAAAAGAAGTGCTGGGGCCCACAGGGGGGCCTCTGTACTGCCCACAACCATGTTGTGGTCAGTGAAGGGGCCTCCCCACCCAGCACTCTCAGAATGCGCACTGTCTGCTTTGCATTCAGAGGGACCTTAAAGGAGCTGAGGCCAATACCGTAGCATTGTTCCCGCCGGGCTGACCGGCGTAAACATTGTAATACGATTTTTCCACTGGTCAGCCCTGAGGGAACATTGTAATTCTACTGGGGTTGAATTCGCCAGGTTGATGGCGGTCTCATCCCCTCAGGTTTGGCGGTCGGCTCGTCTGACCGCCAAACTCGTAATGAGGGCTTAAATTCTGGAATGTGACCAAGGCCTGCCAAGATACTCTAAAGATGTGCTCAAAGTGGAACAGTTCTACCGTAACAGTGTAAGGTGCTTGGTTACCAAGGCCCAGGTTTACAAAGCCCTTGTATTGCTATTGCGTCACGCAAGGTGAAGTATGCAATGCAATTACTTAAGTGATATTTACAAAGCCATACAAAGCCATTGTGAGTGGCTCTGAGTGGCTTAGTAAATCCAGAGTAACGCAAGGAAGTGCAAATCTGCGTTAGGAAGGCATTCCATAGGTGGAGTGTGGGCATTCCTACAGATCCACCAATTGATATAGGTGCATTCTGGGGTTTACTAATAGTAGTAAACCTGGGAATGCGTCAAAATGCTACACCATCCCAAGAGAGACATAACAAGGAGAAATATGTTTATTTCTCCTCATTGTTTCCTCTTTCTACATGTGCTGTATTCTGCAGCACACATAGAAATTGGAAAATACCTTTGAGGATAGTTTTGGTGCAAGAAAGTGTCCCTTCCTGCACCAAAACAATCCTGCCTGTAACACAGACACCTTTGCACCATGGCCCAAGAGTTCCTGTGTTGGCACTAGGCTGCACCAGAGAGAGCAGGAATGCACTATATCTTAGTAATATGGCATATTCCTGCTCTCTCCATTTGACGCAGCACAGCAAAGCACAGCACATTGTCTTGCTGTGTTGCGTTGAGTCGCATCGAATGATAGTAAATATGGCCCTAAGTCACTGCCTTACATTATGAGGCACATATCTATACTTTTTCATTACAAACTTACTTATTAGTACCTCTCTGAAGGCTATTCCCTCTACATAGGTTTAGGGAACAATTTATATAAATTGGGCGACCACTGTTGCTCCAGGTCATTAGGGAGACAATTTCCAGTCCAGAGAATCTAATCTGTAAATCACTGTTTTCAGGTGTATCATTCTAATTAGCTCAACATGAAGGGTCAGAACTGGAACAGTGTCCAAAATAGCATGGAAGGAGGCGGTCACCTTATGCATGAGCCACGCTCTATGTGCGCCCTAACATCCATATATTAGTACAATAACCAAGCTATGGTTGAGGCCCTAATAAATATTCAAAATCTGCTGCCTAACAATTAAGGCCTGCATCCAGGCAGACCTAGCTACCTACCTGAAATACTGAAAATAAATCCCTAGCAAATCTAGAAAATCCCATAGCAAAGATTCTCTTTTGCTCGAACCCCCTAAGCTCAGAACATCTCTATCTCAAAGACAAACCTTACCTGGATGCCCCCTCACCATCTGGAATACCCTCCGAAATAACTATGAACTCTCCCATACTCTACCTATTGATGCCCCTCCCATCTCTACCCCAGCTCATGGTTACTCTTTTTCTGCTAGGTTGACCTATCCCCTGCTTCCTCGCCTTCCCGCCTTCTCTTTCTAACCCTGCCCTTTGCTTGAATGCTCTCTGGTTGGAGGTTTTTCTATGTAAATATATCTTGTATGTGTAGTTAAAGCTCTCTGTACGGCGCTGCAATACCTTTGGTGAAACGTGCCTGTTGAAAAACCTCTTAAATTAATAAAGGAATAATTATAAGGAAACAGCACCTTCTCCTTACATCCTAGTCCTGGAATCAATTGCAATAATTTTCGGACTCTTTTAAAAGTGTGTCCAAGACGAAAACATTAAAATTGATCAAGCGCTGGAGATGTCAATTAGTTGACCTAATTCAGATTCTGGTTTTCTACTTGCACTTTGGTGACATGTTACCCTACATTCCCACCAACTGTGTTCCTTTTTCGAAAAGGGATTGAATTATACTTTTGACAGGCATTGGACCATTTCCAGGGTAGGAATGGATTGTAGATATGTTTGAAAATATGAACAAACTACTGAATTTATGGCTGTACCAAGCTTTCCAGGGCATCTCTCTTTGTAATGAGTTGGATTTGCTCTTGTGAAAGATTACTCCGTTTCTTGATAATACTGCACTTGAGCAAATGGATTTACAAGTGCAGGTTACCTTTTGTGAATACCTCGTGCTCTCAAGTCGAGCCTGTGTGTCTGTAAACTGAATTTATGGGCACTAGTAGATTTGAGGACCGGGCACCTTGTTTTCTGTCATCCGTTCTTCACTGATGAATGCAATTTGCTCATACAGAAGCTCATGCGACTATTTGCAGATGTATCCTCATAAATATTTGACACTGGGGAAAAAGCTACCGCCATACATCATGGCTGTAATTTGTAACTTGAAAGGCCCATTGATTTGAAGATGTTGATGACATTCAGTTCCAATGTTGCCAAAGTGTGAATCGATTAAATACACTTTTCAGATGCAGAAAGCAGAGATAGTTGATGACAACATCCTTCAGATCGAAACTCATCAAGTTGTGCATATGTTAGCATCATACATATTTTTGAGAAAATGTGCAGCATTTATTAGCTTTTGCGATGGGAGTAGGGATGCAAAACTCATCAGAGTACTAGAGAACTTTTTGACCAAGAAATCTCTTAATATATTAATATTTTTAGAGGCCATGAAACGCAGCAATGATTATATGTGAAATAAGAATACCAATACAATTATGAAACTCTGCAATGAATATATGTGAAATAAGAATACCAACATAATTGTGCAAGGTGGTATAAAATGTCAAGAGGATGAAAATAAACCGAATTATCACCACGTGGGTAATAATTTAGGCTTCCTCACTTGTCCAAACCGTGGTCGATTCAACTATAATAAAGAATGTCAGAAATATACACATCCCGGGTTTCCTCCTATGATTTGCAGAGATTTCTCACTATTATTGCATTCACAAAAAAATCCCAATGTGTATGCAAATTTAATATGTCCTTGTGCACTGTTATTTGCAAAATATTGTCGGACCTAGGGACCTGCAACATTTTGATTCCGCGAGAAATGTATTGCATAGTTCCTGATTGGTGGTGTACCCTCGGTTTGCAGCGTTTCAGCTTTCCTTATGTTTAAGCACTTGCCTACTGGTTGATTTACCCCTTACTGCGCTTTGCTCTGTCGGATGGGGTGGCAGAGGACAGTATGCTCGCCACCCTGACAGACTGCCATATTTTGAGATCACCACTGGCCTATTGGTGATCTCTGTGCATTCACAGGAGTTACAAATATGTCGGGTCCAGTTACGACATTGTAGGTTTGGTGCCAACTTCTAGGCGGCTACACACAAAAAGTTTGTTTTTCAGAAACACACTCTCAAAGTGGGAGTTTGTTATTGACAAACAAAATTACTAATGCCCTGCACGCCCTGGGAGTTTTCTCCAAGGTTGTGGGCGTCATATTGTTTTTTTGTTTAAAACCAGCAGTTTTACCTGGCAGCGATGGACAAAACAAAAAGGACATCGCACTGTCCACTTTAAATAGGGTGGGTGGTCTGATGCCCTTACTCTGACAGCCCCTACTCTGTCAGGCCATCAAAGTAAGTTTTCCGATGGCATAAACAGTTGGTTTAAATTAGAGCAGGCGGACCAAGGATTTTGGCAGAGGGGGTAATCAATCCCCTATGCCAATGGTTCCCAACCTTTTGATTTCTGTGGACCCCCACTTTAACATTAATGGAACCCAGGAACCCCCACTGAATCATCATGGGAATCCGGGGACCCCCGCCTGAGTCATTACTGGAAGCTGGGGACCTAATTTGTCAATATTTGTTAATATTTTTTAATTTTCTAGGCTCCCGCGGACCCCCTGAGAAGGCTTTGCAGGACCCCCAGGGGTCCCCGGACCACAGGTTGGGAACCACTGCCCTATGCGGTGTGGATGTCTCCACCAAACTCTTAACTAGGCCCAGAGTTCTGCCACATAAATTGACAATATAGCTTAACAAGTGCTTATGGACACTGAAAATGCATGGGATTTCTACTTGCAAGTTACCTTACAAACCATTTTCCTCATAACTTTGAATATCGGTGCATAATGGTCCTTTTTTTTCCTCAAAACAACTTAAAAAGTAACACCAAAATTCACAAATTTGAAAGTGAAAACGCACTCATAGAAACTCTTGCGAACTCTGATTTAAGTTTTGCAGGAGGTGATGTGGAATACAAAAAAAAATGTCAAAATTCAAAAGATTCAGTGGATTAAGTACCTAACACACAGAGGACTGAAAATTCAAAAAAATCTAAATTACATATAATTTAGTACTATGAACTTCTGACGTTTGAAATAAAGCAATAATTCCACAACTGCGATTAGCCTCAAGAAAAGGTATGAAAGGACGGGCAGGTGGGCTGGTATTGCTCTTAATAAATGTGGAAACTCAAAGCATGCTATGCAACACTGTGAGTATTTTTAGTAAACTGTGTAGTATCGTTTTTGGAAATCATTTTTGTACTGTTAAAAACAATGTGTATGGACACCTAATTAAGGTGGACAATAGGTGTCATATATTATTAGTTTATCAATTCTGGACGAATTTTAATGATATTTTTTCACTGTATTTTAACTTTATATACGGTTATATGGTTAACCAAAAAATAAACCAATAATTAATTTACAAAAAAGATTAAATGGCTATCTTTATACACAGAAAATTGACATATGTTAGAATAAATGTTTATTCTAAAAAGCCATTAATAGCTATGCAATAGGAAAAAAGTTTGTTACAAGACGGAGAAAGTACTGTTGAAAAACTGGGATCGAAAAAGGATCTGGGGTGGATCTCGAGCTTGGAAGGGGGCAAATCTCTGTGTAGTAAAGGTAGGTTGACTTTTTACAAGAGCAGAAACCAGCATGCATGTCCTCAGGCAAGGGCCTGGCCTAACCTGAAGATCTTCCATTAAGAGTAAGCACAATTGTCCTTTTATGCAGGTACTTCGGTCCTTTTAGAACTCTTTGACACCCTAGACACTGGTATCCTGTTTTTGTACAATGGTTATTTATGGGGATATTTTAAGGCTCAGCTGTTTCTGGCTTATTCCCAAAGGAACTTAACTGTCCTGCCATTTCATCAATATGTACATGTGTTACTGTGGATATTGTCTTCTGTAGGCATCTCAGCTATACCTTTTACTTCAATACTAAGGGCCTCATTATGAGGTTGGCGGGCCGACCGTTGGCCCACCAGCCCCATGGAGAGGAGACCGTGGTGGAGCTGACGGCCCCCCACAAGGCCAATTACAAGGTTTCCAGTGGGTTGACTGGTGGAAACCTCCAAAATCAGAGGTTTCTGCCGGTCAGCCCAGGAGAATTCATGCGGTGCCATTAGCTGTCATCACACACAGAGTGCTCCCAGCACCCTTTGAATACACACATCTGCCATAGCTGGGCAGGGGGGCTCTGCACTCCTCATGACATGGTCCCCAGCACTGTGACCCCCAGCACTGGGGTTCCTGCCATGAAAAGGCTGGCCGAAACTGGACTTGTGAACAGCACAGTGGCACTTAACTCAGCACCGCTATGGCTGAGCCTGACTCCGACTGCCACCACCCCATCGGGAACCTTGTTTCTGGCGGTAGCGGTGGTTCCCTGGCCGTCTAACAACCAAGGTCGTAATGTGGTGGTCAGACCACTTGGAGTGTGACGGTCTGACCGCCACCACGAGGCTGGCAGTCTCAAGACCGCCAACATTGTAATGAGGTCCCAAGCCTCTGAGACACTCAATAAAACTTTGACAACTTATGAGTTTGAGTGAGCTCCAGAAAACAATATCAACTATATTACTGTTACATCTCTTTAAACAAATAGCTTTAATATTAGCAGTGGCAAAATGCAGACTGGACTACTCTAAAGGCTAAACGGAAATATAGCACCTACAACCTTTAGCAGACTACTAAGTACTCACAAAACAGAAAATGCAGGTCAAAACTTGAGATGCTGCACCTAACCAAGCACTTAATGGACTAACAGTCATCTGATCAAACACCTAAGCCTGGACCTGCTTGCCATCAATTGCTTGCAAATTATGGTTGCTATCACCAACGCAATTTTGTAAGCCAGTGAAAAATGGGCTCATGGTGGCTGCTCTGAGTTGTGGAGGAGAAAGAGGTCTCTCTCACACAATATTTTAACGTTGGGCACCTTCTGAACTGGCACTATGGAGCCCTAAAGAGTGTTATCAGGTGTGGCCATCATATGATTCTTCTTTACTCAGACATAGCCAGGTTAAATACATCAAGTGCTAAACCTTTCCTGGTTTGTTTACATTTTGGTTACTTATCTTTTGAGTTTGTATTCTGGTTACTTATCTTTATGAGGTGGAGCTGGATTGAGTGGTAGCTGATATAGTAACTGCCCATAATGAAATCCAGCCCAACAATGTAGGACATCCTGAGTACTGATGGGAGAGTCAAAACTTTGGGAACTTTACAGTGGATTTGGGCAGTTTGTTAATCTGTTTGGAGGTTCAGCACAAAGAGGTATAGCCATGTGAAATACAAAGATGAAAATATGTGAGTAGAACCTAAGCGTCTAGCAATAGATATAACAATAAATTACCAAAGATATTTCCCAACTCCTCACCTGCACAAAACAGTGTCAGTTTAGAAACATCTCAACATGCTTTGGTGTAGGCAACACAAAGTGCCATTTCCCCTAACCATAATCTGTTGGGATTTGGAAGGGTTTTAGGGCCACATGTACGTACAATTTTGCACGTTGCAAGCGGCGAATTGGGCAGTTTGCGATGTGCAAAATGCACTGTCCCATTGACCAAACAATTTTTGTGATTTGGTAAACATTTTACCGAATCGCAAAAAGGGATTGCGACTCGCAATTAGGAAGGGGTGCTCCCTTCCTAATTGTGACTCGCAGTACCATGTATGATTGTTTTATGACCGCAAATGTGGTCGCAAAACAATCACAATTAGCACCAGTGTCACACTGGTGCTAACCCATTAGCAATCGTGAAGTGTCCTCATGGGACCCATTTTTTCAGAGCAGGTAGCTGCTCTGAAAAAATGAAACGAAAACGTTTCATTTTTTGCTTTTGAAATTCTTATCATTTTCCTTAAAGGAAACGGGCTGCATTAAAAAAAAAAAACAGCGTTATTTAAACGCAGTCACAGACATGGTGGTCTGCTGTCTCCAGAACATAAACTACATGTCCCATGAGGCATAAGCCTAACATCACGTGGCCCAATCACCACCCGTGCCCTTTGTCCATAAATGCTATGACCCTTAACGTCACTTCCTCTTTCTTTGGATAACTCTTTTCACAAATAGTCAAAATTAAAACTTTTCAAACTGCAAACTTGGTGCGATCCGAAGTCTTAGGGAACCAAACTTCTTGAAGGACTGGAGAAACAGGTCCTTGAACAACGTCTTCAGATTAGGGAAGAGGCGACCTCAAGAATTCTTCTGATCACAACCTAAGGAAATCAATATATATGGTAATATCCCGTAAAAGTGTAGGGGAAATACTCTTTCAATGTTAATAACAATTCTGGGTGGGAAGAAATAATGTTTATTATACAATCAAAACATAGTAATAATAATCTGATGTTAACAACATTGTTTCTTAGGGAGGGATAATCCTCGCCCCGTGTCCTTAATAGAATTGAAAATTCTTGACGCGTAAGCTAGAATTTTTTTTATTCTATATCAGGACCGGAGGCTCTGATTATGCTCGTTTAAAGCTGATTAATAACCACAGAAGCAACATCTAAAACAGGTTTTTGATAAAATTTTCTAAATGTGGATTCAGATGACCAGTCGGCCGCTTTCATAATATCCTCTAGGCGAGAGCCTAGGGCATATGTCTTAGACGCCATTGCGCCTCTCACTGAATGAGCTCCGAATATATTAATATCTATGCCTGCTTCATTCATTAGCCATTTAACCCATCGAGATAAGCTGGCCGATGAGACCGGTTTGAAAGGCTTTTGTAAAGCAATGAGTAACTGACCAGAGGTATCCTGTCTAAGAGATTCTGTAACCAGTTCATACTCTCTCAAACATTGAACCACACAAAGCTTTGGGTTGTCTGGAAATGCTGGATAAGATACTGACCTGCAATTAGTCTTTGTCCGTTTGGAAATGTTAAAAATAACCCCTTCGGGTGAATACACTCTACCTGTTAAGTCCAAGGCTCTGACGTCTGATACGCGTTTGCAAGAAATGAGGCATAATAACATTGTCAGTTTGGCTGAAATTTGTTTACGGGAGAGGGAAACATTGTCCTGCCAGGATTCTAGCAATCTCAGTACAATGTTGACGTCCCACAAAGTGGAATAATTGGTTTGAGGAGGATTGGATAATCGAATACCTCTAAGTAATTTACATACTAGAGGGTGTTCACCCACCGGTTTCCCATCTAGGTGAGCATGGCCAGCAGAAATGGCTGATCTAAAGTTGTTGACTGTTCTATAGGCTAGTCCTGAGCCAGCTAGTTCAGCCAGAAAATTAACGATCATTTCAATATTTGAGTCCACTGGATTGATATCCCATCTATTACACCAACCAGTCCATCTTCTAAAGGCAGATGAGTATCTTTTGTGGATACCCGATGCCCAGGCTTGTTTGATGAATGTCGCAGCTTGTTGCGAAATTCGTGGGATATTCCATCTTGCCCTGAAACCTTCCAAGCCATCAATGTTAGTTTCAGAGAAACAATCATTGGATGTTGATAATTCTCCGGGTTCAAAAGGAGGTTCGGGCGAGGAGGAATGAGAAGAGGTGGGGCGCATGCCAGTTGAAGGGCAAGTGGGAACCAAGGTTGAGCTCTCCAGCAAGGGGTCACTAATATGATCTCTGCTTTCTGTCGTCTTATGTGAGACAGTACTCTGGGAATCATTAGGAACGGGGGAAAGGCATATCCCCGAAACTTCGACCAATCTTGGAGAAAGGCATCGGTCGCCTGAGCTAGAGGGTCTGGGCGCCAACTGAAAAAGCAAGGGATCTGAGTATTGAGGCGGGAAGCGAATAAATCCACTTCGCACGGCCCCCAAACTTTGGATATCTGATGGAAGATTATCGGATCCAGTCTCCAGTCGCTGAAGCCTGTCAGGTACCTGGAGTTCCAGTCCGCTATCGTATTCTGGTCCCCTGGAAGGTATTCCGCCATGATGGTCAGGCGATGACTGAGGCAATAGTGCCAGAATTCCTTGGCAATTTCGGCCAGAATCTTGGATTTCGTGCCCCCCAGTTTGTTGACATATCGCACTGCTGATATGTTGTCCATTCGGAGCAGAATGCAGCAGTCTGTCTTTTGGGGGGACAGGCTCCTGATGGCAAAGGATCCCGCTAGGAGTTCCAGACAGTTGATATGGAGGGTCTGTTCCCAGGTCGACCACCGGCCTCCAGTTACTATCGAGCCACAGTTGGCTCCCCATCCCCAACGGCTGGCATTGGACTCTATCACAATTTCTGGGTGAGAGCCGAAAATTGCTCTGCCGTTCCAGGCTTCCATGTGTTGGAGCCACCAATGAAGTTCTGCTTTCACTTCGTCGGTCAGGGGAATCATTTCTGACTAGCTGAGACCCTGTTAAAGGTGTCTGATTTTGAGTCTCTGAAATGTCCGGTAGTGAAGAGGGGCCGGGAATATTGCCTGAATCGAAGAAGCCAGCAGACCCCCTATTCTGGCAATGTTCCTCAATGAAATTATCTGTTTGGCTAAAGCCGTCCTTAGCTCTCTCTTGATGCCTCAAATTTTTTGAGGTGGAAGAATAAGAAGGGAGAGGAGAGAGTCTATCCTGAATCCCAAAAAGTCTATCATTTGAGAGGGAGTCAATAATGACTTCTGCACATTGATAAGGAAACCTAATTCCTGCAGAAGATTGATTGTCCATTCCAGGTGAGTCATGAGTGTCTGGGGGTTCTGAGCCATCAGAAGGATGTTGTCGAAGTATACTATGAGTCTGACTCCCTTGGATCTCAGTCGTTCCATCACTGGCCTCAACAATTTCGTGAAGCACCACGGGGCCGATGAAAGGCCGAAGGGAAGGGCATTGAATTCCAGACCGTGTCCCTTCCAGAGGAATTGTAGGAATCTCCTGTGAGGGTGATAGATGGGGATTGACAGGTAAGCGTCTTTTAAGTCGAGACGCACCATCCAATCTCCCTCTAGAAGAATGTCTCGTAGCAAGTGGATGCCCTCCATCTTGAAGTGCCTGTACAAGATCCAGTAGTTGAATTCTTTGAGATTTAGGACTAGACGTTGACCGCCTCCCTTTTTGTCTACGACAAAAATAGGGCTTAAGAAACCTGTCGGGTGAGGGGAAAAAAAACTCACCGCTCCCTTGTGTAAGAGGTCCTGTACCTCTGAGTCTATAAAAGTCTGATCTGCAAGGGAAAAATACATTTGTGTTGGAGGGGAAGTTTGAACCGGAGTTCCTATAAACTCTAGGTGAAAACCAGTAACAGTCTGTAGAACCCAAGGATCTCCTGAAATTCTTTTCCAGTTTTCTAGGAATAAACCCACTCTGCCCCCAAGCCGTACTTGAGAATAAGGAATAATGCTCACCTGAATAACTTGATTCTTGGATTGCTCCCTGCTGACCCCTGCGGGGTCCTCGTCGGTATCTGGGGCGTCCACCGCGGTTGCGAGTGGGGTAGAAGGTGGTGTCCGATTGGTCGGAGTACCAGTTGTTTCTCCCTCTCGTATAGGAGTATTGAGAGCTTTGGAAGGATCCTCGGCCGGGCATACGCCCTCCAAAACGTCCAGCCCTGGCAAAAAGGTTTCTCTTGAAGACTTTCTTAAGCGATAAGTGTGCCTTATCTAGGGAAGAGAAAATAGCACAAAATTTTGCTAGGTCCTTTATAAAGGACGAGCCAAAAAGGAGGCCATCAGCCGATGGGCCAGCTTCTGAGGTTGCAAGGTCCGTTAACTTGGGATCGATTCTCATGAGAATGGATTTGCGGCGTTCTGACGATACCGCACAGTTTGCGTTGCCAAGAAGGCAAAGAGATCTCTGGGCCCAGCCAATCAGGACATCCGTATCCACGGGCGTATTCGATTATTTGGCGAGGTAGACCATGTCGAGGATTTTTGTCAAGGGACCCGTGACATCCAGAAGCTTATCCTGGCATATCCGCCATGACCTGTCGAAACCCTTCTTGGGGTCTTTGCCAAATTTTCTCATGAATGTGACCATAGTGGGATCAATGTCTGGAGTGTCCGTAACCTTTTCATCTACATCAGGTCTAGGGCATTCAGCCCGAAGGCGCAAACGGACCTCCTTGTCAAAGCTTCTTCTGACATTGTCATGTATGTATTGAGCTACTTCAGGAGATGGGGTCCAGTTGGAGGCTCGAGGGTGCATGATCTGAGTGGGGTCGAAATCTAGGGTCTTAGATGAGGCAGGTTCTTTTCTAGATTTTTTGCTGGGAATAGGGGGGTCCGAGGCGTCAGAATCGCTGGAGTCAGAGTTGGGATCTGAAGAGGATTGAGAGGAGTCTACGTCTTTAGAATTACTATAGTTATGCTCGGTGGAGTGCTTTTTAAATAATTTGTTAAATGCATCAGCATGAACACCAGTGATCGTGTTATCAACCTCCTCTAAATTTCTGGTTTTGGCTTTGCACTTGGATTTCTTCTCATGTGAAGAAGATTGAAGTTCGTTATGCCAACCCTGGGTTTTTGCTAAATCAAATAATTGCCCTGAAAAGGGTCCCAATGCTTTCACCAGGGCGTCATTAACAGATTGCTGTACTCTGTTATCCAGGGCTTCCACTAGATTTACCTCTAGTTGGTTGCCCAAATCATCAGGATACAATCCAGCTTCATTTTCACTCCATTGAGCCATTTTTTGACTTTTTTGAAAAAAATAATAGGGGGAGTGTGAACCCCAGACAGGCTAATTGGCCCTATTATGTGGTGGAGGGAGCTGCCCGTATATAACACTCTAGGCAATGCCTATTTATATTTTACAACCCAGTTCCAGATGAACTGGGCGTCAGGGAGCAGATAAAAGGTTAGGAGGAAGAGAAAACCAGCTGGCAGGCGCTCCGCGCGTTCGAGGATTCAAGCCGACTCATCAAAGTGATGAGATCGGCTTGAAAAACGCGCGCGCGAAGTGCGAGCGTTGCCAGGGAAAGGGGACTACACAAGCGTGTAGTTGCTCCCGCTCCTGCTCCACAGGGTGTCAGGAATCAGGTCGGCAGTAGCCGCGCAACTAAAAGGAGGAAAAATAAACGGGTTATTGCGAGCGAAATCGCGTCGCTACCCGGAGTCACAAGACTGTATAAATATACAGTAGTCACAAGACGGTATAAATGTACAGTATTACAAGCACATTCACATATTAATAATACACAATAAACATAAGAATTAATAAAAATGTCACTTATCTACTGCGGAGCAGCAAAGAAAGAGGAAGTGACGTTAAGGGTCATAGCATTTATGGACAAAGGGCACGGGTGGGGATTGGGCCACGTGATGTTAGGCTTATGCCTCATGGGATATGCGGTTTATGTTTTTCTTGTATAATGATTGGTTGCTGTTTGGAGTTTTAATTTGAAATTGATTGAGCATATCATTAAGTGCAGAAGCAGTTCCCAGTAGAAGTATTGTTTCCACCTCTCTGTTCCCCTTCTATGAAACCCTTCTCAATCTCCCCTGTATATGCCTCTGCTCAAAGGCTTTAGTCTGAATCAATCATAGGTTCAACTTCCAAGATGGCTTCCTACAAAAGCCTCCTGTTCTGCCATTCTCTTTCTCCAACATTCTGATGGAAACTGGCAATGGGCCACAATGTGTCAATGCTCTAGTTCAGGGTGCTCCAGAAATAATTTTAATGGCTGCACTGAATTTCTATCAAGTGTCAGTGAAGGGGTTGATATTGTGTATGTAAGAAAATTAAATAGACTGAGCTTCAGATGTGCATCCACAAAATAACAGTAACTACCATGGTGCAAAAGAAAGAGTGTCTGAGGTGGACCAATGCATAGTAAGGCCCATATTTACTAATATTTTGCGTCGTGGTTGCATCACTTTTAAGGCATAGTCGTGAAACAAAATCCATTTTGGCACTTACTAAGCCATACAAAGTTGATTTGCGTGGCTTTGCCTGATTTAGTAAATACAAAGCAACACAGGCAGCCATAGCACTTCCTTGCATTACTTTGCATTAGGTGAGCATTACATGGATGAAGCATTGACGTTCCCTTGCATCCACCCATGAAATGTGATGCAAACTTAGACTTACAAACACTTGCAATCCTGAGTTTGCACCAACATGGTGTGCCTAACTGACAAAGACATAACTAGGAGAAATAGCTTCTTTTTTCCTTGTTACTTCCCCTTTCCATGAGTGATCCATTCTGCGGCACACTTAGAAAGAGCATTATTGCTTTAAGGATTGTTTTTGTGCAGGAAGATATACTTTCCTGCACAAAAACAATCCTGCCTGTAATGCAGGCACCCTTGCACCATGGTTCAAGGGTGCCTTTGTTAGCATTAGGAGACCACAACTCCGCAAGCAGATAGAGGTAACTGAACAGCTCCTTATCTTGACAAACATGGAGCAGATCAGCTGTCCAGTCCACACAAGGCCAAGCAGCAGCTTACTTGCTACATGATGTTGTGTGAACTATTAGTACATTTGTCCCTTAATTTACTATGCCTTTCACATTGCTAATCCACACTTTCACCACTGCAAAGTCAGACATAACAGGGGAGAAAGGGATAAGTATATAGACACACTTTCTGATCATTTTGTGACTTACCACTCTGCTAGAAAAACTTTCTGGCCTAGACCTCTCCAGATGTTGATCTTATTTCCTGAAAACTATCTATTTCAATGTAGGTACAGTATACCCCTCCTCTGCCACCTCCCCCCCTGGAAAATAATGAAGGCACCCTCACCTTTTGTTAAAATTGTGTTCCTGGTGACACTAAAATGAAGGTAAAGTAGTCAACTCTATTTTCAGCCTTTTACATGATGATTAACAGTTTACTTTTTTCAGTGCTGGGAAACCCTTAAAAGTAGCGGCACGCTTTACAAGACACAATAATAATAATAATAATAATAATAATAATAATAATAAGGTAGTTCTCTCTAGCTCTTTTCCAAATCATAGTGAAGTATAAGGTTTTCCTCCTCACCTCCCAGTGCCATTAGTACAGGGCTGAGTATTTCTTACATGATCTACAAACAGTGATTTTTGCAAAGATTAAATGTTCTGGGGGTGCATTACCAATAGGGTGTACTGTCCAACTCTGTGCTGAAACAAACCTGTTGGAAATGAGCATCTTTGCATGCCATTCTCCCTGATTTTTGCTTTCTTTTGCTGTACCTTTATTTGATAGCCAAAGGACTTTGCTCACTTTAGTCCTCCTAACCAGCCATAAAGTGCTTGTACTCTCTCTTGTAAACATGGTAAAAAACTGGAATATACACAATTGGCAAATTTGATTTACTTATAAGTCCCTAGTATGATACTACATGTACACAGGGCCCATAAATTAAAGGCTACTAGTGGACTTCAGCACTCATTGTGTCATCCATTCAAGTAGCACTGTAAAACATGTCTCCAGGCCTGCCAATGCAGCCTGGGTGTGCAGTTTTAAAACTGCCTTTTTGACCTGGCAAAACAAACCTTTTTCCAAGCCTAAACTTCCCTTTTTGTACTTAAAGATAATCCCTAAGAAAGGCCCTAAATGCCATTTAAAAAGCAGGGCATGTATAATTTATGATTTACATGCCCAAGTAGTGAAAAACCTACAAAATAGTTTTTCACTGTGGCATGTCTGGCTCTCCCATAGGTTAACACTGGTTTGCACTTTTAAGCATTAATTTCAGTTTGGGAGTAGCTAGAAAATGGTTAAAGGACTCATTTTAACAGTAATTTAAAATCCAACGTAATGGTTCATTTGGATTTAGTATTACTATTTTGGAAATTACACTTTTAGAAAGTTGTAATTTTCCTGCCTGAAACCAAAAGGCTTTCCTGCCACTGTCCAGCTGTCACCTGACCCCTGATTGAACCACAGTGGTGAGATTGTATTGCTCCCAGGCAGTGGACAAAGGGTCCTAGGTGTGGGTAGGGGCACTCCTGACTTGATAGGATGGCCTGGGGCTGTGCCCAACCCCATCCTGAGCTATGAAGTATGCCTACCTCATCACTGGCAGAAGAAGCTCACACCTAGAACTACCTCCCCATTGTCTCTATAGTCAAGGCAACACCGAATTAATTGGGGGTGGAGTAACTGATCAGAACATATGTAGAGTGTGGACAAAGGTTTGCCCTCCACCCACAGGCTGACACTGGGCATAAAAGTGCACCTCATGGACTCTCCTCAGAACACTTGTGCATCTGTGAAGGATCAGAAGAAGCGCTGCCCTGCTGTCTGAGGACCCTGAAGGAAGACTGGACCTACTTGCCTTGCACCTAGGACCCCAGAGGTGACTGCAAGGGTCAGCAGGCAGGCCTCTTGTTGGAACTACAGGAAGAGCTGCAAGAAGTGGAACTTGGAAACTTTTTGTCAGCTTTCTGTTTGAAGAGTCAACGGAGACTGGGATTGCCCGCAAAGCCACAGACATGATCGGGGAATCACTGACCAGCATCAACTTGAATGATATCTGACTTCCAGAAAAGTCTCCAAGTCTGGACCTAGTCAGGACTGACATCGAGCAGCATCCCACAGGAGCAGGACGTTGAGTCCTCACCGGGCACAAATTTCACCTGCTCAGAGCTTTCCCACCTTCACTGATGACCACACCTGGACACCACTTTTCAGCAACCCGTCATCACTGGGCACTGCTTTGGATCCAGCTTGCATGCACTCATCAACAACCACTATTTCTCTAAAAAAAATTCAAAGTCTGATGGTGAACTTTCTACTGGGATGAACTTGGTCATGTATCCGACCCAGACTCCATTGCAGTTGGCTTTAACTTTTGACTTTGACCCAGTCTGACATGGCAAGATAACAGCAGTTGGCACAATTTTTAATTCAAGCTTCAAAAATTAATATCTGTGGTTATGATTATTGGATTTTTTTTCTTTTAGTGTCATTTTTGTTCATTAAAATAGTATCTATTTTTCTAAAATTTTCTTGTATTGTGTTTTCCCCTTATTACTCTTTGAGTGCTGCATATATACTCTAGACATTGCTTGTGGGTTAAGCCTGACCGCTTTGTGCCCTGCTACCAGAGAGCTGGCACAGGTATATTTCTTAACTTTTATAGTTCATCTTCACAAGGACTGTGATTATTTTTTGAGTAAGGCTCTCACCCCATCACTTAATACTCCAATTTCTTACAATAACCTTAAGTGTGAGTGACAGGCTCAAAAAGGCACACTGTGTGCTATTACAGTGTCGGTGGTAGACTGGCTTCATAATTAAAGTGGGGTAGAGATACCACTGCAGGGTTTACCAGGCACCTGCCGCAAGGAGATGCAAGGAGAAGCCTACAGGGATCCATTGAACCTCAGTTCTCACCTCTAAATTGGCACCTTCCGGGGTGGGGTGTGCACCTATGACATTCTGTTTGCCTTAGCACTCATGTCTGCAATATGGAATGGTGCCAAGGAATCGTATTTCCTCATTTGCAATGGGTCACATGCCAAAACAAATAATGGCATGTCCCCTTGGGATTCTGCTGCAGATCTTTAGTTCCATATTTTAGAAGGGGTTGTGCAATAATAAAATAATGCCCTAGGGCTGAAAGAAGCAGGTGGAAACACCCATTGTGCCCACAAGCCACTGTGTATAAAACAGCTTCTGGTTAATTGTCCAGGAATTTCAAGCTCTTAGAATTTCATTTTGGTTGTTCATATCACCTAGAGCTAGACCCCACCCCTACTTTTCTTGTTTTTGTTCAAGGAATAGGAATGCAGTTCCGAAACCGGACCACTTGAAGTAGAGCCTTATCACCCCCCCATTCAAGTTTATTTGGATCACGGTTAGATGCATCCATGGTTGAGTGTCAAATAAACCTTCTCTGGAAGCGAATCAAGACTTTGCATTGCCTCATAGATGAATTCTGAGTCTGTAAACGTGACTGGTTCTATGCAGACATCATGATATAGACAACAAGAGCACAAATACCGAACAACTCTTGCAAAAGGTTATAGACCACAGAAGAAAAATTGCATCTTGTGTCTGACTGACACCTACAGCATCCCTTGGTAGTATGGCTGGGTTTTAATGTACATCATGAAATGAAAGGAGCCAGTCAGTCAGCCCTGCACTGTACACCTCAGACATACGCACCCTACTCTGTGGAGATCCATAAGGATCCCCCCTGAGCCTGACCCTCTTCAACACATACATGGTCTCTCTAGCCAGCATCATCCACGCTAACAATATCTCTCTCCTACACCGACAACACACAACTCATTTTCTCCCTCATGGACAAAATGCCCAGAACCTGGATAAAGTTCAATACAAACATTCCCACTGGATGAAGACCAACTTTCTAAAGCTGGACACAACAGGACCAAAATCATGATCTCCAGGACGAGCACATCATCATGGGACCCCAACTGGTGGCCAACAAAGCTAAGACCAACACCTACCCTCCCCACCCACACCAAGAACCTCAGGATCATCATTGACAGCAAACCACATAACAGCCCAAGTCAATGCCGTCACAGAGTCATGCTTCCATTCCCTAGGATGTTTAGGAAGATTTTCAAATGGTTCCCAATCATTACCTGGAAAAACAACAGGCACACCCTAATTACACGCAAGTTGGACTACAAGAGAACCCTCTATGCTAGGATCAACAAAAAAACCACCAGAAGGCAGCAGACCATTCAGAACTTAGCAGCAAGAATCACTCTCAACCTCCCACGTCACCACACATCCCACTACACCTGAAAGAGCTCCACTGGATCTCCATTCACAAAAGAGCACAATTCAAACTTCACACCCACACTTTCAAGACACTACATAACACTAACCCAGCACACCTCAACAATTGCATCTGCTTTCACAAACCTTCCAGACACCTCCACTTGGCAGGATTCCTTCTTGCACATATCATGGAAAACCAGATCCAGCGGTCAAGCATTCTCCCACATTGCTCCTAAAGCGTGGAATGATCTGCTGCTACACATAAGAGCCTCCTCCTACCCTCTTGAATTCCTCAAGAAGCTGAAGTCCTGGCTTTTTGACTACTCCAGCTAGTTCCAGAGTGTGGCTAGACTAACACCTGCTGAGTGTTAGGATACCCTCCCAGGTATGTGCTCTACAAACCTGCATAACATAACATCAGATAGGAAGACTGTGGAACATCTTAATGCCTGAATCCCCTGGGTGAGGGAATTCCAGCATCCTCTCCCTGGCCTAGACTGGGCCAGCAGCAGATGTTCAAGAAGGAAACAATAGTGAGAAAGACTAAGGGCCTGATTACAAGTAAACACAGTGGCAGTTTGACTGCTGCATCTTTGGTGTTCCAACCACCAGATTTGGATGCTGGCAGTCGTTTTCCCACAAAACCGCCGCAACCACCAGGATCAGAGCTCCAGCGGTTGCTGCAGTCCGGAAAGCCGTGGTCAAGCACGGTGGGCCCATGTCAGCTCTGCTGTGCTGATCACGACTTGCCTTTCAGCTGGCATTTTCATGGCAAGGACACCACCATGAAAAGGCCCACAGAAAGACAGAGACGGGCTACGGGGGGCCCCTGCACTACCCAGGCCCATGGAATGAGCAGTGCAGGGGCCCCCCTGTCAGCAGTCGGAATGCGCACAGTCTGCAATGGCAACAGTGCAGATTCCGACTGTACTGGCAGCACCGACAGTGCAGCGACATTAGCCTCGGCTCCCCCTTAGAGCCGAAACCAATGACACCTCACTATCTCTGCCATTCGGCCCCACAGAAAAATCCTAGTATGTCAGTCGGGAGGCCTCTGGCTTGCCAGCGTCCTCCCGACTGCCGTATTAGCGGTCCGACGGTCGGACCACCAATATTGTAATCAGGGCCTAAGTTACACCCTTGATATCCTATGTTATGTTACTTCATATATTAATGATGTGCATTGGAGGGCTTTGTGGTGCTGAGGGTACCTTCCAAGAGAATGTGGGGTATCTCATCCTCCTGCATTGCAGATGAAAGTTTGATTACCAAGGCCATGGTGCTGTCTTCCTTCTCCTTATTTCTGACTCTTAGTTTATGTGGCTTCTCGTTTGTAGTACTTTTGCATTGCCCATATCAATGGGATCCTGGAAGACAACACAAAAAATCATTGTGTTCAACTTGTCTACTAGTCAGAAACCAAAGTGTTAGCTCCATGAGTTTATCTTCCTGCTCTTACCATTACCCACACAGAGGTAAACTGGCAAACACCACTGTGGGCAAGAAAAAGACAAGCGCCATGTTTACTGTCCTGCTATTGTTCATTAGTCACTTACTTAAAACCTCATTGGCCTGAAGGCAATAATATACTGTTTGCATCCCATAATTCTCACAGGTTTTGCCATCCTATAAAATTGTAGCCAACTGTGAAGCATGTTAGGCCAGGCTAGCACTTGCACACAACAATAGAGTCCAATATATGGCTTCCAGAATGAATGGGCCGTTTTGCTGTGTCCTCTTGTCACAAAAAGACAAGAAAGATCTAAAAATATACAACACAATTGCTCCCCACATACCTTTCCATATTCCACCTACAGTTTACCTCTCCAACATCAGTAAGCTAAAGTAAGAACAAAGTTAACTGAGCCCTTTTCCCAAAGAGATACTGCAGAAGAAAGAATACATTCCAATCTCTTCTCTTCAGGATGTAAAATTCAACACTGAACAGAGAAAGGCAGGACAGGAAGATTCCAGGTGATATTTTCTTTAGTAGAGCTTGTGCTCGGCCCTCCAACAATTTCTAACTGAAGCAATGTGATTAGGTTTTGTTAGACATTATATTCACAGTCTGTTTTTGAGCAATAAACTCGAGCATTTCTGCGAATACAGAATTTAATAACCAAACTTTTAGAGAACAAAAAGGGAAGCCCTTATTGCAGAGGTAGTCAGTAAATGATTACTTCAAAATGTATCCTTACACCAATGTGTCTCAGTAAGGAGGCATATGCTTATTTCCTTAACCGTAAATCACATAGGCCCACATTATGAAATTGGTGGTAAAAAACGCCAACCGCCGTGGTGACGGCCGCCAAAAGACAGTCGCCGTGGCTACCAGCCATCAGCCAGATTATGACCACAGCCGGATTTCCACCACAAGGATGGCGGAAGTCCGGCTGTGGCCATGCCAACGGACGGTGGTAAGGCCATGCCAGTAGACCACTGCAGACCGTATCATGACCCATGATACGGCCTGGCGGTGTTCTGCTGGCGGACGCTGCTGCTGGTAGCATCGTCCCGCCCCGTCTCATGCCGGAGGACCCCCCTGACATCAGGTAAGTCGGATGCTCTGACAGGGGAAGTGGGTGGGGTGTGTTGTGTATGTGGGTGTGTGTGTATGTCTGCATGTGCATGTATGCGGGTGTGTGATGCGTGTTGTATGTGTGTGCATGGATGGATGTGTGAGTGCATGTATGTTGTGTTGTGTGAATGCATGTGTGCTTGTATGTTTGTCAGTGTGTGTGGATGTGTGTGTGAATGGATGTATGCATGCGTGGATGAATGTGGGTATGAGTATGTGTATGCGTGTGTTTGTGTGTGCATGAAGGTGCGTGTATGTAGTGTGGGGTCTGGGGAAGAGGGGGGTGGGAATCTGGGGAGGGCGATGGGGCAGGGAAAGACCCCTATCAGTGAAAGGGAAGGAATTCCCTGTCACTGATAGTGCCTACCGCCATGGTTTTCATGGCGGGAAGGAAGCCATGAAAACCATGGCGGAAGCGGGGTCATAATCCCGAAGGCGGGCAAGTGACAGCCACCGGGCTGGAGACTGAAGTCTCCAGCCCGACGGTCATTACCGTCATGGCATTCGGTGTGGTACATTGGCGGTTTGGCTCTAGCCAAACTGCCAATGTCTTAATAAGTACCGCCAGCCTGTTGGCATTACTTTCCTCCATATTAACACCGTCCGCTGGGGTCATAATGATCCCCATAGTTTTGGAGTTGAAATTCCAAGAAAAAAGTGCTCTATGCAATGTCAAAAGGTTTGTGTTGGACTTTTTGCCTTACGCAGGGCCTTCCTCCTGATTTTTCTGACCTCTCACTGTTGGCTCTAGGACTCTGAGCACTTTATCACTGCTGACCAGTGCTAAAGTGCAGGTGCTCTCCCATCTAAAGTTGGTATGATTGGCTTATACCTAATTGGCATATTTAATTTACCTATAAGTCCCTTGTACAGTGGTATCTCTATACCCAGGGCCTGTAAATTAAATACTACTAGTGGGCCTGCAGCGCTGCTTGCGCCACCCACTGAAGTAGACTTTCAAACTTGTCTCAGGCCTGCTAGCGCAGGGCCTGTGTGCGCAGTTTTCTGCCACAGGGACCTGGCATCTAAACTTTCTTGCCAGGCCCAGAACTCCCCTTTTACTACATGTAAGTCACCCCTAAGGTACGCCCTAGCTAGCCCTATGGGCAGGGTGCCATGTATGTAGAAAGGCAGGACATGTGCTATATTGCATGGCCTGTCATGGTAGTGACAAACAGCCTAACTTGGTGTCTCACTGCTGTGAGTGATGCCTTCTCATAGGATTGCATTAGAAATGCCCTGCCTTATGTGTAAAGGGTATTGTCTGATTTATGAGGGGTAGCGTAGACGTGTTTGGTATGGTTGTGATGGTGATAATAAATACTGCTTACTGGTGTGGGTGTATTTTTTATTACTATCACAGAAATGCCACTTCTAGAAAGTGTGCATTTATCTGTGCTTATGACTCTGGTGTTTTGCAGCTTGACTCCAATCCACGTCTGGGCAGAGTGACAGTTGGGGCTTTGTGCATACTTTTCAGACAGCCTGTACACTGGGAGGGTGGAGGTGTCACAGAGGTGCATCTGCATACTGAATAGTCTTCCTGGGCTGAAAGAAGGGAGAGGTGGGGCACACCTACATTTGTAAAGGCTGTGCCCTGGCCTCACACAATAGAGTCGTTAACCCCCCACTGATATTTGGAGCCTGTGCTGAAAGGAGAGAGGGGGCACTCCCAGAACCAGTTGTAACTGGCTCGTACCTCCTCTCCCTACCATTGTAAAACACTGTAAGAACTGACTATAGGTACAGGGGAACTTTCCCCACAATTTGGAGACTCCTGGAATCATCTTGGAACTGGACCCCAAAGGCTGAAGGGACTCACCAGGAACCGCCATGGACTGCTGCTGCTGTGCTGACTTGTGACCTGCCTGGTCACTGTGAAGGACTTGCCACCTGCTGCCTTTCCCCTGTGCTGGCCTGTTGCTGGGCCCTCTACCTGGGGACCTTTTCTTAAAGACTCTGCTCCCCAGGGGCAGGGTGCTGTGGCCCCTGACCCCTGCATCCACCAACAGGGTGAGGATTACTCCTTCTATTACTGTAGAACGCCTGGAGGGCGCTTTGCTAAAATTAGCGCTGGGCACAAGAGCGCTTCTCCTGGTGCCCGTTTTTGCGCTTGAAAGCGCTGTTTCTGAGGAAGATCACCACCGCAACCCGGGGAAGCTGTGTTTACACAGCGCAAGGGAAACGCGCTGACTAGTGCCCCCGGGGCACAGAGAGAATCCTGCCTCCAGTAAACAAGGAGCAAACGCGCTCCTATGGGTGCCCCCGGGGCGAGGTCTGCTCGTTAGAGCTCCCCCGGGGCACCGGAAGGCCCTGCCTTGGGCCGAAGCGTCATCCGGACGAGAGGAGAGGGGGACACCTCTCCCTCACCCATTGAAGCCTCGGAAGGCTTCAGTTGAACTGCGGCGGGCAGCAGCCTCATCGGATGCCTGTCCGTGCCGCAAATTCTGCAGGGCCCCAGCGAGGGCCAGTCTTGGCAGTCGAGATCTCCCCCCCACAGCGGAGGGCCAGGACAGGCCCGGGGGAGATCCTCTGGAATCACGGGCCCCTGGAGGGGCCTGCAACGAAGAAGGAGGGGGTGCGTGACACCCCCCTCCTCCCACCTTATTGTGAGGACGTTGGCCCCCCTCGTCAGGGCCAGTTGAGGCCCGGGGGGGCCCTAGTAATCACGGGTCCCTGGAGGGGCCCGTGCACAAAGGAGAGGAGAGGCGAGCAGCCCTCCTCAGGTCTGAAAAATAGAGGAGGCCCCCGCCTTGCACACAGGAGCGCCGGGGCCCCATTTTGCACCTTTTTCGCTCCTCAGGCACTGGAGGTGCCTTTACCATCAAAACAGGGACTCCCTAAAAGGGGTCCAAATATATAATCTAAAGTTCTTGCTAGAGACTTTACTAGTTTATATGTTGCCTACCTGTTTGATGTGTTTTTTTACATATGTATGCAAAAGTTCCTTTTATGGGCATGACTTGCTAATATGTTTTTTTAACTTGCCATATGTTTTCTAATGTTCCTACTATGGGCGTTTCATGATATTCTTATGACAAGTGCTTTAGTGTAATAACGTGTTTCCTGACTACTGCTTATGTTGCAGAATACTAAGTAACTTGTGTGTTATGTGTGACCACTGCTAGTTTGCAGAGTAACTAAGGTGTAACGTTCTGGCAACTGCTAAGGTAGCAGGATAGTACTGATATGTGATGTTTGGTCTAATAATTGCGCTGTGTACAATACAGTATATTTTCATATAATCTGGTGTTGTGTTTCCTTTGTGGTGGGGATATTGCGTCACGTGTGTTGTTTGTGTTGTGCAAACCCCTTACACATTGCCTCTGGGATAAGCCTGACTGCTCGTGCCAAGCTACCAAGAGGGTGAGCAGGGGTTATCTTGGACGTGTAACTCCCTTGCCCTGACTAGAGTGGGTAAGTTCTGCCTGGCTGAGATGCATACCCTAGCCAACCAAAAACCCCATTTCTAACAGTTTGTGAAAAAAGAGCATTGCTCAGCCCTACACAAAATGTGGAAAAAGGGTAAGGGTTTTACCCCCTTTATCGGTAAAAACCAACAGTATAGATAGATAGATAGATATAGATAGATAGATAGATAGATAGATAGATAGATAGATAGATAGATAGATAGATAGATAGATAGATAGATAGAACATATTTAGTAGTTAAACAAAAATGTAGGTTCAATTATTAAACTAAAATTATATATATATCTATATATACATATTCACTGAAAAGGTTTACAAGGATGTTATAGTTAGATTCAGATTTTACACGCATGAAACCATAGAAATTCAGCTGTTATAGTTAGAGTTGTTTCAGGTAACTATGACTCATTTGCTAAAGTAACTATGACTTGTGCCCTTGCAATGCACAGTTTTTTCATTTATAATTTTACTGCAAATGTTACAGTGATACATGAGTGATGTAATATCTGGGGTAATCAGTAATGCATGGCAAGGGTGTGAGTTATAGTTATCTTAGGGCATGAGTTATAGGGGGTCATTCTGACCCTGGCGGCCGGTGACCGACAGGGTCACCGGCCACGGGAGCACCGCCGACAGACCGGCGGTGCTCCGAAGGGCATTCTGACGGTTCAGCCGCGGTCAGAAAGGGTAAACCGGCGGCGCTGCCCTCCGCCGCCATGGGGATTCAGACACCCCCTACCGCCATCCTGTTCATGGCGGGAAACCCGCCATGAACAGGATGGCGGTAGGGGGTGCGGCGGGGCCCCTGTAAGAGGGCCCCGAAAAGTATTTCAGTGTCTGCTATGCAGACACTGAAATACGCAACGGGTGCCACTGCACCCGTCGCACCTTCCCACTACGCCGGCTCAATTCTGAGCCGGCATCCTCGTGGGAAGGTTGATTTGCCCTGGGCTGGCGGGCGGCCTTTTGGCGGCCGCCCGCCAGCCCAGGGCAAATCTCAGAATCACCGCAGCAGTCTTTCGACCGCGGTGCGGTGTTCTGACGGGGTTACTTTGGCGGGCGGCCTCCGCCGCCCGCCAAAGTAAGAATGACCCCTATAGTTACTTAAAATAACTTTAATTATAACAGCTGAATTTCCATGGTTTTGTGCATGTTACATGTGAAATCTGAACCTAATGTCCCTGTAACGTTTTAGTGAATTTCTAAGGTTTTTTTAAATTCTATTTCAGAACTATAATGTCCCTGTAAACGTTATTTTTGTCAATTAATTTTTAGGGATTTTTTAACATTAATTAAAATGCCCATTGTAATGCGCATTGGGGGAGGACCTGGATGCAGGGCCTAGCCTGGCATTGTGCTGCCCCTACCCAAGCTTCCTGCACCCGCTCCTTTTCCTTGCCATCCATTGTCCAAGTCCATGCTCCTACTCCCTCATTTGAGGTCTGTGTGGCTGTTGTTCTGTCCCTGCCCTTCACGCTTGCCCCGAACAGTTAGCTTGCTGCCCCACCCACCTCCTCCCTACCCTCTGTTGTCCGAATCCATGCACCAATCCCCTCCCTGCTTTTCTGCATGGTCCGATATGCTGCCACTGTCCCCCACTTAGCTTGATGTCCCTGCCCACACCTCCTGCCCCCATTGCCCAATTCTATGCCCCATCATTGCCTTCCTGTGTAGCCTCTGTGTTTAACTTGGTGCCCTTACCCTCCTTCTCCCTGCCCTTCGATGTCTGTGTGCTTGCCCCTACTCCCTCCTTTTTGCTCACCATGTTCATGGACCTGCCACTGCCCCTCCTATCTACTCTGAGTGTTTTGTTGAGCTGCCACTGTTCCTCCCAACTGCCTAGCATGGTCAGATGACTGCTGCCTGTTCCTGCCACCTCCACACTTCCTGTCCGAGTTCCATGCCTCTATCCCATCCCTCCTGTCCCCCATGATCCATTCTGCTGGCACTACTTTTTTCCCTCCATGCTTTGTCGTGCTGTAACTGCTCCTCCTGCCTACCCCGTTCAGTTTGTTGTGAAGCCCCTTTCCCCTGCCCTCTCTTGCCTCTTCCCAGCCCCTACCCATCCCTTCTGTCCTCCATATCCTTTGTGCATGCCTCTGCCCCCTCTCTCTTGCGCACTTTGGCTGATGTGCTGCCACTAACCCTCCCGCTTGCCATGCATGGCCTTCTGTGCTGCCACAGCCCGCCCACGGGCCTGTGTTTTTAGCTTGCTCCCCCTGTCCCACATCCCTTCCCTCCATTGGCTGTGTGTATGCCATTATATTCTCACTGTTGCCTTCCATGGTGTGTTGTGCTTCCAGTGCCAATCCCACCTGCCCTCGATGGTCAGCTTGCTGCTTCAGCCCTGCCCCCTGCTCTCCGTTTTCCAAGTGCAGGCTTCTATCTTCTGCCTTGTCTGGTCCCTTGTCATTCCCCTTCCCCCTTCCTCCTGCCTTTCATGGTCTGTTTTGCTCCAACTGTCTCTCCTGTCTGTCCAGTATGGTCAGCTTGCTACCTTTGCCTCTTTCTCCTCTCCTCTCTGTTGTCCATGTGCATGGCCCTGTCCCCTCCCTATTGTTTTTTGTGGTCCGTGGTGCTGCACTGCTGCCACACTTGCCCTGTGTGGTTTATTGTGTTGCTGTAACTCCTGACGCTTGCCCTGTAAGGTCAGTTTGGTGCTTCTGCCCATTTCCCTCCTGCACTCTGTTAACCGAGTCCATGTCCTTAGTCCATGCCTCCTGCCTTCAGTGATCCAATGTACCATACTTTTGAACTTGGTAAGAGGGAGATTTTGAAAACAAAACCTGGGGAATTGATTTTCCTCATTAATTTACATTGAAAAAGAGGAGATTTTAGGCAGGAGACAGATGCAATAAAGCCCTTTTGGGCTTAAAAAAACAAGCGTCTCCTGCCTGAATCGGGTCTGCTGGCATGTATGGTTGTACTGCCACAGCCTCTTCCTTCTGCACTTAGTGGTCTTATATTGCTACACCTTCTCTTGCCTGTCCTGCATGGTTGGTTTGTTGCACCCGCCCTGCTTTGCCCTGCCCTCCATGGTCCATTGTGCTGCCACTGCCCCTCCCTCCCTCCCGCCTGCCCAGCGTAGTCAAATTGTTGCCTCTGCACCTTTCTCATCTGCCTCCCCACAGCATTCTAATGAACAACTAGACTGAAAATATTCCATATTTATTACAAAAGTGTGGCATGCCTGAAGTCATCTTGATGTAATCAAAACTGTAATACCTTAAGCATTTCCTTTAGAAATTATAAAATGAGAGGGCCTTATTCACCTAGAAATTGTGGTTAGTGCTCTAAAAAACTAAAATGAGGACATATTTTTGGAGTTCCCAAATAGTGACCAAGGACATTTAAATTATTTGCTATCTTGATGTTTTTTTTATTCAGTTGATCACTTGATTATATGCTGCACTTGTGTAATGACTGATGCTCACGTAAAGCACTCCAATACCTTTGGGTCAAGTCTACGCTATAGAAAACTGCTAAAAAACAAAAACATTAAGTGCACACTTCTGTATTGGGCTACACTTGGGCTAAACTTAGTTGATATTTGTGCTGCATTTGGGCTCCTTTTTCTCTGATGGCCATCTTGGGAGACTTATTTGTTATGAAGCTCCCTAATCTCCTCATTGCCTCACTGCCGTAGAACCCCAGGGTCCGCACATCCTTGGCGATGGCACGCCATATACCCTTCTTTTGATGGGCACTGAGCTGCAGAAAAAATACACACAGGGAATGGTATTAGTCAGACCGTCCTGCCTGTTAGACCCATGGCCCACCATACCCCTTCCCCTTCCCATTTGCATAGACATGGCCTAGCACACAAGCTGCACATCACTCAGGGGACATCCACCAACCCCCCCCCACATGAGGCCTTCACACACACCACTCCATGCATGCATGCCCCATGCATCGTGCTCACAGTGTACTCACCTGTTGGAGGCCCATGCAGCAGTCCCCTGGACCCCATCCACCAGTCACTCCAACTCCGCCAAGGAGAAGGCAGGGGCCCTTTCCCCAGTCACATGAGCCATGGTAGGTTCCAGACACAGGTCAAAGCAGCACATGCAGTTTAGGTCCTCTCCTGTTGAAGGTCAGGTAGCAAGTGATTGAACAGATAGAAAATGGCAGTGACGTCGGCGCTGGTGCATACCGTCACCGCCAGCGTACATCACCATTGGCCACTGTACCCCATAGGGGCCAATATTATCCAATGAGGCGTTGCACAGCGGTTCACGACTGCCTCCCGCAACGGCGCACAACGTCAGTGGAATTACCTCACTTCCACCTGTCCATCAACACTGGACAGGCGGACACCATATCAGGGGGGAAGAAGGCCCTGGATTACAACTGCGTCACAGTTCAAAGTTGTACATTCTGGACAAATGCCACATATAGATTTCAAAATAACATCATGAATTGTACTGTTGTGGCTACAATGTACAGTTTATGACCAGCTCCTCACTCTTCTGCCACCTATATTGCAACCGCTGCAGATGAATAGGAGATGAAGACATACCCCCTTGTACAGACCCCTGGTAGACTTGGCAACAATGGAGGACAGGCACATTATCCTCATGTACAGACTTGACAGGGCCACAATCATGGAGCTGTGTGCCCAACTGGAGCCTGTCCTGATATCCCCCCTCTTGTTCAAGTTCTATCAGTGCTCCATTTCCTGTCAACTGGTTCTTTCCAAGTGACAGTGGGCTTGGCAGCAGGAATGTCACAGCCAATGTTCTCAATCGTGCTCACAAGAGTGTTGTCTGCCCTGAATAAACACATGTGCAACTACATTGTTTTCCCCCAAGTGGATGATTTGGCCACAGTGAAGGCTGACTTCTATGCAAGGGGACATATCCCCAACATAATTGGGGCGATCAATGGAACACATATGTCATTTGTCCCCCCCCGGCAAAATGAACAGGTCTTCAGGAATCAAAAGAGTTTTCACTCCATGAATGTCCAGATGGTGTGCCTGGCGGACCAGTACATCTCCCACGTCAATGCTAAGTATCCTGGGTCTGTGCATGATGCCTTTATCCTGAGGAATAGCAGCATCCAAAATGTGATGGGCCAACTACAGAGGCACTGTGTGTGGCTAATAGGTGAGCCCTGGTTCCCACCCAGTGGATGTTGGTGTATGAGTATGATGTGGGCCATAAGGGATAGTGTGTGGCTAAATGTTGTCCCTTGATATTTACAGGTGACTCTGGTTACCCAAACCTATCATGGCTACTGACCGTGTGAGGAATCCCAGGACAAGGGCAGAGGAACGTTACAATGAGGCACATGGGCGAATAAGAAGGATCATTGAACGTACCTTTGGCCTCCTGAAGGCCAGGTTTTGGTGCCTCCATCTAACAGGTGGATCTCGTGCTACTCACCCAAGAAGGTCTGCCAGATAATCATGGCATGCTGCATGTTGCATAACCTTGCATTGAGACACCATGTGCCTTTTCTGCAGGAGAAGGAGGCTGGAGATTCCCGTGTGGCAGCAGTGGACCGTGTGGACAGTGAAGGTGAGGGGGCAGATGATGAGGATGAGGAGAACAGAACTGCAGTTATTCGACAATATTTCCAATGACACACAGGTAAGACAGTGGTACTTCACATTTCATTGTCATTTTGTTTTTAACATTGCCACTGGCAGGCTGTGATTTCCAACTTCTATGCCCACTCACTGTACCATTTGGTAACTCTTTTTGCAGATGTTGATGCCCCACTATTGCTCTTGGGGTGTTCACTGCAGCCAACTACAGGTATATCCTATGTGCACCTTACTGTACAGTTGAATTGCTATGTTTGAACCTGGCTAAACAAATGCATACTTAAATCATTTGACATACTCCATACTTTCTTTTTTCAAAGTGTGTTTATTGCAGTGCTAAGTAGAAAAGGGGGAAGTGCAATGGGCTGGGGTGATGATGGAGGAAAGTCCAGGGTATTGTTCCAGTCTATTTGTAGCACAGGTGCATTGTCCAAGGGGGCATAGGAATGGGAGCAATGGCAGTTCAAGGTGGACAGGGTGACAGAGTGAGACGAAAGGGTGACAATCAGGAGAGTCTTATTTCCTGGCGGGGGTCTTGGCAATAGTCTCTGGCTTCTGCCTGGATCGCATGGAACGTTAGCTGGGTGGTTCTCCTTCTGCAGTGGGAAGGGTGCTGGTGGCCTGTTGGTACTGTGGCTGGGCCTCCTGACCACTAGCGGCAGCGGAGGTGGAAGGTTGCTCAATTGTCTGGCTAGTGGCAGGGGCCCGCTGATGTGAGGCTGCCTCCCTCATAATATTGGCCATTTCTGCCAGCACCCCTGCAATGGAGACCAGGGTGGTGCTAATGGCCTGCAAGTCCTCCCTGATCCCCTGGTACTGTCCCTCCTGCAGCCGACTGTTCTCCTGCACGTTGGCCAGGATCTGGCCCACGGTATCCTGGGAATGTTTGTGTGCTCCCAGGATCTCAGTGAGTATCTCTTGGAGAGTCGGTTCCCTGGACCTGTCCTCCCCCTGGCACACAGCAGTCCTTCCAGCTTCCCTGTTGTCCTATGCCTCTGTCCCCTGAACCGTGTGCCCACTGCCACTGACCCCAAGTCCCTGAATGTCTTGGGTATGAGGTGTGCCCTGGGATCCCTGTAGTGGTGGACACACTGCAGATTGACGTGTTCTGGGGACAGAGATATGGGTATACTGGGTGGGTGCTGTGGTGGTGTTTCCAGATGGGGAGGCTCTGTGGTGGTGTGTGACTGTGCCTGGGTAACCGACTGTCCAGAGGTCCCTAATGGGCCGGGTTGGTCATCTGGATCCAGGCGAGCCGAGTCGCTGTCATCACTGTAGGCCTCTTCTATGGGAGGACTGGCTAGTGCTGGCACCTCTTCTCCGGTGACATTGGCTGGGATACCTGTGGGGATATAAATGCAGTGTTGTTTCTGTGTGTGACATTTTGTGCATCGGTGGGTTGCCCTCTTAGGCTATATTTGCCCTGGCAGCTTTAACTTGTGGGAGTTGGTATGTGGTGGGCTAGCTAATTCTCTCCAGTGTGCATGCTTTAGTGATAGGTGTCCATGCAGGTCTGTGAGTGGTGTCCATGCATTGGTGGTGCATTCAGGGCTTGGCATTGGGAAGGGTGTGATGTGATGGTGGGGTGTGTGGGTAGTGGTGGAGTGATGGGAGTGAGGGTGGGGGTATGTGGTGGCATGCAGGCAGGGCGGTGATAGTAGTATAGAGTTGACTTACCAGAGTCCAGTCCTCCTCCTACTCCTGCCAGGCCTTCAGGATGCATGATTGCCAAGACTTGCTCCTCCTATGTTGTTAGTTGTGGGGGAGGAGATGAGAGTTCCCCTCCAGTCCTCTGTACAGCTAGTTGGTGTCTTGCTGCAATGGAACGCACCTTCCCTCGTAGGTCGTTCCACCTCTTACTGATGTCGTCCCTTGTTCTGGGGTGCTGTCCCACGACGTTGACCCTGTCCACGATCCTCCGCCATAGCTCCATCTTCCTAGCAATGGATATCTGCTGCACCTGTGCTCCAAATAGCTGTGGCTCTACCCGGATGATTTCCTCCACCATGACCCTTAGCTCCTCCTCAGAGAATATGGGGTGTTGTTGTGGTGCCATGGGTAATGTGTGAGTAGTGTGGGTGAGGGTGTGTAGGGTGATGTGTTGGGGTGTGTGTTGTGAGGTGTGTACCCACAGTGTATAGGTGAAGGTAGTGTGTGGTTTTGGTCTTGTCTGTGTTCTTGCTGTATCTCTCTGGTGGCAATTGTTTGTAATGGTAAAGGGTTGTGGGTAATGTGGGTGTTTTATAGTGGTGTGGGTGTGTGGGCGTGTTGTGTGTATGGGTGTCAGGTATGTGTTATTTAAATTAACCAATGTAGTGGTGTTTTGCTTGAGTGTGTGTATTTTGAGCGCGGCAGTATTTACCAGCAATGGTTTACCGCCATTGAATGTCTGCCGTGGTGATTCGTGGACCATAATGTGGTGAGCGTTATTCTGTTGGTGTAACGGTGTAGGTTTTGATACCGCCAGTTTATCACTGACCTTTGGTGTGGCGGAGTTGTGTCTGTGGCTGTATTGTGACAGATTGGTATGTGTGTGTCATAATATGATGAACGGATATCCACCCCCGCGGACGTATGTTGGCGTCAGTCAGCATGGCAGTAACTGGGATTTTCCGCCAATGTCATAATGAGGGCCTAAGTTTTGGATTCACTAAAATCCTGTTGACGTAATCTAACTAAATACATTTTATGTTTCTCTTCTGTCTCATCTGTGGACCCTTTGTCTTCTTCATCTAGAATACGAACATGCAGGAAGAACGATTTACAAAGTTGCATCTACTTCCATTCTCGAAGCAAACACACACATTAGTAACATTTCTCTAACAATGAGATAGTCAACTACTAAAGACAGTCTGGAACTTTCCATGAACTAAATTACACAATAACCTTGCAAAGCTTTAAATAGAATAAGCGCTTGGGGACGCTGTTAACACATTTTTCTTAGTCAAAAACACACTTTTCTCTTGTGAGAGCTGAATAATGGAAAATGACTCCATTTAGCTTAAGTTAACCAAAAATGGCAGCCAATACTAAAAGGCACTACAAAACAGGTGACTCGTTAATATGATCATTAATTAAAATTAAACCACACATTAATTTGTTAAATCGATTACATGTTAGTGTTAGATTATTATCACTAAAATCTACACTGCCAGAGAGGCTGCAGTAGAACATAAGGGAATTAACTGACAGGCTGCTCCTGTTAGAAGTTAATGTTTTCTTGAGAATGTCAGACTTCCTTCTCATATGGCTGAGAACGATAGTGTGAATTTACAGAAAATATGCTCTAATTGTAGCTGCTGGAGCACCTTCCTTAACCTATTTTGGAAAATCACGAAAAAACAGCTTTCTCTTGAACATGATTCATGAAATCTCAGCAGAATGCTTTTTCACAAGGCAAAATCACCTAAGCAACAAATAATTTATATTGTAACTAAAATCTGTTATCACCCTTCATACATTTTACTTTTTGTGACCCTCAAAACCTGCTATTCACTGCACTGCATTTCAATGGGGGTGCCATCATGTATGTTGGTTCCAAGATGGCTGCCACCACTTCCTAGTTGAAGTGCTGGCAGCCAATCAGATCTTACCATGAGATCTGTTTTTAGACTCCGCCCAGACATACAAATTTGGATTTCCTTTGCTATCTGAACACTGAACGGATTGACACCATATAACAACAAGCATTGGCAAAGCCAATAGGTCGTGGAAATGGCAGAGCTCCGAGCTATTGGCATTGTCAAGCCTTATTGTCATGTCCTTAACTTTACAAGTAAAAAGTCTGATGCCTTCCCAACACTGTGTGGAAGAACCCATCAGCGATGCTGCCTTTGTTAAATTTAACACACTTTGGGGGTCATTCTGACCCTGGCGGTCAGTGTTAAAGCGGTGGCCAACCAGCCAACAGGCTGGTGGCCCAAAAAATGGAATTCTGACCCTGGCGGGAACCGCCAACACAGGCCGCCGCTTTAACACTCCGACCGCCACGGCGGCACAAACAAACAGCGCGGCGGTCACCGCCAACAGCCAGGCGGCAGACAATGTACCGCCCACCCTATCATGACTCACCAATCCGCCACCTTTTCCGGGGCGGGAGCCCCGCCGATAAAAACACGGCGGAAACAGACATTTCCAATGGAAAACGCTCACCTCGACACACTCCACGCGGAATCGGGACAGCATGGAACCGGAACTCCACATCCTCCCAGCCATTGCCTTCCTGCTCTTCTTCCAGGATCACGAACGTCGCCGCAGACGACAACGGTGAGTACTGCACCTACGACACAGGGGAGGGGGGAGGAGGAAAGCTTACGGGCACACACATACGCCACACACCCACCCCCACCCTCACCTCCACCGAAATACCTACACACCAATGCAGATTAAAAAGTCAGAGTGACACCCCCAAACCCCCAAAACAAAAAAGCAAAGACAAAAGGCAATGATTGTAAAAATAGAACTATATTATAGCAAGAATTAAGAATAGCGAACTTAGCAATATATAAAGAATTATTACACATCTAGAACTATATATATATACAAGTAGCAAAAGTCCGGCACAGCTTAGCAAAGTTCAAATGTCCGTGGGCCAATGTGCAGCAACACATGGGCAAAGCCCACACACGAGATCGAGTCCATTGGAGAGAACACTGCTGGGGCATCACAAAAATCAAATACTGGCACCTCAGGGGGAAGGGAAGGGGGGGCACCTCAGCCACATGAGTCCACGACGCCAGATCCACGATGGGCCTCCATGCCCACTGTGCCATCCTGGGGAGTGCAAAGCCACAGTCTCTCAAGTCACTACAGTGGGTGGGTTGCCCACTGTGCCATCGTGGGGAGTGCAAAGCCACAGTCTCTCAAGTCTCTACAGTGGGTGGATTGCCCACTGTGCCATCCTGGGGAGTGCAAAGCCACAGTCTCTCAAGTCTCTACAGTGGGTGGATTGCCCACTGTGCCATCCTGGGGAGTGCAATGCCACAGTCTCTCAAGTCTCTACAGTGGGTGGATTGCCCACTGTGCCATCCTGGGGGGTGCAAAGCCACAGTCCATCAGGTGGATTACAGAGTCCAGTGGTCATGGAGGAGGCATGGTGGGCAGAGTGCCTCGTGAAGCCCTGCCCGACACAGAACCGGGCCTGCCAATGGGCCAGCGGTGCTTGACAGGAGGGCCCAGCGGAGCGGTGCTTGAGATGAGGGCGGAGCGGTGCTTGACAGGAGGGCCCTGTTCAGCGGTGCTTGACAGGAGGGCCCAGCGGAGCGGTCTTGAGATGAGGGCCCAGCGGAGCGGTGCTTGACAGGAGGGCCCAGCGGAGCGGTGCTTGACAGGAGGGCCCTGTTCAGCGGTGCTTGACAGGAGGGCCCAGCAGAGCGGTGCTTCTCACGGCGGGGCCCTGTTCAGCGGTGCTCCTCACGGCGGGGCCCTGTTCAGCGGTGCTCCTCACGACGGGGCCCTGTTCAGCGGTGCCTGTCTTGGCGGGGCCCTGTTCAGCGGTGCTTCTCACGGCGGGGCCCTGTTCAGCGGTGCCTGTCTTGGCGGGGCCCTGTTCAGCGGTGCTCCTCACGGCGGGGCCCTGTTCAGCGGTGCCTGTCTTGGCGGGGCCCTGTTCAGCGGTGCTTCTCATGGCGGGGCCCTGTTCAGCGGTGCTCCTCACGGCGGGGCCCTGTTCAGCGGTGCTCCTCACGGCGGGCCCTGTTCAGCGGTGCTTCTCACGGCGGGGCCCTGTTCAGCGGTGCCTGTCTTGGCGGGGCCCTGTTCAGCGGTGCCTGTCTTGTGTTTCGAATGAACCACACCTGGTCAATACTTCCTGCTCAGTCAGCATCGGACCTTTCCGTTGCGGGGCCCTCCTGTGATGGAGTCCTGGGGCCCTGGGTCTCCTCCGATACCCCCGGAATGGGGCTGGTGGAGCCCTCATGGCCAGGTCAGCTGCTCCCTGCCTTTTGCGCTTTGTTGCCCTTGCCCTCCTTGGCAGACTCTCCATGGCCCTTGGCTCCCTTACCCGATGTGGCAGGTGACGGTGCAAGGCTACCCTCCTTGGGGGCAGGCGTATCAGGCCTGTCGCGCCTGCCCTTCAGTTTTTTGCTCCTCTTCCCAGGGGGGGGCTGGTTGTGCCTTTGCTGCTGGCCGATGTCCCTGCACAAGGAAAGGGCGGACTCCAAAAACCAGCCACGACGTTCTTGGGAGTTGCTGGGCTGGTGGTGGCTGAGGTGTTTTTGGAACTCTTACGAGATGGAGGGGGTGGGTCAGGTGAGGAAAAGAGGTCCAGTTTATAGAGGATTAGTTTTTTAGGAGCCATGGGAAGGGTAGCTGGAGTGGGTATGGGAGTGGAGGAAGAGGAAGAGGATGTGGTTGTAGGAGAGTCAAGTCTGGTGTCTTTGGGTGCAGGTGCTTGGGCTGGAGGCTGACGTGAGGTGGATGGCTGTTGGTTGGGTGCCTGCCTGCGTTTGTGTGGTTTGGAAGCGGGGGTGACAGACACACTGGGAGAGGACACAGGGGACGTGTACATGGCAGTGGGGGTGGTGACTGCACGTGTGCGGACTGGTGTGGAGGGTGTGCTGGTGATGGGTGTACTGGCTGATGGTGGTGTGCATGCAGGTGTGAGTGTAGACGTCACAGGGAGGGAGGAGGGAGACGAGGAGGTGGGGGACACAGAGGAGGTAGTGGCTGTTGGCATGTCTGCATCTGTATGTTGCTTGTGTGAATGCTTGTGTGTTCTGTGGTGCTTATGTCTGGATGAGCTTCCCTTGGGTTTTGAGGTGTGTGCAGGCTGGTCTGTAGGTGTGGATGGGATAGGCAGAGGAACAGGGGAGTGGGACTGGGTGGAGGGAGTTAGAAGAGGGAGGCTGGAGACAGGGACAATCGCTGCCGTCAGTGCTGAGGCCAGAGCGTTGAACGATCGCTGATGGGCAGCCTGACCCGAATGAAGGCCCTCCAGGTATGCATTGCTTTGATGCACCTCCCTCTCCACACCCTGGATGGCATTCAAAAGGGTAGACTGCCCAACAATGATGGTCCTCAGGAGGTCAATGACCTCCTCACTGAGGGCAGCAGGGGTGACTGGGGCAGGGCCTGAGGTGCCTGGGGCGAAGGAGATGGCCGCCTTCCTGGCCGTGCGGGCACGGGCCGAAGGCCGAGGGGCTGCTGGGAGGGCAGAGCTGGTGCCCTGGGTGGCGGCTGTACCTGTAGTATCGGTGGGCACGGATGTTGCCGCCACCGCAAGGGAGCTCCCATCCGAGGACGTGTCGGTGTCACTGACGTCTGCACGGGTCCCCGTGGTGGAGCCCCCCTCGCCCTCTGTCTCACTGGTCATGTCGGAGTCCGTTGCATGGCCCTCCGGGGCCATGTGAGATGCAGCTCCCTCTTGCGCGGATGCCACTTCTCCTCCGCCTGATGATGCTAATGCACACATTCACCGAAAAACAAAGAAAATGGGGGGGGGGGATGGAGAAATAAAGACAAGTTGAGTGCATGCATTGGGGACACCGTTGGCGGAGAGGACAGACACAGAAGCCCCCTGCACTACGCTGCGCACTTGGGGTACACTACTCATTCCCTGGGACATGCCCTACAAGCCTATGGGCGACAACTGCCCACACAGAATACACAGGTCCATGAATAGCGTTACTAGGCACCTTACAGAGGTGGGGGGCGGGGGCACAGGACCATACCTCACGGAGGGGCCTAGCCTACAGAAATCGCCCTGGCCTAGGGATACCCACAGCCCTCCTCCCCCACCCAGGCACCTCCACTGCGCGCAAATATAGCTGAATGTGCTGGTACTCACCCCCTTGTGTCTGCTGTGATGTCCTCAAGCGCCCATCTAAATCGGGGTAGGCCACCGCCAGGATCCGGGACATCAGGGGGGTCAAGGTACGACTGGCACCCCTCCTAGGTTGGGAGGCCATCCCCAGCAGAGCCTCGGCGGTCTTCCTGCTCCCGCGGCGGATGTCCTCCCACCTCTTGCGGCAGTGGGTGCCCCGTCTGTTGTGGACCCCCAGGGCCCGGACGTCCTTGGCGATGGCACGCCAAATATCGATCTTCTGATGGGCGCTGACCTATTTGACATGTACAGGGGGGGAAAAGAAACATCATCACTTTTCTGCTTGCTCGATGTGAGTGGCCCCCCCTCCCCAAACTTGCCAGGTGGCACATGCTCTCATCTGTCGTGCCATGCATTCGTAATTCGCTCCCCTCCCCTCCATCGTACATCCACCCCACTCATCACAGGCATTGCCCACTATGCATTGGCCCCCGTGTATTCACCTGTTGGTCTAGAGGACCGTAGAGTAGCGCATACTGGGGGAGGACCCCGTCCACGAGCTTCTCCAACTCTTCGGAACTGAAGGCGGGGGCCCTTTCCCCAGTCGCAGCAGCCATTGTCACTTCCAGACCGAGGTCACAGCAGCACTTGCAGTATAGGTCCTCTCCTGTGGATGCTCAGGTCTCGTGTGATTAAGCAGAGAGAAAATGGCGGTCACGCCCGCGGCGGTGCGTACCGCGGCGGTGCGTACCGCGACCGCCGGCGCACATCGTCATTGGCTCCTGAAACCCATAGGGTTCAATGTTAACCAATGCTGCTTTGCGCCGCGGTCTTCGACCGCCTACCGCCACGGCGTGCCGCGCCAGCGCAATGACCTCACTTCACATTGTCACACTTCACAGGTCAGGCAGCCCCCATTTCAAGGGCCCACATGGCTTAATTCCTACTGCGTCACACATGGCTAGGCCTTGCATCGACACTCATACAAGCTATTCAATCCAGAGAGATTCGTGTACTGTGCAGGCTGTGGGAACTTACCTGTGGGTTGATTGACTCTGTGCTCCATGTTGTCCTTCCTAGGCACCGTCCGCTGGGACTTGCGAGGAGGCGGAGGAATGTTCCCGTGAACAGACCTCTGGTGGACGTGTCGACAATGGAAGAACGACATGTCATACTCACCTACAGACTCAACAGTGCCACTACACAGGAACTGTGTGCCCAGCTGGAGCCAGACCTGATGTCACCCATCCGCCAACCCACAGGGATTCCGCAGGTGCTGTCAGTACTCCATTTTTGGCTAGTGGATCATTTCAAAATACAGTGGCCATTTCATCTGGGGTGTCTCAGCCTATGTTTTCAAGGGTGTTGTCCAGAGTGTTGTCTGCCCTGATGAAATACATGCGGAGCTACATCATTTTCCCTGAGGTGGGTGACTTGCCTACAGTGAAGGGTGATTTCTATGCCCTTGGACACATTCCCAATATCATTGGTGCCATTGATGGTACCCATGTGGCTTTGGTCCCCCCAAAAGACAATGAACAGGTGTACAGGAACCGAAAAACTTATCATTCCATGAATGTCCAGGTGGTCTGTTTGGCTGACCAGTACATCTCCCATGTAAATGCCAAGTTCCCAGGGTCAGTGCATGACGCGTACGTCATGCGAAATAGCAGCATCCCTTATGTGATGGAACAGCTACAGAGACAGCGTGTGTGGCTAATTGGTGACTCTGGTTACCCCAACCTGCCTTGGCTATTGACCCCAGTGAGGAATCCCAGGACAAGGGCAGAGGAACGGTACAATGAGGCTCATGGCTGTACTAGGAGGGTGATCGAGCGGACCTTCGGCCTCCTGAAGGCCAGGTTTAGGTGCCTGCATATGACAGGTGGATCCCTAATGTACTCACCAAAGAAGGTGTGTCATATCATCGTGGCCTGCTGCATGCTTCACAACCTGGCTTTGCGACGCCAGGTGCCTTTCCTGCAGGAGGATGGTCCAGATGGTGGTGTTGTGGCCGCTGTGGAGCCTGCGGAGAGTGAAGAGGAGGAAGACGAAGAGGACGACACAGACAACAGGAACAGAGTGATACTGCAGTATTTCCAGTAACACACAGGTAAGAATCTACTCCTGCATTTTATTATATCTGTAACAGTACTGGCTCTCTACTGTCTGACCTTTCACCCCAATGTATGCTAACTTAGTTGTGAATTTGCCTTCCTATTTCAGTGATGTGGTCCCCACGGAGTGCCCTCTGGTTTATTTCCCCATGGACTACCGCTGTATGACACTGGTATGTTGTTATCACAATGTATTTGGACATTTTTGGTTGGTTATATCGAATACATTTGGTTTAAAAAAATAAATAGCAGACTCCAGATGGTTTTTGTGCAATAATTGTGTTTATTGAAGTGCAAAAATTGGTGTATAGTTCAAAAAGGGTGATGGGTGATGTTGGAGGCATGTCCATGGCATAGTCCAGACTCACGTTCGCACAGGTGCATTGTCCATATGCCTGTGGAAGGTGGAGCAGGGGCAGTTCAAGGTTGGACAGGGTGAACAAGTGGGACAGTGGGATGACATCCGGGGGGATCCGCGCATGGCGGGGGTCTTGACATCCTACTCTGTCTTCTTCCTCGATCTCAGGCCTTTCTTGCGGGGTGGTTCATGTTCTGCAGGGGGTCGGGTCCGGGTGGCCCGTTGCTGTTGTGTCGGGGCCTCCTGACCACTAGCGCCGGCGGAGGTGGTGGGCTGTTCTTCCTCCATGCTAGTGGCAGGGGCCCTTTGGGGGGCCACATGGTCCGCAATGTGGTGACAATCTGGTTGAGTGCCACCACGATTGTACCCATTGCGGAACTGATGCTGCGCAGTTCTTCCCGGAACCCCATGTACTGGCCCTCCTGCATGGCCTGGATCTCCTGGAACCTGGCCAGGACCGTCGCCATCGTCTCTTGGGAGTGGTGGTACGCTCCCATGATGGTGGTGAGGGCCTCTTGGACAGTGGGTTCCCTAGGCCTGTCCTCGCTCTGTCGCACAGCAGCCCTCCCAGTTCCCCTTTGTTCCTGGGCCTCTGTCCCCTGGACGGTGTGCCCACTACCACTGCCCCCAGGTCCCTGTTGTTGTTGGGGTGGTGGGTTGCCCTGGGTGCCCTGTAGTGGTAGACACACCGCTGCTTGACCTGTCCTGGAGACAGAGGCATGGGCCCGCTGGGTGGGTGCTGTGCTGGGGTTTCCAGAGGGGGGTAGGTCTGCTGGGGCCTGTGGCTGCCTGAGGGGAACCGACTGTCTAGAGGTCCCCGATGGTCCGGGCTGGTCATCAGGTTCTAGGTCGACAGAGCTGCTGTCATCACTGGGGGCCTGTTCTGGGGGTGGGATGGACATTTCTGGACCCTCCGGGCCGGTGTGTTGGCGTTCGGGCCCTGCAGGGGTAAAAGAGTATGGTTATTGCTTCTGTGTGTGCCATGGCGTGCGATTTGTGGGTGCCCTTATCCCCCAGTGCTGGCATTCCCTTGTGGAAGGAGTTGTGAGGGTGGTTTGGGGGGGGATGGGTATGTGCAGTGGTCATGCTTAGGTGATGGGTGTCCATGGTTTGTGTTGGCATTCAGGGGTTGGTGTTGGTTTGGGTGGGTTGTGGTGGTGAGACATTAGCAGGGAGGATATGTGCTGGGGGGTTGGGGGTGAGGGTGGGGGTGGGGGTTGGCATGCTGGTGGTTGGGGGGGGGGAAGTAGTTGAGATTAGACTTACCAGAGTCCATTCCTCCGCCTACTCCAGCGAGGCCCTCAGGATGCAGGATGTTCAAGACCTCTTGCTCCCATGCTGTGAATTCGGGTGGAGTGGGTGGGGGTCCGCCGCCAGTCTTCTGCACAGCGATGTTGTGTCTTGACACCATCGTCCGCACCTTCCCCCGTAGGTCGTTCCAGCGCTTTCGGATGTCTTCCCGATTTCTGGGATGCTGTCCCACAGCGTTGACCCTGTCGACGATCCTTTGCCATAGCTCCGCCTTCCTGGCTATTGTGGTGTGCTGCACCTGTGTGCCGAAGAGCTGGGGCTCTACCCTAATTATTTCCTCCACCATGACCCAGAGTTCTTGGTCCGAGAACCTGAGGTGTCTTTGGGGTGCCATGGGGTGGTGTGGATGAAGTGTGGGGTGGTGTTTGTGGTGATGAGTGTAGTGGTGTGTGGTGTTTTGTGCGTAGATGTAGTGTGGGGGATGATGTTGGGTTCCTGTGTGTGTTGTGGTTTGCGTTCCCTGTGCTCTCTCTCTGTGTATTGCGCCTTGTCTCTGAATTTTGATTTGTGGGGGTTTGTGGGTGATGTGGGTGTGTGTTTTATATCGTATTGATTGTGTGGGAGTGGTGTTTGTATGTGTATCAGGTGTGTGTATTTTGAATTATCCAATGTGGCTGTGTTTTGTAAAGGTGTGTGTATTTTGACCGCGGCGGTGTGTACCGCCAATGGGATACCGCGGTTGAAAGACCGCCGCGTGGATTCGTGGGTTGTAATGGCATGGGCGTATTTCTGTTGCCGTGACGGTGGAGGTTTGGTCATCTCCAGTTTATCGCTGACCGCTGATGTGGCGGCCTTCAGTGGAGGTCGGGTTTTTGGCGGTTTGGCAGTTGTGGGTCAGAATGACCCTGGCGGGTTACCGCGGCCGCGGCGGTGTTATGGTGGTCTTCTGACCGGCGGTAACTGCCTTTTACCACCAGGGTCAGAATGACCCCCTTTGCCTCTCATTACAACCTTGGCGGTCGGTGTTAAAGTGGCGGTAATGCCACCAACAGGCCGGTGGTAAAACAAATGGAATCACGACCATGGCGGAACCCGCCAACATAGACACCCACTTTAACACTCCCAAAGCCACAGCGGTAGCAACAAACACCGTGGGGGTAACCGCCAACAGACAGGCGGAAGACAATGTACTGCCCACCCTATCACAACCGGCCAGCTTTCCCGGGGCGGTACCAACGACATCAAAAGCTCAGAGGAAACAGGACTGTGTAGGGAATCCACTCACCTCTCGACAAGAAATGAAGAACCAGTACGCTATGGAGCCAGAGCTGCAGGTCCTCCCCATGCTGGTGTATCTTCTCATGCATGACGGATATCAAAGGCGGCGGCGATGATCACGGTGAGTACTGCACCTAGCACACAGGGGGATGAGGAAAAAGAGAGTGACACACACACGCAACACGCAACACCCCCACCCCCACCCTCACCCACAACACCATACACACAAAAACATGCATCAACATTACAATTACCCCCCGTAACCCCCTGGAAGAACGCAATGACAAAAGGACTAGAGTCCAATCATAGATATATTAGAAATAGGCAGACATAGTAAAAGTTTAGAAAAACAGTATATACAAATATTTACAATATTTACAGAAGGCCGTACACTGTCCTTTGCAAATGTCCATGGCCCACTGGGCCAAAAAAACATGGGCGAAGCCCACATTTGACTCCTGCCTCACATCGGAGAGAACACTACAGGGGCATCAGGTCGAAAACACACAGGCACCTCAGGGGGACGGAGAAGGGGGGGTACCTCAGCCGGAAGATGGTACTACGCCACCGGTCCTGGAGGGGGCTACATGCCCACAACAATGTCCTGGGGAGTGCAAAGCCACAGTCTCTCTAGTGGGTGGTTTACCCACTGCTTGGTCCTGGGGAGTGCAAGGCCACAGTCTCTCAAGTGGGTGGTTTGCCCACTGCTTGCTCCTGGGGAGTGCAAAGCCACAGTCTCTTGAGTGGATGGCTTCTTCCACTGGTTCTGGAGGGGGCATGGTGCCCAGTGTGCTTTATCCTGCCAAGGATAGGGTGAGTGGATGCCTTTCTCCACTCGTTCTGGAGGGGGCTGTGTGCCCAGTGTGCTTCATCCTGCCAAGGATAGGGTGAGTGGATGCCTTTCTTCACTGGTTCTGGAGGGGGGCTGTGTGCCCAGTGTGCTTCATCCTGCTAAGGATAGGGTGAGTGGATGCATTTCTCCACTGGTTCTGGAGGGGGCTGTCTGCCCACTGATGCTGCGCTTGGGGTATGGCAGTTCACATTCCCTCACCTGGGTGTCTGAGACACGAGATTTACTAGGAACAGGCAGCATGATACCCCATGGAGGCATAGCCAGACTTCATCCTGCGGAGACTAAGGCTGCAAACTGGTGGTGTTGGTGGTGTTGGTAGGGGTGCTTCAAGTGTTGGTGGGACGGTCCTGGCAGGCTCCTGCAGCCCCGGATGCCTGTCCACTGGGGATGATGCTGCTCACATTTGTAGTGGCATCGGCTGGGCATGTGGCGGTGTTGATGGCAGTGGTGCAGGTGCTGGTAGTGGTGGAGGGAGACACCAGGTCGTCTCCTGCAGCCTCGGATGGCTGCCCACTGGGGATGATGCGTCTCACAGTTGGTGTGTCAGCGGCAGTGCAGGTGGCGGTGCAGGGGGCGGTGCAGGTGGCGGGGGAGGTGGCGGTGGAGGTGGCGGTGCCTGCTGCGGTGCTTTCTGCAGTACAGGTTGCGGGGCTGTCGGTACTGATGGTGGGCACTAGTCCCTCACCTGGAGTCTCCGAGGCCTGAAGTGGCTTGCCTTGGGTTTTCTTCCCCTTCCCCACCTTGGCTGATGCTGCTGTGACCTTGGCACTGGCAGCTTGAGTTTTGGAGGAGGCCTTGCTGGGTGGGTCGTCCTTCTTGCCCATTCTGCATGCTGGCCCCTTCTTCACCTTGGCAGGTGGCAGGATGGGTTGGTCCTTAGCAGTGGTCGGTGGCACACTGGCTGCCCTTACGGGGGCCCCCCTTGATCCTCTGGGACTTGCAGGTACCACAGCGGACGCCGACTTGGTGGCTGAGGTGCTGGCCTGGGATCTGGACACCCTGGCCCGAGGGGAAGGATGGGGGTAGAGGTAGGGAAGAGGTCAACGTTAGCCAGGAAACGAGCCACTTTTGTGTGGTGATTTGGGTGTCTGCTGGTCTGAAGGTGTGCTTGGTATAGGCTGAGGTAGAGGGGATTGGGTCTGGGTGGTGGAAGTTGGAGGGGGGAGGCTAGACACAGTGACAATGGCTGCCATCAGTGCTGAGGCCAGAGACTGAAATGCTCTCTGTTGGGCCGCCACACCAGAGTGAATGCCCTCCAGGTATGTATTTGTTTGTTTCAAATGCCCTGCTAGACTCTGGATGGAATTCAGTATGGTTGACTGCCCAACAGAGAGGGATGTCAGGAGGTCAATATCCTCCTCACTGAGGGCAGCAGGGCTGACTGGGGCAGGGCCTGAGGTGCCTAGGGCAAAGGAGATGCCCACCCTCCTCGGTGAGCGGGTACGGGAAACACGCTGAGGGGCTGCTTGGAGGGCGGTGCTGGTGGGGGCGTGGCGGCTGTACCTGTTGTTGGGGTGGGCACAGAGGTGTCCGCCACCACCATGGGGCTTCTATCTGAGGAGGAGTCGCTGTCAGTGGTCTCCCATCCTGTCCCATCGTGGTGCTCCCCTCGCCCTCCATCCCACTGCTGCCTTCACCGTAGGTGGATTCGGCCTCCAGGCCCATGTGGGATGCAGCTCCCTCCGTCGCTGGTGCCTCTGCTCCTCTGCCAGATGATGCTAATGCACACAAGGACAGAGCGACAAAACAAAAAAGGGGGGGAGAGACAAAGGATACACTTGGTCAATGCCAGCAACACCACTACCGTTGGTGTACACAACACACAGTGAGCTGCCCTATGCACTAGGCAGTGCCCAACCAGTCACTAAGATAGTCACCAGCCCATGGGGTACAATGCCTAACGCCAGCATCTGCACCCCTGACACCCACAGGACCCTGCCCAGTAGTAGATGGCCACTTACACCATTGGGGTAGGAGTGCACCAGAGCCTGCACACAAGGGACCTACCCTGCCATGATCGCCCTGACCTAGGGGCACCCACAGCCCACATCCCCCACCCAGCTACCTCCTAAAGAGCGCAAAGTCAGCTTTCTGAATCTGTACTCACACACTTGTGGCTGCTGTGATGCCCTCGAGCGCCCATCCAACTCCGGATAGGTCACCGCCAGGATGCGGAACATCAGGGGGGCATGGTGCGACGGGCACCCCTTCCAAGTTTGGAGGCCAGCCCCAGCTGGGCCTCCACTGTTTTCTTGGTCCAGCGGCGCAGGTCCTTCCATCTCTTGCTGCAGTGGGTGCTCCGTATGTGATAGACCCCCAGGGTCCGCACCTCCTTGGTGATGGCTCGCCAAATACCCTTTTTTCTGGTGGGCGCTGACTGAAAAGACAGCAGAAAACGAAATCACTCAAAATGTCCGGACCCATTGCCCACCAGTTCCCACCCATGCCCTTAAGCACATACACTGACCGCCTCTCATGCAGCACTCAGGCCAGGACGCATCAGCACCCCCCAACATGTGGCTTACATCCACAGCACTCCAAACATGCATTGCCCACACATCATGCTCACAGTGTACTCACCTGTTTGCCTGGAGGACCGTAGAGTAATGTGTACTGGAGTAGGACCCCATCCACCAGTTTCTCCAACTCCTCCGCAGTGAAGGCAGGGGCCCTTTCCCCAGGCACATGAGCCATTGTCGCTTCCAGACTCAGTTCACAGCAGCACTTGCAGTGTAGGTCCTCTCCTGTTGAAGGTCAGGTAGCAGGTGAGTAAAGAGATAGAAAATGGCAGTGACGTCTGCGGCGGTGCGTACCATCACCGCAGGCGTACATCGCCATTGGCTCCTGGAACCCATAGGGCCCAATGATAACCAATGCCCAGTTGCGCTGCAGTCATCGACCGCCTACCGCGACGGCGACCAACGCCAGCGCACTTACCTTATTTCCACTTGTCCCTCCTCACAGGTCAGGCAGCCGCCATTTCAGGGGGGCACATGGCATGGCACCTAACTGCATCACAGCAGACACTGGCACATCATCTGACTCTCGACTTCACATACTACTTCTGTGACGTAAATTCAGCAATATTAATGCAATCTATGTGGAAATATGACCCTCTGCTCACCGTTCTCCTCCATAGGCTACAACCACTGAGGCAGATTATGAGATGACGGCATCCTCCAGGGTACAGACCTCTGGTGGACCTGTCGACAATGGAGGACAGACACATTATCATCACATACAGACTTGATTGTGCCACAATCCAAGAACTGTCTGCCCAATTGGAGCCAGACCTGATATCAGCTATCCACCAGCCTACAGGAATCCCCCCTCTAGTGCAGGTCCTGTCAGTGTTCCATTTCCTGGCAAGTGGTTCATTTCAAACTTTAGTGGCCATGGCCTCAGGGATGTTTCAGCCAATGTTTTCCAATGTGTTGACCAGAGTGTTGTCTGCCCTTCTGAAACACATGTGCAGCTACATCGTGTTCCCCCAGGTGGATGAATTGGCCACAGTGAAAGCTAACTTTTATGCCCTGGGACATATGCCCAACATCATAGGTGCCATTGATGGTACACATGTGGTATTTGTCCCCCTCCCCCCCGGAAAAATGAACAGGTTTACAGGAATAGAAAAAGCTATCACTCAATGAATGTGCAGATGAATGTTTGGCGGACCAGTACATCTGTCATGTGAATGTCAAGAATCCTGACTCTGTGCATGACACCTATATTTTGAAGAATAGCAGCATCCCATATGTGATGGGCCAACTCCAGAGGCACCTGGTGTGGCTAATAGGTGAGCCCAAGGTCCCCACCCAGTATAAGTAGGTGTCCGGGTAATGGGTTGTCCCTAAGGGTTAGTGTGTGTCTAACAGTTGTCCCTCGATATTTACAGGTGACTCTGGTTACCCCAACCTGTCATGGCTACTGACCCCAGTGAGGAATTCCAGGACAAGGACAGAGGAACGTTACAATGAGGCACATGGGCGTACAAGGAGGATAATTGAGAGAACCTTTGGCCTATTGAAGGCCAGGTTCCTGTGCCTCCTTCTGACTGGTGGATCCCTGTACTACTCACCCAAGAAGGTATGTCAGATCATCGTGGCATGCTGTATGTTTCACAACCTGGCCTTGAGATGCCAGTTGCCTTTTCTGCAGGAGGATGAGCCTGGAGATGGACTTGTGGCAGTGGTGGAGCCTGTGGACAGTGACGAAGAGGAGGCAGAGGAAGAAGATGTTGACAACAGAACAAACATAATACAGCAGTACTTCCAGTGACACACAGGTAAGAGACTGTAACTCCACTTAACATTTCAGTAATCTGTTGGACATTGTACATGGCAGGCTCTTACCCTATGTCTATGGCCAGTGACTGTTCCCTTTGGATTCTCTATTTTCAGATCTGTGTGCCCCATTCTGGCTCCTGCTATATGTACTGCTGCCCACCAAAGGTCATCCTGTAGTGTATTTCACTGTACATATACGTTGCAATGCTTTGAGAATGTTGTACTAATATATTTGAGATTCATCGCACTGACTCCAGATTGGTATTTGTTTCAAGGGTGTTTATTTAGGTGCTAATAAGTATAGGGGTATGTGCAATGGGCTGGGGTGATGGTGGAGGAAAGTCCTTGGAAGAGTCCAGTCTCTTGGTATCACAGGTGCATTGTCCAAAGGGGCATAAGAAGGGGAGAAGTGGCAGTTCAAGGTGGACAGGGGAACTGAGTGGGACAGAAGGATGACTATCAGGAGAGTCCTATTTCCTGGCGGGGGTCTTGGCAATGTTCTCTATCTTCTGATTGGATCGCAGGGACCGTTTGCAGGGTGGTTATCCTTCTGCAGGGGGTGGGGTGCTGGTGGCCTGTTGGTCCTGCGGCGGGGCCTCCTGTCCACTAGCGCCGGCAGAGGTGGAAGGCTGTTCCTCGGTTTGGCTAGTGTCAGGCGCCCTTTGTTGTGCCACTGCCTCCCTCATGGTCTTGCCCATGTCAGCCAGTACCCCTGCAATGGTGACCAGGATGGTGTAGATTTTGGTCAAGTCCTCCCTGATCCCCAGGTACTGTCCCTCCTTCAGCCGCTGGATCTCCTGCAACTTGGCCAGTACCTGGCCCATGGTCTCCTGGGAATGGTGGTATGTTCCCAGGATGTTTGAGAGTGCCTTGCGGAGAGTGGGTTCCATAGGCCTGTCCTCCCCCGTCACACAGCAGTCCTCCCAGCTTCCCTGTTGTCCTGTCTCTGTCCCCTGAACCGTGTGCCCACTGCCACTGACCCCAGGTCCCTGATCGTCCTGGGTTTGTGGGTTTGCTTGGGGTCCCTGTAGTGGTGGACACACTGCTGATTGACGTGTCCTGGGGACAGTGGTATGGGTCCACTTGGTGGGTGCTGTGCTGGTGTTTCCGGAGGGGGGAGGCTCTGTGGTGGTTTGAGACTGTAGCAGGGTAACTGACTGTCCAGAGGTCCCTGATGGGCCAGGTTGTTCATCCTGATCCAGGCGTGCAGAGCTGCTGTCATCACTGTGGGCCTCTTCTGGGGGGACTGGATGTAGCTGGCAGCTCCTCTCTGGGGACACTGGGTAGGGGTCCTGCTGGGATGCAAATGCATTGTTAATGTATCTGCATGTGCCATCTTGTGCATGGGTGTGTTTCACAGAATGATTGTGATTTCCCTGTCGGCTTGGCCTTGTGTGAGTGGTGATTTTGTGGGATGGGTGAGTCTCCTTATTGGGCATGCTGGGGTGATGGCTGTCCATGCAGGTCTGTGAGTGATGTCTGTGCATTGTTGTTGCATGCAGGGCTTGGTATTGGGATGGGTGGGTTTTACCAGTGGGGTATATGTGAGGTGTTGGAGTGATGAGGGTGAGGGTAGGGGTAGGAGTTTGTGATGGCATGCAGGTAGGGTAGGGGGGATAAGGTAGTTAAGATTTGACTTACCAGAATCCAGTCCTCCTGCTACTCCTGCGAGGCCCTCAGGATGCATTATTGCCAAGACTTGCTCCTCCCATGTTGTTAGTTGTGGGGGAGGAGGTGGGGTTCCATCGCCAGTCCTATGTACAGTAATCTGGTGTCTTGATACTATGGAACGCACCTTCCCCTGTAGGTCGTTCCACCTCTTCCTGATGTCATCCCTGGTTCTTGGGTGCTGTCCCACAGCGTTGACCCTGTCCACTATTCTTCGCCATAGGGCCATCTTCCTTGCAATGGACGTCTGCTGCACCTGTGATCCGAATAGCTGTGGCTCTACCCGGATGATTTCCTCCACCATGACCCTTAGCTCCTCCTCAGAAAACCTGGGGTGTCTTTGGGGTGCCATGGATGTGGTGTGAGCGATATATGTCAGGATGTGTGGGGTGATGTGTGGGGTGATGTGTTGATGTGTATGCTGTGAAGTGCGCGAATGGTGTATGGGTAATGGTGTTCTGTGCCTCTGATTGGGTGGGTGCTCCTGCCTTGTCTCTCTCAGTTAGCTATCTTTTCTTTCCTTGTAAGGGGTTGTGGGTATTGTGGGTGTGTGTTTTATAGTGCTGTGGGTGTGTGGGTGTGGTATGTGTATGTGTGTCAGGTGTGTGTATTTTGAATTGTCCAATGTGGTGGTGTTTTGTAAATGTGTGTGTATTTTGAGTGCGGGGTGTGTACCGCCAATGTTTTACCGCGGTTGAAAGGCTGCTGTGTTGATTTGTGGGTCGTGATACTGTGGTCGTATTCCTGTTGGCGTAAGGGTGTGGGTTTTCCTATCACCAGTTTATCACTGACCTTTGGTGTGGCGGACTTGTGTGGGTGTCTGTATAGTGGCGGTATTCTCTGTGTGGGTCATAATACCCGTAGCGGAATACCCCTGAGGTCACAGTATGTTGGCAGCCGTCTGCATGGCAGTAGGTGGCTTTCACCGCCAGGGTTGTAATGAGGGCCTTTATTTCAAATATACTCAATAGGTCTTGCTAAAAATTGCTCCATGTTTTAAATCGGGACAGTTTTGAGCCTTAACGACACTCTGTACAACTGTTCAAAGCGGACATGAGTACAGGGGCGTGGCTTGGATTCCAAAGGTGGTGGTCACATGAAGCTGTTGCTCTGCGTGGGGCTGACAATATACTGCATAAATATCTGCTGAGGCACTAATGTAGGCAACCCCTGTGTGTGCTAGAAGGTGGATAACCACACTGGCGACAGTGGATAGGGGCCCTGGTGAAGCTAGAGGGGCTGAGAGGCTGATCATGGGGCTCAGAAAGGTGACTTGGGTGGCGAGCAAGATGGAGGAAGAAGGCTGAGGCTGGGACACAAACGGTGTGATTGGCAAGACCCAAGCTGATTGTTGTGATGGAGACCTGCCAAGAATAATTCTGCAACCCTCTGCGAAGACCAGGAATCCTGACCACAGAGAAAACCTGAGACCAGTGCTGGCACCCCCCTGTCAGGGGTGGAGAAACAGAGGAGATTAAGGCACAGGTCAGTGCATGGCACGGCATGCCGGCCCAGGGGTTGGCCAGATGTGGAGTGCTTCACCTGCCGCCTGAAGACTAGGTGGTGGGTGGCTTCGTTGGAGGTCACTGCTGGGGCTCTGCTGCGCCCTCACTGAGTGGATGGAGATCAGTCCTGACCACCAACATCCCACTACTAAGACCGGGGAGAGGTGGCCCTCTCTGGGATCATGATGATGGACCCAGCACCTACAGGCAAAGTCAGAGGCTGGGACCACTGCTTTGAGGGGAGTGTGGAGGGCTGAGGCCTAGTCAGAGCCTCCTGAGCTGCAGTGGAATCTTCCCCCGTCAGGCCCCCGATTCCCCTGTACTGCATGTGACAGCTGGAATCAACTAGGGCCAGTGGTTGGAGATCAGGAACATCAGAACCGAGTGTGGCGAAGTGAGGGTGGGACTCCCCGGGTGGCACTGGTCACTCAGGGAAAACCGATCATAAAACATTCACCTCTTAGCGGGTTGAGGTGTGACGACATGGGGTAACGCTGCCTAGATCCGACAGTGCCTAATGATCTGGGGTTCCTGGACTACTAGAGCTCCCTGGCTTACTGCCCTGCCCGCAGAGTAGGCCCGAACACTTTTGCCGGTGCAAATGGGTGGTTATCTGACAGGATAAGCCTAAACTGGTCTGCCTCTTTGACCGCCGCCACCTTATAGCTAGGGAGTGATTGGGGACCCCCACCCCTCTATTTTAAGAACTTGACAGCTGAATTTTCCCCCAGGACAAGAAGTGGCGTAGACAAAGCCTCAGCGGCCCATTGAGGGAATTATGGGGAGTACCATGTGCAATCCATGAAATAGAACAATGCCCACAACGTAGTGGTCAGAGGAGACCCTTCAAGGAGAAGTATGGAGTGGCAGTTCTAGAAACACCTCCATCCATTTTCATTTGGATAAAGTTTTGGCTGCAATAGTGGATGACAAGGTTACACTGCAACAAGATATTAGTGCGGTCTCAGTGGGCCTGGGATTGCTGTGGGTGGAGCACCACAAGTTGGCAGACTGCGTTAAAGATGTAGAAACTACAGTCTTGGAGATCAGGCCTGAGCAGTTTGCACTATCTGGCAAACTACAAGACATCACTGAGAGGTGACAGTATTGGAACAACGAGCTGAGGATATGGAGGGACGCAACCACTGCAACAATATCTGGATGCTGCTGCTTCCGGAAGGCACGGAGGGAATGGACATGGTGGCCTTCTTGAAGACCTGGCTCCAGATAGAAGTAGCCCCTAATCATCTTACATTGTTCTTTGCCCTGGAGAGGGAGCATGGGGTGCTCTAGCAGCCGCAGGCACCTGGCTGCCCACCTTGTCCGGTTGTGGCACAACTCCTACACTTCAGAGATACAGACATTATCCTCCAGAAGGCTCACGACAATGGACCTTTTGTGGTGGGCAATGGAAAGGCCCTGGTGTTCCCAGATTTCACTGTGAAAGAGCAGGCACAGCGGGAGTCATATCTGAGAATTAAGAAGGCTCTCCGCAAGGAAGGGATACAATATTCAATGGTGTTCCCTTTGAAAATACGGATTATCTTGGATGGGGCCACTCACTTCTGTGATACGCCGGAAGAGGCATGGACTTGACTAGAAGTCTATAAGGCAGACAACCCACTCCCAGTGGCTAGACCTAGACCCAGATGCCCTAGACAGTAACACAGGAAGAGAGCCAGGGGTGCCCTGAGGGGGTCATCCCTGAAGAAACCCTCCCACTTTCAGACTGAATGAGAAAGGGCAGTGTTGTTACAGGCAGGCGGTAGCAGAGATAGTGCTGACACAAGACAGATGAAGTAGCTGAAACAACATAGAATCATGGATTGTTGGCCTCCGGCTCAGAAGCATCGAACACTTTGGGAAATGCCCTACCCAGTGCGACTCCCTAGACTGACAAACAACTGATATAACTGACGGACATTGGGCTTTTCTCGAATCCCCGCCATGACAATGGAGGGGGGGGGTAGGGGGGGGTGTTTGCCTGATTTGGAATTCTGAGTCCACATCAGGCAAACCTCAGAATTCCCTGGTTGGAGGAAATGTAGACCCTTAGCTTGATGTTGGAGCTGGGGAGCTCTGATCATACTGAGAGTATTCCATGGGAAGGCAGCAGAGGCATAGATCCCAAGGGATCTTACAGCAATAGTACTTGTGGTGTCTTGGGTTGGGGTGGAGCTTCAAGGAGAACTCCTTAAATCAGAAGGATTGCCCCTGCCACATGGCTTTATGTGGTAGTCTTCTAACGATGTTTGTGATTTACAGGTGTGGGTGGCTATCCATTGCTGGGCTGCCCTTAGGTGCATGAGGTTGTAGTGGGTACTGTTTTTGATGGTCCTGGGGGTCACAATGTTGCCTGTATTCTGTGGGGTGGGGGGCCGGGTAATACATACTTGCCTCTTTGCATCTGCTATAGCAATGGCTGATGCTGGGGATATGATAACTTTCCTAGAATATAAGGGGGGGTGAGATCTACCTCTAAACACCATAACTTTTGTAGATATTTTAGGAGGTGTGGAACACAAATAGTTATTTTCAAAGAAACGCACTAGCTGAACACTGAGATAGAGTGGTTCACCTGCAGATGGTGGGGCCAGGTTTATGCAACCTCCTACTCTGCTTATTCCAGAGGAGTGCTAATATGGATCAGGGTGGGTACAGCCTTCGAGCACCTACACTCCATGGTTGACAGGGAGGGTTAATATGTTCTGGTCAAGGGCAGATTGATGAGCAGAGAGGTAGCCCTGGGGTGTATCTATGCCCCAAATCAAAACCAGGTAGCATTGTTCCAAGCATTGTCCACCTCCGTAGTCACTATGGGGACAGATGACCTTCTCCTTGGAGGTCCTCTGCCTGGGGCCCCAGTTTGTAAGATCTCAGAGGGCTTTGGACAATGGCTCCACCACTGGGACTTAGCAGAGATCTGTAGGGTTCAGCTCGACCAGATACATGAATACTCATGTTATTTGCATACATTTATAACTTACACAGCAGACTTGACATGTTCATTTGCTCAGCCACACTGGGAACATGCTTACTTCGTACGGAGTATCTAGGGAGTACACTGTCAGCCCACAGCCCCCTGTTATTGAAATTCCAACATGTTGGGGAAAGTCCAATGACACAGTTATGGAAGCTTAACCCTGTTGACGCTTGAAGATACCTGCTTCAAGGATTCTCTACAGACGGCCAAAATCAGGGTTCAGCATCTAATGCACTCATCGAACAGGATGCATTTAAGGTAGTGCTGTGCGGTCACTGTATGGGACAGTCAGTAGGGGTTAGGAGGGGACTCACGGAAGAGCTTAGAATGCTGGAGACCCAACTACATGCACTGGATAATTGGCTGAGGATGGAGTAGGGGGCCCTAAGAAAATGGAACAACATCATACAGCACTTGAGCACCTACGCTGTCATGATTACAAGGAATACATATCTAGAGCACGTGATGAAGAGGGTAGACCAGGCAGACTATTGGCATGGCTGGTTAGATCGGACACTAGGGGAAGGCCCATTATGCAGATACTAGCAGAAGATGGATCTCTCTCTCACTCACCGAAGTCCATTAATACTGCCGTTCGGGAATACTATGAAAAACTTTGCAGTTACACAGGGCATCTCTTGTTAGGGGCTGTGACTAGTTTCTTGGCCCACATACCCCTGGGTGAAATAGACCCCAGAGCTCAGGAAGCGCTTGTTGGCCCGGTGACACTGCAAGAGATTAAGGCAGCCATTAAGGAGATGGCTTTTGGGAAGACCACGGGCCTGTACGGGCTGCCAGTGGAATTTTATGCCGCCTTCTCTTCTGCACTGGCTCCTAAGTTGGAGTTGCTGTATGTGGAATGACTATGGCTGGGAGTGTTACCAGAATTGACCAGGGATCCCCAAGTCCATAACAGTGGGCACACCTACATCAGCATACCGCCCCCTTTCCATATTGAAATTGGACTTAAAATTTTTGAGTAAAATATGAGCCCTGAGACTACTACCACATATGCAAACCCTAATACACCTGGATCAGAGTGAGTTCATCCCAAACAGCTGCACCTCCCTTAACCTTCGTAGAATGTACTACATAGTGTATCACCCAGAAATGCGCCTTCACCCAAATGCTGCCCTTATGAAAAGGCCTTCTATTCTGTGAGCTGGGACTTTCTGTTTGTTGTCATGCTTTAAATGGAGCTGGGGAGGGTTGGGTGAAATGGGTGTGGTTATTCTACAAACACCACACAGCAACAGTGAAAACAAGCAGCACTGTCTCCGCTCAATATGCGATCTTCTGAGGTAGCAGACAAGGATGCCATTGTCCCACCTCCTGTTTGCGCTGCCTATTGAGCCACTGGACTCTCCCCCCTGCAAGGAATGAGACATGGGGTGAGGCTGGAAGGAAGAGAACACATCGGATTCCTTTAAGGAGATAACCTGCTACTTTACCTAGAGGATGGTCCCCAGGGAGCAGTGGCGTTTTTGAGGGATTTTGCAACTCACTCCAGCCTGCATGTAAATGCAGCCAAACATATTTGTTCCCCATGACGGTGGGAGCCACACAGCCTCAGACTCTTTTGTAGGGCCTGGTTTGGTCACCGGTATCCTTTAGATACTTTGGCATTAGAGTATTTAACTCTCTAGAAGGCCTACAAGACAGTGATCTAGGCACTGCTCTCAGGTCGCTCAGCTCATGTGTACAGTTCTGTAGATCCTTGAAGCTGACTGTTATGCATGTACCTCCCTGTCTAAAATGATAATGTTGCCAAGACTAATATATTTTTTTGCCAGCTTGCTGGTCAAAATCCCATTCACCTTGTTTAGACAATTAGACTCACTCCTCCAGGAATTAATCTGGGATGGAGGACGCAGTAGGGTCTCTCCTGAGATTCTACGATGCCCGCCAGATGAGGGGGGATTTAGCGCCACAGATTTTGAATTATATTACCTGGTGGTGCAATTGCAGTGGATTACCCAGTGGTTAGATGAAGCACAACTGAAAGAAATGGGCAACATAGGGATGGTGTGCAATCAAGGTGCACTACTAGCGAAACTACTCAACAAGGTGGTGGTACTCCCCCAGCTGGGAGTACTTCCAGGGGTGGCTCTGAGTTGCTGGCAGCGGTGTCTCCATAGTTCCACTGGGGCGCCCCTTTAATGTGCCAGCTCTGCCCCTGGTGAGGCTCCCACACGAGGAACCACTAATTTTTTTCACAAGACAAGAGCTGGCAGTCTGGCCAAGGGTGGGTTTGGTGACAGTGGGGGACTGCTACCAACTAGGGATGCTTATATCATTAGACAATCTGATAGACCAGTATGATCTACACCCGGGCCAATTTCTGACTTACCAAGAATTGGTACACACCTTTGAGATCTATGGCAAGACAGTAGCTGGGAACCGGAGACACATCAGGTGCACCAGCGTTTGTTGTCCTTGGGGGCGGCTTGCCGCTTGGTGAAATGGCTCTACCAGGTGCTATTGGCCATAGCTAGGAGACCATTAATAGCAATCAGAGGAAGATGGGAGGCACTGTTGGGGTGGAAACTATTTGACTCAGATTGGAGTAAGGTGCTTGCCTCCCTATGCCGAATCTCCAGGAAAACTAGGCTAAAATACACCCAATTCAACTACACACACTTGACATACTTGACCCCTCACAGGATACAAGCTATCTATGGGGGCGATCCTAGACCATGTCCAAAGTGCTCATCCCTGAATGCAGACTTTAGTCACATGACGTGGGGCTGCTCGGAAGTTAACTGATTCTGGGAAATTATGATTAGCGCTCATAATGAGGTTCTGGATCATACACTGTTATGCACAGCAGATTTATGCTTGCTGGGGCTGTTCCCTAGTCTAAGGCCCAAGAGGGTGGGCACCGGATTTACTGATCTGGCTCTGGCCAGACGCTACATAGCACAGCAATGGAAGGCAAGTGTGGGCACGATGGTATTGCCTGGGTGCGAGACGTGAGATTGTGTGCCAGGGCAGAGGCGAAAGCGTTGATTAGGGAGAATGCTCGGGGAGTGAGATGATGGCCACAGGTGGGACTGTGGTCAGAGGTGCTGGAGGCCTGGGATCATCAAGGAGAAGACTCAGGGAGTGACATGAGCGGTCTGGTCCTTCCCCCCAGGGAGACAGGGGAAACCGCCTAAGAGGCCTTTGCTAATAAGTTTTTAGGACTTAGAGCTCCCAATTGTTGATCTGGGGTGGGTGGTTCTGGCACCCCTCTTCACAACCCTCCTAATCTGGGGCACCGCTAGTCTTACATGTGAGCGTGCTTTGGAACAACAACGTATTCTGACCTTACCCATCTTGAGATCTCTCGATGTGGACTGATGGGAAGACCCCCAGGACAGAGTATGGCTTTCTTAAGTTTGATGTTAACTACAACCTCAATACTGTCCTACCTGTAAGAGTAATACACACGAAAGGTCAAATAATATGTGCTGTTGAACTGTAAATCTAAACTGTAATACATGTTATTCACCAGTTGATCTTCTTGAGCAACATCTGCCTGCAAATTGTAAGGGAAAAAGCTGACTGTATGTACCATGCAGTTTATTGAAATTACCAACAAAGACATGTTAAAAAAAAAAAAAAGCGGACACAAATACGCGTAGCTCACAAGCCTATGTTTATAATAAAAATAGGAGAAGGACTAGAATGAAAACTAAATGTAAAATAAAACCAGCACTACACATTCATGTTGCACGAGCCTGCAACCCAAAAAAAACAAGATGGCCGGTGCTGCGTTGGAATGCATAATAATTGTGCACACCAAAGGAGTGCCAGTCATCCTAAATGCTGATCTTGTGGATGTGGCATAAGGGCTTGAGCGGCCAACCTTGTCACTAGGGCTAGAGCAGGTTAAGTATTCTGCATAAAGCGATCCAATACCTTTGGGTGGAGTTTGCGGTATTTAACATTCTTGTATTGATCAAAAGCACATAAATTATTAACATTATTGTATGATCAAGAGAACATAAATTAAAAATACGAGAAAGCCTTGCTGGGGGAATGAAGGGGTGCAGTATCTCCCGTTGTATGGACTTGTTGGAGGCGATTGTAAAATAAAATTGCTGTCAGCTAAGCATAACACAAGATTCTGAAAAGACGATCTGAAACCAACTAAAAAGGTAGTGCGCTGTAAGTAACAGAAATAAACTGAAGGGAACAACTACGTGTAATAGGGCCAGTAGCCATGGGAGTAAACTAAACAACAAAAGGTGGAACAAATAAAACAAACGCACCTATGAAAACCAAGGAGTTACGAAGAGCACACCAAAGAACCAATGAAAAGCGATGGGTTTGCTTGAAGCCCACAGAGTAGACACAGCATGCCTCAGTTCAAGACAGTGCATGCGTGCCATCTAGAGCCGAGACCTAAAAAGCATGCTTTCTGGATCAAGAGCTACCTTCCTGCCTAATTTGGTGTAATTCCGTTCCGGGGTTCGGGTGCAGTTGTGTCTAAAATCTCTACAAGAATTAATATGGGAAAGGCACTTTTTCTCAGCCCCCTTTTGATGGATCACCCCAAAACTTTTAAATGCACAACAAGACCCAACAGGACACTTTGTTTGGCAAATTTCATGGAGATTCGTCAAATAGTGCAAAAGATATGGCCAAGTCAAAAAATGCTTTTCCTATGGAAACTAGGTCCTAACTATAACAACCTACTGGTGACAACCAGCAGGTAACAAAAAAAATACATATGTGCATTGTATTTTCCATAGTAAAAGCATTTTGTGTTTTACCAATACATTTGGCGCCCTTTGACGAATCTTCACAAACTTTTCAAAACTAATTAGTTAGTAAGTCCCCATGCATTTCCTTTTTTGTTTTTAGACACGAGTACAGCCGAACCGCTGAACGGATTTTCACCAAATTTGGCACAAAGCTAGATTTTGGTACAAAGATCATGCTTTTTGTTCTTTGGGGTAAATCTGTACAGTAGTTTTAGAGTTGTTAAAGGTTCAAAAATATAAATATATAAGGATGCAGAGGCGCCACAGAGTCCAAAAATATCATAGTGAGATTTGATTGGCTACCAACACTTCAACCAGGAAGTGTTGGCAGCCATTTTGGGATTCATCTTCCTCCAAGTCCCAAATAAAAATGCAAACAAAAAACAAGAAAAGGGTAGGAATACACGGACCCCTAGCCTTGGTGCTGGGGAACCCTCAGGACCCTGCCAAGGCAAAAAAGCATTTTTTTGTTTTTTTTAGTTTGCAAAGGATCCATGAATCCAGTTACATGTTTTTAAAAAAGCAAGCAGGGTCTCCCGGCAAGTTCAGTATGGACCCCCTGGTGGGCCAGGTCCCAGCTGTCTTTTGCAATATTTTAAAAAAAGGAGGGGCACATGGGGCCCTCCTTCTAAGGCTCTATTGAGCACCAAGGACCACAACCTCCCCGAGGCGTTATTACCATAGTGGAAGGAGGCTGTTCAGACCACCCTCCATAGGCTCAAAGGAGCCCCAAGGACCATCATCCCCCCGGGCCTTGATTTATGAAAATGGAAGGGGGCCGGGTGGACCCCCCCTTCTGAGGCTGTTTGAAGCCCCAGGGACCTCCTTGGGGCTAAATTGGAAGCTTTATAGGGGGGCTGTGCAGACCTCCCGAGTCCAGTTGACCACCACCTCCCTGGGGGCCTATGAATTATATAAAAGTGGGAGGGGACCGCATGGTCCTCCTCTCGGGCAATATACGGCCTGGGGACCACCACCTCCCCAGGGCCAGCCCATGCAAATTATAGGAGGGGGCAGCGCAGACATCCTCCTGGAGCCATTAATGGCCCTGGAGACCACCACTTACCTGGACCAGCTCCTGCTATCTCCTGAGGTGCCCACCATCTGGATAAAGCAGGTTGCTTTCCCTTTGCAGGAGCTGTCAGAGAAAACTCAAAGGTTCTCATTACAACCCTCGTGGTGTGATGAATGCCAGGGTCGTGGTGGCGCTTGGACTTCCACCAATGAGGGGGTCCGAGTGCCATATCACAACCGCAGCAGACCGCCAGCATGGGCAGTTTTTGTCTATACGACGGTCTAGCAGTGCTGCCGGTCCTAATCTGCCAGGGCAGCTGTCCTGGGGATTACGACTCCCTTCTCCGCCAGCGTTTTCCTGATGGTAATCCCGCCATAAAAAGGCTGGTGGAGAAGGGGTGCAGGGTGCCCCAGGGGGGCCCATGCACTGCCCATGAACTGGGTTTCCGCCCGCTGACTCAGTGAAAAACTCGTAATGGGCCCAGCGGGGAGGACGCCACACTGGCGGTAATCTACCTGGTGGGACTTCGGCAGACAGGCTTTGCAGTCCGCCAAATTCATAATAAGCCCCTAAGTCTGCTCCCAGCAAGCAGGATCTGTAAAACTTTGGGCAGGGAAGCAGATGAAAGGATTGATCCTGCACCCAGAGAGCTGCATTTCTTTCAGCTCCCTACATGCAGGAGCAATGCCGGCTTGCTCAGGAGGCAGGGAGCTGGCTGGGACAACGGGGGCATTCAGGCTCCTTTCGTGGTCCCATCATTGCACAGTGGGTACCCTGAGTGGGGTCAGGGCCCCCAGGTTGAAGCAACCAGACCTCAGGAGATGAAGTAACCTTCTGCCCCCTCCCCCTTTTTGTAATTGGCAGGCCCCGGGGGGTGGGGTCCCCATTGCCAAAGTTGGCCAAGGGAGGGAGCCGAATGGCCTCCCTCCCCTAATAATAATTGGCCAAGTCCCGGGAATGGGGTGCTTGGGGCAAAAATCGGCCCAGGTAAGGGGGCCATGTAGCCCCACTTCCTCTTTTTGTCATTGGCTGGGCCCTGAGGGATGGGGTCCTCAGGGTCAAAATCGGCCCATGGAGGGGGCCACACAAACCCCTCCCAATAATTAGCCAGGCCCCAGGGGATAGGCCCACAGGACCAAAATCGGCACAGGGAGGGGGCCACGGTCCTGATTTGCCACAAGTTGATTAGTGTAGCATCCGCCATCTCAGAGTGGCATTGTTTGCTATATGTGATTGAACTGTTTGAACACCCGCAACCAATAGAGAAAGGCGCACCCGCTGAGTCAAGTCGGGATGTTAATAAATGGACAATTGTTGATCACCAGATCAGAGTTTGCGGGTGTGTGCCATAAAATTGATTACTAGCTGCCAGACGAAGGTTACATACTTTGCTGGAAAATCATGTAATCCACTCCTCTGGGCTATGAATGGAGGAGATGGACTGTACGGCTCACAAATTTACCAGTGGAGAAAAGTATTATTGAAATGATAAATGCGAGCGCTGTTGCATGTGAGAGGTATTTTACAAACTGGAAACAATACATGCTGATATGGTGGATGCCAAACTAATCAACTTGTGGCAAATGAGGAGTCCTCTCCCTTTCAGCCCTCATTATCATGCAATAGGATAGAAACAAGACATACAAAAGGTTGTGAAACTGAAAGTTGTTTTAACCTGCATTGAGAAAGGCAGTGGCCAAAACACGTCTGTGAGGTTAAATAAATTGCTACTTGTAAGTGCTCCTTCACCCTTGTGGATGTTTGTTTGAATTATATTTACATGATACCACTCTCACAATAGAAGCACCCGTCCTGTAAAGTGTCCAACAGTGACAGAGTGGCATTGTTTAATATAGGGGTCTCCAACCAGTAACTCTGGAGCTACTGGTAGCTCTCTGGAAGTAGCTCGTGGAAGCCAATCCCAGTAGGTCAAAGGGATGGTCTTGGCATATTGACAGAGATAGTGAGTCAGATTCTCAGGCCCTTTGGGTTCCAGTCAGAAAAAACAATGTCAGGTCTCCACACTAACACAAACCACACTGACAGTCCGCTGCAGGCAGATGGTCTGCAACATGACCACATGCTTTTCCTCGCAGAGCATCAATGTTGACTAGACATTGGTCATGTTGTGTACCTCATTCTGTCAATCAAAGTGTGTAAATTAACACTCGGCCAACTAAGAATGGCAGAAGAAACAAGAGTAGATTTGCTTTAGTGGGGTCTGCAAGGATTGATCTAAATTGGTAATCCTATATGGGAAGGCCAGAACTGGAATTTTAATGTACGTGGTCATCTTTAGAGATGTGCAAAATCCGCCTAATTTGCTTTTGTACATAAAAGAACAAATTAATAATGAAATTGAAATCTATCATTCAGCTCATTCATTTTAGCACAAAATGTTTCTGCTTATCATTTTTTGATGCTAGGATCCAGTTTTTACAAAAAAGTGCAAAAAAAAACAGCTGCCTCAAGCATGGGTACTTGCATCTGTCTGTTTGCATTTAGTCAGCACTCCAGCGCAATTTAATTAAATGACGTGCTGTATTGCTGTAATTTTTAGTGTTATAACAAGCATACCACAACATTGCATTGGTGCAATTTAAATTTTATCCAGGTCTAGTCATATTGTAATAGTGATCATATTCATGGGTAGCTCAGGGTGATATTCATTGACAAAAGTAGCTCCTGTCATAGAAAAGGTTGGAGACCCCTATATATATATATATATATATATATATATATATATGTTTTGTGAATCAGTCTCCAAACACTTCTACTTCCTATTGGTAAACACGCAAAAAGGGCTATTTGAAATAATTGTATATGAATTGTAAATGAACATTCCCTGAATATTCCTATTTCATATCTATTTTAGATGTTTTGAATTTCCAAAGGCATGTATGAGTATGTAACAGAGAACTATATGAATAGCCTTGTACGTACCCTTAACTGCCTTTGTGAATCCTCCCCTTTTGGCTATACATTGGTAAAATAAGAGTGCTTGTTGGAAAAAAAAATAGAAAACGTGTTTTTTTTTTTAACTAACTGAAAAAAACCCAAAGGCTGGCAAGATTATCCTAGGAATTTCATGCTGTTATTTTGATGCACAAATACGGCCTTATAATAAAATAATCACAATGAGGCCTAATCAAAAAGGCGTTATAGTAGTACTGTTTTGCGTACTCTTACTGGTTTTGGTGAACTGGTCTCACAACATCTAAAACGGGAATTTTCACATTCAGTTCGTTCAAATGGAAAGGACTTTAGCCTGTTTGCACTCTTACAAATAGACAGCTGGGCATTTCCAGCTAATTCACAAAAGTGTGAAAGAGTATGTAACCGTGTATTTCCGTAGTATGCTGTAGTGAATGAGTTCTCACATCTTGAAAATGAATCAAAATATCATACGTGCACTACTTTCAAACATGGTCTCGCTTCAAACATTTCTGCTCTTCTTGGCACACTGATGATACTCAGCATATCACACACCATCTCTGTATGAGCTAAGGAATATATTGGATGGCATGGTGTGTGCAGTCTAAATTGTGTGAATTAAACGAATGAAATCGGTTTCTATTTCTGTTGGCAATTGCAGAGGGCAAATTAGTAATAGCAGTGCTTATTTTGAGCCTGTGTTTTCCGGTGCAGGGCATAGTCACAGATTTATGAATTCCGGCACTCGTTTTTCTGCATCAGCATTTGCTGTGAGCAAAAGACTCGTATAAGAAAGACGGAGGAAGAGAAAAGCAAAAAAGCTTCACAAAGGGATAAAGCCGAAAGCTGCAAGAGTGAGTTGAAGTGGAGCGGCAGTAAATGGATTGATTAAAGACGCCTGATGTGACTTCAAGATTACGCTTTCTCCGTATTCCGTGCTCGCACATTTAAGTGCAGCAGCTCCGGGTTTCAGAGGAGAGCTTTGAGCACCTGCACGTTTTTATTAACAAATTAAGCACTGTGTGACACGCTTTATTTCTAAAACAAATTGATCATATAACACGCTTGAGCCCCCACGCCTGTCCCCGAACAGCCTCGTGTTGCTAGTCAAGAGGCTGCTGATTGTATGAGCAGTTCTAGGAAGCTGAGTTGTCCTTTAGTGGGCTCCAACAATGCAGCAAACGCCTGTCAGAGAAGCTGTAACTAATGAACTTAGCCTGTCCTATTTCCTGAAGTATTAATTCAGTGTTTTTCCAAGCATTTTTGAGCGGTAGGGCAACACTGCAAAGGAAAAGATAAGTGAGCCAAAGCAATATATTCTTCTGTAATTACATCTCCAGAGATCACATAAATTGCACTGCTGAAGGCCAATCAAATATGTGGATAGCAGTATGTTAATTTTCCAGTTGGCTCAACTGTGGGTTTTCGTTCATTTCTGAAGTAGGTGCTTTTTTGGAACTATTTCATTGAGTTTTCCCAATATATAGTAGGTATTGTCCACAACTGAAAAGGGTTTAAAAGCAATATCAAAGCGGGGTGCCTGCTTCAGAACTCTGGCAATTGAATGCTTAACTCACTGACTCACTTAACTCACTGACTCGCTTAACTCACTGACACTTCTCCTTCGTGATGGTCAAGGAGGAACCTCAATACATCAATTCAGTGTGTGAAAGCTCTTGAGGGCATATTTATGAACTCCATGTGCCACCAGAGCATCACTTTTTGTGACCCTCCGGGGGCGCAGACTACAAAATCATACCTATGAGGCCATGCAAGTCCACTTTCCCGTCGCTTTGAAAGGCCTCATAGATATTGAATAAAGCAAGGCAGAGCAAATCGCTGTGTTGCCTTACTGTACGCGCAGGAGGCATCCCACGGGCTTTATTGTGGCTGTTCCCATGCAACACCCATGGATTATGACACTTCCCCAGATTTACAAAATCATAAACCTGAGGATGTGCCAAAACCTTACACATCCCGAGTTGAAGCATAAGAAAGATAAGTAACTTTATTTCTCCTCATTTTTTCCACTTTCCATTCTGCAGCACACATAGAGGAAAACACCTCTTTGTGTAGAAATGTGCCCCTTCCGACATCGCAGGCACCCTTGCAGCATGGTGCTAGGGTGCCTGCCTTGACGCTAGGCTGCTGAAATGGAGCCAACACAGAGTGAAAAGGCAGGAATGCACTGTAGCGCAAAAATATGGTGCATTCCTGCCTTTTCACTTTGGCGTAGGGCAGCACAGCAAGGTGGCTTGCTGTGCTGCCCTACGCCAAATCCCCATAAATGAGGCCCTTGGTGTTTAGTGTCATGCAAGTGCAGTCTTTTGCCATACACAAATGCAGCAGTAAATGAAAACTGTTAAAATCGGGTCACCTATATGAACAATGAAAGAGCTTTGCAGGTTAGTGGAACGTCACTCCCTTAGCCCATATCAGAGAAAAATCATCATCTTTAGAACCATTTTTCTAGCAGGAAAGTTCGAAAGAAATAGATGCAGAGCTCGCTGAGTTCTTTCTTTTTGAAGTGGAAAACCGAGATGGCATTGCCGTTTAACCAAAGAAAGGCTTCTACCATTTTGATTTTAGGGGAAAATGAAATGTTTTACTTGGGATGCATCCAACCATATCTGTTAAGATTTGTCCTGCCACTAGTAAATATGGTTATTGTTGAGCTTAGGGAATGTTTACGATTGATTCACTTAGGGCCTGATTACCAGTGCCCCTTTAACTCCAAGAGAGTTTGTAAATCCGGCTACCGCCCCCATGGAAATTACAAGGTCCACGGATTGAAGCAAGCAAATTCTCTGAGAGGGGGAGAAAATTAGGATCTACTGGAGTAATTACCACACTTCCCATTGAAACCTAAAGTACACACCCAAACTCTTCCATTAACTCTGCCCCCAAGAATTGCTGATGCCTTCTGTATCAGGAACTGGGCAGGGTATTACTAATAGGACATTAACATGAAGATACTGTCTTCCCAGATAGGGAGCTGTTGTGGTTCTGGTGACTTGACTTTCGACGAAGAAGATATTCTTGCCAAAGAAAAGTGGTCTTTTTCCATGAACAAAAACGCCTGCCTGCTCTGAATTTTCTCTACCTGTTGACGCCCACGCAGACTTCATGTTCTGAGAGTTGTGAATTCCTGGAAGAACACAATTGGTACCCCAGAAGAGCTGGTGACCCACCTGTTCCAATGCTCTCTGTTTCGAAACGTGCAATTGGCATGTTACTCTTTGTTCAAACTCATTGAAAGAACTGTTTTGTTCCATGGTCATTGTAGACAGTGGCAATATGGGACATTTCCATTTACAGAAGACCTTTCCATGAATAGAAATGTTCCAGAATATGATTGTCAGAATATCATCTGACATATAGCGTCATAAATATCATTTACAAAAACTTCAGTTTGGCGGCAGAAGGCACAAAGTGAATCTACAGCCTCTGACGTCCATTGCTGGATGTCTTATTTTGCAAGTTTTCAACTTCAACCAAAACAAAATGTCAGTAAGACGGACTTGCAGATGCATGGAAACCAGCAATTCTGTGAAAGGTGGGCCACTGCTATTGATATTAAATAGTGGAGCCACCTATGGCTTTACTGTCAGAAACTAGGCAGTTTCACACCCCTAAATGAGACATGGGAAGTGCAGGTTTAGCAGGGGATATCAGCAGGTTTACAAGTGACATGTATTTTCTTCAAAATCCTAAATAACTTCTTATGGTGCAATTTAAAATCTGGTAGGTTGATCCACTCTGCTAGCCTAGAGGCAAACTACATGCATAGTCTGAGTATCCTTAAGTCTTTGCAAAGAGAATGCATGGCGGGTGGACTGCAACATAACAGCTGCCCATAAAGCATTCTTTTGTTTTTCAGAAACAAATCCCTATGTGGCGAGTCACTTTTGAAGAACAGAAAACTGAGGCTATGTTGCACAGTGATTTTCCTTTTCTCACATGGTGGACCAGGCATAGGTATTAGGGACCTGTCTTCACTCCTGTGGTGAGTGGACCACCAGCTACTGATTCTGATGGTAATGTCAGCTCAGAGTCCACCATGGAAACCAGAATTTCTCCCAACTCTAGATGAGGAGGAGGGTGATACAGGATTAGTTGAGAAAAAAAAATTGGTTTACAGCTGATGTTCTGCTTCTGGCATACGCTAAATAACCCCCTTAATTTGTGAATGGATATGTTAAACTGAGCATATTGGGTATGACTTTATCCACTAGCCATCAAAGAACCAAAGAATATTGAAACCTTCAAAAATGTATGACACAGGTGTAATGAAGAGGCCAAGATGATATAAGAGGAGGATGGCTGAAGTGTGTTTGTTAAAGTTTAAGAGAAATCTGGTCAAATGTACTAAGAGATTTTACATATGCAAGCCCTGTGCATGCATTAACACAACCTTCAAAGAACAAAACTGCCATTTCAATTAGCGGATGACTTTGCAGTTGCTTTATCTTCTTCCTCATGGGTGTTTGCAAGTTACCTGGATAGGTTGATGTTTCCCCTTAGTTCTACCTTTCATGCAAATATATTGCTGCTTTACAGACACTGGTCTTGTAAAGCACTGCAAGTATACTGGCTGCCAAGGACAATGGATGAAGATTTTCAAAGTGGAACTTATCCATGCATCCAATGTGTGAGGGACAGCTAGCTTTGTGCCCTTCACATGTCTCTTTCTCAAACTGTCATTTATTTAGGCATTACAGATATGTATCCTGATATGGGAGAGGAAATATAGTGCAGTCACCTTGCAAAAGTGAATGAGAGACCAAGGAGGGCTTCCACTTGACAACCAGTCATAGACCATCGACAACCGAACCTTGCTTGATACTATTGCTGCCTGATCAGGGACCTAAAGGTATTTATTCTGCAATGATTGACATACTACTTGAAGAACCAGTGGCAACATGCTCAGATGAGTTCTCCCACATACAAACCAATCTGTGGCATTTTGCAAGCTTCTCCCATGCCCACAGAGATCCTTGATTTCCACAAAATGCACCTTGGAGCCCAGCTGATTGATAAGTATTATCTTGTGATAATTTATGCCTGGATGTCTAAGACGCATAACAGAGTCAACCACAAAAAACATATATTGAAGGTAAATGACATAAATTCCAACACCGTTCTCATCCAAGTTTTAGTTTAGATAATTGAGAAAGCATATCTGTCATTTACCTGCTATTTTCTGGTTGTATTGCTATGAGTGGCCACTGCAACTCTTTCCGAGTGAAGAAACAGGCTGACTTTAGAACCTTTAGGTTGTGGCTATTATCAAACTGACTGTTCGTAATTAAGTTAGTGGTCGAGGGGAGTGAAACCTTACTCAAGCAGCAATCACAATTCCTGTCAGAGTGAAGTCACAAGCACACCCCAAATTAACCTGTGCTTAATCCATCTGGTAGCTTTGCACAAAAACAGTCAGGCTTAAATTAGAGGCAATTTGTAAAGTATTTATGGAGCACTTCAAACAGTAATAAAGTGAAAACTCAACACAAGCAAAAAACCACACCAATTTAGGTATATATAGAAAAAATCTATTAAATTATTTGAGACCAAAGAAAAACCAATCCAATCAGTAGAACCAAAGATATGGAATTTTAAAAATGGAAGTGAAAATAGTGACCAAAATCACATACCACCAACTGTGGTAGTGTAGTCGCGCCAGTCCAGGATAAAGCCACAAGTTCTGACAGACTGTGAAGGAGACCAGGCTGGATACAGGGACCAAGTTAGGCCTGCTGAACAAAGTACTTAATTCCAGTTTGCAAAGCTTGGTGAGATCCTGCGTTAAGGGTGTGTCGCACAGCAGCAGCTCCAAGGAGCTCAGGTGGCAGTGTGAGGTCCTGGGTTGGAAATGCGCCACCCAGCAGTGGTTCCGATGAACCATTTATAGGCCTGTGATGTGAAGTCCTGCGTCGGCGCCAAGGATGCAGTCAGTGAAGGTTTGCGATGCAAAGTCCTGTGGCAAAGTTGCATAGTGCAGCAGCAGTTCAGAGAAGCTGAAGGCTGTGGTGAAAGGTCCTGTGTCGTGCAGCCGTGGTTCCAATACGTGCTGTGAGGAGAGGCACTGTGCTGCATCTGTTCTGCCCAAGAGTCCACAGGTGTGCTGGCAGCGCACCTTCAGGCGTACTTCCAAGGGTCCAGGACTGGGGTGGCACCACGTGGGGGGAAAGACTCACAACAGACAGAGTTGGAGCCTTTTCTGTCCCTGAGGATCTGCTCAGGAGTACAGACACTTATCCCTTGGAGTCTCTCTGGTAGTTTTGTGTTCAAGAAGTGGGTCCAGTCCTTCTCACTCAGGCAGCAGGGCAACAGAGTAGCAATCCTTCTTGCAGAGCAATACACCAGTCCTTCCGAGACTTCCACAAGTCCAGAGTAGTACTGAAGAGTTGGGTTTAAGGGTCCAATATGTATACCTGGTGCCCACTTTGAAGAAGGAGAAGGTTGTAGAGGTTTCCATCCCCAGAGGTGTTTGGAATTTCCTACCTCCCTGTCCTGGCCCTAGTTTGTCTGGGATTACAAACTACCGGTGTCAAACCCTTTATTGCAGTCGTCAGGAAGGAGCTTTGTGATCCATAATTGTGGTAGGCGACAGCTCTACTCTGTCATCAAGTCTGAGATGGCCCACCCTCCCAACACTTATCCTCCCTTTGTCTCACTGTCTTGGAGGAATTCACAAAGGCCAACTGCCCGCTACATAGAGTCACGTGACCCAGGATGCAGACTGCAGGCACCAAATGGTTGGGGCAAGAAAATGTCAATTTTCTAAAACTGTAATATTCAGAATTGTGACCTAAAATCCAACTTTACCATTGAAGAAGCTTTTAAATTACAATTGTTTAGATATCAAACTCGACATTCCACTGCTCCCAACTGAAAGTTATCACCTAGTAAAAGTAACAAGTTAACCCAATATTATCCTGTGGAAGAGGCAGGCCTTGCAGTAGTGAAAAACAAATGTTAGAGTTTTTCACTATCAGGGCAAATAAAACGTTAAAACTGCATGCCCAACTTTTTAAATACACTCTGCCTGCCCTGTCGGTTGTTAAGGGCCTTCCCTAGGAGTGACATATGTCTTAAAAAGGAAGGTTTAGGACAGGCAAAAGGTTTTTTGCCAGGCCAAATTGCAGTTTAAAACTGCAGACACAGGTTGCAATGGCAGGCCCGAGGCATGCTTAAAGGGCTACATAAGTGGGTTGCACAATTAGTGCTGCAGACCCACTAGTAGCATGGTAGTTGTGCCAGTCAGAGAGTTCTGCCTTTTCTGCCAATACCTCTTCAGCTGATTTAGAATTTCACCCAGGAGGTATGGATTTTCTAAACCAAAGAGCTTCAGTTTGTCAATTGTGCTGAGAAAAGTCCACTTGCCGCGTTGCTGGAAAACTGAGACTCAATCGAATAGATGTGGGAGGTGGGCAGATTATTGAAATGTCTCTTCTATTCCTGGAAAAGCTGTTTTCAGCTTTCTGACCACAGTAAGGAAACTAATTTTTTCAAAACATCCGGAATACGTGAACTGAGCTTGAGAATTTCTATACAAAGTGCTGGAAAGGTTTGTGAAGGAGTGTCCTGCACACACATGGGCTAGAACGGCTTATAACACTACATCCTCATATGAACACCCTCTGGATAATAATACAAGGCTGAGAAAAGTCAATCTTATAATATAGAATTTAATTTGTTTCTAACTGTGTGGATGGTACTATGTTTTCCATATATTTCTTTTCTGGGGAATAACATATTGAAGTATCCTATGAGAAAAGGCTTAACGAGTGGTCCACGCATTCACACATATGTTTAAAATGGTGGGATCACCTCGAAAACAGAAATCATCACCTGGTGCGTATAGTGGCCAATATTCAGAATCAAGTATCAGGTGAACAACAGGTTTGGCTTGATCGGTTGAAAGTTAAAAGTCTCCTTGCACCCTAAAATGTATGTCTTTTTAGGGTTGAGCTCGCAGCCGCTCTGGCCCCGGTTGTAATCTCACTGTGAGCTTTTAACCACGCCCATGTCACGCCCATCACTTTGGTTGGTTTGTGGGCTTGCCTTTTAAAATTTGCTTGATTTCATTAGTAAAAGGCATGCATACGTCATGCCTTTTCAGATGTTTAGCCCTCCTCGAGCACACCAATAAACTACTGAAAACATACAATGCTCCATGTTGTCCACATGGCTTCTGGACTACTTTTTATTTTTATTTCCTACTGAGCAGTAGTAAAGGGCTTTGCATGACATCTTGTAACATGGATAATTGCACTTTTGCAGGTTACATGGATAATTGCACTTTTGTAGGTACATTTGACTGCAAGCAAACTTCTGTTTCTTTTTGTGTGTCTCCTTCATGCTCATGGCACCCATCGGCTTGCTTATGTGAAACTGTTTTACTTTTCATTTTTAGTTTATGTGGCAAGAAAAGTCCGGTTAGGAGTTTACAACGCTAATACTCGTGCAAATGATGTATTGCCCTTCTGTACACGTTCTAGTGTTTCCACCAGCCACTTTGCTGAGAGCTTCTACACTCACTCCATACCCATCCATCACAGGGGACACCAGTCAGGTGACCCTGCTAATAAAAAGGGCCAGGTTCACGTGCCCGAGGCCAGTTACACAAACCCTAACTATGTGTCTGTGTCACCTTACTTAGTAGCATGAGGGCCCCCATCACCACAATGGCAGTGAGTGGGTCTACCCCAATCATGTGTAAGCCAGTTACAGCTCGGTTGCGCCTCATGGAGAAAATGACCACAGCACTGCGCCGGTCAGCCGCCTGTGCATACCCATGCAGCATCATGGGCGCCGAGACAAAAAGGGGTAATGAGGAACAGCCAGCAGAAGAGACCGACACCTGTGAGTCGGAGCCCGCGTCGTGTCTTGCCGCTACCTTCTAGGTGACTGTACTGCTCAGGCTGCAATCTCTGTCATCCTGGCGAAAAGAAAACTAGCAGCACCATCCTGACCAGAAACAGCCTGCAAGCACAGGAAGAGTGTGAGCTTGCAAGTGGGGAAAGGAAGGAAAAGTAAGGACCGAGAGCTGCGAGTGCTGCGCGCTCACAGATGAAAATGTGCTGGCAGCGTGGGATATGAAGATGACTGTCTACCTCTCGCGGCAATGTTGAAGCACTGCTGAAGGCCACACAGTGCGCAGAGGCAGATGTTGTCTCACTGACTGCCCAACTGCTCGACCCCCCACAGGCGAGAAGAGTGTGCATCGGGCCTTTGCTGCATCGATAGTAAGCACTAAGCCCTGAGACGAGGACAGACCCTGGGACAGGGATGGCATGTCCCGGTCAACCCCTGCATCAAAAAGAGAACAGCCTGTGAGGACTAGCACTGCCCGCAGCCTTGGAAAGGTTGCTGCGGCCATTCCACACAACAAAACTACCCTGCTCACCTGGGAGCTGTGTGCAGAAGGCCCGCCCAAGACTAAGGGAGAGACGAGCTGCTCAGGTGCAGTGTGGCTCCCCACTGGCATCTTCTCTGAGGGGAACCAGCTGCCATAGAGAGGAGGACGTGGTTTTGAGAAACGCTTCCAGCACCATCTCGTGGCCATTAGGGGGTACTACACCCACTTCAAAAATAAACTGAACGTCAGCCAAATGGAAAGTGAGAAGGGCAGGCGGCACCTACCCTGAGCAGCCCCTGCCACATATGCACATGGTTTGCACTGCACCAGCACTGATTGAGCACTAGCCAAATAAACGGCCCACAGCATCAAGGCTGCCTAGGCCCCTACTTGAAATGGCAGCCACACCCATGCACAGTTGACCGCCCAAGGAAGAGCACAGTGACCTGCACACCACCTAGTGGCTGCCCTCTGCCAGTGAGGTCGGGAAAATGGCACCCACATGGGGCACAAGGAGAATGCACATGGCCTGCCCAGCCCCTAGCAGCTGTCTGCCGCCACCACCAAAGGGAAGATAGCACCACATGTCCCCAGCAGTGAAGGACATCACTGCAAGCCAAGAGAATGGGCATGCCAGATTTAAAAAAAGGGATCCCATAGAGGAAGACACAAAGTCAGAGGTGCGCAGAAGGGGGCACCGACGAATCTAACAGCACGGGCAGGAGCCTGAGAGACAGTGAGCCGTCCGAGAGCGTGAGGCATTGCCAGGGAGAAGAGGCCACGTCAGCCGCTGACCACAGCACAAGATGGCCACCGTTGGGCCATCGTTCAGCACGTCAGCAGAACTGACCAACCCTGCCAAGCAGATGGAGGCAGGAGCGAGCGCTGCGACAGTGCAAGTGCAGTCACAAGGCACAATTGCTGCGCCCTCGAGCGAAGACACGGAGAAGAGGACGGTGACCCTCCAGTCACAGAGCGGACTACCTAGATGATTCCAGAACAAACCAGGACTGCGAGAGGTCTGAGGGGTGAAAGGATCAAGTCCTACTGACCGGACTCAGCCTGCGAAAGGCTGCGTCAGAGCACGATGCACTGGCTGAAGTGCAACACAGGCCAGCGAACGGTCCATGTGGCGCAACATGCGACCTGTGGTGCAACACCGCATCGAGAAAGAGGAGAGGAGAACATGGCCCAATGGCATGATGTGAAAAAACTGAGAGAAAGGGTGTGACAGACCTGTCACACCGAAGATCAACAACACCACAGGTGTGTAAGCGAAAGGAAGAAGAGTGACAGGACTGAGGACTCGTGCCAGCAGACAAGAAGGCATCCATCATCACAAGCCAGCCACCAGGGTGAACAGGTGTCACTGGAGACAGCTCCACGGGTGGACCAACTGTATGCCGCCAGCATGCGCGAACCGCATCCAGGCCCCACATTTCCCAGCTTGACTGCCCTGCCACCTGTCACCGGCTGCTTGACTACAATTGCATCCCTGTTGCCAACTGCACATGCCAGGCAAGAACCGCAAGTGACCACAAAGTCCCTTAAGTCATCCTTTCGCCACCTGTTGATCTTCCACAAGATGTAGCAAGATCATCCTCTTTATGAGGTGCATGACTCAAAACCCCTGAGGAGCACAGCACCACTCGAGTGGAGCCAAAGTCAGTCATCCCTGGCACCATGAGAGCCCGACCACCCAAACACCTGCCGTGAGCCCATGTGAACTGGACTTCTGCAGAAGAGAGCACAATCAATCATTTGGACCATTCACCCTTGGGGTTTCACGAGGCTTGGAAACGGCTCTGTTGGGAGTTCTGCAGCGACCCCATTGGTGCGGCCTACCGATGGCCTGCACAGCCCACACAGTCCTGTGGCAATCCAGGGGCAAGGGACGCAAGAGAATTCCAGTGAGAGAAGAATCCCACCTCAAGAGATGTGTCTGAGGCAGCTTCACGACAGCCACGGGAAGCACAGAGGTCACAGACAGAGACTGGTCACCCCAAATACTGTTGCTATAAGGCCAGAGCACCTGTGTCCTGATGGCCTGAGCACACCAACCCTGTGACAGCCACCCTTGTGGGTCCATGCGCAACTGGGATTTGGTACTGTGGGCAGTTCCTCAGCAATGCCTTCGCTTGGTCTGCGATAGGCCCGGCACAGTCCACACGGTCCCGTGGCAGCCCGCTAAAGGGCCTCAAGAGGACTCCTGTTCGATGGAGTTCTGGCACGAGAGGGAAGCCTGACGCCACTCTAGGTCTTCAAGGACGACACTTCTTCATCCAGGTCATCCGCAGTCTTTGGATGTGTGCCATCCATGGAGCCCGAATGCCTTACAGAAATCCATAAAGTGGACTCCCCACTGCTCCAGATGCACCAGCATCAAGCTGTATAAATAGACTCCAACACTGCGAGCCCAGATGGGACAGGATCAACAGATCCCAAGCGAACTGTGATGTCGTATACAGGTGATGGAAGTATCCAGACGGCATCAACACAGCCATTTGTGTCCAGAGAATCTGGTTAAACAACGGAGGCATGCTATGATGTTGTGTGCCTAGCTGTACCTGTTCCATGCAGCATGTCCGGTGGACCGTTTGAAGAGACTTAGGGGGTCATTCCGACCTTGGCGGGCGGCTACCACCGCCCGCCAGGCGGAAACCACCATGCGGCCGCCAATGCGGCCGCACTCACGCGGCCCCCATTCCGACATTCCCCAGGACACCCCTTACCGTCAGCCTCTTCCTGGCGGTGAAAACCACCAGAAACAGGCTGGCGGTAAGGGGGTCATAATCCCCAGGGCAGCGCTGCCCTGGCGGATTATCGCCGCCGGGGCAGAAATGGCGGAAAACCGCCGGCCCCGACGGTCCGACCGCGGCTTTACCGCCGCAGTCAGAATGGGGAAAAAAGCACCGCCACCCTGTTGGCGGTGCTTTGGTCTTTTTTGCCCTGGCGGTCTCGGACCGCCAGGGTCAGAATGACCCCCTTAGTGATTGTTTTATTGTTTATGTTTTCTCTCCCACAGGTTGGACTTAGTTATTTGCTTTTTCAATAATTTTTACGAGGGATGTAGTGACCTTCTGGACACGTTCTAGTGTTTCCACCAGCCACTCTGCTAAGGGCTGGCTTCTACACTCACCCCACACCAATCCATCACAGACGTCACCACTAAGGTGACTCTGCTAATAAAAAGGATCAGGCCCACATGCCCAAGACCAGTTACACAAACCCAACTATGTGTCTGTGTCACATTATTTAGTAGCATGAGGACCTAGGGACCCCAACACCACAAATGCAAGACCCATTGCATTTCAAAAGCTTGTTTTATATTCTTTCAGATTAATACGAACAGAGAGGCAGATGACTTGAGATAATATTATAGCCAAAGTTTGCTGAATATACTCTTTGAGATGCTTATTTTCTATCTCAGTGAAGATATTTTTCCCATTGCAAGGTACACTGGTAGATGGCTTTAGGTCTATCCAGCAATGTATAAACTTTACCTCTGAATTGTTATGCACACTTGCATAGTCTTGGTGGCATGAGAGTAAATGGACAGAAATAACAGATTTCTACAAATGGTGTGTGAGATGACAAAGGCCTTTGAGTAGGCATTTGGTAAGGTGTAATAGGGAGCATGGCACAGTAACCCTATTTGCAATGGAGAAACTGAATTTTACCCCGACCAATTGCTGGTTTATGTCCAGTGAATCACAGTGCCTTTAGAATAATACTAAATCATGAGAGTAACACTTGAGAGCTTGATATTTTTCTTACCATAAGACACAATCAAGAGCACTTTATATGACACAATGGGTGGATTCTTTGAATTTCAGCTCCTTGGACCACTGACATTTTCATTGATCTTATTTTTCTGCATTTGGAGTTTGAAGACATCTAATCAACCTCTAATCCAGTAAAATCCTGTTAGCGGCTCTGTGGCCAGGTCATGCATAGCTACAGTTATTGTTTTCATTCTTTGTGGATACTGTACATACTTTACAGACTACACTTGAGTTTTAGAAACACACATATTAAAGTGAATCCCCTGACCTAAGTGCTCCTTTGAGTGTGTTATTTGTTTGCGAAAGAGAGTTTGGAATTCCTTTGGTGCATAATGTAGATCCATATCTGCAAGGCCACTTAAAGCCACCCTGCATAGCTTTTCATGGTCTTGTAGGTATCGAGTGAGGCAACACAGCGCACGTTGGTTTGTTGCTTCACACTGTGATAGGAAGGCATGCCATGCGCGTTATGGTGGGTGTTCCCATGTAACACTCACAGCATTTGACACATTCCCAGATTTACAACATGCTGTAAACCTGGGAATGTGTCAAAAGCATATGCCTCCCCAAGGGAGGCATAAGGGAGGCACAACAAGGAAAATTAACATTATTTCTCCTTGTTTTTTCCTCTTCCTATGCATGCTGCATCCTGCAGCACACATAGTAAGAGGAAATCACCTCCATTGATTGTTCTTGTGCAGGAAGATATCCCTTACTGCACAAAACAATCATACCTACAATGCAACACATTGGCACATGGCAGCCAGTTGTGCACTAGCATTCTGGAAGAGGACAAGAATGTGCTGTATCTTACAGATACAGCACATTCTTGCAATTTTGTTTTGATGCAGGGCAGCACAGAAAGAATGCTTGCAGCGCTGCAGTGTGCCAAACTTTTTTAAATATGCCCCTAGGTCTGTGCACTAGATGTTTAGCAATCCGATCCTTGCAGCTGTTGGGCAATGGGAAGGGAGACCAAGAGTTGATGGTGGAAGAGATAAGACTTCACTCAACAGGAGAAGTTGACAAAAAAATGATTTTGAGACTGAGTTGATCCGGTCAATAAACTAGACATCCTTGTCAAATAGAAAGGTGAGAGCTCTTATCTTAAAAGAAGAACTTTGGGCCAGATGTAGCAAAGGTTTTTACCCATTCTGTGTACATGGGAAAAAGTGTTCGTACATATGGCCCTTAATGCCTTGGTTAATAATGAGGGAAATTGTGGGTTACTCCATGCAAATGGTTTCGACCTACCACAAGACCTATTTTACCTGTCTTACGATTTAAAATGTTTTCATCCATCCATCTTTGTATGGTCCAACACAGTTGATGAAATGTTTGTCAAGAAGCATAAATAGTTGCATGTCTATATTTGACAGGTATGGGCACTCCACCTTCCAAGACCCTCGATAGGCTCTGTGTTGATACTAGGAAGATCAGTGATTGGAGTACTTCCAGTGAATACCACTGCTGACAGGTTGAGAGTACAATTGGAAGTGTCAGGCTCACCTGTTTTCACAGGAGTGAAAATGGAATGTGACGTGTGTTCCCAACTTCCCATAAGCCAAAAAAGATCCAACAAGGTCAAAGTCTAGATTGACCTCAGGGGAAGAAAGGACAAATCGCTTCACAACTTTACTGGGCCTGATGCGCTGGTCTCCTGGCCTTCCATGCTTTCTTTCTCTCCTAAAATAATAAGAGTGATAACAATTAAACCACAGAATTCACAAAGAGTGGATATCTTTGACATGTGCTTCAATTGAAACCCCAGATACTTTGTGTTCCTCCCTCCATGTATTTAATGTGTATTTCAGACGGTGAAAGACGCGCAATAGCAGAGTCTGAAAAGAGAGAAAACTGTGAGTCACATGTATAAATATCCGGATATACTAATTTAAAGATTGTGTTATAACCCACCTATAACACTTTTGATGCAACTTGGGAACAAATACTCTGGAAGGTAACTAGCAGATATCTTAATGACTTTGGTATGATTATTTACCACCAATCATTTTTGGTACTTCAGAAGACATTCACTCTAAATACTTAATTCCCCAACTAAAACAATCAGAAGATACAAATGATAAACGACAAATATGCTACACTTTCAATCAGTATGAATTATGTCAATCAAGAACTGTGCTTTCTTCTTTTAGGTTCATTAAAAAAAAGTATGTAGCATTACAAGAAAATCAGGTAAGTAATAAACAATTAAATAAGCACAACTGCATGATTCTTCAAAAATGCATGTTACTCAGGCAATGTCTTTTCAATGTTACAGGATACTTGTAACTAGTCCTCTGGATGAGAGAAAAGGAACGCAGGTAAAGAACTTATATAATTCTTAAGCACAAATGAGTGTTGTCACAGGTTCCTAATAAAAACAGCTTTTTCATTTAGATGGCTCAACAACAAGGCTTCTGAAATGTGGAGGCTGGAATATCAGATAAGTGTTTAGCAACATAATCAGTGTGCTAGTGGATTACCCAAAATTGCCCAAAATGAAGTAGCTCAGCTTGCTGACCTTTTCTTCCTTTCCAGGGGTATAGGTGAAGAAGCTTCTCGAAGGGTGAATTTGGTGAAAACAGCCTGACCTGACCCGATGGCAAATGGACGAGTGTGGCGGCAAGATTCCAGGATCTCAAGGACGCCGACAATGGAGAAAACAGGTAAGCCAGAACAGGAAGAGCTTCAGCGAACAACTTCCTGCTGCGCATGCGTGCCATTTTAAAGGCAGTGTGCTGCAGAATCTTAAAGGGACCGCATGCTCCAATTATAAGTCCATGCAGTCCTTAAAGGAAGACTGTTCAAAATCAGGGAAAGGAGAAAACAAATGAAAAGTAAATGCTAGTGATTCTTGCTGATGCTAGCCTTTCAATCAGGATGGCAATAATGGAGTAGGAATCACTGGTCCATAAATTTCTTGGCCTAGCAACATCTTGAGATTGTCCAAGGCTTCCACCCGAACAGTTTGCAGCCCTCTATCTTTATAGAAAACAACATGAGTGAGATCAAGAAAGTGGGACTTCTCAAGATGGTGAGAAAACCTACAGAAATTATTCTGCAGTGTTTGCAATATCTCGAAAGCGAGTAACAGGCTAATAACTGGCCTGGACCTTGTGGTTAAGATGTACCTCATACGAAGTGTTGTAACAACCCAAACCGTAATGTTATGAGGAAACGTCCATGGCTTTAAAGAGGGGTTGAGGTTTGCAGTGATGCCTAGCAATATGCATGTCACAAGATATTGATGAATAGACAAGATTTTGATGAAAGTACACAGGGCAAAAGTTAACATATCAACCTAATTTAAGCTCTGAGTATGAGCACATCTTCTGTATAATGTGCCATGTTTGTGTTGAAGTAGAGTATTTAAAGCATGGTAAACTATTTTTTCCAGGTGTAAAGAGTAGGGAAAATCAATAAAAATTCAGTATGAAATGTTTGATCTTTTTGAAAATAATGAAAGAAAGAGTGAGATGTGTCATAATACATCGTAATTACCCATCAGACATTAATAAGAAGATTCCACCTTATGGTTCTGTTGTAAGTTTAGCTCATTTAAGTAAAGGCCATACTTTATGTTAGCTAGATCAAATTCAGTTGATAACTTTGTATTTATGTATTGTACATTCCTCTAATACTGGTTCCGTCCTTACCCCTCCACCCCAGTCCCTTGTTAATATTCATTGGTACTTTTCATGGGATAGCAGTTGGAACCATGGTCTGTGAGGACCTTTTCTGAGAATGAGCCTTGGAGGGTTGTGCTGTGTTCAAATCATTCAATAATTTTTTATCTCCTGAATTCCTTGAATGGAGCCTCATCTTAATACAGAAAGAACAGATGATGGACGGAATGCTGAACAAATCAAACATCACTCCAGTCACAGATCTGGATTAGGTTCATTGATTTTTTGTTCACCATGCCACCCCTGTTTAGACCCAGCCATATGCAAATCATTCTTGACCCTTCTCCCCATGGGAACAGTACAGCCTGAACCTTAGACCACAATAACTCTGAACAAGCTCTTCTTTGTGAAACACCAGTTATAGGTCTGGAAGTACGTAAAGAATTCCCTGCACTATTTGAAAATCGATTGGGACTTCTGATGGAATTTCAGCACAAAATTAAAATAAAAGATGATGCATTGCCAATGGTATACAAAGCCAGACCTATTCTCCATCTAATGAAAGAGCCAATAAAGGAAGAAATTAAAAGACTGGTAGCACAAGGAGTCAGGGGGTAGGGGAATCTGTCTCAATGTGGATTTGAGGGACCCTAATGCAAATATCTGGGTTCACAGGATTCCTCTTCCTAAAATTTAACAAGACTCTATGCCTAATTAGAGACGCTAATTACTTTAGTGTAATTGACCTGTCATATACCACCAAGTGGAGCTTCATCCTGATTCTAGGTCTTTTGCATCATTTAGCTGCCCATTTCTTATATTCATGTATTTCAAGATGCCTTTTGGCTTAGTGTTTGCTGCTGTGGTATTCAAAAGAACCAGGCAGCAGATTTTAGGTGGTCTAAGTAAAGTATTATGTTTTCAAGATAACATTCTAGCCTATGGAACTTCAGAAAACGAACACAAGGATATTTTAAAGAAAGTATTCTTGGCTGTGAGAAAAGCTGGGTTGAGCATCAGATTGGATAAATGTCGAATTGGAGTAGGGTCTCTTGGTTAATTGGGTCACACAAAATCCAAAGATGGTGTAAAATACAAGATTGACCTTCTTGAGGCAGTTCAAGAGACCCCCCTCACCAACATCCAAAGTAGAATTTAAATCCTTCCTTGGATTAGTCGAAAACATGTCCAAGTTTATAAAGAATTTTCCTGATATAGTTTCTCTTTTGAGGGATCCTTTATAAAAAAGGATGCCACCTTAACTGGAATCTAGAATGTCAGAGAACCTTCAACACAATCAAGCAATCGATTGCTGTTGCATCTACATTAGATAATTTCGATGTCAACTGTAAAATCATACTAACTGCAAATGCTAGTAATAGAGGAATCGGGGGCCCACTGGCACAAAATATCGATAGTAAGGAGATAATTGTTGCCTTTGTGTCCCCTGCTCTAAAATGTTCAGAATGCAATACATGCTATTGGGCCATACTCCACTTTAAATTGTTCCTGTGGGGATTATCTTTTATATTTTATAATATTTTACATAAGCTTTCATTATTATCTTACATTTTATCTTTTACTTTTAAATTTTACATTATCTGTTACATGACTCACGTTCATCTTCTCATCCAAAGAAATTGAGTGTACGATCCCTCGCATTGCCAGATGGCTACTAAGGTGGTCATTACAACCCTGGCGGTCGGTGTTAAAGCGACCAACAGGCCGGCAGTAAAAAAATTGCAATTACGACTGTGGCAGAAACCGCCAACAAAGACAGCCACTTTAACACTCAACAGACAGGCGGGAGACAATGTACCGCCCACACTATTATGACAGGCCAATCCGCCACCTTTTCCGGGGCGGATTCACCGCGGATAAAAGCACGGCGGAAACAGGAATCCTGAAGGAAAAACACTCACCTCTACACACCCCACAAGGAACCAGGACGCCATGGATCCGGAACTCCAAATTCTACCTGCAATAGTCTTCTTGCTCCTCTACCAGGAGCACGAACGCCGGCGGCGAAGACCACGGTGAGTACTTCACCTACAACACAGGGGAGGGGGTAGGGAAAAAACAGGGACATACACACGCAACACCCCCACCCTCACCCACTACAACACACACTTTCTTGCATATCAATACATCACAGTTACACCCCCCCCAAACCCCTCGGAAGAATGCAAAGACAATAGAAAATGAGTGTAACCACTGTAATATATTAAAAGCAAGTAGGCAGAAATATATAAATACACCATGTACAAAATATATACCAAGCATAGTAGTCCAGGTAGTGCTCTAAGAAAGTCCGTGGAACACTGGGACCACACGGTATGGGCGAGGCCTACACAAGATCCCCGACCATGACCGAGAGAACACTGCAGGGGCATCAGAGAGCAACTAAACAGGCACCTTAGGGGGAGGGAAAGGGGGCACCTCAGCCGCTTGAGTGCACGACGCCAAATCCACGAGGGGGCCACATGCCCACTGTTCCATCCAGGGGAGTGCAAAGCCACAGTCTCTCAAGTCTCTACAGCGGGTGGTTTGCCCACTGTTCAATCCTGGGGAGTGCAAAGCCACAGTCTCACAAGTCTCTACAGTGGGTGGGTTGCCCACTGTTCAATCCTGGGGAGTGCAAAGCCACAGTCTCTCAAGTCTCTACAGTTGGTGGTTTTCCCACTGTTCAATCCTGGGGAGTGCAAAGCCACAGTCTCACAAGTCTCTACAGTGGGTGGTTTGCCCACTGTTCAATCCTGGGAAGTGCAAAGCCACAATCTCTCAAGTCTCTACAGTGGGTGGTTTGCCCACTGTTCAATCCTGGGGAGTGCAAAGCCACAGTCTCTCAAGTCTCTACAGTGGGTGGTTTGCCCACTGCCATATCCTGGGGAGTGCAAAGCCACAGTCTCTCAAGTGGATAACAGTCTCCACTGGTTCTGGAGAGGGCATGGTGCCCAGAGTGCTTCATCCTGCTAAGGACAAAGGTAGTGGATGACAGTCTCCACTGGTTCTGGAGGGGGCATGGTGCCCAGAGTGCTTCATCCTGCCAAGGACAGAGGTAGTGGATGGATCTCTCCACTGGTTCTGGAGGGGGCATGGTGCCCAGAGTGCTTCATCCTGCTAAGGACAGAGGTAGTGGATGGATCTCTCCACTGGTTCTGGAGGGGGCATGGTGCCCAGAGTGCTTCATCCTGCTAAGGACAGAGGTAGTGGATGACAGTCTCCACTGGTTCTGGAGGGGGCATGGTGCCCAGGGTGCTTCATCCTGTTGAGGACAGAGGTAGTGGATGACAGTCTCCACTGGTTCTGGAGGGGGCTTTGTGCCCAGAGTGCATCATTCACCCCGTGACGGACTCAGTTGCATCAGTGCCCTTGCCGCTCATGGGCCAGCGGTGCTTGAGACAGCGGTGCCCTGTTTAGCGGTGTTTGAGATGGCGGTGCCCTGTTGAGCGGTGCTTGAGACGGCGGTGCCCTGTTCAGCGGTGCTTGAGATGGCGGTGCCCTGTGCAGCGGTGCTTGAGACGGCGGTGGCCTGTTCAGCGGTGCCCTGTTCAGCTGTGCTTGAGACGGCGGTGCCCTGTGCAGCGGTGCTTGAGACGGCGGTGCCCTGTTCAGCGGTGCTTGAGATGGCGGTGCCCTGTTCAACGGTGCTTGAGATGGCGGTGCCCTGTGCAGCGGTGCTTGAGACGGCGGTGCCCTGTTCAGCGGTGCTTGAGATGGCGGTGCCCTGTGCAGCGGTGCTTGAGACGGCGGTGCCCTGTTCAGCGGTGATTGAGGCGGCGGTCTCCATTGCAGGGACTCAGCTGCTGGTGGTCCTTCATGGCCCAGCAGGGCTTTTGCTGGCGGTCCTTCATGGCCCAGGGGGGCTTTTGCTGGCGGTCCTTCATGGCCCAGCGGGGCTTTTGCTGGCGGTCCTTCATGGCGGTCCTTCCTGGGCAGCTGGGCTTGTGCTGGGGGTCCTGTCCTGGGCAGCTGGGCTTGTGCTGGCGGTCCTGTCTTCGGCAGCTGGGCTTGTGCTGGCGGTCCTGTCCTGGGCAGCTGGGCTTGTGCTGGAGCTCCTGTCCTGGTCAGCTGGGCTTGTGCTGGAGGTGGCCTCCTGGGCAGCGGGGATGATGGCGGTCTTCTCCGCCGTGCTGCTCTTCCCAGACTTGCCGGGTTTCTTGTGGCCCTTCCCCACCTTGGAAGGTGTCACAGCTGACTCCACACTCCCACCGGGACCCCTGTGAGTGGCTTTGGTGGCTGGACTTTTCCCCCTCTCCCACCGGGCACTGGCCAACTTCTGATGCTTCACAGGTGGGGGACTGTCTGTGCTGTGGCTCCGTGCCACACTTGCTGCCCTGGTGGCTGGTGCACTCCAGATTCCGGTGACTACAGGCACCACTAGGAGATGGACGGGGTGGGGGAGGTGTGGGAAAGAGGTCAAGGTTGGACAGGAAAAGTTTTTGGGACACACTGGGACGGGTAGCTGGAGGGGGTTTGGGAGTGGAGGAAGAGGTGGTGGTTGTAGGAGGTGTACGTTTGATGACTTTGGGTGAAGGTGCATGCGCTGGAGGCTGTTGTGAGGTGGATGGCTGTTGAGTGGGTGTGTACATGCGTTTGTGTATCTTGGGAGGGGGCGTCACAGACACACTGGGAGAGGATGAGGACACAGGGGACGTGTGAATGGTAGTGGGGGTGGTGACTGCACGTGAGCGGGGTTTGGTGGTGGGTGTGCTGGAGAGGGACGTAGTGGCTGTAGAGGTAGTGCATCCAGGTGTGAGTGTAGACGAGACTGGGAGGGAGACGAGGAGGAGGGGGACACAGTGGAGGCAGTGGATGTTGGTGTGTCTGCATGTGTGTGATGCTTGTGTGAGTGCCTGTGGGATGTGTGGTGCTTATGTTTGCCTGAGCTTCCCTTGTGTGTTGACGTGTGTGCATGCTGGTCTGTAGGTGTGCTTGGGATAGGCTGACGTACAGGGGATTGGGTCGGGGTGGAGGAAGTTGGAGGGGGGAGGCTAGACACAGGGACAATGGCTGCCATCAGTGCTGAGGCCAAAGACTGAAAAGCTCGCTGAAGGGCCCCCTGACCAGAATGAATGCCCTCCAGGAATGCATTTGTTTGTTGCAACTGCCTTTCTACACCCTGAATGGCATTCAAAATGATAGACTGCCCAACAGTCAGGGACCTGAGGAGGTCAATGGCCTCCTCACTGAGGGCAGCAGGGGTGACTGGGGCCTGGGGCGAAGGTGATGCCCACCCTCCCGGGTGAGCGGGCACAGGGCGAAGGCTGAGGGGCTGCTGGGAGGGCGTGCTGGAAGGGGGGGTGGCGGCTATACCTGTAGATGGGGGTGGCACAGATGTTGCCGTCACCACAAGGGAGCTCCCATCAGAGGACGAGTCCGTGTCACTGGTGTCAGCTCCTGTCCCAGCCGTGGAGCTCCCCTTGCCCTCCGTCCCACTGGTGAAGTCCGAGTCCATAGTGTGACCCTCCATGGCCATGTGGGATGCAGCCCCCTGGTGCTCCGGTGCCACTACTCCTCCGCCTGATGATGCTAATGCACACAAGAACAGGGAGACCACAAAAAGGGGTGGGACGACAGAAGAAAGACATGTTGAGTGCATGCATTACCGTCACCTTGGCGGACACGACAGACACAGAAGCCCCCTGCACTACGCCGTGCTCTTGGGCTCCACTGTTCAATTCCTGGGAAATAGCCTACAAGGCTATGGACGACATCTGCACACATAGATGACACAGGGGCATGACTAGGTGTAGTTGTCACTCTACAGAGGTGGGATGGGGTGCCACATGGCCTGCCTTACGGAGGGGCCTTGCCTACAGAACTCGCCCTGTCCTAGGGAAACCCACAGCCCACCTCCCCCACCCAGACACCTCCACTGCGCACAAAGTCAGCAGAATGAGAGTGTACTCACCCCCTTGTGGCTGCTGTGATGCCCTCAAGCGCCCATCCAACTCCGGGTAGGCCTCCGCCAGGATCCTGAACATCAGGGAGGCCATTCCCAGCTCAGCCTCCGTCGTCTTCTTGCTCCAGCGGCGAATGTCCTCCCATCTTTTCCGGCAGTGGGTGCTCCGTCTGTGGTAGAACCCCAGGGTCCGGACATCCTTGGCGATGGCACGCCAAAATATGTTTTTTCTGGTGGGCGCTGACCTACATGAAATGTACAGGGGGAAGAGTAAGTAATTAATAACTGCACCGTCAAACTGATTGGCCCCCATCCCTGCCCTTGCCATGTGGCACATGCATTCACCGTCTTTCATGCACGCAGCACTCTCCCCCCTTCCTTCTTACATCCAGCCCTCTCCACACAGGCATAACCCATACAACATGCTCCCTGTGTACTCACCTGTTTGTCTGGAGGACCGTAGAGTAGCGGGTACTGGGGGAGGACCACATCCATGAGTTTCTCCAACTCCTCCGATGTGAAGGCAGGGGCCCTTTCCCCAGACACTCGAGCCATTGTCTCTTCCAGACTGAGGTCACAGCAGCACTTGCAGTGTAGGTCCTCTCCTGTCGAAGATCAGGTATCGAGTGATTGAACAGATAGAAAATGGCGGTCACATCTGCGGCGGTGCGTACTGTCACCGCCGGCGTACATCGTCATTGGCTCCTGGGACCCATAGGGTCCAATGTTAACCAATGCAGCATTGGGGTGCGGTCTTTGAGCGCCTACCGTGACGGTGTACAACGCCAGCGCGGTTACCTCACATCCCATTGTCCCACTTTAGAGGTCAGGCAGCTGCCATTTCAGGGGCCCACATGGCTTCATTTTCAACTGCGTCACACATACCTAGGCCTAGACTCAACACACATACAGGCCACCTTTTGTGTATGAATGGTGTTCTGTGTAAACTGTGGGTACGTACCTCTGAGTTGTTTGACTCTGTGTTCGCTGTTGTCCTTCATAGGCACCGTCCGCTGGGACATGTGAGGAGATGGCGGCATTCTCCGGTGTACCGATCGTTGGTGGACCTGTCGACAATGGAGGAGCGACATCTGATTATCACATACAGGCTTGACCGTGCCACAATCCAGGAACTGTGTACCCAGTTAGAGCCAGACCTGATGTCAGCAATCCGCCATCCCACAGGAATCCCCCCTCAAGTGCAGGTGCTGCCAGTGCTCCATTTCCTTGCAAGTGGGTCTTTTCATACAACAGTGGCCATAGCATCAGGGATGTGCCAGCCTATGTTTTCCAACGTATTGTCCAGAGTGTTGTCTGCCCTTCTGAAACACATGCAGAGCTACATCGTTTTTCCTCAGGTGGAGGATTTGCCTACAGTGAAAGGTGATTTCTATGCCCTGGGACACATCCCCAACATCATAGGTGCCATTGATGGGATCCATATGGCTTTGCTCCCCCCCCCCACAGGAGTGAACAGGTGTGCAGAAACCGGAAGAGTTATCATTCGATGAATGTACAGATGGTATGTTTGGCAGACCAGTACATCTCCCATGTGAATGCCATGTTCCCTGGCTCAGTGCATGACGCCTACATCCTGCGGAATAGCAGCATCCCTTATGTCATGGGTCAACTCCAGAGGCACAGTGTGTGGCTATTAGGTGAGCACCTGGAAGCAAGACAGTGGGAATAGTTGTCTGGGTATATCCTTCCAGGTTAGTGCGTGTCTAACAGTTGTCCCTCGCCATTTGCAGGTGACTCTGTTTACCCCAACCTGTCATGCCTACTGACCCTAGTGAGGAATCCCAGGACAAGGGCAGAGGAACGCTACAATGAGGCCCATGGGCGAACTAGGAGAGTGATCGAGTGGACCTTCGGCCTCCTGAAGGCCAAGTTCCGGTGCCTCCATATCATATAACAGGTGGATCCCTATTCTACTCACCAAAGAAGGTGTGCCAGATCATCGTGGCCTGTTGTATGCTTCACAACTTGGCTTTGCGACGACAGGTGCCTTTTCTGCTGGAGGATGGTCCAGATAGCAGTGTTGTGGCAGCTGTGAAGCCTGTGGACAGTGAAGACGAGGAAGCAGAGGAAGAAGACATGAACAACAGGGACTCAGTGATCCAGCAATATTTCCAGTGAGACACAGGTAAGAGTACAGACCTGCCTACTACATGTACTTTAACACTACTACCTCTCTACTGTCTGTCGTTTTCACCCAGTGTATGGTCACTGAGTTGTCACTTTCCCTTACGATTTCACAGATGTGGGTCCCACTGTGTGACATCTTTTAGATTCCTCATGGACTAGAGCTGTGTGACATAGGTATGTTGACATTACAATTGAAAGAGCATTTTGTCACTGTAATTGCTAATACACTATTTCGAAATCACAGACAGACTCCAGATTGTTTTGTGCTTTCAGTGTGTTTATTTAAGTGCTCAATATTGGAGGGGGTAGTGAAATGGTGAGGGTGATGGCGGAGGAATATCCATGGCAGAGTCCAGTCTATTAGTCTCACAGGTGCATTGCCCATATGGGCATAGGAAGTGGAGCTGGGGCAGTTTAAGTATGGACAGGGTGATAAAGTGGGACAGTAGGATGACAATCAGGGTGGTCTCATTTCTTGGCGGGGTCTTGGCATTGTGCTCTGTCTTGTTCCTGGATCTCAGGGACCGTTTGCGGGGTGGTTCTCCCTCTGTAGGGGGTGGTGGTCATGTGGCAAGGCGTCCTGTCCACTAGCGCCGGCGGAGGTGGTGGGCAGTTCATCGTCCATGCTAGTGTCAGGGGCCCCTTGTAGTGTCACAGTGTCCCTCCTGGTGTTCACAAGTTCCTTCAGCACCCCTACGATGGGTCCCAGGGTGGAGCTGATGGTTCTGAGTTACCCCCTGAAGCCCATATACTGTTCCTCCTGCAGGCGCTGGGTCTCCTGAAACTTGGCCAGTACCGTTGCCATCGTCTCCTGGGAGTGGTGGTAGGATCCCATGATGGAGAAGAGGGCCTAGTGGAGAATGGGTTCCCTTGGCCTGTCCACCCCCTATCACACAGCAGCCCTCCCAGTTCCCCTGTGTTCCTGGGCCTCCGTCCCCTGGACCGTGTGCCCACTGCCACTGCCCCCAGGTCCCTGTTGTTGTTGGGGTGGTAGGTTAGCCTGGGTTCCCTGTAGTGGTGGACACACCGCTGATTGACGTCTCCTGGGGACGGAGGTATGGGCCCGCTGGGTGGGTGCTGTGCTGGTGTTTCCAGAGGGGGGAAGGTCTGTGGTGGCCTGTGACTGGGTGAGGGGAACCGACTGTCCCGAGGTCCCCGATGGGCCGGGCTGGTCATCTAGATCCAGTTGGACAGAGCTGCTGTCATCACTGTGGGCCTCTTATGTTGGTGGTGTGGACATGTGTGGACCCTCCTGTCTGGTGACGTTGGGTAGGGGTCCTGCAGGGGTATAAAGGGATGGTTATTACATCTGTGTGTGGCATGGTGTGCAATGGGTGGGTGACCGTGTACCCCAGTGCTTGCATTCCTGTGTGGGACCTTGTGTGATGATGGTTTAGGGGGTTGTATGGGTATGTGCAGTGGGCATGCTTTAGTGATGGATGTCCATGCTTTGTTGTGGCATGCAGGGCTTGGTGTTGGGATGGGTGGTTTGTGGTGTTGGGACATATGTGAGGAGTTGGAGTGCTGGGGGTGAGGATGAGGGTGGGGGTATGTGATGGCATGCAGGTAGGGTGGGGGATGTAATAGTTAAGATTTGTCTTACCAGAGTCCATTCCTCCACCTACTCCTGGGAGGCCCTCAGGATGCTGAATCGGCAAGACCTGCTCCTCCCATGTTGTTAGTTGTGGGTGAGGAGGTGGGGGTTCGCCGCCAGTCCGCTGAACCGCCAGGTGGTGTCTTGAGACCACGGAACGCACCTTCGCCCGTATGTCGTTCCACCTCTTCCTGATGTCCTCCTGATTTCTTGGGTGCTGTCCCACTGCGTTGACCCTGTCCACTATTCTTCACCATAGCTCCATCTTCCTTACAATTGAGGTGTGCTGCACCTGTGATCCGAATAGCTGTGGCTCTACCTGGACGATTTCTTCCACCATGACCCTGTGCTCCTCCTCCGAGAACTTGGGGTGTCTTTGCCATGGGGTGGTGTAGGTGGTGTGTGGGGTGGAGTGTGTGGTGATAAGTGTGCTGATATGTAGTGGGGTGTTGTGTGAGGTGTGTGGAAGTTCTGTGGGTGATGGTGTTGTGTGCCTGTGGATGCTGTTGTTCTTGCTGGTGCTGTCTCTCTCTGGCCTTCTTTCGGAATTTTTGGTAGTAGGGGTTTGTGGGTGATGTGGTTGTGTGTTTTATATTGTATTGGGTGTGTGGGAGTTGTGTGTGTATGTGTATCAGGTGTGTGTATTTGGAATTGTCCAATGTGGCTGTGTTCTGTAAAAGTGTGTGTATTTTGAGCGCTGCGGTGTGTACCGCCAATGGAATACTGCGGTTGAAAGACCGCTGCGTGGATTCGTGTGTCCTGATAGTTTGGGCGTATTTCTGTTGGCGTGACGGTGGAGGTTTTGTTTTCACCAGTTTATCACTGATCTTTGGTGTGGCGGACTTGTGTGGGTGTCTGAATTTTGGTGGATTCCGAAATGTGGGTCATAATAGCTGTGGCGGAATTCCGCGGCCGCGGCGGTGTGTTGGTGGTCTTCTGCACGGCGGTAAGCAGCTTTTACCGCCAATGTTGTAATGAGGGCCTAAGTCTAGAGAGATATCATTTCAAAATGAAATGGAATATTTCTCAAACTTAATGGCAGTTTGCCTGTCTAGAATGCCCTTAAGCGGTGACAAATGTAGCAAATACAGTGTTAAAGAGCATGTGCTAACAGTTACTATACCTAGTATCATGAAAGAAGAATGGGAGAGGAGTATAAGTGAGGATGATATGTTGACTCAGGTAAAAGTTCATGGGTGACCAGCAAAACAAAGCCAACTGCAAGATGAAGTCAATGATTACTGGGAAATAAGACACAAGCTCAGTATTGATGGCAACCTAGTGAGGAGAGGGAACAAGTTACTTCCTCTGAAGGATTATGGAGCAGGATTGTTGATTTAGCTCATGAGGGACACCCAAACATAAACGTCACTAAAAAGAGAGGGTGAATTATTGGTTCCTTGGTATGGATTCCATACTGGAAGGTAAAGTAAGGAACTATACAAATTGTGTGCTAAGTGATAACATCAAAATCATTAGAAAAGTTGTGCTTTCCTCTGTAAATGTTCCTAGCCAACATTAGGATAAGCTTGCTCTATATAAAATCGGACCTTTGAGACAATCCAAATGGGCAGGCAGGTTCATGCTTGTATTATTATATTACTGTTCCACTAGTTTGTGCCAAAGTGAATAATTCTATTGATTGAGTTTTTGACTGACACATTTATGACAGAAGGCATCCCCAGTACGCTGGTGACTAATAATGGGTTGTAATTCATTTCGGAAGAGATGAAGACATTCCTAGCCTAAATGTCAATATGACATTTTAAAACAATTTTATAGTGTTCTGGTGTAGGTAAGTGGAAGGCCGGGTTGCCAGAAGATGCAGTTCATGTTTAATCTTGGTCATCTTCTGTGAAAGCAGACTGAAGGTGGCCTTCTCCGAGTCCCTAACAAAACCCAGGAACACCAGCGACTGAGAGGGGGAAAGAGTTGAATTTTGCTGGTTGATTATAAATCCTAAGGATTCCAGGAGCAAGATCACCATTTGCAGATTTTGCAAGAGGCTTTGAGGGCACTGATCCAATATAAGAATGTTGCAGAGGTAGATAATGAGGCGGACGTCCTGAAAAACTCTACTACTGGATGCATTACCTTGGTGAAGCACCAAGGAGCGGAGGACAGACAGAAAGGGAGGGAGGTGAATTTGAAGGTCTCCCTCTGCCTCTGAAACTGGAGGAAGCAGCATTTGGGAGGAAAAACTGGGGCTTTTGAGATAGGCATCATGAGAACCAGAGGCACCATCCAATCATTGGGAAGGAGATGATCCGGGAGCAGATTGATGCCCTCCATTTTGAAATTCAGTAAATCAACCAATCGTTGAATTCCTTCAAGTTGATTTCGGGCCTCTGGCCATCGTCCCCCTTGTCTTGACAAAGAGGTTGCTTAAAAATCCTCTGGGGTGAGGCGACGTCCTCACGATCGCCACTTTGTGTAGCAGATCGGATAAGTCTGCGTGCTCTAGAGGGGTGTGAGAGGGGGAAAAGCCCAGGGGAATCGGGATTTTTCCTGGAAATGGGAGCCATAATCTCTATGCAGAACCCTCTAACAGTTTGAAAGACCCAGCCGTTGGAAGTGAGGGCCCGCCAGTTGTTGAAGAAAAACTAGTCTGCCCCCCAAGTGTTGATGAGGGAAAGACTGAAAACTAACCTAAATTGGTTTCCTGGGTGTAGCTGCTGCAATGTTGGCCCCTAGCCCCTCGATGGTGGTGGTAGCCCCGGGAGGGGTAAAAAATTCCAAACTTGGTGCTGTCCTGGTGACCCTCTTGTGGTCTTGTCCCCTGGTGGAGGCTGGATGGTTAGCTCAGCCGACCAAACACCCCGACCTCAGCCAGCCCAGGTGAAAATCCAAGGTGTAAAAATGCACTTAATGGAGCCTGTGCCTTATCCAGGGTATTACCCAACTGGATGGGACTTTGGGGAGTGTGGGGTTGTGATAGGAGCAAAAGCGCTGGGGACACAGCTGATTCAGAGGGGTATAGAGTGGGGGATCTTTCCCAATCAGTTAATGCATCATTGGGGGCCAGTAGCAAGGCTAGGCCCTGCAGGACACCAATGGCTTACTTTACCTTGGGCAAACAGGCTTTCCTGGGCCAGTGTTTCTCTAGTTGTTTGATGGAATATGAACAAAGCGCTAATGAATACGGACCCCCTGTGGGGGTGCAGAGGCTCCAGACATGAGGGGTTCAGGCTGAACACAGCACCCGACCGGCCACGCTGACAGATTATGGGCACTTGAATAAGCGCGCCAGCCCGGATCAGAGGGAGGCGCAGATATTGTTCACAATGCAACTCCTCCTGGTGGCCAGAGGCCAACACCACAATGGCTCCAGGCGCCACAGCAGGTCAAGAGAACCTGACAGAGACCATGGAGGGGCAACAAGCATTCCAGTTGCCGCGTACTGGTCTGTTCCAGCACTCAATTTTGTAACACTGAAAGAAAACAAAATTGATAGACACACCAAGGTTCACAACCCTTCACTAAAGCAGAAATAAAGAGGCCAGGTGGTCAAAGGCACTGAACTCGGCTGCTGAGCAGGGAAGAAAGAGGAGGCAGCAGCAGCATTGTGGAACTCTAGAAGGGTCCTGGCATTATCTGATTGGTCGTTAACATCTGTTGAACTGTGAATTCTTTCCCTTGAATTTATGGGAACTTAAGTCTGTTAAGTGTTAAGTTATGGCTGCTGTTAATAAAAACGAAGAAAGATAAAGCGGAATCCTTGCTTCTGGTCCTGTCCTAGATTCATCCTTGTCCACACAAACTATCCCTTCAAGGTACACTTAAATAGACCGATAAATGTCTGAGTTGTGACAAACATCACAAAGCACATTGAAGATGAAGCTTTTAAAAAATCAGACAATAATACTGCTGGAACCTCCTCTGTTGGCACATATAAACTAATAATGTCAGTTTTAGCAACATTGAGTCAATATACAAAGGCCACTAAAAATTACTCTATTGCTCCAATGAGCTGCAAAATATTGTCTTGTAACCCTCCAGAAACCGTTGGTCATGGGCATACAGCTAATTTTTGCAAGGTGATTCAGTGAAACATGCACGTTTCTGATCTTTCTGATCTTATTGCTCAAAGTCTTTATGAACAGAGCTGATTTAATGGAAAAATTGGATATTCACACTGGCCAGTCTGTTATATTTCTCCCTTTACTCTTTCCATTACCTATTTAGAACTTAAAGCAAAGCCTATTCCTGTAATAAAGTCATCACAAACCCTTGATCGACACTATTTCTATACTGTAAATATATTAGGTAAATATCACTAGATAGAAAGCAATGGGAAAGCAGCTAACTGTAAAAGCTGCACCTATTTCTTTAGGTCCCATGTAGCTCTTTTGCTGTGCTGTTTTTTTGAAGTCTTGCCAGAAATGTTGTTACTTCACAGACCATTAAAGAATGTGAATGTACCTTTCCAAAGTCTGTCAAATTCACAAACTGAACATACATGCACTCCCATAATCTTCAGCTCAGGAATCAAGACATACAACTGTTGTCGCCATTGACGGGCCACATAACTCAAATCAAGAAATATCCTAAAATAAAATCCTTCATGATTTGTGATTGCATAGGAAGTCTGAACCTTCTGCAAGACTGACACTCTCATGAGGCAGTCCTATAGGGGTATCAGAATAGTTTGTTGGTAGACTTTCACTTTAGAGTTAATAAATGACACTTTTGAGAGTTTTTGATGTAATGCTATATTTCTCTCCTACTTTTAGCAGTGTGATATTCGTCAAATCAATGAAAACACTGAATTGGAATTTAGGGGCATATTTATACTCTGTTTGCGCCGAATGCGCGTCAAAAATTTTGACTCACATTCGGCGCAAACCGTGCACCATATTTAAACTTTGACGCTCGAGCCTGCGGACGTCAAAATTCCTCCGTGTGAGTAATTTTTTGTATGCGGGAAACTGCCTTGCGTTAATGACATGCAAGGTATGCGTTACCGCCCAAAAACTGACTTTAAGGCCTGTGCGCCTTATTTATACTCCTGCGTCATTTTGCCGCACAGGAGAGGACTGGCCTTAAAAATGGCGCAAAGCCTGATGTGCGCCGTTTTTTAACGCCTGGGTCAGGGCAGGCGTTAAGGGACCTGTGGGTCTCTGACCATGGAAGGAGTCCAGAGGTGCCCTTCCCTGCCCCCAGGGACACCACTTGCCACCCATCGTCCACCCCTGGAGGACACCCATGGATGGGGGGACCCATCCCAGGTAAGTACAGGTAAGTTGAGGTAAGTATTTTTTTTTTTAAGTGGCATAGGGGGGCCTAATTTGGGCCCCCCTACATGCCACTGTGCCCAATGACCATGCCCACGGGACAGAAGTCCCCTGGGCATGGCCATTGGGCAAGGGGGCATGACTCCTGTCTTTGCTAAGACAGGAGTCATTTCAATGGGGGTTGTGCGTCAAAAAATGGCGCAAGTCCGGTTAGAGGCGTGATTTTTGTCTCAAACCTTAGTTGCACCATTTTTTGACGCACAACCCCCATTTTCCCCTATACCGGAGCTGCCTGGTTTGAGTCATTTTCTTTTACTCAAACCAGTCCGCAGCGCCGGCTAACGTCATTCCTTAAATAAGGCGCTGGCAGGGCGCGTAGGAATGGCGTTAGCCGGCGGTAAACTTTTTGACGCAAACCAGCGCTGGCGCTGGTTTGCATCAAAAAGTATAAAGATGGGCCTTAGTCTACCTTCTCTTCTGGGTAACCCACTGACGTGTTTCAGCTAGGCTCTGTGAATGAGGGCTATCGCTTATATCTCTTTCATGGAGAGGACATCATGCCTTCCGTATGGCTGTGGCAGTGAACATCTTTAACTCATCCTAATTTTTGAATGGATCTCTCTTTCTTCACTCAAGTGTAGAAGGTAGTGGGAAATATAGAAAAATAATAGGCCGACAGAAACATCCCTATAGTATTAATACTCCTAGTAACATGTTGGAACATCTGCCATGTATGCCACAAGGTGAAATCTACTATTATTGACCCCATCTCTTTAGCTTCAATGTTGTTGGCACCATTTCCAAACCCTATTTCCCCCTGGGTGGCGCTGTGCCCATAGGTTTATTGCTCAGACTACCTCTGGTGTCGTACTTCCATTCTTTAGTTTCTTGATTCGAAGTCAGTCTTTTGCTGGTATTCGCTTTTTGAACAACCATTCCCTTTGCTTACATTTAATATGTGACATAATTTCAAGCAGTATGGAGTTTCCCCTCACGTTACTGCTGCAAACAAGTGAGTCATAAAAACATTTATGAGATTATGAATCAATATATATATGTTTTCACTGCACTAGTGTCGGACACTGTGAGGAACTTATGTGGCACAGGCTCGTATTTCTGATGTTTTTGGAGGTTTGTCCCTTGCACAATAGATGAGGTCAATACTAAATTATTTGTCATGCACTTCTTTCAGTCTGTAAACAAAGAGTTTATTGATATTTAGTTAGGGAAATTATCTTTTGCCAATGCGTTACAGGAAGAATCGGCATCTTCTTATAGGCATATATTTCTGTATGTCCAAGTACTGGGATGGAAATAGGCACGATGTGGGCACAAGGTGCTATTTCTAAGTTGTCACCCATTCCAAGCACCTTCGGGGGCAGCTGTTGCACAGGTATATCCTTAATTGTACCTTGCAGTTCACCTCTTTCTGTTTCAAAATAGGCTTTGGAAGACATTTTGTTTTGGGCTGTGACAGACTCCCTTAGCGTGGAAAGCAAACCTGCGTTCATTGATGCCATTGCTGATCTGGCAACTGGTTATAGGTGCTGGTGTGCTTTCTGAGAGTGGAATTTATCTCTGCTGTGGGAGGTCAGTACTTAGAGAATGTGCAAGTAAAAGGCGTATTGTTAACATCAACATACGTAAATTTGTGCTGATCGCAAAGACAACATATGATTCCATTCAATTCAGCTGTGTCAAAGCCCCTACATTAACAAATTACAAATGGTTCCAAAATGAAAATGACATGCAAGAAGTGGTAGACAATAACAAAATCAATATTGCTTCTTCATTTCACCTTTGATTAAAATAAATAAATAAATAATTCAATCAGAGAACTGGACATCATATTGTTATTTAAATGTTATATTTCTTTGTTTTTCCTTCCCCCAATTGCACTGGGCTACTTCTGAGCAGTGTCTAAATCAGGGATCTACCACCATCATAAAAAGGACTATTCTGCAGCCTTGCCCCCCCCCCCCTTAGTGGACATTGTTCAATCTGCACTCTGAGTTTTCATTGAAGGCATGCTCATAATTTTGCAATCTTTCTACTCAAATCCGTGCCACTAAAGGGTGTCCGTCAAGTTCTGCACAAACTGATTCAGCAGCAGAAGCAGGTGTAGTTATCCATGTTCACGAGTGCTGAGTCTTTTCCTAAGCTCACTGCCGCACCATTTCAAGATTGGTTTGTTGTCGGAACAAAGCAGGTCTTTAGCGCGCCTGCCTTAAGAACGCAGCCCAAACCACGAATGTGCCTCTGCAACGCATTCTGTTACCATGCAAGTCATTACAAGGACTTGCCTTGGGGAAAGCGCTGGACTTTGGAATAGTATAGTTGGCTATTCCAACTCCAGTCAGCACCACACATGGGAAAGTGTTGAACTTAAAGTCCAACATCAGTCCAACAACACTTTCCCTAAGGCAAGTAGTTGTAATGACTTGAGTGGTAAAGGAATGCGTTATAAAGATGCATTTGTGGTTCAGGCCACGTTGTAAAGGCACAGCGTGACTCGAGCTGCGTTGTTAAGGCTGTTTCCCTTCAAGAACCAGTGATACCCACGAGGCAGGCCACAATCTGTGTAGAAATACCATGTACATACATATATTTTGGTAAACCACAGTTTAAGTGAAGATTATACAGTTTATCGAGAGGATTAGCCATGTTAGATTGGCAGAGAAGTTCCAACATCCCCTCTGAGGTCATCCATACTTCCTCGATCTGTGGACTTTAGTTCTACAGGAATAGAAATAGCAACTTTCACGCTGGCAAGTGACCTCTGCACAACCTCTCTCCACAACATTCCTGTTAATTCTTGAAGAGTTTAGGGGATTTGTTGGAGACCAGCTCTCATCTACATTTAAAGTGGTGTTTGTCCACAGAGTGGTGCACAACTTGACTCTTTGATTTGTGATAGGCTTGTAAGACTTAAGCAGCTGGATCTGACTGGGGCTCATCACTTTGTCATGATGTCAACTAATAATTTCCAGTCCACTGGCGTTCTCTTACTCATGGTCTTCCTCTTGTGAAAATAGCAATTTATGGAAATACTTTAAGCTCATTTTTTTTCTTACTGTTTTTTCTTAATTATATGCCTATTTTTTTAAAATAATTTCTTTCTTTCTAGAGAAACCTATTTTGATCATTAATTCACAAGATTCTTTACTCTGTTTCTTTTCCAGTAGACCTAATTTTCCTAATCACTTTTTTATGATTTAGTTTGGCTTCTTATAATAAGTGTTGTGTAATAAAATAGCAAATTATACCCTCCTGTTGCGATTTTATCCTTCGTTGTTGATCTGGGGTCTGTTCATGTTATGTTTCTGGTATTTAAAGAGGTTTTAAATAGCTACTGTTATTTCCCATTTTAAATGAGATCGAATTTCAGAGAATCAGACACAGTATAAATATGTATTAAAAATACATTCAATCTCTTTGCTTGATTTCTCCACCAATTTATTAAATTAAACAAGCGACCCTTGTAAAAACTAACTATATAAAAAGAATCCTATGACAAACATAAGAGACAATGGCAAGAAAAATAGACGGGTCAAACGAATCGAATCTACCGGCAATTTTCTTTTCACCTAGGCTTCTATCAATAGGAGCTGTCTCCATGGAACTGCAGTTCCTATGGTAACAGCAAGTGAAAAATAGCTTCCCGGCGAAATGCTCCCAATGATGAGTTGACAATTAATTCGTTTTAGACAGTCCTTGGTAGATATTAACATCAATCCTCCCGCCAGTTTGGCATAGGTGTGTAGAATTTCACTCCTATGTAATTGAAGGAGATGGAAAAGTAAAACAATTCAAAATGGCTGTCATTTACATTTGTATTGCAGTTCAGCTTTACTATGTGATGCAATCCTTCCGTTTTTTCCTTATAAATTGGAATTAAAATATTGAACAGTTCTGAAACCTTTCCCGCAGCATAGCGTGAACGACTGAAAACAAGTAACCCTGATAAATATTTGTAATTTATTTGTTGCAGTTAATGCTGAAACAAATTCGAACCACTGGAACACTATATATAACCGACCTCTCCCACTCATTCCTAATTTTGGTAGATCATTTACTTAAAAAATAAAAATGTCCAAATAGGAATAGGGCTTGATGTACAAAGCCATTTTGCAGCCAAAAAGGCTATGATTCGCAAAATCACAGGGTTTGCAGCAGCAAAATGTACTAAACCCATTTTTATGATTCAGTAATAGGTTACCAAATATCACAAAATGGGTTTAGCAAGGCATATCAAATGGCTATTTGGAACAAACATGTTTAGGGCGTTATTTCCAAATAGCAACTCGTTAAGGTATGCATTAATGTTTTATGACTGTATTCCAATCACAAAAAACCACTAACAGTTACTAACTCCGAGTTGGGGTGGTAGCACATTTGGAAAAGGGAAGTGATCCCTTTGGGACTCTTTGCCTTTTGTGAATGTAAAAAAAGGGTTTTGGGGAGTAGGCAGTGGTCCGGGGGGACCCTGCCAGCTCTCAAAGTTTAATGAAATAGCTTTGCTTTTTAAATGCAGTCTCGTTTCCCTTAGGGGTAACAGACTGCTTAAAAAAAGTTTATTGTATTTAAATGTCATCACAGACATGGTGGCCTACTGACCCCAGCAGGCCACCACCCTGGTGTGGGCATGCAATTGTGGTGAGTCACATTTTGAGACCTCACGAGTAATGATGTTAGTCAAATTGCATCCCACTATGACTCCAAATTTTTGAACCAACCAACTTGTAAATAGGTCGGTTTGCGAAATTATTTTCCATTCCCAAAAAGTGGGAGCTAAATTAGCAACCACCATTTGCAAATGGATCATTCGTAGATCAGTCCCTATGTCTTTTTCTTTCACCAGAAATAAGGAAAAGTATCATGTTAAAAACACAAATCTGTTATTGAAGAATCCCTGTTTTTTCTTCATACTCTCCTTTACATACTGTCTGTGCTTAGATGTTTGTTTATTGATATGTGAGTATATGTACATTCACTGGGAGTAATTGAGACATTTTAGGACTAGTTTTATGACCTTACTTAGAGATCAGTGCTAGTCAGAAATGTGTAAATTATGTTTGCACCTTTTTGCACCTGTGTTTGAGTTGGCTACTTGTGTGCTATAGAGTTATGTGCTATGTTTTTACATTAGGTACAAGCAAGTGTTAAAATTGTACCTTAAATATGGGTAAATAATCCAATATTTGGAACAAACTGAGTAAAAAACAGTTTGTGGCTATATTGGCAGGAGCTACCGGAACTAAGGAAATGTCACACCTGGTTTTAGTGCCAACCTGTAAATTATGTTTTAGAAAATATCAAGGGCCACATCACACATATTTCACCGGGGGGACCACCAGCATGTGCAGCCACTTTTTGCACCCCTGGAGCACTATGGTATTACAGAAGAGGCTGCAGACAGACAGATACGGCTGGCATAATGTAGTGCCAGTGATATTTTCAGAGGGCATTTCCTCATTTGCATGGGAGCGTGGCCTCAAGCAAGTGAGGGAATCACTTTGCCTCTGCACTAGCACCATATAATGGACGCAGGAGCAGGATTCCCTTAGGAGGCGCAGTGTAACTGTTGCACAGTCAAGGCACCCCTTAAGGACAGTCCTCTAGAAGGGTGAAAAAGGGTCCCATGACACCCAGACATCCCCCTTAGGTGAGTGCAGTCATGCACTGCACTCACCTAGAGGGGGCTCACTAACCCCTCTTTAAAGTGCAGGCAAGTTTCAGCCTGCACAGAGATACATGGAGCATCTCTGAAGCCGCCCCACTCCATATTTCACTGAATGTGCTGCCCCACTGGGGCAGTGCATTCATTTTTATCAGGTGCACTGTCCCTGTTTGCATCCTGGAGCACCTAATTATAGGTGCACCATTGCACAAACAAGGACTGTTTGCCATATATCTATTATGGGCCCAATTGCACTTTGGCTTTCTCAGATATGCCTGAGAACAGCTTATGGCCATCCTCTGTGGTGTCCAAGTAATGATATGAGAACTGGAGCTGTGTAGACTACATCCACTGACCAGTCCTTTCTTTATATTTTAATCTATAATTTTTAAATCAATCTTATTTACCCTCAAATATATTCCTTTAAAGATATCATAAAATAGCTTGAGGCTTCCAAAATGCTGTAGACTCCGGACAAGACTTAGAGAGCCTCATTTTGTAAGAGGCAGTAGTTCTTGCCTGCTAGTAGGCTGGGCTACTGACAGAAGTTATCACCCTCTTGTGCAAAGGCCCACTTTGACAGACAGGGTCTCTTGTAGGTGGGAATCCCCTACTGGCAGGAACACTTCCCCATCACTTTCAACTAGAAGTGCTGATCCCACCTTACATTGCCCTTGTGACAGGATAAACACTGCCCAAAACAAAACTGGCCTTTTTACTTTTTATCTTTTGGGAATATTCCAGGGAATTTCCTACAGGATCAACCCAAATTGTTGGGCAGTCAGGAACATAGCATACAGCCTAGGTATTACCATACAGTGATAAAAAAAAAAAATGTCCTACAAAATCTATTGCTCTTTGCAGTCTTTTTAGGGTTGAGCGTGAAGCGCTCTAGCCTGCTGTATTCTCTCTGTGGGCTTTTAACCACGCCCACCGTACGCCCATCAGTTTAGTCGGTTCATGGGCTTGCCTTTTAAAAAATCGCTTGATTTCATTAGTGAAAGACATGCATACATCATGCATTTTCCGGTGTTTAGCCCTCCTCCAGCGCACAGACCAACTACTGAAAACATACAAGGCTCCATGTTGTCAGCATGGTTTCTGGACTACGTTTTCTTTTTATTTGCTACACAGCTCGATCTCGCTGGCCAGTAGTTGAGTGCTTTGCATGACATCGACCCTCTTACTTGGATAATAGCACTTTTGCTGGTTTCATGGATAATTGCACGTTTGCCGATACGTTTGACTACAAGCGATCTTCTGTTTCCTTTTGTGTGTCTCCTTCACACTCATGGTGGCTGTCAGCTCGCTAATGTAAAACTGTATTACTTTTCTTTTGAATTTGATGTGGAAATAAAAGTCCGGTTAGGACTTTACAACGCTGATAGCTCTAAGTCGAGCAAATACGAGACCCATTGCATTGCAAATGCTTGTTTTACTTTCTGGCTTGTGCAATGCTTCATCCACAAAGCATTGCCATCTTAGGAGACTTCTGGAATAATGTATAGCAGTGCTAGAGTAATAGAAAATCTGTTTTTAAATCTAGTCAATATGAGGTTAAGACAGCATATTAGTAACTCAATTACAGGTCATAGAGCATGAATTCAAGTTTGATGGACAATGTCTCATCATAAATGTAACAGAGTACACTGTCCGCCAAACTCTTGGTTTACCCACCCCATTTAGAGTCGGACAGCCTGCCAGCTTTCAGACGGCAATGTCTCCATTAGCTCAGATGAGGGAAAGCTTATTGCGACAGCCTGACAGAATGCTGGCCATCAGAGTAAGGAATCCACTTTGGGAGTTTGTATTTTAAAAACAAAACGTTTGGTGTGACAGCAGTTCCTATGAAGATAAGGAGATCACTTCTGAGCCATCTCTAAATATGGCACCCTTCTAACCATTGAGCTGGTGGATGTAATGCGCTCTGCCACTCTGACGAAAAAGTAAAGACCATTATAAAATAAATCAGGCCCATAGTCTTGAATGCCTTTTACTATATATTGCTACTTTAACAGAACAGTTTTTCACATTAGTTGCCTGAAGAGTTTACTATGCTATTAAATGTGGTATGTGCAAATGCCTGCCTTTGCTATGGAGTACGAAACTCAAGAATACATTTTTAAAAGCTAAACGTAAGCTAGCTATGTCTGCTTTCGACCAATTAGCCAAAGGTCACTGAGCTAACGGTGACTGGAAATTTCTAGCTCGGCCAGTATAATTTTCAATTTAATCTTAATTGTTAAATTGTAGACAATGGGGTTATTTCTGTTTACCATCCTGGAGGCAAGCCTACTTACTTTATTTAGTAGTTACAGTTGCCTTACTGCAAACAGCCACAAGATGTCATGTGATTGGACATTTAAAAGATACCAAAAGTCTTCAGCCACACTACACTTGGGGTATGAGTGCTGGGAGTGTGTCTGAGAGTGTCACTGGAAAATCACCAGTGTTCTCCCACATCAGACAGGCCTTTCAGGATATGACACTTTTGTGCCAACAGTCCCACCCTAAATAATCTGCTGAGTACAGCGCCATCCCTGTCCATTCATGCCGACCTGTCAATCAAGCTGACTTTTTGTATAGCTCCTGGGAGGAATTTTATACCTCCTTCACAACTCATTTATGCCTAGTACAGGCTGGACATTGCTGGAGTTAGTGCAAATTTGCATCCAGGAGCTCCAGGAAGGGCAAATCTGACTTCACCATTAAACTGGACTTGTTGTATCCTTTACGGTGCTGCTGTTTCCCATGAAATGATCTGTGCTTCTGTTTCTTTTTCTTCTTCTTTTCCTTTATATAATTTTTTGGTTCATATTTAAATATAGACTTTGTTGGTCTAACTTTTTGAGATCTTTGTATATATATACTCATATCCAGGAAATTGTATAAAATCATGAGCATTTATGTTTTTGAGAACATTTCGTAGTATTTGCATGTAGTTTTTCAGCTTGGCATCTTGGCAATTCGGTATCTGGTTGTTGAAATAATTTTTGTACCTCATTCATAGGAATTCAGTAGTTATGGATGCAAGAGGAGCCACTTGGCTTTGTGAGATAAGTAAATATGACATGTCTTAAATGCTGCAATGTGTAACATAAGGCTGATTATACATCTGCACAGGATTTCCATGCACAGCTAATTACTTCCCATATTTTCTTCTATGCCATCTTTGATATTATCACTGCAATATTTGCAACAAAATTATTGATGAGAAAACTGTGTATGGTAAGAGCACAAGTTATAGTTACCTTAGAGCGTGAGTTATAATTACTTAAAATAACTCTAACTATAACTGCTGAATTTCTATGGTTTTGTACGAGTAAATTAAGAACCTAACTATAACGTCCCTGGTACCTTTGGTTGTATATATATATATATATATATACATATATATATATATACACATATATAGTGAGAGAGAGAGAGAGAGAGAGAGGGGAGGGGGTGTGAAAAGAAATGCTGGACTACAAACGTATATCCAGCCAAAATGCATTGACGTTTTGTTTGGGGAAGCACTGTGTTTGGAATAAACAAATTGGATTAATCAAGTGCTGTGTTACTATATGTTCAGAAGTAGCAAAATGTATCATACATCAAAAATACCTGAGTTAGTGTTTACCATAGAAGGACAAAACTAATTAAAAAAAATCAAATTAATAGTAAACCAACCAATGAAATAAACTCTAAACAACTTTAACCAATAAAATCCAACAAACAATTAAACCAAACATATAAAAGGCACACTAAATTAAATAACTAACTACTTCAAAAATGACAAAAATTGCAAGACGAGGAATCTCTGCTGGATTTTCTCACCAAACCATTACAGAAAAAATATAGACATTTCAACATCTACCTAACCAAGTAAGTAAAACGTATGTTTACACTAAAACATAATTGTTATTAACCTTAAAAAGTTTGAATAACACATAACTAATAAAATACTGTCCAACTTTTATCTTTTTACATAGACTTCCTAAAAGAAAAACCATCACCTCAAAACAACGATAAACTGCCTGAAACTGAAAACCATCAAAAAGATATAGGAAGATTAGTGTACATAAATGAATACAAAAGTATAAATTCACCCAAATAGCAAACAAAAATAAATCTAATGAACTAACAACAAATTAAGGGAAACTTAATATGTTTTCACAACCTACAGAAAGGAGAGACGCACTCCACATAAGAACACTCCTGAACAGAAAAGCTGCAAAATCATGAGAACCATTTATACACAACATACATGTAAGTTTACAAAATAGAAGTGATTGCTTAATTTTAAATGTAAACAATAAATATACAAACGTTAAAATATTAAACATATTTATACTACTACACTAGTTTCAAATACAGTGACGGAAGCTGCAAAGTATATCAATTTGCAGAAAGGAAAGCAGCTACCAAATCACACGGACTACACCTACAATAAACTGCATCAACATAAACTATAAACTGGAAACGTACTAAATATTAGTGTAATGCATGCTATGGGAGGGCATCTACAAAAGATGATGTTGTAATTCATGCAAGAGAGCTCAACCACTCCCCATCTCTCTTACATAGATGTAAGAGAGATGTTGCAGGTCATAAATGAAGCAAACACTACCTCCCAGGAACCCACAAGCAAAATCCTTTAAGATGTACTACTTGAAGTCCATGAACACATAGCAGGCCAACTACCACATATCCCCACTTTAAAACATTTTATTGCATGAACTAAAAGAGCCACCAGCGATAGCCCACCTGCCCCGAGAAGAAACCAAGACATACACATATCTGAACACTACATAGGGCCTCATCATGACTTTGGCGGTCTTTTCAGAAGACTGCTGAGCTGGCGGCTGCAAAAAGACCGCCATGTTGGCGGTTATCTGACTGCTGTATCAAGAGTTACACGGTGAAGACTGCCAAAAATCCGAGACCGGCAGGACACTGGAGTGTGGGAAAGAGGCGGTTCCACCACCAACACTGCCACCCCAACAAAAATCCACACACCAAATTACGAGCCACAAATCACCACAGAGGCTCTTTCATGGCGGAAAACAATTGGCGGTGCGAACCACAGCGGTAAAAACTCACATCAGGCAGAACACCACACCACATTGGATAGTTTGAATACCCCACACCTGACACACATCCACACACCCGACACACCTACTCACTATAACACACCCCTACACAACCCACAATCCTTTGCAACCAGAACGCCACTCACAGCCAGAAATTAGCAAAGAAAATATAACTAGCAAACAAACAATAGGCACCCCTACACATTACACTCAGCACACATCCCACACTTCCACAACATTGATAAGACCATGTCCACTCACCTGAATTCCAGGTTCCGTGGGAGCGAAGAGAATAAAACTCTCACCCCTAAACACTATTCTCTCGTATCTGAACTGAACACGGAACGAGCGAATTGTCTCTGGGGGACAGGGATAGGGAACAGGGATTTGGGAAGGGAAAAGAAAGAAAAGCATTGGTTCACAAAGGAGTGTCACTGTTGTTCTAAGAAAGTTGCCTCAGGGTTTTGTGCAGGAATTTCTAAGACCAAAAACAAAACAAAAACAAAATGAAGTACAAATATCATAGTCTTTCAGCAAAATAAAAATAATGATTATCTTTCGATTGAGCAATCACTGAGTCTTTCAGCAAATCAAACTTATGAATTTGTCTTTTGTTATTTGTTTTCACACAATAGACTTGCTCCAAAAATAATCAGAATAAACGTCTAATTTCGCATAGATATCGAGCAATGCTTTCAGAAGTTTACAACCCTTAACTTCAATGCTGCCTTTAAAAATACTTCATAAGCTGTCTTTGGAAAATAGTCTTTCATCATGGGTTTCTCAACCTCGACGAATGTTTTTCATAATGCACCAAGAAATCACTAAACTCGAGAAGGTTGAAAACAGGGGAGCAAGAGAGGGATTACTCACAAACCGACTTCTCCTGGAATGTTTTTGATTATTTGAGGGAGATGGAATACTGTTCGTAAATTCTCCAGCCGCTGTGAAAGTAACTCGCTCCAGAGAGGGAAGCTCTGATGAAGCCTCGCACTTAAATGACGACTCCAGAAAAGAATCACGGAAACTCCATCTGAATCGAGAATACCTGAGACCGAAGGAAGACTCGAAGCCAAGCACAGGAAACACCTTGGCAGTTCTATTAATAAACTGGGGATGAGTCATCAGACACTTGCTGGTGATGAGTCATCAATCACTTCTGATGATTCATATGAAGGAATTCTGAAGAGTCATTAGACACTGTCGCGTGGGCTCTCATTATCCTAAATGAGACTACTGGATTTCTAGGCAGCAGGATCGATAACGGTGTGGGGGACTGAGTCTGACCCACGTGTAAGGAACTCTGTCACCCTAAATCCGGTTGTTGCTCCGGCTAACTAGCAGTGCCTCATTTCTCCCACGGGGAAGAAATGATTGGGCAGCCGAGCGCATGACATCTTTGGAACTTCTCAGGGAAGTCGTGGTCACTCAGATCCAAACCAACTCTCTCATTCACAATATGGTCTCATATACAAATGACAAAGACAGTATAAGTTTTATATAATGTTTTAATAAAACGACTGTATTTTAGATATTAAGGCGTGAGCCGCAATAACCAGAACAATACAACATAGTAGGATTGATATAGTAACCAGGAGAGTAAAACATAAGAATAACGCTATCATAATTCCTAACCGTTTCTACTCTCCCTCTGCTTATTCTATTTAGAGCACAGCATGTTAAGCTTCTAGCTTGCCTTTCTGTATCACTAGGGAGACGGACACACTCATACCTGAGCAAAGGCTTGTGATCTGGTTCAGCATCTGCAACGAGGCAGTCAGCGTCTAGTTGTGGGTCCCTGGTCGGAATCTCCCTCTTGCATGTATTGGGACAAGGAAGTGATTTTATAACTAACATGTCATCGTGATCACAAAATGTTCCTGCGCAGGAATGGCAAGTCTAGACTCCTACCACGTCTATCGGCAATGTACCAGACTGTATCCTTGACTAAAGCACAGAGTGAATATGTTATGAAGAACTCCAGTGCTGAAGTAGGCAAAACAGTGTGATATGAATAAAAAACAACACTGTAGAACTGGCTATTCTGTAAAATAACAGTACGAAGCCTAATAGAAAGCATTTAGAGTAAAGTGCACAGAGGCTCTAAGCTGTTAGCAAATGAATAAAATATATTTAGGGCAAAGTGCACAGAGGCCTAAGGCCTGAAGCTAATGCGCAAAATATACGTAAAACTGACCACACTACAACACATGCTAGTGATGAATCATCAAACACTTCTAATGATTCATATGAAGGAATTCGATGTCTCCATAAACCACTTGGCACACAGTTCACAAATGGGACAACACTTGCTTTTATCAATATAAACAAACATGCAATGTAGTTTTCCTCACAAGTTACAGGGAAGTGCTATGCTGTAAACACATTCATGATATGTTTCATCGTTCTTCATACATGCTGATTTTTTTTGTGAGGGTGCAGCAAGAAGTGTGCGTGTGTGAGTGTGAGTCCTAACAAACATACGTAACATGCAAATAACAAAACCACACAATACACATCAACCGTCACCCACTCACATCACAGCACCCACACATCCTCACAAACATTATTCATCCTTTTAATCACATCCTCACTGTTTTTAATACCACCACCACTACCATGTCCCCACAAAAACACCCACATTTCACTGATGAGGAGTTGAAGTTCATGGTGGACGAAATTGTCAGGGTGGAGCTACAACTGTTCGGAGCACAGGTCCAGCAAACATCGATTGCTAGAAAAAGGGAATTGTGGCAAAGGATAGTCGACAGGGTCAACTCAGTAGGCAGCCATCCACATACAAGGGATAACATCAGGAAGAGGTGGAACAACCTATGGGGGAAGTTGCATTCCATGGCATCACGCCTCCAGATCGCCGTGCACAAGACTGGTGGTAGGGCCCCACCCCCACAGTTCACATGTTTGGAAGAGAAGGTCTTGGACATACTGCATCGGGAGGGCCTTACTGGAATACCTGGGGGACTGGAATCTGGTAAGTACCTACAACAGTCATATCACACCACTGTATTGTCCTGCATGCCTTCTCACCACCCAAATACTCCCTAATTCACTTAATTACCCACAGCACCTATTCACCTAATTCCTCTCTTCTGCATGCCACCACTCCACCCAACCCAGCTGCCCCACAGCCCTTAACAATGGCATGTTAATGACTGCCAAATCATATCACTACGACTCCCAGCATGCACCAACATTATTGTTTGAACACCTTAAATGTGCAGAACACATCACATTTTTATGCATGTATAACTAAAGTATGAGCTGCACCATCTAGAAAGACCTAGTGAGGACCAGTACATTGCAATGACAGACATGTAATGGCACACTCCCAAATCAACATACAGCTACAGCTGTGTGACCATTCCTAATGGCCGCAGATCAATGATTCCAAGCCAGAAATAGATTTATCTGTGTAGGAAAGTAAGATGGATGAGACGACGCACATCCAACATATCTAGATACAGGACTATAATCCTTGCATCTCCACATACTGTGTTCCCACTAGGACACAAATTTGTATTGTACTGCTATAATTTGTGACATCTAGCAAGCCTCACAAATCAATGGGTAACAGAGGTGAACAGTCATGTCAATTATCAAACAATAACAGAACTCATCTGTTTTGCAATCTGTACCAAACCTGTATGACAACTCTCAACATGAAGTATGGAAATCAAGTCACAGAGTAGTATGTACAACAAAGGTGTGCTGTGCAGAATCTGTCAATGTCATTGTAGGGAATCATGTAGAGCCACTGTCATGCATCTCTTGTACTGTACCCTAAAACACATTCCAAGCTGAACTCTGTGTCTCACTCCCTCCACAGATAACCCAGCCATTGCTACCACGGAGAGGATACCAGACACTGTGAGTACCCCCAGAATGAAGGCTCCCGTGAGGACAACATGCCTGGATGTCTGGACAACAAGGAACAACCTTGCCCATCTGGGGCACCTGGTCAGTCAACAACTCCCTGCCTCACACTGCCAACATCAACACCCTCACCCCCAGTGCAACCACATAACAGGTAACCATTTGCCCCCCAACCTGTGTCCCAAGGCCAGTTCAACCTATTGTGTGCCCCACAGCACAGGGACGTGAGTCGATTCTTGACATCCATGACAATGAAGGCCCTGCTAACAATGGGAGTGGGCACACCATGCAGGGGCACAGTCAGCTGGGGGTAGGGTGCATGGGAGGGATGCTGTGGGCCAGAGGATTGGGCCTCAAAGGGAATCTACTGTCCAGGAAACTATCTCCCAAGTCCTGGGGACATACGAAAGTTCCCAGGACAGGATGGGCCAAATTATCACCATGATGGGGGAGAATCAAAGGCTGCAGAGGGAATACCACCAGGAAGTCATGCAGCAGTGGCAGACACATAATCCCACCATGGCTTCCATTGTAGGAGTGCTGAGGGACATCAACACCACCCTGCGTGGTTCCTCAACACACCATCAGCCCCCTTCCACTAGCAACCTAACATCTGGCGCATCTACATCTGCGACAGCTAGTGGAATGGAGACCCTGCCAGGGGAACCACAAACCTCAGACACCCCTCCCTCTGTAGTTGAAGAACCCCCAACAAACGTGGATGTCTACCCAGACATCCGACTGCCAGGAAGTGAACCTGGCCTGATATGTCACGCTTCACGGTTGTGTGCCACTGAGACACCCTGAAAACTGTCCTGAGACATGACTCCATTTCCCCATGGTACCAGGACAATGGACCTGTGCAACCAACTGGTGTACCTGCTACTCTGATAAATCCATCTACCATGACTTAACCCATCACCCCTTTTCACATTTTACCACTTTGATTTTGCCCTTATTCATCATGATATGCACAATAAACGACAACTGAGCACAGCTACTCTATATGTGTCTTTATTAATACCTTAACAATTGCCATGCTTGCCACTTGTGGTAAGTTCATGCCCCCTGCATCAAACAGCCAGTGTAATGGTCCTCAGATGGAGCCTCCCACAGCATGACACATATTACAAAAGAGATTTCACAGGACAGGTGTCTGAGAGTTTGCAATCTATGCCAACACCATAATATAATCAGTATTCCATTCTGCAACTAGAACATAACAGAGAGTATTATCAGAATGGAAGGCATGGTGGCACACCATGCACAAATACAGGTAGCGTAACTCATGCCCATGGTAACCCACCTACAAAGCAGAGGCAGCCAGTATGGACCTACTTATCACCAGGTACAGACTCATCACATACACATAACATAGCTACATGATCACAAATCCCATGCAGCACACATATGACATCACTGAGGACCCAGTACATTGACCATACACAAACTTAGGGCATACAGTATACCTGGAGTAACTCTGACTGCTTTCTCACTTTGCAGTAGTCTGTACCTTGTACATCAACATCAGAATACAAACACAGCTAGGACCCTGGACATCACAAACTACTCCACCCACTGTGTAGCCAGAGGCCACGTTCTATTCTTCACACAAGTGCCACATACTTCAACTGACATGAGGGCAAAGCAGTCACATTTCCACATGTATGAATGAAGTACAAACAAGTTGACACCCCCTGTAACGATATCCAAATTACCTGCTATCTGTCATTAACAACTCTCATGTCTGTCATCTGCTAACATTGACTACTGACAATGAATACCTCAAGCCATAGGTTTGCAGAGGCAAACAGGAAAATGCAATTTCAGTGAGTGGAAGGAAAGGAGGATAGGGGAACGCAAGAAACATCGCTCAATACTGGGTAGTCTATTCCAGAAGTGAAGCTTAGGATCAGATGTAACAAAACACGTTAGAGCTAATCCTCTATAACTGTACACCTTACAATCTATCATTCAGCTCCCCCAACTCACATATAGGCATTGGAGCTCGTTACACCAATACTGATGAAACTAGTCAGAAGGTGTCATGGTAGCCATCCACATCAAAAAGTGCATATGCAACACTTGTAAAGGTCCCCTTCGCATACATGGATGTCAGTGGAAGTACTGATTGATGAGCTCTATCCTAGAGTCAGCTGCTCTTTCTTCCTCCGGCTCTTCATCACATTCAATATCAGCATTACCAGCCACTGGTCCTCCTGCCTCCCCCTCATCTACTATCAGTGGTATCGGAAGTCTCAGGGCTAAATTGTGGAGTATGCAGCAGGCAACAATAATTTGGCACACCTTGTGAGGAAAGTAGAGGAGGGGACCTCCAGATTGGTCCAGGCACCTGAATTTTGCCTTCAGGAGCCCGAATGTTCTCTCAATTACACGCCTTGTCATCCCAGGGGCCTCATTGAAACGAAGATCCCTGGCGTGGATGGGTACCTCACTGGTGTCAACAGCCAAGTCACCTGTGAACACAGTGTATTGGAAAGTGGATTATTGGTTAGGTCAGGTATGTACCTACACTTAGCAAAATAGGCCACTAACCCCCACTAGCTCCAGTCAGGTCTTAATAAATTAATCCCTGCTCAACCCTTGGTAGCTGGGCAACGAGCAACAAGCGTTAACTGAGGAGACAAGTGTGTGAAGCATTTAAAAATCACAAAACAGTAAATAAGTAAAAACCAAAACACAATAAAAATCCAATACCGGATAAGGGGAACCAGAAATATGAATTTTCAAAGAATTATTGTTTTCTAGCGCATAGAACCAACTAGCGCTCAAAGGGGTTAAAAAGGTCACACTGGACAGGGAAAATGTCCAGAGTTCAGGCCACCCATGAGGTAATACTGTTACACTTACTTTCAGAAGTGTTTCTTGATTCAGGAAAGTGGTCCACAGCACCAGCCAAGGGTTCAGAGGCTCTGGTTTGCCTCTTGGGGTCTGGGACTACAACTCCCACAATGCACCTCTTCAACTTATGGAGCTGCTCCAAACGTTTCCATACTTCTGGATGTTCTTCCAAAGGTCCTTTTTGGGTCCATGAAGTGTCCACAACTTGATCCAAGGTTCCAGAAGTTCTGAGTTGCTCCTTGGGGGCTGGGAATACAATTTCCAGAATGCACCTGGTCAGAATCTTCAAATGGCCACTGGACGCTGGTCAGCTGGGCTCTGCTTACAGGACTTGATGCAAGGGACTCTGGGCAGCTCCTTTGTACCTGTAGCAAATAGGGAATTCCTTCTTGAAGCAGTACAAGACAGGCTAAGTCATTTTAGTGGTGAAGCTCAAGTGTGCAGCTGGTGCAGTCCTTCAGAGTGCAGTGTCCAGGTGCAGGTCAGGGGTACAGGAGGGCAGTCCTTCTTCTTCTTTGTCTTGTTTCTTATAGGGATCTGAGCTGTGGGTGCAGCTCTGCCATATTTATCCTTGCTCCTGGGGTAGAAATGATGAGGGCCTGACTGTACAATCACAGGTAGGGTCCTTCCCCCTTTGATGACCACTTCCTGGGAAGTGTGGCAAAAATCAATACCAAGGAACAACATTCTTCAAAACTCCATCATAGCTGAAACTGATTTTTGGAGGCTAGATCTGGCTGAGCCCACATACTGGTGTTGCTAAAAATCCTAAACACACCCCTCTCCTAATCTAATTAAGAGGGCACCTAATTGTCTGGGATTGCAGGAAATGGGGGCGGTCCTGAGCTGCTCCAAATGTCCTTCCCTGCCTTTGAAGATCAGTTTGGCTGAACCCCCCCTCATCCTGTTTCACCATCTGCTGAGGCGGATCTCCTCCCCCAGACATATCCTTTGTGTTCAGCCTAGGCCACTTCACACCTCACTGAGGCAGCCTAGCCAGGCTGTCAGATGCTGGCCAATCAGAGAAGGGCACAACAGAGCTGAGGTTGCTAACTTTCAGGTAGAGTTTTAAAACTCTTTACCTGCACGAATTATGTTAAATCCAACAATGGCAAGTTGCAGGATTAATTATAACAATTAATTTGATGCGAAACCCAAGGTATTTGTCTCTTATGGGGACTTTGTTAATTAAAATAAAGCCTCCCCATTTTAGGCTATGGAGGCCATTTACTACAGTGAAGGAAAAACGAATTTGGCTATTTTACCTCACCAGGGCTTATAAAAGATATTTTATAAGGTCCCTGCTTATAGTTACATGGCACCCCAACCCTAGGGGCACTTAGGGCACACCTTAGGGGTGATGTATATGTGAAGATAAGGTAGTTTAAGACTGTGGAAGTACTTTTAATTCCAAAGTCAAATTTGCATGTAACTTTTATTTAAAAGCAGCCAGCAAGGCAGGCCTGCCCTTAAAATGACCCAGGCACCTCAGCAGTGCACCTATCGGTGCACCACACATGCTGGGGTCCCTAAACCTACATGCCCTACTATATACTAGAGACTTATAGGTAGGTTGACATAGCCAATTATAATTAGCCTAATTTGCATACTCATTTTACACAGAGCACAGGCTCTGGGACTGGTTTGCAGTACCCAGGGCACCCTCAGAGTCAGGAAAACACCAGCAAAAATTGAAAAATGGGGAATAAAAGTTAAGGGGCCTCTGCAATCAGCCCTGTTTTCTCACTCAATGGTAGAACAAAACATAAATAGCTTCAGCTACTGCCTACGATGCGATGACAGGTGATTTAACACTGAAACACACAATACAATGCATACCAAGCAGCCAGGCCCTCCCTGTTTGTAGTCGTGCCATCAGATGTGGGACATTGCTGTGCCGCATTATGTAGGTATCATGCGCTGATCCTGGAAAACGTAGCTGTGACTTGTGAGATGTACTGGTCTGCAGGACACATCACCCTTACGTTGATTGAGTGGTAGTTATTCCTGTTCCTATACACCTGTTCATTGGCACTGGGAGGGACCAGGGCTACATGGGTGCCATCAATGGCTCCTACCACATAAGGAATGTGTCCCATCTCATAAAAGTCTGCCTTCACAAACGCCTAATCTGCTTTTTGGGGGAACCTGATGTCGCTGTCCAGGTGCTTCAACAATGCACACAGTACATACTTCAATACCAGACTGAACATGGGCTGAGACATCCCTGATGTTAAGAGCACAGTATTCTGAAAGGTCTCTGTGGTCAGGAAGTGTAGCATGACAAGGTTTGAATGATTGGAGGTATGCAATAGGGATTGCAAATGGCTGGCATCAGATCTGGCTCCAACTGTGTACATATATCCATGATGGTATGGCAAGTCAGACGATATGTCTGGATGACATGCCTGTCCTCCATGGTTGTCAGGTCAACTAGTGGACGGTACACTGGTGGTTATCTCACTCTCCTCATGGCAGGATAACTATGTTGAGAGGAGAGAATGTACAATGAGTTATGCAGTATGCGCACATCACCACCACATTATATATTATCTGACACCTAACATCTGTAGAGGTGGTGTAGGATTGCTGACATATATAATGCTGAACACAGATGTGTACCACATTAACCCTCATTGCTGAAAATTGCCTTATATGTAAATTGGAATGCACACATGAAACAAATGTCATCGTACATGTGTGGGTGACTTTGCTATCATGGACTCATTACACATATGTTTTGATATCTACACATACCTAGCCGTTTCTATGTACCACAGAGTCACTTTACATTGTTCTCAACATATAGACAGCCTGAACAGGTCATTGTGTAAAGATAGTCACAATATGTTGCACAACCATGAAGGGCCATCATACTGTTACACTGCAAATAAGGGGGATAAGTGAGTGACGCAGATTATTTTGCACATCCACGATTACATGTGGCCAAACTGGCAAGCGCCTGACCTACTGTAGTGGACATTTGGAAGTGACCTCAATCCGCCGGTGGAAGCCATCATGGCGGTAGGTGATCGCAACCACTGTGCTACTTGTCATTGGTTAACATTGCTGCCTTTGACGGACTGAGGCCAATGAGCATGACCGCCAGCGGTGACAGTCATGTATGTGGCGGCTGTGACCGCCATTTTCTGCAATTATGCTCACTTGACTCCTGACACTGTTGCTAGAAAGACCTCCACAATGTGAGCTGCTGTGTACTGCCTCTGGGAGCCATCATGTCACGTCCAGCAAGTGGTAGGGCCTCTACCTTCACCCCCGAAAAGGTCTAAAAGCTAGTAAAGGAGGTCCTACCCATGTATGGACAGCTATATGTGGCACCAAAGGAACAGGTGAGTGCAATGAAAAAGCCATGTGTGATAGGTGTTGTGTGTGACATTTATTCAGGCATGTGAACTGGTGAGTGTGTAGATGCATGGAAATGCCATGTTGTGAAGATGCCTTAGCAGAGAGGATGGGTATGTGTGCCTACCTGCAGTGACCAATCCTATTGGAATGGTGCATGTATACATGCCTTTCTCCTTTTGTCTGTGTCAGGCAACCGCCCACCAGAAGATGGGGATATAGCGTGCCATTGCCAAACATGTGCAGGCCCTGGAGGTCCGCAGCCGGCGGGGCACCCATTGTCTCAGGCAGTGGGACAATTTGAGACACTGGGCCCAGAAGATTGCAGAGGGCCAGCTGGCGATGTCCTCCCAATGAGGGAGGGGTGCGCATTGGACCCTGACCCCCCTAATGGCCCCCATCTTGGGGGTGGCCTACCCTGAGGTGGATGGGTGTTTGAGGGGAGCACAGCAGCCTCAAGAGGGTAAGTACTGACGGTGTCCTTGTACTTCACTCTGTTTCTATGGTGTTTGCAGTCACACTGTAGCAGTTGTGACAATGTTGTAGGTGCTACAGGTATGTAGATTAGTGGAAATACATAGTAACCACATTTCCTGACTATTAGATGTAGCTCTGATGTTTATGGTTTGCTATGTGTATGTTTATTTCACCTGTGTCAAGACATATCTATGACTGAATGTGGAGATGCTCAGATGACAATACCACATGTGTGGGTTCACCCAGCTATTTAATGGTTGTAAGTTGCAGTTTCATCCTACCCATAGAGTATGCCCTGGTCCATCTTTCAGCATTCACGCTCTAGTTGCTCTATTGTGTCTGAGCACTCCCATCTGTCTTGCTCACCTCTATTAACCACTGGGTGCCTGACATAATTTGTAAAGGGGCCATGTAACATTTCTCATGGTACAGGCATTGACTCAATGTGAGGCAGGCCTCTCCATCACTGCACAGAAATGGTCAGGATAAAACGATACATATGGGTCTGTAAATGTATCCCCGTTGTCCCATCTTCTTCATACTATGGGGTATTTGAAGGTAGTAAGGGAAGGCTATTCAACTACGGGTGTCTGATTTTGTCTATTTGTCCTTTACATGCATGCCCATGACATTGCCATAAGGCCAAATCACATTTATCCCAAAGGCTTTGTTCCCTAGGAGATAAGTGGCTAGGCAGTGCAACCCTATGACTATATGCAATGTCCATACAATGTGTGCCAATGTCCTACCAATTAGAGTGGCACATATGTTATTATCTGCCTACATCATGTCTCAATGGTTACTTGGAGTCACAAGTAATAGAGTGGGTCAATCATTAATACCGTCTGCCTAGATGATGTGGACAGTTTGGACAGGATTTGTCCTAGATTGACTTATAATTTAATTGTATGATGGTTTAGCTGTACTACAGGTTTTGCTGTGGGATATATGGTCAATGCAATGGAAGTAATCTAATTCCATGTGTACATCATGTGTTCATATCTTTTCAGTGGGATATGTGTGTTGTGTGCACTTAGGTACAGCTAATCACGTCAGGAAAGGTGTGAGTAGTAAAGCTTCAATCATGTAGTCATGGGGTGGAACTGTAACAGCATGTCAGGTGGTATGATAGGTGCCCTATGAATTTTTCGTGGCTGGCTAATGTTTGGGTATCCGTACACTGCATTCAGTGATTGTCAGTGGATGTCTCATGTGTGCTATGTAGTCCACTGTAACTGCACATGCATGCATGAAGTGATGTGGTGTATCTGTGCACAGTGACTGCAAAGGTTCTCCTGGAATTAGGTGCATGTGGTCAAATAACTATTCTCCAGACATGTATTATACACATCAGATGCCGCCTGTGTGGTAGTGCCTCATGTTGTGGCTATATCAGTGATAGTTTGCATTATGGCATATATGTACAGAGGGTTCAGTCAGGCATGTGATGTGAATGGAAGGTGCTGTGTGGTCTATGAATTGAGTTTATTTATTATCATGGGACATTACTTAATGGCCATGGACTAGTCAGGTGTAGATTGAATAAATGCATGTTATGTTGTGATTAGTAAACTGTTTTAACAACATAATATATGAGTAAGGAGAGTTATGATCCAGATTAGGACTGAATTTCTGCTTCATCATGGGCATGATGAGCATGCTGACATATCTTTTCAGGTGATTTCTTAGAATGCTCCAGTCTTGCTACCACATTTGAATTATGATGTGGTTGAGAGGGTTGAGAGGGTAGCCATGATGGGGTTGATAGGAGTTACATGTTGGGACATAATGGCAGTTATGTGGATTACTAGATGACATAGCCTAGCCAGGAGATGTATAACTACAGTTGTCCTTGATCTAATGTGTGTATGTAAAGAATGTGATGGTCCTCTCTCTCCCTCTCTATTTGTCCCTCCATCTATCTTTATTTGTGAATCAGCATTGGCAGGCGAAGGAGACGTGGCACAGGTGAATGGGGATGCTGCTGGCTACGGGACATGGAGTGTTGATACCACCGACTGCGAGGGACCCAGTGGTGCGGAGGGTGAGGGCAGTGCTACGTGGGGGCCCAGATCTTTCACGTCACCATACCCGGAATCCTCCTCCAGTGGACACTCCCTGGTGGTGGTGGACCCTTCTGGGACCACCCCTGCACCATCATTGTCCACCACCCCACCTTACTACCACCGCCCTCTGCCCATGTCCCTGTCAGCCCTATTGCCCTCAGTGAGGAGGCAATTGACCTCCTGAGGTCGATCTCTGTAGGTCAGTTGACCATCATGAATGCCGTTCAGGGACTGGCAACTGAGGTCCAGCAGAGTAATGAGTTTCTGGTGGGAATTCACGTTGCACTGGCTGGCCTACAGAGATCCTTTCAGGCTCTGAAGCACACTGATGGCAGCCAGTCACCCTTTATCTTCCATCCCCCCCTACACCTTCCTCTTCCCACTCCCAAACCCCTCTTCCCCGTCCGAGCCAAAGCACACAGACAGACAAACATGCATCCACCTCAACTTCCAAGGGTACCTCTGACAAACACAAGCACCACAAGACCCACCACCGGCATGCAAACAGACAACATCCACCTAACTCCTAACCTACCCACAGTCACCACAATAGTAGACCCTCAGACATCCACCCCAATCACCACATCTGCAGCCACCACTACCACAGACACAACTACATGCAGCACATCCACCATACCTGCAGTCACCACCCCAACAAACAGTCACCCATCTACCATGGCATCTCTCAGCACCTTCTTCCCCCCTGCCAAAACACATAAATGACCACACTCACCCACCCAACAGGCACATGCACCCAAGACATCCCCCAAGACACCTCTCACAACCACTCCCTCTCCCTCCACTCTCAAACCCTTTTGCCATGACAATCCCCGTGTGTCTAAGAATTCTTTCTTCTCAGAGTTGAACCTTTTCTATATTCCTCTCCCATCCCGTGTGACTGCCTGAAGATCTTTGTTCTTCCCTGTGTCCAGCCCTTCCACCTTCAAGTGGCCCCCCTGCAGGTACCCATGCCCCTCCCCCGCCAAGAAGTCGACCCCTCCCAAGAGTTCCCAGCCTTCCCCTAAGCCTCAACCTAAGCCTTCCCTCCCAAGCCCAAACCCAAGGATCCACCTCCCAAACCCAAACCCAACTCTCCCACCTCTCCCACATCCCCTGAGGTGCCTGCCTGTCCCCTTGATGCCCCTACCTGTGGAGGTTGGATGGCAGTCAGGAGTCAAGTAGGGGCACTGGAATGTGCCATCTGTGCATGATGCACATATTTTATTGGACTGGCTGATGGCCTACTGATCTTGTACATAGTTATGTATTTATTTTTATATTCATTGCCATACATCAGGGCCAACCAGTTGTTGGTTCCAAGGTTACATTTTTGTCCTGCCTTTCATTCCTTATGGCTGTTTTGGTCTTGCCTACTTTAGTTTGTGTGTGAGTACATTTTGTGTGTGTGTTGATAGTGCTACCAGTTGTTTGTGGCCAGCATGTGTGGGTGTGTGCGTTGCATTTGTCCCTCTTTGATGGCTGTGTATTGTGTCAAGGACATGTATGAGTTAGGGACATGAATTAATGTTGATATTGTGTGAAGTGATTTTGTTGACATGGGTTATTTTGAGTGTTGTGTGCCTTTGTGTGGTTGTACTGTCTGTTTGTTGGTGTGTGTTGATTGTTATGTCTGATCCATTGTGATGTGTGTTGGTGGGATATTGTGTATGGCTTGTTATATGGATGTTTGATTGTGTGTGTTGGTTCTCTGGTGTGTTAGGTTGTGCTGTATGTATGATTTGTCAAGTTGAGGTGTGTATTGTGGATGTATGACGGTCATTTCGAGGTGTTGCGGTTCTGGTGGTGTTGTGTCATTTGGTTGTGTTGTATGTTGTAGTGTTAGACTGGGGCGGTTCTGTGTATATGGGTGTTGGTGTGTTTTTTTTAAAGTGTGTGTGTGCGTTGTCCGTAGTGTGTGCACTATGTATGTGCCTGTATGAATGTGGCTGTGTTCAGGATGTGCTTGTCAGTGTGAGGGTATTTGTGTGTCGCCATCGCCACCCGTTCACAATGGTTATGTTGTATGCGCGTACATGCATTGACATTGTGCAACGGTGTCAGGTAAGTGTGTGCACTCACAGTCGCTGTCGTCGTCGCTGTTGCCGGAGTCGTTAGGCGAACAGGATTAGTGGGAAGATATGTAGCTTAGGTTCCATGATGGCTCAAGATGGGTATGTGTTCCTGAAGGTGAGTGTCTCCTTTTATACAGTTGGTTTCCACCAGGGTTTCTGGGGTTGTGCGACCATGGCGGAAACTTTGGCGGTGTGCAGCCTCATAATCTTTATGGAGGGAACATGATCTACGCCGGCCTGAAGGTGGCTGCCGTCGTCTGACCGCGCTGGCGGTGCCAGAGGTGGATAGGCTGTATTGTGTTGGGAAGACCACCATGGTCATAATTTGGCGGTCTTCTCCGCCAACCTGTTTGCAGCACGACTGCCAATATGCCGGTCATGAGACTGTTGAACTCGTAATGAACCCCTAATGAGGAACCTTTCCTTTTACATGACAACCTAACTAATGAATAATGAATCCTAATATTCTATACAGCACCTTACTAAACTGAAACAATGTAAAACATGGGTGATGGATGGGACCTTCAAAATATTTCCTAAACCATTCACTCAGATATAGATCATACATGGTGAATATCAAAACACAAACATCTCTTTAAAATGTGCTCTACTACTAAATAAACAAAGCAGCACTTACTATGAGATCCTAAACCATATTAAACACAAAACAAATGATTACTGACCCCAAAAAATAATCATAGACTTTGCGCAAGCCATGATTCAAACCATTCTAAAAATTTACCCTCACACAGCCAAACAAGGCGGTGTCTATCATTTTAACCAATGTATCTGGAGGCACACCCAAAAATCTGCACTAAGGACTTGATCACCCGACTAGCGGTGGCGGTCGGACCACTGTGGCGGTCCGACTGCCACATTACGACCCTGGAGGTCGGAGTGCCAGGGGACCGGTCTCTCTGCCAGGATCTCTGATATCGATGGGCTGACAGCAGTCTTGGTTTTAATCAGCCAGGGCGGCTCTGAAGTCAGCACCGCCCTGCTGATTACAACCATGTTCACCGCCAGCCTTTTCATGGCAGTTCAACCGCCTGAAAAAGCTGGTGGAGAACAAGTGCTGGGGCCCACAGGAGTAATCCAAAACTATAAACCATAAAATAGCAAACAAACTATGATTTCAAAATGAACAATCATGAAATCAGAAATAATTACAAGCATGTTATATTTGTATAAATTTAAAATATATTTTCCAAATAAAATTACAATCTCAAAAACATATCAACGCATTTCTACATTTTTTTTAAAGTACAAAAATTATGCAATTGTAGCTGTTTAATTAAAATAATTTCTAAGTTTTATTTTTATGAAATGTTTTCCATTTTTTAAAATCATTAAAAAGATTTTTTTATACCAACGATATTTATCATAATAGAAAAATGTTTGCTAATATTTAAAAAATATATTTTGAAAAAATCGAATTCATAAAGCTGCATATATTCGAAATTATTAACAATATTTTTATTTTATAATATAGATACTGTAAAAAATCTCCCCACCCTTATCCACTAAAATCCAATATCCTGCTGCTAAAGAAAAATATATTTAAAGTATTTCTATTTAATAATACAACTAGATAAATACATTTCAAAATTGTCATGACTAAAAATGGAACTTACTGAAGACACTAAACTAAAAGATATATACAGATACAAAATTACAAAACAATAAATTACATACTAGCACACTAACAAATGATATTACATACAATGATATTTTCTACATTGATATGTTTGCTACAATATTAAAAGCAACACTAGAAAGGATATTTTTACCTTCATATTCCTGTTGACGATATTTTTGATGTCCTAATATCCTTGACATGATATTTTTGTATCATAGTCTAGCAGAAGGGGAATGAGAATTACGGTGGATTTCTCATCAGCACTGCTTAGTATGGCTACTGAGAAATATTCTAAGTGCAGAGCGGTAAACATGTTACATGGAATCTGCTCTCTAAGAGAGTAGGAAAGGAAACCGGCTCGTTTCTTAAGTGCCGCATTTTAATACTCTTTTAGACAGAGAAACTGTACAGTCACTGTTGTCTGACAAAGTTACATTGAGCCATCTAGTAGGAAAATGGAAAATGTTTACCCTACATCTATTGACTAATCCTGTATTATGCCCTACAACTGAAAACAGAAGCACATTCAAAAATATAAACAGCACCTCTGTTCAGCCTGAGGAAGTGACCTTCAATTTTACACAGTTGTAAATTTGCTCTCTCATGAACAGAAAAATGTTTAATTGCTGAACCAGGAAACTTACCAGTGAACCGAGAGATGGAAATGGGATAACACCGATGAAGCAACGGCGGAGCAACATCCTCACGGCATAGAGAGCACAGAGAGCACTTAGTGAGGTTCACAGATAGGAACACGCTACACATGCTGCAGAGTGTTCAGGGGATGGAGAGCCCTCCGTGACTGGGACTCACAACCCCCGAAGACAACAAGCCTTACCAGCCAAGAAGAACTAACATTCACCTTTCAGAAGAAGAGAGAAACACTACTAATATGCTATCAGGACAGACAGAAATCCTCAATTGACACAACATACAAAACCCCGATCGTCAAGACATGCAGCTTCAAAAACCGGAGATACAACCTCAACAACTTGTTCCTGATTGCAACAAGCACAATGTGCATCACAGAAACTAATAAAACAGTAACAAACCCTAAATGCATGCTGCACAGTTACAGATCAGCTACAAAACAAGCAACTGATGAATCAGATGTGATCTCAGCGCATGACCTGGACATTCTTTTCCTAACTGAAACCAGGCAACAATACTGCACTTTCTCATTCCCCCGGGTTTTGCCATCTTACGTCTAGACAGCACATTGAGGCAGGGGGGAGGTCTTGCTATAATTTACAGAAACTCATTAACCTTAAACACACTCTCGCTAGAAGATACATCATTGTTTGAAGTCTTGGGTGCTGAAATCAAGCTTGAAAGAAACTGCCAACTAAATACTCCTTTTATACCATCCACTGGGTAACCACAAGTCTTCCTAGAGCGACTTCTGGAGACAATCACAATCAGTACTACCTTAGTCTTTAATACAATATTATTAGGAGATTTCAACCTGCACTGTAACAATGACGTAGACCCCACAGTGGCTGCATTCAGTAACCTGCTCCGGGACCTCAACATGATTCAAGCCTTCAATGGTCCAACACACAACAAAGGTGCCACACTAGACCTCATCATAGCTAAACCGGGATCAGTAAACATGCTAGACATCACGCCAAAGGACTGGTCAGACCACCATCAAATTCCTTTCCAAATCTCCACACAAATCAAGGGTCAAACAAGAAGGGAAAAATGCGGATGATGGATTACAGACACATAAACAGAACTGGTGGGTCGATGTTAAACCTCTTTGGCACCTCGGACAGGCCAAACATCACTTCAAGAACTGACGCACCTCTACAACAGGAGTATGACCAACATAGTTCAGAAGGCTGTTTCATTATGTCTAAAAAGGCAAAAGAAAAAACCTGCAGTACCGTGGTTCAACCAAAATATATATCAATGAAAGAAGACAACTAAGACTTCTGAAACGACTTTGGAGGAAACACCCAAATATTATCCACCTTGAACAGTTGAGAATGTATAGAATGTCATTCAAAATGGCTATCTTGGAAGCCAAAACAACAACGACCAGATCTCAAATAGACAGAGCAAAGAACAGGCACAGAAAAGACTTTTACATAATAAAACAGCAATCAGGAAAACTTGTAAAATCCACAATTGCAAAAACCTCAACAGACACCTGTAACGCCTTCTCCACTTACTTTAAAAATAAAATCGTAACCATTAGCAACTCTATTCCAAGCCAAGCTAGCACCCAGCCTTAGGAATCCATCAATCCCACTCTCACAGCCAACATGCACCAACTGTCCCAAAAAAACACAGAGCTTTCAGGAACAGTTTCAGATCTCTGTCTGAGAGGGAAATTGAGAAATCCATTAAGGCAATGAAACCTACCACACATTTCAACGATCCCATTCCAGCCTACCTACTGAAAGAGATCCACCAATTTGTTACTCTTTTATGCATGAATGTCGAAAATGCACCTCTCCAATGAGGATCCCTCCTAGATGGCCTGAAGATCGGTCACATATCTCCCCTACTGAAAAAAAACAGGCACTGACCAGAAAGACTTAAACAACTTCTGACCAGTATCCAGTTTGCCTTTCCTGGCTAAATTGACAGACAAATGCACCCAGGATCAGCTATGCAAACACATCAAGAATTTTGACCTATTAGAAAAACACCAATCAGGTTTTAGGTCTGAACACAATACCAAGGTTGCCATTCTAGACATCCTAGAAGATATACAACCATCACTAGATCAAAATTAATCTTGTCTCCTAATGCTTCTAGATTTATCAGTAGCGAACACAGTCAGCCACAAACACCTCAGAGAAACTCTTGAACTCAGAATGGGTCTATCAGGAGCCGTCCTGACCTGGTTCACCTCCTTCTTGCAGAACCAACACCAAAGAGCCAAAATAGGTATCACCCTATCGGATGTCTCAGACATCGACAGGGGCATCCCACAAGGTTTTACAGTTTCACCCACTCCCTTCAATCTGTATGTGGAACCAGTCACTGAAATCCTTATGCATTCAAAAAACTCAAACCACATGTATGCTGATGATAATCAGCTCTACATCAAACTCTCCTCTCAAGAGGATTTCCAGAGACTGGATGACACTCTGAGGATAACACAGGACTGGCTTGCACACAACCACTTAAACTAAATTAGATGAAAAACATTTTTTTTTTTTTTGCCCCACCCCTTAGATCACAACAACCACAACTGTACTTTCTCAACATCAAATTGCTAAACTGCACCCTAACGATTTCAGACTCGTTGAAATCACTCGGTATCACAGTAGACTCAAATCTCAACATGGAAGCTCAAATACACGCTGCAACTGGAAGCGCTAACCTACATTTGTTTTGATTTCATTTCATTTGGTATTCCTAAAGCACACAATTACCCAAAGGGTGTCATCTGCACCTTCTAAGAAGACTGAAACCTTTAATACCGCTATGAGGCTTCACTCAAAACAGTGGTGCAATCTCTAGTGCTCTCAAGACTGGACTATTGGAATCCCACACACATAAGTATACCTAAAGTCAGCCTCGCCCGAATGAAAGCTACAATAAATGCAGCAGCAAGACCTGCACACGTCATTGTGATTGCATTTCCCTATCACTTTGAGCTCTCTACTGACTCCCAGTTGAAGCTAGGATCCAACCAAAGGTGGCATGCATAACAGACAAAGCTCTACACAATTCTAGTCCTAAATCCTTGGCGAATAGGATCAAGCTTTCAGGCGGCAGAAAGGATTATAGAAGTGCTAAATCCCTCATACTAGAACCACCCAGATTTGAAAAAAGGAAAACTCAAGGCTGCACTTTCACCGAATCTGCTCCAAATGTTTGGAACTCCCTACCACCATCAACAGGAGCCATTACCTCAGTCAGGCCTTTCAAGAGGGAAGTAAAAGCTGTACTACTAGAAAAACGTGTGTGAAGTATTTTGAATCTGTCATTTCACCCTATTTGATTTTGTAGCCTATTGTGTTATACCTTGCTCTGAAAATGTTATGTACAGCACAGCTTAAGCGACAGGTGTTCTTAATGTACTGCAATCCTCATCAGCGCTCTTTGTTAAGTGCTCTGATACTGTGATGGTCATGTTCGCGCTTTATAAATCTCATAAATACATACATTTTAAAAAGTACAATACAAGCAAAACCATATAGGAAACAGATTTCTGAACATTAAATGAAATCTGAAGGTCACATTTGAGGCTCCTCAGTGCACAGAGAAAGAAAGACAAGTCAGTATCAGGCTGGACCTTGCAAGCGTTTCAAAGTGCAAGTGTGACACAAGAAGGGCTACTTTTGTCAACCCTAAACATTCTATTATATTAAACACACTATAAACGTTGTATTTGTGACTCTCTAGCATGAATAAAAGCATAGAATTATTTTTCGTGGAATTTTCATCCACACTATAATACAGATTAATTTTTCGCTTCTTCGAAAAAACAAAGAGAAATAACATAGACAGAAATGTTTGGTGCTTTATCCGTCTAACAAAGAGGTTTAGTCCCTTTCAAAAACTTTCATTGCATGTTTTAGAGGCAGAATGAAACGAAAAGCCCACAGCTGTCAAGAGGCCCAACACCACAGGTGACACTTTCAGTCAGTTAGGGATTTATTGGTTTTAGTAGTTTTGCTTTTCTTATTTGACATATTGGCTTGGAATGGCAACAATCAAAGGGTTGTTGGCTAAATAGTCAGGACTGGCTTGGAACCACTTCAAACCTGGTGACCTATTTTGAATAAGTTGCCTGCTCCAGCTGCATCATTCATAAAAACAAACATTGGCAATTGCCATATTTTGTCTTTTTGTATGTCTATCTCTGCAACCACACCACCATTTGCCAAGTGTAGTTGTCCCATGCTGTATACTGCCTTACATGTCTCGATCAGCCTCATTTGGCTACTTGTGTATGGGAAGAGCAGCCTCGTATTTTGGAGCACCACATACAGGACAGGCAGGTGAGCTCCCTGTGATCCTCTGCTCTATACAGGTACTTTGGTTATCTGATTGTTTTCACAATAAGGCCTTCCACATTCCTTTGATTTGGATCCTGGTTTTATGATGAAGTGGTAGTGCATGTAGAAAAGCCCCAGATTGAGGCTCCTTTCTATGGTCCAGCATGGCCCCAGTCCTGCCTTCAACCTCAGTTTTTAGCACCTTCCCCATCTTGTAAGAGACCACACACCAGCCTATGATGAGTTAGGAAAAGGTAGTCGTAGGAGACATGATCAAACCCTCCCCTGTACATGTGTGTATTATCCTCTCTTCTCACATAATTTGTAGAGGTTTCCTTGAATCTATCACTTGCTAGCCCGGGTCTCTCTCCTGAGCGTCATTCAGCCCCCCTGTCTTCAGCTGTGCTAGTAGCCTACTTTATACAGGTCCTTGGCCATGGGTTAGGTGTTTGTGTAAGAAATTGGATAACTAGTTAAGAGGGGTGGAAGCCCTACTGAAATAGTAAACACAATCCTTGTTAGGGTGAACCCCAAAAGTAACTAATTAAACCTGTGGTTAACCCTCTGTGAGCTTTTCAGAAAAACAGTCAGGCTTAACTTAGAGGCAATGTGTAAAGTACTTATTCAGCACTCAAACACAAATAAAGCAAAATCACAACACAAGAATATTCACAAACCAATTTAGAAAACTAGAGGATATTTTAATAAATACAATTACACCAATATAGAAATCATTCAGTCAGTAGAACCAGGGTTATGAGTTTTTTAAGGTTTCTGGTGAAAATAGCACCCAAAGCACAAAGTGCCATCTGCAGTTATCTGGTTGCGCTGGACTAGGACAAAGTCACAAGTTCAAACAGGCCACACTGGAGCATGAGCCAGGTGCAGGACCAAGTTCAACCCACTGGGAATTGTAACTTCTTGTCCTTGGTGCATGTCCTGCCTTGGTCTGCACCATGCTGCTTCAGTTCTGGTGAAGCTGCCAGTCTGCGAGGTGGTACAATGTGAGGTCCTGCGTCAGCCTCCGCCACGGAGCTAAGTGTTGCAATGCAAGGTCTCACTTCACATTCACCATGCTGCGTTGGTTCAAGTGAAGCTGCTGGTCAGGAGTTGTGAGGTGCTGTTGAGTGAGGTCCTGTGTCAGTCTGCACCGCACTGTGTCAGTTCCAGTGAAATCTTCAGTTGTGCATGGAGGAGTATACTCTGAATCCAGCGAAGGGTTCAGGACTGGGAAGACAGCAGGTGGGGGAAGGAGGATAGGACTCCCTCCCAAAGAAGCCAGCAGAGGGACTCAGGACAGGTCCAGTGGGTCTGATCAGCTGTAAGATCGGAAGGACCTCTGGAAGCTTGTTGTGTCCCTGTCAGCCAACTGATCTCTGGAGTCACTTCTGAGGAGCTCAGGTTCTAGGCAACAAGCTCCAGTCTTACTTCTTCAGACAGCAATTCCTGCCGCCTTCTGACTCTTGTACAGGTCCACGAGAGATTTTTTTATCCCCCAGTGTCAGTCGGCGGACACCCCCTTTGTCTAACCTTCCCCTTTCATTGGTTTGGTTCCAAACTGCCTAGGGTAACAAAGGGCAGGCAGGCCTAGGTGTGAGTTGAATTTGTCAGTGGTAGGGCACATATCTTTAAAAGTCAGGTAGGCAAGCCTTGAGGCTACTCTTTGAAGCTCAGGAAGGGCTGAGTACAAACCACCAGGGCATCTTGCTTGGGAGAGAAACACCCTGTCCCACACTCAAGGAATACATAAAACACTACCGGAGAGCCATTCACAGTCATGTGACGCTGGACAGTGGCTAATAGGCACATTTGGTTTAGTCAGAAAAATGCCTACTTTCTAAAAGTGGCATTTTCAGAATAGTAACTTTAAACCGGACTTGAGAGATGAATTTAACAATCTGTTCTAAAACTGAAGTTACTAGTTATTACATGAAATACCATTTATTAGTCTGTGGGACACATAGCTTTACAACAGTGAAATATGAAAGTAGGAATTTTTCACTGTCAAGACGTGTAAAACCTAAATATGTCATGTTATGTGTATTGTTATATCGTCATGTCACCCATGGGGTCTTTCCCGGTCTGTGGGACTTGCCTTGAGAGGTCTACTTAAACAGCCAGCTCTTCAGCTTCTTGCAAAAATCAGGAAGTGACGAGGAGGTCCTAATGTGGAGTAGGAGGTTGTTCCATGCTTTGGAAGCGACATGTGAGAAGGCAAAACCTCCTGACCTGCATTTGCATATGTGTGGTACGTGAGCCAGTGAGAGTCTGGTTGAGTGCACAAGCTAGGAGGGTTGGTAGAAGTGCATGTGGTTGTTCATTTTGTCTGGGCTCCTGTTGTGTAGTGCTTTGTATGCATGAGAGAGTAACTTGAATTGTGAAAGCTGTTGTATAGGGAGCCAGCATAGCTGTCTTAGCTAGGGTATGATGAGATTGTCATCAGAGGTTTAGGACCAGACTGGCTGCTTCGTGTTTAAGTCTTTTTGTGAGTTGGTTGGTGATTCCTGCATGGAGGGTGTTCCGGTAGTCTAGTTTTCTGGTGATGGGGACCTGGGTGATGGTTTTCCTGGTGTTGTTAGGTAGCCACTTGAATATGTTTGTCAGCATCTTCAGTGAGGAAGCAGGCTGATGTGACTGCGTTTATTTAGTCAGACATGTTCAGCTTGTTGTTAATGTGGATCCTGAGATTTCTTGCTTATGAGCTAGGGGTGGGTCCTGGGTCTGTAGACAGCCAGGTTGAGTCCTACAGTGAGATATTCTTTCTAGCAATTACTACTTCGGTCTTGTGTGAGTTGAGTTTGAGACAACTGGACTTTATCCATGTGGCCACATTAGTCATGCACAAGTTGCAGTTGTTCTTGCTGTTGGGTGTTTTCTTCGTAAGGGGCAAAATCAGCTTTGTGTCATCGACGTTTGTGAGTATATCTTTGTTGGGTATGCAGATGACATCTGCCAGATTATGCCATCTGTGCACCTACCCTTCCAATTGGTGCCATCCCAGTCCTGGACTCTTGGAAGTGGCCTAAGATGCTCCACCAGCCTCTGTGAATCCAGCGGAATCAAGACATCTCTTTCTCTGCAAGGCGCAACCCTGAGAAGATCTGATGCATTGCCACTGCTGTGTGGCCTAGGCCCGTCACAAATACCTGCATCACCTCTGTAGCCTCTTCAGAACTTCGGCTGGGTGAAGCATACTTGGCGCAGGCCCTCGCTTCCGTCGTTGGTGGCAGCCTCACAGCTCCATGGAATAAATGCATGGTCCCAACTGTGCAACTCATCCTCGATTCCAGACTTCGTATTGCAAGCCCTCGTGGACAGGATTTTCAACTATGATGCAGGACCTTGTATCACAGCCTCACTGCACCTCAGAACTGGCACACTGCTTTGGCTGCATAAAGCATCTTTGGTGCAGATTCGTGCAATGCTCCACAAACCAGGATTTACAATACTTTGTTTAGCAGGGTCAACTGTGTCCCTCTAGCTGGGCCATGCTCCATCGCGGTCGCCTGAACTTGCGACTGTACCGATCTGGTATGGACAGTTATCCATAGTTGGTGCTTTGTCCTTTATGGTGCTAGTTACACTAAAATCTTTAAAATTGCTAATTTCAGGTTTTACAGATTGAATTTTTGTTGTTTTGATCTTGTTTTATTTATTTGAAGTACCTCTATTCTTCTAAGGTGGTGTGGGATCCTTTTTGAGTGGTGTTTCGCACTTTAATACTGTTTGAAGTATGCCATGCTACCAGAGGATGTCTGAGCAGGACTCACACCCCAGTCAACCACCATCTCAATTTCTATCATGTGTCTCAGCAAACAAATCGAGAAGGCAAAAATAATCTTAGTTACAGGTTTGGACACTGTACTTGACTATAGTCATTGTAGAGGGGGACTAAGAAATAAGGAGTAGGATCAGTAGAAGGAAGATGACAACAAATAGAATTAGGGCCACCAGGAAGGGTAGGACAACCAGACCCACGAGGACAAGGAAAAGAGGAACTATGTCCAGGGGACCTAATCTACAAGGACAAGGGTTATCAATGTCAGAGGGGACCTGGGCAATAATAGACAATGAGGATCAGGACAAGTATAAATAGGACTAGAAGTACCAAGACCAGTTACAGAAGGATCAGGAGGATCTGGACACAGGGTACAAAAGCCCAAAGGAACAGAAGGGCCAAGGGTAGAAAGGTTAGAAGGCCCTGGACCATAACAACAGGGAGGGGTAAGAGAGCCCTGAGCACTCAGATCATGGCCAGAGAGACAAGGACAATCAGGGTCAGGAGTAGCAGATCCAGGAACAGACCAAAAGAGGACCTGCACCAGAAAGCCAATAGAAAAAAGGGCCGGAGACAGGAAGGCCATAGACACACAGATCATATCAAGAAGGACCAAGGAGCCAGAAGTGAATAGAACAGGACCAGGAAGATCACAACCAGAGGGACCGGGGCTAGCAAGACCAGGGACTCTATATTAGAATGACCAGGTGGGATAGAAAGGTCCAGAAAGTCTAGGACCAGTGGGACCAGTATCACAAGGTCCATGAGGGTCGGACTCAGGGGGGATCCTAAACCAAGATGACCAGGACTTAATGAACCAAGTTTATATACAACTTGGGAACTAGAAGGACCAGTGCCAGAGGGATGAGGAGGACCAGACCTAGGAGGACCATTACAAGGAGGACCATGATAGAGGGAACCAGGTTCAGCTGGACAAGAACAAGTTGTAACAGGCAACCCAGAAGAGCAGGAGGACTACAAAGGACTAGAAAAGGGCAGGAAGACTAGGGGACTAGGAGGCCTAGGGACATCAAGGCCAGTGGCACAATGACTAGAAGACCTTATACATGAGGACTGGACAAAGGAATACCAAAGCTAAGACCAGTACTAAATAGACCAGGAGAACAAGAAGCAGAAGGACTAGAAAAGGTAAACCAAGGAAATAGATAAACTAGGGGAACAGGACCAGGAGGAGTGATGGAGAAGAATTAAAATTAAAGTGAGGGGATAAAAAGGTCCAGGACCAGCAGCTTGTGAAACAGGAGACCTAGGTTCCAAAGGACTAGGTGCAGGGGTGTATGGGGGGAAAGATGACCAGAAAGATCAGAAAGTACAGGGCCTGGAAGTTTTAAGGCTGATATGAACCAGAAGTGAAGGAACACCAGAACTAGGAAAGGCTAGGATGATATGTGATTGGCCAGGGCAGGTTATTGCAGAACCATGAGGGAAAGGTGCCAGAAGACTAGGGCCAGGAGGATAAGGACCAGTTTGAGGAGGACCATGAATATCATGACCAGAAGGGTATTGACCAATAGTAGCAGAAAGGACAAGGACTAGGAAGACCAAGGTGCCAAGTACTAAGGGCATCCGGAAATCAGAGCAAGTAGGACTAGATAAAGTAAAAGGATCAAGACTTAGCATTCTGGAAATAGGGATAGGAGGGCCATGAAGATCAGGACTTAGGGGACCAGGGTTCAGATTACCAAGTGGGGCAGGACAAGGGGGCTGGACAGTAGTGGCCAGAAGGACCAAAATCAAATTCACCAGGCCTCAGGCTGACCCGAATAAGGAGAACCTGGATCAAGATGGCCAGGATCAATGACTGTGGCACCAGTAGGACTAAGAAGACTAAGGACTAAGATGACAAGGAACAGATCCACAGGGGTCAGGACAACCTAAACCATAGGGCAACAATCAAGAGGACCAGAACACAAGAGGCCAGATGGACCTGTGGTACCAGGGGCATTCAGGATAAAAAAAAACAGGGCAAGGCAACCAGGCCCAAGAGGACCAGAAAGGAACAGAGCCAAATGGATCAAGACAGGGGGAACCATGGAGGGCTAGGATCGCCAAAAGGCAAGGACATTGGGACAAGGATGGCCAGTCCAACCAGGACCAAGGAGGCCAAGGCCCAGTTGGTTACTGAACCAGATCCATGAGAACTAAGCCAAGGAGAAACCAACTGTAAGGACCATGATCAAAAGGATCAGGGACAATGGGGATATAATCTCTAGAAGGGAACAGACAATGAATAGTAAGAATAGTATAATCATGGCCAGGAGAGCCAGGGATGTAAGACCAGAATCACAGGCAACCAGAGCCAGAAGGAAAAGTTCTAAAAGAACCAGGAAACAAAGGTCTAGGGGGACCAGTAAGATCAGGACAAAGAGGATTAGGACCTTGAGCACCCGGATCAGGAGGACCATGGTGAGGAGGAATAGGAGAATCAGAAATATCAGGACCAGGATGACCACACCCTTAAGGGCCAGGCCACTGTGATAGGAGCAAGATGGTCAGGAAGATCAGGAACCGGATGGTCAGGCCCAATGCGACCAGAGCAAAGAGCATGATCTGTTGGTGTAGAAGCACTATGGCAAATAGAAGGAGAATCAGGGTAAAATCCTGGAAGATGAGGAAGATTAGTTGCATGAGAATTAGGGCTAATAGGACCAGGGACGCAAGGAAGATGCTGGAATGAGTACAAAGAATACCAGTATGACCAGAACTAGATTAACCAGAACCAGATCAAAGAGGATTAGAAGAACCAGCACTACGAGGATCAAGAAAAGTACAAGGGAGACCATAACTATAGGACTAGGGTCCAGAGTACCAAGTGTTTCAGAAAGACCAGGACCTGGGGGTAGCAGTACCAAAGTGATGATGAGCAAGAGGACCAGAGCAGTAGAGCCAGGAAGACTCCTAAACTGTCTTGAATGTTCAGATGGACCAAGACCAAAATGATAAGGCTCAGAAGGACCCAAACAAGGAGAACCAGAACCAAGAGAACCCAGACCATTGGATGCTGTGCCAGGAGGATCATGAGGGCAAGGCATAAAACCAAAAAAACCAGGATGATTCAAACCAGGAAGACAACGACTAAGAGGTCAAGGGCTAAGAGGACCAAGAAACAAGAGACCAGATGGAACAAAGGGACCAGCAGAACAAGGAACTGATGTACTAAGAATCACATGAGCAGGACCAGAATGGCCAGGTAAAAGGAACAAGGGAAAGAGGTATGGGAGGACCAGGATAACTTGGCGGGCAACAAAGACCCCAAAAAGAGGACCAGAAACAAAAGGATTGATGTGTGTGGGCACAAAACCAGGAAGAGAACACAAACTGTGTGGGCCAGGAATGGGAAGACCGGTGTTAGGCAAACTAGACAGAGTGAGGAAGATAGGAGGACAGGGTCTGGAGAAGCAGAACGAGATGGCCAGGCAACCAGAGCCAGCAGGACAAGAACTAAGAGGACCAAGTCATGGAGGACCAGTGGGACCACAACCAATGGTTAAACAAAGACCAACTCACAGAAATCCAAGAGTGTCGGGCTTGGCATAGCAGGAAAAGGATGACCAGGACCAGGAGTTTGATAAAGTAGGGGTCATTGGGGACAGTCTTTACATCGTCGCCCCTATTTTGGGTAAAACATAGTTATTAGGGACTCGAAAAAAAGTAATGGATGGAAACTGTTCTAGTATCTATCAAGGAGTACCCCCAGTATGTGTGTTACATTTAGAAATGCCCTGCATATGTGAGAACAATAAATGTGAAGATAGGAAGTGCTTCATGCAAGCAGCCACCATAGAGCAATTGGAAGGTTCTCACTCATCAGAAACTTTCCTATCTATAATGAGGAACCAACACCCAAACAAGATCAGAAGAATATTGCTTTTTAAATGTAGGATGGACTTTTTTGAGACTATGCAAAAAATCCACCTCCATACGTTTTTAGATATGTGAAAGTCTAAGTGCATCGACCAATGGGATGCATTTTGCATGACAGAATGGAGAGCACATACAGCTTCCCTAGACTGTGGAAGTGTATTGACTGCATCCCCGTGGTTGGAGGATGGAAACGCAGACACAGAAGTCAGAGGGGATAGGTAAAAGACTAGGCCTGGGTGAAAAATTCCACTCCGCTCACATAGTTTGCGGAATTCGGCTACTCCGTGTTCCACAAAGAACGCAGAGTTACCAGTAGACTCTGACACAGAAATTCTGTGAGGTCCTTGTTAGCAAAATGTCTGCTGATCATTTTTTCCTGAGCAATGGCATAGGGTGTATATAAGGAGTGAAGAGGTTTCCCTTGTTAAAGGTGATGAAGGTTCTGTGCCGAGCTCCCCTATTGTCTATGCCTGATGACTGCTCGGGAAGGCTGAAGACAGCAAGGTGCTGAGTTCTCACACTTCATTTTGTCCTTGTTTTGGTGCTCCTGTTTGGAGCCAGCAATATTACTACTTCTGAGAGAGCCATCATTTAGCTGACCTACAGCTAGAAAGCTACATTTAATAGTGAATCACCACAAATCAGTTCGGAAACCTTAACTCTGGATCCATTTCCCCATCTGGAAAATGAGCATAAAAATGGAACCGTGAATGATCTCCCATAGGTTACAAGAATGGAGGTAACAAAATGCCTATTTATTCAGGGTTTTATTCCTTACACTATATGTCAATATAAGTAATAAACTCAATGAATAAAATATGTCTGTGACATTTTTTTTCTTCTGTGTCTTTGATGGCTATATATCTTTTTCTGATTTACTGGAAATGTTCATGTGTATTCCAATGACCTTCAGTACCATAAATCATAGTTCCATTGCTTTGCCTGTGGCTCCTTCATGGGGTACTTCTTGTGAGAGCCAAGTAAAGTAGGGGTCATTGGAGGACAGACCTTGCATTGTCCACCCCATTTTGGGTAAAACTAGGCTATAAGGGACAGGAACAAAAGTAGTGACCCTGACACCATGGCAGAATCTCCCAGCGTGTGGGGGCATTCGTTTTTATTACATCTTTGGAAGTTTGTATTTGAAAACCTGTGGTTTGCATCAACTGTGTGATGCCTTTATCGATAGGAATGCTGAGTCATACCATGTCTAGTCACCTGCAAGCATGGATTGCAATGGTTGACATCCCTGCATTAAAAACTTGAATGGAACAGGACAAAGGGGGGCAGGATAACAAGAGGCAGGATGACCAAGTCGGGGAAGCTGACAGGATAGCCTAAACAAGAAGAGTCAAGACTAAGGGTCTGAGTACGAGTTTGGTGGTCCAAGGACCGCCATGTTGGCAGCCCGACCGCCAATGGACTGGTGGAGTGGACCCCCGTATTATAAGTTTGGCGGTCGTAGAAATAGAAGACTGCTAGCTCTCCACCCCCCACTGCCAGGCAGCACGGACCTCCACGGTCAACCGGAAGCACAAACCGGCCGGCGGAGTCCATATTTCCATCAGCCACATTATGAGGTTGCACATTGCCAATGTGATCATGGCAGTCCGACAACCACAATAAAATGAAGAACTCATCTGCAGACAGCTACAGATGTCCGGAGCTGCCATGGAGCCCTTTGAAAATGTCATGCCGCTGCTCCTGCTCGCCAAAAGACAACAAAATCAATGCCCCTGTGGGGGACAGCAACCATAAGTACACACACCTACCTGTAACATTAACCCTTTAAAAACAGCACGCTGAACAGGGGGAACGCCACTGGCAGCAGCTACACATTTTATACAACACACAGTCACTGGCATCAACACACACACAAAACGCACCCTTCGGCCAGCACACACACACTGCACGGAAACAATACACAATTACACACTGCCACACAGCTCAGGCACAGGGACACTGAAGGCCACACAACATTCTCACACACAGCAACAACAACACAACTATATACAAATAACATACACACCCTCCCACCCAACGCTGGCCTGGGACTGTCCACACATACAACACATATCTATTAACGTGCCATGGTACACATACAACACTACCATGAAACAGCTCTCCAATGGACACACACATCACACACATCAGACCACGATTGAAGCACAATGGCATTCACAATACACAGAGAGACAAATGGACTAAATACACAAAGCGAACTGTAGTATTTGTTTCTTAAGATATTGTTTATTTATTAAGTGTACTGGTAATGGTATGTTCCATCCTCCCCTGCCCTGGCACAATGTTATATCTTGGAATGTGAAGGGATTCTTGAGAGAGCAGTTGGAGTAGAGAGGTGGCTGTGCCAGGTGTGGCTGGAGTTCCTGGATACTATTCCTGTAAATAAATAAGTGAGTTATTCCTACAGGATTTCCTGATCTTCTTATTTTTATGATACAAAGAATACCACAATTTGGCGACGACCTGGGGATCTTTGGACTCTTTGTTGCCCAGGAACTTCAACACATCGTTTGATTTTAAAACGGTTTGTTTTTTTGGATAAGAAAGGTACTGTTACTTTTGGTTTATTCCTTGTTCCGTCTCTCTCATCTTGTTCGCAAAGTTAAACACTTCGTATATGTTTTGTTTGGATTAAAAATACCTCTTCGGAGACGGACACGGACTCAGTTGTTTTGTTGCCAAGCAACGTATAAGACCCTCGAGCTGCCTCGCGTCTTTGATTTCCTTGTGTTTACACTTGGAAATCGGACTCAGCTGTTGTATTGCCAAGTAACGTACTGTGCCATTGAAGCCTTGAGCTGCCTCGCGCTTTTGATTTTCTCGTGTTTCACGTGGAATGTCATAGCGTTTCGTTGTAACATTATTTCTTTGATCTTGGCCCAGCTTGGCTCGCGTTTCTTGCTTGGAAAGTATAGCGTTTTACGTTAATCTACTTGTCTTGGTGCTGGGTTTTTTTCTTTTCCTCACGCTTCTTATTTAGCAATTATAGAGCGTTTTGAGAATCTCACTCCAAGGAATACTGTTGCCCTAGAAATTGTTTTTTTTTACATTTCAAGTACTACAGTGCCATGGAATATCATTTGGTTCGTGCTGTACATTTCAAGTGCATCAAGCATTAGAAATTGTTTTTCATCAAGATTTTCATTGTTGGCACTTTATTGAACCATTTGTGGGGCACAATAGAAAGTTAAATTTGCTATTCAATTAATAAAGAAAATTTTAAGGACAGATTTCTTCAGTTATGTAAAATATTTCTCCTCCTCCGTTTTTTCTATCGGTCCCTGGAGAACCACCAATTCCATGGAACAAATGGAAAAAAGTGTTTTTAACCTACCTCCGTGTTTGTGGCAGCAATTTATCAGCGGAGAGGAAAGCATCTCTTCTTCAACACTGTCTTGGAGCGGAAGGGCAAGAGATTTTAGAAACTTTACCTTCAATCTCTTCTTCTGATGGCGCAGAAGGAGATTTTACTGGTAATGAATTGGAGATCTGCTTGCTTAAATTGGATAAACATTATTTACCTAAGGTTTCTATTGTTCTACAGAGATATTACTTTGGAAAGTGCAAGCAGAATGACGATGAAACTGTTGAAGAATTTGTGACGAATTTACGAAAGTTAGCAGCTCAGTGCAATTTTGCTGGAACACTTGAAGAACGTATTCGTGATCAACTAATGCTGGAATGCAAGAGTGACAAGATTAGGGAAGCATTATGGTCGAAAAATGATCCTACTTTGGAGGAAGTTTTGGCAATTGCAAAACAGGTTGAGCACTCAGAAATGTGCATGGATGATCTAAAGAAATCTAAGGGGATGTTAACTACTGTTCAATCTCTGACTTATAAGACTAAAGAACTTAAGAAATCCAAGTTAAATTGTTTTAGGTGTGGGTCTGTTTCTCATTTGGTCAACTGCAAAGAATGTCCAGCTGTTGGTGTGATATGCAACAAATGCAAGAAGAAGGGACACTTTGCTAAGTATTGTAGGTCTGGGACTAAACTTAAAATGAAAGTTAGTGAAGTTGAATGTGATGATAATAACCATGACTTCATTTTACAGGTGATCAATGATGTCAATTGTGTTTCTAAGGGGTTTTGTGATTATCCATCTGATTTTGTGGATGTGAATGGTGTGAGGATACAAATGATGATGGACTCAGGAGCAAAACTAACTTTAGTTTCTGTCACAGATTTTGAAAAATTATTTCAAGGAAATGTGTCTCTAGAAAGTCCAGATGTTACGCCTTATGGTTATGGTGGAAAACCTATTGATTTAAAGGGATATTTTAATGCTTCAATAGTGTTTAAAGGAAACAAAATTGATGGGAAGGTTTATGTTCCAGTTGTAGGAGACACTATCTTAAGTTGGCCACATCAGAAATTATTAGGTATCACTCTTAATCCAAATGGGGTACCTCAAGTTCAAGTACAAAAAGTGTGTGATTTTGGGGAAGTGTTGATGAATGAATTTCCAAATGTTTTTAGTTCTAATGTGGGATGTATTAAAGGTTATAAGCATCGCATAGTGTTAAGAGATGGAGCTTTACCTGTTGCATGTAAAGCTAGGAACATTCCTTTTAGTTTGAGAGATAAAGTTAAGAGTGAGATTCAGAATTTGAAGTCTCAAGGAATAATTGAAGATGTGGAAGCTGCCCAATGGATTGCGCCTATAGTCGTAGCTTTAAAAAAAAATGGTGATATCAGGTTGTGTGTGGATTTGCGCAATTTGAACAAAGCGGTTATTGAGGATAGATTTCCATTACCTAACATCACAGAAATGGTAGGGTCTTTAGGTAAGGCAAAGTATTTTACTACTCTAGATTTAAGTTCTGCCTATCATCAGGTGCAGTTATGTGAGCAATCCAAATTGTTAACATCTTTTATAACCCCTTTTGGGGTGTATAAGTTTAACCGGATGCCTTTTGGTCTTTGCTCAGCAGCATCTGTTTTTCAAAGAATCATGTCTGATATATTGGGAAATACGGCTAATGTGAAGTTTTTCCAGGATGATGTGCTAATCTATACGGACACATTGGAACAACACAAAGAGAGAGTGAGAGCAGTTTTGAAGATTTTTGAAACTAAAGGAATAACTCTTAAAAGTGATAAATGTAAATTTTTTAGGTCTGATATTACGTATCTAGGTCATATAATTTCTGGTAGTGGTGTGAAACCTAAGGATGATTTGGTGAAGACTATAATCAATTTGTCTACACCTAAGAAGAGAGAAGATGTTCAAGTCTTTCTTGGGATGGCTGAGTATTATGCAAGATGTATTCCCAACTTTGCTAGGAGATCTGACTCCATTAGAAGGTTACTTAGAAAAGGTGGGATGTTTGATTGGTCTGAAGACTGTCAAAATGAATTTTTGGATCTTAAACAGGGTTTATCTTCTGCTCAATCTTTAAGTAGTTTTCTTCCGAGTTTGCCGTGTTGCATTATAACTGATGCTTCAGACAAAGGCTTAGGTTGTGTTCTTAAACAGGTGGTTGATGAAAAAGAGAGTATAATTGCTTTTGCTTCACGTGGATTGCGAGATGCTGAACATAGGTACTCTACCATAGAGAAAGAAGCGTTGGCAATATATTGGGCTATTAAGAAATTTAAACAGTTTCTTTGGGGAAGAAGTTTCACATGTCAAACTGATCATAAACCCTTGTGAGAAATTTTTGAGAAAAAAGGTTTAGACAATGTTTCTTCTAGAATCTGTAAGTGGGTTGTAGGATTACAAGATTTTCACTTCTCAATTAAGTATGTCCCTGGATGTGAAAACAAAACTGCTGATTGTCTATCCAGATTGGGAGTTGAGAATTTGGATGTTGGAGAGAAAGATGATTCTTGGTGGATTGATGATGAGGTCAGGGTATGCAGTGTGACGGATGGTTGTATATCTGAAGATGAATGGTTGCATGAATTGAACGAGGATAAAGAATTATTAGAGATCAGGGATTTGTTGTTGTCTGGGATGAGTTGGATAGATTCAGAAAGTAAAAATATGTCATTTAAGAAAATTTGGGATGAACTTTCTGTTCAGAATGGAGTAGTTTTGAGAGGTTCCAAGTTGATTCCTCCTCTTAAGCTTCGACAACGTTTAGTTGACCTGGCTCATTCTGGTCACCATGGAATATGTAAGACTAAAGAAAGAATGCGTGGTGTATATTGGTGGCCTGGTATGGATCTAGTGTTGGAGAGAAAGGTCAGAGACTGTGTTGAGTGTAAAATTACAGATAAGTCCTTGAAGGTCAGGACACAACCCATGGAGTTGAAAGAGATTCCTAAGGAAGTTTGGGAAGAGGTTTGCATTGATATAATGGGGCCTATTAGTTGCGGAAGTGTTGCTAAATATGTTGTGGTACTGATGGATGGTTTGTCACGTTGGCCAGAAGTGTTAATAACTTCAGAAATAACGTCTTTGGTTGTCATTAAATTTCTTTCTAAAGTATTTGCAAGGGAAGGAAATCCTAAATTTATTCTGTCAGACAATGGGGTCCAATTGACCTCTAAGTTGATGAAAGAATTTTTGAAATCTAGAGGGATTGTGCATAAAAAAACAGCATTATGTCATCCTGAGTCTAATGGAATGGTTGAACGTTTCAACAGAACTCTAAAGGAAACCATTCAGTTAGCTAAACATTTGGGTACAAATTGGGAGAAGTCAGTGTTGTCTAAAGCGAGAGAAAATCGTACTATATTTCATCCAAAGAGCAATATAGGAAGGCTATTAGGAGGTTCCATACGGAAATCAAAGCAGCACAAAGTGCTTATTATGCAGATAAAATCGAACAGAGCTCTAATTCTCCGAAATAAATCTTTCTCCTATTAAAAGAATTTACCTCTCCCAGGCACAAACAGATGCCGTAGAAGCCTCTCATAAACATAGTAATGACCTAGCCTCATTTTTCCAGAAAACTTTTTTAGACATCTACTCAGTCTTTCCAATAGGTACCCACAGTCCTCAAGCTCAATGGTCTAGCGAGGTTCACACAGATTTCGCCCCTCTCTCTTGAAACGGTCTCAACATTATTGATCACTCTTAAATCAGGGTCTCCTTTGGATCCGGCTCCCCCTTCAATCTTAGGGCAATGGGCTTCAATAATAGTCCCTGTTGTAACTGATCTGCTCGATATGTCATTGTCAGCTAGCACCATCCCTCCACAACGGAAACATGCAATTGTGAAACCATTGCTTAAGAAACCCAACCTAGATCCATTCATACCTAATAACTACAGACCCATCTCTATGCTGCCAACCCTCGTTAAGATACTTGAAATACTCATCTCTCTATCTTTCTGGAGGATAATAACATTCTTCATTCTTCTCAGATGGGTTTTAGACCATTACACAGTATGGAATCCGCTCTAATTGCAGTTACAGAAGAAGTTAGGAAAAGTTTGGATCAGGTTTTGGTTTCGGCAATTGTGCTTCTTGACCTCAGTGCTGCCTTCGATACTGTTGATCACAACATCCTACTCCAAAGAATGAGGTAAAGCGGAGTCATAGGGAATGCCCTAAGTTGGTTTACCTCGTTTTTAGAAGCAAGATCATTTCAAGTATTGGACCGTTCCTTCTATTCTAGCTGTTTCAAGAGCAACTGGGGAGTGCCTCAGGGCTCTTCTCTTAGCCCTATGCTATTTAATATCTACATGTCACCACCGGCAAAAGTAGTGAAACCCTACGGCCTCTCCTTAGTTTCATACGCAGATGACACCCAGCTGGTGGTATCTTTCTCCACCGATCAGAATTCAATCGTTTCTCTACTCACCCCTTGTTCACAGGTTGTATCCAAATGGATGTCTGATTGTAGACTCAAGCTGAATGGAGACAAGACAGAGGTTATGCTCTTGGGTCATCAGGCTAAATCAAACCTAATCTACCCAGTTTTACAATTACTAGAAGACTTACCCCTACCCAAGGAAAACATTAAGGGGGTTATTACAACTTTGGAGGAGGTGTTAATCCGTCCCAAAAGTGACGGTAAAGTGACGGATATACCACCAGCCGTATTACGAGTCCATTATATCCTATGGAACTCGTAATACGGCTGGTGGTATATCCGTCACTTTACCGTCACTTTTGGGACGGATTAACACCTCCTCCAAAGTTGTAATAACCCCCTAAGAGTCTTTGAGTATTGTTTGATCCATGGTTGACCATGGATCATCAGGCGAAGAAAATATCCTCCTCTTGTTTTGGCATATTCAGACTTCTCAGAAAGATTTTTAAAATACTCCCATTCATCGCAAAGACACTTATCATACAGGCCTTAATAATCTCTCGCCTGGAATATGGGAATGCTTTCTTTCTCTGTGCACCAAAATATGTCATAAAGAAATTGCAGGTGCTACAGAATACCGTGCCTGCCTTCTTTTCAAAACACTCAGGCATGATTCGGTCAGATCAGCTCTATTGACTCTGCAGTGGCTTCCTTTGGAGCAATGGATAAAATTCAAATCATTGTTATATTCATAGAGCTCTACATGCCAAAGGCCCGCAACTTTGGCGAATCCTAGCCTCTTTTCATAAACCCATCAGACATCTTAAAGCATCATTGGCGGCGCTAGCTGTTATTCCCCCTATAAAAAAGGCTAAATGGGGAGGGTGATCTATGTCTTATCTTGGAGCTAAACTGTGGAATTCTTTACCACTGAACCTACGATAAACCAGCCACAAACTTTCTTTTCGGCGGCTATTAAAAACATGGCTATTCTAATTTCTGTCCCAAAGTGGTGTTTTTTAAAATGTCTGCATAGCGCTGGGAGGCCTTTGAGTAGCCATGCGCTCTATACATTTTCATAAAATAACATAACATAACATACTTCAAACAACACCACATGGAGCAGCAAGCAGGCACAAACACACACAACTACAGGCACATAACCAAAGTCATTCAGGAACAACAGAAAGCTAGGAGAGGAATAGCAGGACAAAGGTGTACCCAACAAACCAACAATTGTTTGGCTTTAATAAAGGGTCATTTCATAAGTCCAAGGCCATAGGCCAATACATTCCAGGTGCCCAAATGGCACAGTGTTAGGCCCCTACTTGACCCCTGACTGCCATGTAACCTCCACAGGAAGGGGCATCAAGGGGGCAGGCAGGTACCTTAAGGATTATCTGGGGAGATGGATTGGATGGGGGTTATTTTGGGCTTGGGAGGAGGGATCTTTCTTGGGAGGGGTTGGCTTTGTCTAGGCAGGGGAGGAGCACGGGTGCTTGCGGGGGGGAAGGTGAGACCTTGTAGAGGGTTGTGGTCATTTTGGGTATGGTAGGGTGGGTGATTGAGGGTGTTTATGTGTTTTGGCCTGAGTGAAGATGGAGGTGCTGGGGCATGCCATGGTAGGTGGGTAGGTGGCTGTTGGGGTAGTGACTGGAGGTGTGGTAGATGTGGTGCATGTAGGTGTGTCTGTGGGTGTAATGACTGGGATGGATGTCTGAGGGTCTGCTGGGGTGGTGTCTGTGGGTAGGATGGATGTGGTGGCTGTATCAGTGACTGTTGATGTGGTGACTATAGGTATGCCAGATGTGTGTGTGATGCTGGGGGTAGGGGAAGTCATGGCAAGTCATGACTGTTGCTATATCTGCAGATGGATGTTGTTTGTGTGTGTGCCGGGGTGTATTGTGGTGCTTGTGTTTGTGTAAACTACCTTTGTCTGTTGAGGTGGATGCATGAGAATCTGTCTGTTCTTTGGCTAGGTTGGGGAAGGGGGATTTGGACTGGGAAGAGGAAAGTGGAGGGGGGACGGAAGACAAGGGGTGACTGGCTGCAGTCAGTTTGGAGTCCAGAGGGTGAAAAGACCTCTGTATGTCAGCTAGGCAGAGGTGCCTACAGCAAAGCAGACACCCACCCTCTTGGGTGAGCAGGCACAGCCAACTGGGTTGGGATCAACAGGGAGGGAGATGATAGAACGGGAGGTGGGGGACAAGGATGGCGCTGGGGGGTCCCTGATAAGTCTGCCACCACTAGGGAGTGACCACTGGAGGAAGAATCCAAGGATGGTGATGCAGATCCAGTCTCCCCCTGTGGCACTCCCCTCTCCCTCTGGGGCACTGGGTCCCTCTGTGTCAGTGGTATCTTGACCTGAGGTCCTGTGGCTAGATGCTTCCCAACTTGGCTTGGACCCATCTCCTTAACCTGCCTGTGCTGATGCTGCTAAAAGAAAGATGAATAGGGTCACAACAAGGACATGAAAACACTTCAATCACAACTCTGAGAAATTTACCATACCATCATGTCAAGTAGCCCCCTGCAAAAAGTGCCAGGTATGGTACACAGTCATGTGTCAATACAAAACCATGCATGCCACATGGAATCACTAAAGTAACACATGAGAAATTCAGGCTCTCAGACAACTACAATAGCATGGATGAAGTCTAGCAACCACACTAACCATACCACTACTAGGTGACCACTCCACCCTCAAACTTTTGCTACGTGCAGCAGACCCCAGTGAACCAGTAGCCAACAACTAGATCCCATTGTAATGTACCCTACCATTTACAAAGACACAAGCCTATGCACACAACTAATTTGCACTGATGTAATGTGCCAACAATAACAGATGTTGTTAAGGAAATGCAGACAACACTGATACAAATGTGCTATACTAGGAGTAGCTGACATGGAATTATCCATGTCACTATGGACACATTACAAGAATATACAGCTCCACAAGAGACACGTTCCCAAAATTAATCAAAAAGGTAGTAGCAAGGGCACTCAGACGTCCGTTCGAGTGAAGGGAAATCATGTGCTTCACTGGCGGAGTTTTCGCATTGCAGGGATTCGTTTCGAGGAGCGGTCAACCTCGATTAAAAGGATGATTTCTATGAGATATTTTCGGTCTTGAGAAAAAGGTGTTTTTTTCGCAAGGCGAAGTGATTAAATCTCAGGTGGTTTTTCACATGAGGAAGCAACCAAATTTCAGCCCTGGTGAAGTCATTAGACGAAACACGTGTCGGCTCTGAGGTCGTTATGGAAATGATGGACCAATAACTAATGACTAGGAGTTCAATACGGCTGTGAAGTTGATTTGGAAATGATGGACTAACAATAATGGACTTGGACTAGGAGGCTAATACGGAACTGTTTTTCAGAATAATATATGAAGAATGGATATACAATTTTGATCTGATGAGGAGTAGGGAAGATCCAAAACTCATAAGTGGAAATATGATGTGATTTATACTTAAAATAAAATCATGGACTAATACATCGGATTTAATTCTGATTAATATTTTGTTGTGAAGGGAGTACTTGACAAGAAATCAAGATAGGAACAAGATCTTATGATATAAGAATCTCTGCAGTTAATTACATGAATGTCAACGCCTTTCTTTGGTCATATACATAATGTGATATTGAGGAGATTTTTGCTATTGTTGGTAGATTAATCAATGTTAATAACTGACAACAGACACGCTTTAATGTGATGTGATAGCAATGAGTGCCACAGTATTGTTGTGTGCCCCACATGTGGGATTGCAAGGAACAACAATGAAGCCAGGTCTTAAATCTCATGTGGAGATGTCTCCAGAATGTACGCAACAATTAATCTGTAAGGCCCTGGATAGCCACCACCAACGTCTGACACCCATCAGAATGACATCATCTTACTGTGTTAGTAGTACACAACAGTACCAGGCAGGAAGGAGAGACACATACCTTGGAATCACTATCAGAAGGACCCAAACTTGTTGTACAATAAGAAGCAACATCAGTACCCACATCTCAGACATAGCAAGCATGGCATCTGTCTGCAGATTAATCCATGACCCCCAAACACATGTGATGCAAACATCACTACATGTCAATCCATGATGCATCCCAACATTCAGGGCATGGTGCCCAATCATTACACAGGTGCAGTGCACCTCCAAACATGATTCCACATCAAGGGTATATATGAACATGAAGTGGATCAACACTCTGGCCCTGCCTGTCATGTCCCTCATGACAACTGCAGTTCTACATGACTAATGACATACAATGAGGCATGTACGCATCTGTCAGATGACATATGATAGTGAAACACTCCTGTCTGTGGCACCACAAGGAATGGACAACCACTGTAGATGTACCATTACAACAATAGTACTCCATGCACATATTTGTGAGAGACTCCAGACATCATCCCATCCACATGGCTAGCACATGCCTTAAACAAGTGCATAGATATGCATCCTAAGGGGAATGGAGCACATGCAGATATATAGGCGCAAGGAATGATGGCTACAGTGGTGACACATAATTCACGACAATACACCTTCCCCACTTACCAAGGGAAAGTAGTTTGCTACAGCTGCCAACAATTAGTCATGTAAGTCATGTCACATGTTTGATGGACACCTATGCATCACAGACTGCAGTGAGGCACCAGTACCATCATACCCATGAGAAACCTTGCTCCTGTGTGGCAGATATCAACCTATACACATCCCGAAACACATGGCAGAGTACAGTGACCCACACCCTACTTACATTGTGACTGTAACATTTGGGAGGAGTGATCTGTTGGTGAGAACTAACAGTCACCAAAGAAGGTAATACAGAATATATATACATTAAACACAGCCATATATGCAACCTGCTGAGCAAATGGAGTAAGAATTCACAACAATTTTGTCTTAGGTCCCAGGTCCAAAAGGCAGAGCACACCATTTGGAAACACATGGTGCGTCCACACAAATTAGCTCGCAAATGATCTGTGACACATGACACATCCCTCATTTTCAGGGGGAGCGGTCAGTCTCTCACTCAATCACTTGGCAAAGTGTCAAGCAGGAATTTGCCTTGTACTCACCCCCTTGTGGCTGCTGTGCTGCCCTCAAACGCCCATTTAACTCTGGGTTGGCCACCACCAAAATGCACTCCATTAGGGGGGTCATTGTCCGACGGGCACGCCATCCACGTTGGGAGGACAGCCCCAGTTGGGCCTCCATGATCTTCCAGGCCCCGTGTCTCAGGTCCTCCCACCACTTCTGACAGAGGGCGCTCCACCAGCTGTGGACCCCCAGGATGCAAAAGACAAGATAGAATATTATGTTCACATTTCCCGTATAAACTGAAAAACCGGCTGAGTCATAGACATGTCAGTGTGTCAAGCTAAGAACATCCTGTCTTGACCATCCTCCCCACCTGTGGCTCATAGTAGCCACTGGACACAGGGACATGACTACATACACTCCCCAATAGGCTGCCCTGCCCACCACCCAGCTCTGGCCCTGCAGTTACTAGATAGGCCAACTGTGACTTTTGTGAGACAAGAGTTAGCAACCTGACATTGATCAGAAACACTATTAAACACACCACACGAAGTGGCCACAGACAGGTGAATCCCTCAGCCAAGAATGCACACAAACCTCGACTACCTCTGAGTATCACCTGCTACATACAGTCCCTACAGGACACAGCCAACCTACAAACCTTCCCATTGCACTTGGATCACAATGAAGGGAGTTACATGTTGGGCACACAAAGAGTCAAGCCTGTCCATGTGTAGACATGTGCAGAGACAGATGCAGGGACATGCCACTTCATGGGCTGGGGGTCTGTGTGGCTCATCCACATCACAATACACACTTCCACACAATTGTGTCCCCTAAACCTAGAGTACCTTCTGAAAAACATGGACATGTATTGTCCATGTCCCGCTCTTTGCCCAAACAGCAGAGTCAGATATCATGGCTCATCAGTGAACAACACACTGTTTGCACTAATGCAATAATCAAAATGCAAGGACCCTGCACAGGACACATTTGAGCTGGATGAAAGAGACAGCAGGTCTGTGGGATCAAGGAAACTGTCAAAACTGTGTAAAACACATTGTCAAAGATGATACAAGCACATCAGTCTCAGATCAACAGCATGTCCCTAATACCATTCAGCGATCCTAGGGAGCTGAAGAACTACAGACGCATCAACTAGCAACTCACTGATTTCTTCGAGACACACCGTATCCTAGACCCACCGATGACATAAGCATCATACTGGACCGCAGAGACACAGCCGCACTCATCCTCCTCGACCTCTCTGCCACATTTGACACCATCTCCCACTCCACACTCTGCAACAGACTTCACAACACTGGCATCCGTGACAAAGCCCTGGACTTGATCAGGTCCTTGACCACCAGAAGAAAATAGAGGGTCAGACTACTGCTGTCCATGTCTGAACCTAAAGACACTTGCTGCACAATGCCCCAAGGATCTTCACTTTCAACATCTACATGGCCCCGCTTGCCAAGATCACAAAACAACATGAGCTAAAAATAGTCTCCTACACTGATGACACCTAAATGATCCTCTCCGAGTCCGAGGACTCTGCTCAAGCCAAGAGGAATTTCCACAATGGGATAAGAGCAATCGCTGCCTGGATGGAGCCCAGCTGCCTCAAGCTCAACTCGGACAAGACAAAAATCCTCGTGATCAGCTCCACTCATTCTGCCTGGAACGACTCCTGGTGGCCCACCGCTCTGGGTAATGCCCCCACTGGCCATGCTCGCAACCTGGGCATCATCCTCGACTCCTCTCTATCGATGACCCTCCAAGTGAACTCCGTCTCTTTATCATGCTTCCACACCCTCTGATTCCTGCAGAGGATTTTCAAATGGATTCCCCCGACACCAAGAAGACAGTCACCAACGCACTCACTAGCAAACTGGACTACGGCAACACACTCCATGCCGGCATCACCAAGAAACTTCAATCAAGACTACAAACATCCCCGACACAGCAGCATCTCCTCCCACCTCAGAGGCCTACACTGACTCCCAGTTAACAAGCGCATCACATACAAACTTCCGATCCTCACCTACAAGGCACTGCACAACATAGGACCAGCATACCTCAACGACCCTCTCATCTTCTACGTACCCAACAGACGTCTCCATTCCTCCCAGCTCACCCTTGCAGCCATCCCCAAGATCTGGAAAAGCACAGCAGGAGGAAGATCCTTCTCCTACCTAGCAGCCCGGACATGGAACGCACTGCCTCGCAAGCTCAGGCATACCACATCACTGAAGCAGTTCAGGAAGGACCTAAAGACCTGGCTCTTTGACTGAGCAGCACTCCCACATATAGCGCCTTCAAACCCTATGGGTGATTGGCCGCGCTCCTTATATCACTGTTTGATTGATTTCCATTATAATCAGTGGACAGAGGCTCAAGAAGCTGCATATTGGCACCGAGGCATGATTTGGAATCATAACATGCTGTGCAGGGATACTGGGTGTGGGCACAGTGTCACACTTGCATAGCAAAAGGGATTCCATACCAGTCCAAATTTCAACTGCTACTGTGAGAAACAATAGACAGGCCCGGTCTCTGCAGGCTGAGCAGACAGACCTACATTAAACACCATATCCGATGCTTACATGCATAACAGTACACCATGCAGCCTACAGCCAATTGCCATGTGGTGTCTATGTGCAGAGCTGAGGGGCATAGTGAGTCATTACCTGGCTTCCGAACAACAGTCCAACAAGGCCAGATGTGGCCTGAGATTACAGTGCCAACATAGACAGAGCTTAACTGAAAAAATAACCAACATATACAACATGCATTCACCCCTCCTGCTGTCATGCAATCACATGTGACCACTCATTGATAGCATCTTCTGGCAAGAGTTGCCTGAGGATGACTGTCATGTGCATCCAACCCAAGTTGGGTCAGGGAACATTAAATACACACTCACCACATTGGCTCAGGACTCAGTACCTGTCACTTGACACAGAAAAATGCCTATTGACTCACCCATTGATGCACACATACAGCTCCTACAAGGCTTTGACTCCACAGTCTGACAAACTGGGCCAAACTCTAGGTAAGGTAAGTTATGTCGAAGTACTGAGAAAAGTGTGCACATGGGGCTCTACCGTCTGCATAATAGAGATGTTCATACAGGGGTAGGACCTCCTCCACAAGCTTTTAGAATTCTGTTGGCGAGAAGGCATGGCCCTTATCACCTGTTGGACATGGCATGATTGCTCCCAGAGGAGGTACACAGCAGCTCAGGTAGTGGAGGTCTTGCTGGCAGCAGTGTCAGGAGTCAAGTGAGGGATTCAGCAGAAGATGGTAGTCACGTCCACCACATATGCGACCTTCAATGCTGGCGGACCCATCCATTGGCCCAAGACCACTACAGGCAGCAAAGTTGACCTATGGCTGTGCCCACCACTGTAGCATCTCCCTACTGCCATGACAACTTCCACCGGCAGTCATGGGTGGTTCCTAATGTCCAGAGAAGTAGGTCAGGCACCTGCCATTTTAGAGGCACACAATTAATTGCTATTTTTGATGCGTCACAATTCCGAATATGTTGTTTAGGTGATTCAGGAGTGCTGGCCTTGTCCTGTTATGTTTTTCATTCAATATTGTAATCATATTGGTATAACGTCAAGCACATATGACAGCATGATTAAGGGCACAGACCCTACCCCCTTGACCACGCCAATTTAAGATTTGGGGCATTGAATCACAGTCCGAGTGGCAAGTTACATGCACATATTGTTGCTGTCCGGATAGATGATGTTTACACATATGTGGAAAATCAAGGAGTAAACATGTCACTTATGAGTAATTGTGGGTGGTGATGTGTACAGTATATCATGTCCTCTGCTACTTACATGCCAATTCACTGTTCATAAATTACATTCATTATGTATCTTGTGAGGGGCACACTGAATGATGGCTATACTCTACTTTTGCCCCACATAGTTACCCTGGAAGGGAAAAGATCCGACAACCTCCTGTGTACCATCCCCTGGCAGATATTCAGGCATGGAGAGCAGACATACCATTCAGATCTATTGCCTGGATAGGCAGACAATTGTGGATCTTTGTCATCTGTTGGAGCCAGATCTGATGCCAGCCATCAGTCATTCAAATAGCATGCCACCTATCACTCATTCATGGGAGTGCTGCACTTCCTGGCCACAGGGTCCTTCCAAAATACATTGGCCCATGTTCAGTCTAGTCTTGGAGGATGTACTCTCAGCAATGTTGAAACACCTCGACAGCTACATCCTGTTTCCTCAACGTGAGGATTTTGCACACATGAAGTCTGACTTTTATGGTTTGGCACACATCCCACATGTGTTGGAAGCCATTGATGGTACACATGTAGCCTTGGTTTCACCTCATAGCAATGAACAAGTCTATCAGAACAGGAAGAACTTACAGTTCATCAATGTCCAAGTCGTTTGTTTGCCAGACCTCTACATTTCCCAGGGTTGTGCCCATTATCCGGGTTCAGTCCTTGATGCCATCATCATGCGGAACAGCCCTGTTCCACAGCTGATGAAACGACTGTACCCACAGAGGACCTGGCTGGTTGGTAAGTCACATATGTCATTTGTGTTAGTATGCTGTGTCTGCTGCTAGTGAGACGATGCTTGGGACTTATGGTTGTACATATGTCACATTCCCTTACTGGGGACTCTGCATACGCATTCATGGTTGTTGACACTGATGAGAAACCTAATCATCAGGGGAAGTCCACTTCAACAAGGCTCATGGAAGGACACAGCATTTCGTGGAGCAGACTTTTGGGCTCCTGCAAGCCAGATTTCGTAGCATTGACAAGACAGGTGGAGCCCTCCTCTACTCACCCGGAAAAGTGTGTAAGATCATTGTGGCCTGCTGTATGCTCCACAACGTTGCCCTAAGGAGAAATACCCCATATATTCCCGATGAGGGGGAGCTGTAGTGCCACCGGGTGAGCCTCCTGAAATGCCAAGTGAGGATGACAGTGATGAGGATGAAGGTGTAGACATGCAGGCAGATCTCCTCAATCACTACTTCATTAAGTGTAAGTATGTGATGTTATGTGATTATTGTGACTGTATGGGGAACTGTAGGGGTAAGGATGTGTTGAGATGGGTATCCCTGTTTTCAAGCGACAGGGCATTTCATGCTATGCATCATACAGCCAAGGTTTGCTGGCTAAGTCAGACTTGCAAAGTTGACTCTCTTGTTGATCTTCTTTGTTTGGGTCAGTTACATTGCACTCAGTGGATCTACTGAAGTTTTGAATGAGGTTTGGGTCTTATGTATGCCTTTACCTTTCTAAACTCCTTGTATATCATTCTTTCTTCCAGCTGCCTTCACCATGCCATCTTCAAGTGGGCATTTCAAATTGGAGCCACTGGCAGGTAGCTGTTGCTGGTCTGACATGTGAAGTGGACATGGATTGATCCAGGTAATGCTGGTCACAGATTTTGGGTGTATGAGTCCTATGCCCAAGCTGCCTGGATAGCGGGTGGGAAGGAATCTGAGATACACAATAGACTTGTTAACTGTGGTGTGTTAGTCTAATGGTTTCATGCGTGTGGTCATGTGGCCTTGTAACATCATCCTGTGCAATTCATGCCTTCTACCTTCACATTTTGTTAACATTGATCCCGTATGCTCTGTTAGTCGCTGAGAATGTGTTTCCTCCTTGCAGGCCAGTGTGCATGTGCCATGCCACTGACACAGGTTTGTGACATTCCAGTAGATGCTTGCTCATTTTAATGGGAAGGACCTGGGCTCAGGGTGTGTTGTACTGCTCTCTGTCTGTGCCATGGCGTATGATAAGCTGTCAGACCTGGTTTTGGTATGTGATAAGGGTCAAACTGGTGACAAAATCCCACACTTTGTTAGCCTAATCTACAGGACAAGGTCTCATGAAGCCCTTTCTTGTGTTGTCTGGGGGAAAGTACATTTGGGATATCTGGCTAAGACGTTCTTGGCTGACTGTTCAAAAATCTTTTAACAGCCTATGTGTAATATAGTACAATAAAACGTTTGGTGTGACCATACACTTGTGAAATGGTGTTTCTAGTCATCCTCAGCATGCCACTACCAGAGATATCTCCCTCCATCCATTATCTTTTTATCTCTTATGTACTTCACATGTGATTAGCATTCAACATTTCAGACTTTTACAAAAGAGAGGTAGTAGGCAGTGTTTTAGTGATTGGTGTATTTATCTATATCACTACAGAAATCAATAGTGATACTGGAATTAAAAAAATAAGTAAGGTGAAGGGATCAGTCGTGGTGGATGCAATCAGTAGAGTAGAGGCCACAACTTTTGAAGTCCAAAGCCCAGTGTCCTACTAGCATGGAAAATGGAAAGTGGTTAAGGAACAGTCAACAGTGTGAATCTATGGAACACAAAGGAGTGACATCAAGAAGTGGTTACTTGCTGGCAGTTGTTAGTGTCTTGCCATCTGCACCTCCTGGATGCTTGGCAAGATGTCCCCGCTTGTTGGGGGGGTGTTCAGTAACTACAGAGGCAGGGGGGGTCTGAGGTGGGTGCTTCCCCTGGCAGGGCCTCCCTTCCAGTGGCTGGCACTGATGAAGGCCCTGGTGTAGAGGCGCCAAAGGAAGGAGTGGGATGTTGTTGTTGATCCCTCTCAGGGTAGTGTTGATGTCCCTCAGCACCCCTGTTAGGGAGGCCATGTTGGTTTTGTGGGCCTCCCACTCTTTATGCATTTCACAATGGAAAGCCCTTTGTAGCTCCCTAATTTCCCTGAGTTTGGGTAGAACCTTCCTGTAGACGGGTCTTTTCGACCGCGTCTCTCGATGCACGGAGCTGGCAGCCATTGCCCCTCCTCCCTAAGCGACGAGCGCGTTCCCATGGCGACATGGGAACGCTGGCAGACGCGTCAGACCCGGACTTCCGGGTCCGACCTAGAAAAAAAACAACGGACTCTCCAAGTGGTGTGGAATGCCAGGAGCGAAAAGACGCGGAAGAAACGAAGGAGGAGACGCCGACTACAGAAGAACGATCGCGAGGCCCAAGAGAGGAGCGCAATACCGAAGCCGAGGAGCGCGCTTGGACGAACCCAAAGAACACCCGAACCAACGCTGAAGAGCCCAGCCACGACCCTGGAGGGTCGTGGCTTCACAAGGTATGGTCCTTTATAGGACTTCTGAATATAAAGCATAAAGCAGGGAAACAAGGAAGGGAAACCGGGAACGAGGGGAAGGCCGGGGAGGGGAGCGGGGAAAAGGGCACGGGGTGCACTATAACAGCACAGTACCTATGACACAGAGAAGAGAGTGGCAACACCTAAGAAAAAGCATGTGTGACCAAAACCCTGCACCGTTGGACACTCCCAGACTTACCTTTTCCCCTACAACCCGGTATACTCTTCCCTTGCATGCTACTAACACCAGAACCCCAGAAAACCGCAGTTGACTTACCTGCCCTACTATTTCTTTTCCTTTCCGGTATCCTCGGGGACAAGACGCGCGGACATCCACCACACCTAAAAGAAACAGACAAGAGAAGAAGAGACAGCTGATAACAGGATGGAGAAGGCGCCAACAATCCGTGTTTAGTGAACTCATCCCCCTTAATTTTTATTTTTGTTCTTCCTCACTCCCAAACTGCCTCATAACTAACATAAATAAACCCATCTTACCTTATCACTGTAGTTGCGTCCTCTGTACCTAAAGTAGCCTACCACAGTGGTGTCAGAAGTGGGATAGTTTCGTCCTACAAGGCTACGGAGAGGTACGGAAATGGAGGAGAAACCAACAATAGAGGACATGATAAAGCAGCTGGCGGAGGGGCAGCGACATCTCCAATTGGTCTGGGAAACCCAGCAAAGAGAGGCGAAAGAGGATAGAGAGGCCTTGCAAACGGCTTTAAAGAGTCAAGCCACAATAATGGCGAATAACCAGCTCGTACATGAGACTGCACTGCAAAAACTAACGGACACCATAGCAGCCAGCAAGGTCCATCCCAATGTCCCGAGCTCGGTTTTACAGAAATTTCAGGAAGGAGAAGACCCCGACTCCTTCTTTACTAACTTCGAGCGGGTAGCCTCTTCGGCACAATGGCCGGAAGAACGGTGGGGACAGTATATTGCGCCACTACTAACAGGATTCCTGCAGTCCGCCTACCAGTCTGCTAACCCAGGAGGCAACACGCCCTACAAAGATATCAAGCATAGCATCTTAGAACGGGTTGGACACGATGCAGAATACTACTGAATGAAATTCAGAAAAGTGAAGTGGGGACAGAGTAAAGATCCCTGAACTTTCTATTTTAGAGTGAAAGATCTAGGATTAAAATGGCTGGGTCCTCTGGGAACGAGTAGAGAAGACGTAATTAAAACAATTATTCTAGAACAATACCTAGACTCACTTCCAAACAGCACCCGGAATTGGATTAGGCAGCACCCCAAGGTCGACACAGAGGTAGCCATAGACTTAGCTTGTGCCTATCACCGATCTACAGATGTGAAAGCACTAACTCCCAGACCCGCTGTGAAACCACCCATGGCTCCACTTAAGTATACACCTAGGCATGTTATGTAAGAAACAATGACACAGAAACAGGGGGAGGGTAGCCACCTGCAGCAACCCCAATGTTTCAATTGTGGGGAATGGGGTCATATCGCGAGAATGTGTCCCAGGAAACACGAAGGGGTTGAACCCATGGATATCGGGGTTACCCGGCGCAGAGTACTATGCACAGGAGGGGGCCATTATAAGTTCAGACCGGTTATACAGATCAATGGGCAACCCACTGAAGCCTTCGTGGACTTAGGCTGTAGCCAGTCCGTGATAAGGAAGCATCTGGTGAAACCCTCAGACCAGGCTTCACAGCAGAGTGTCACTATTTGTTGTATACATGGAGACAAGAGACAGTATCCTCTAGGTGTGGTCAGGATAGAGTAGGACGACTACTTCGATTTCCTTCCAGTAGGAATCATGGACAAGCTGATAGAAGATTGTATTATTGGAACTGATTACATCCGTTTTTCTCAATTGTTAGAGAAGACAAAAGTACCCCGACAAAACCCGGACTGGTGGGCAGAGGCTCCCTTCGCCACGAGTGTTATTGAGGGCCCTCCCGCTCGCATTAAACTAACACGAAAAGAGAAAAGACAAGGAAAACTAAAATATCAAGAATCGCAGTGTGAACACAACTCTAGTAAAGTGATAGCAGAAGTCGGGGACGCTATTCTTTCCTTCAGGGATAGCCAACGACAGGACCCAACACTCAGCCATGGCTGGAAAATAGCCAAAACAGAACCATCTACAGAGGTGGGTCCTTACTTCCTAGTTCAAAAAAACCTTCTATATAGAGTCACTAACACTACAAAGGGAGAAAAAAAGCAATTGGTGGTTCCAGATTCCTATCGCCAACAGGTCCTGTTTCTAGCTCATAACCAGCCAGGGGGTGGTCATTACGGCCGGGACAAGACAGAAGAGTACCTCTTACGAAGGTTCTATTGGCCAGGGATTTATGCACAGCTGAGACGTTATTGTATGCAGTGCCCGAGATGTCAACTGACGGAATCTGGAGTTCCTAGGAGAGCCGCATTACAACCTCTACCCATTATAGATGTTCCTTTTAGCAGCATGGGTATGGATCTCGTCGGTCCTCTTATACCCTCCTCCCGAGGTCACACCTACATTTTGGTACTCGTGGATTACGCCACAAGGTACCCAGAAGCTATTCCCCTATCTAGTATGACTACCAAAACAGTAGCTCAGGCCATGATAACGTTTTTTTCCAGAACAGGTTTTCCTCAGGAACTTCTCACCGATCAAGGCACCCCTTTCATGTCAGTTCTTATGAAACAAATATGCAAGTTATTAGGGATCAGTCAAATAAAGACTTCTGTATATCACCCCCAAACAGATGGTTTGGTTGAGCGGTATAACCGTACCATTAAAACCCTATTGCGAAAATTAGTGAATGACTCCGGAAAGGATTGGGACCAGAAATTACCACTGGTCCTTTACGCCATCCGGACTCATGAACAATCCTCCATAGGACATAGTCCATTTGAATTAGTTTTCGGGAGACAACCACGTAATCTCCTGGACATGGCTGTGGAAACCTGGGAAGAAGAAGCGGAGGAAGGGAAACCCCTATTGGACTTTGTCAACCAATTGAAGTCCCAGTTACAGTCAATATGGGAGGATGTACGAAGTAATCTAGAAACAGCCCAAACCAACCAGAAAACCTATTATGACCAAGGAACCAAATTACGGTCCTTCCACCCAGAGGACCAGGTTCTTATAATGCGGCCAACCTCTGAAAACAAACTGTTAGCGAGATGGCAGAGTCCATATAAAGTAATAAAAGCCGTCAACCCCGTCACCTATCTTATTGAGGTAAGCCAACATCCCAGGAAAACCCAAATTTACCATGTCAATCTGTTAAAGGAATGGGAACAGCCAGACGTTAGCAGTGATCCCATCGCTACCGGGTTCCTCGTTACACCATCCACGACACTGGGATTAGAGCTATTCCCCACGACGCAAATAAAAGAGGAAGCAACTCCCGAGATAAACAAATTGCTTACAAACAGGGAAAAATCACAACTGTCCACCCTCATACAGAACCACTCAGTATTCTTTTCTGAGACCCCCGGTAGGACGTCCTTAATCCACCACCAAATCAAAACCCCAGAGGGAAAAATCGTGAGACTCCGTCCTTATAGAATTCCGGAAGCCCGGAAACACCTAATTGAGGAAGAAATAATGCCTAATCTATGGTTTGGAATATCTCTTTTTTGTGCTGTCTTGTTGGGTCTTGCTGTGTGAAATGCAAAGGATTGTGGTGTGTGAAAGGGTGTGTTTTATAGTGTGCTTTGCAGGTGGTTTGGACCGCTATTGGAAGACCACCATGGCAGGACAGCCATTGTGATTTTTTACTTGTAATACAGTCAATGGTTGGTTGACAGGCTGGCGGTGCTGGTGGCCGGACTACCTATTTCCCGCCCTCCAGAGTCCTGGTGGAGGCGTTTTTTTCGCTGGGTTTTGGCAGTCCTAGCTGTGTAACTCGTAGTTTGGCGGTCTGAATGCCTGACAACATGGCGGTCTTTTGGCGGGTGCCACTAATGAGGTCCTAAGTGCACAATTTAGTGCAGAATCTAGATGACAAGGAGCAGGAGGACTAGAGCCAAAACTATCATGACAATTTGGAGGAGGACCAAGAGAACCAGCCAGGGAAGGAGCAGATGGACTGGGGGCATAAAGACAAGAGACCGGATTGCTAGAATTAGGTGGTTTAGTAGGATTAATTTAAGCAGGACCAGGGCAGGGCCAGGAGGACCAGAGGGATCACAGCCAAGAGGACCAGAACCAGAAGTAACAAGTGGAATAGAAGGACCAGGAAATGGTGTATCAGGACCAGTCTGGTTAGAATCAGTAGGAACAGCACAACCACAGCCACAATGACCAATAGGACTAGACTGAGACCAAAATGAAAAAGCTCAGCCCAAGAAGACCTAAGAAGGAGATCCAGGACCCGTGGATGCAATATCGGGTGGAGCACAAAGAAAGGACCAGAGCAGGAAGTATCAAGGAGTATCAGGATAACATGGTTAGGTGGAGAAGGACCCAGCAGACCATCAGGGTGAGGATCAGTAGTATTAGCCAGGAAGGGCTAACACAAAGAAGGCAGGAAGATGAGGGTCAAGAAAGACTAGAAACGGGAGTGCCAGATTCAGGAATCTAGTCTCAGGGTGACCAGAACTAGTTGGTCCAGGGCCAGAATGAGGATCAGGAGGACCAACACAACCCAGAAAAAGAGGAGCTGGAATAGAACCAGGAGGAGGACCAACACCAGAAGACAAAGAATGACCTGGAGCAGAGGGAAGAGGACCAGGAGCAGGAGGGCACCTATGTGATTCTAGACAACAAGTATTAGGAGATCCCTTTTGTAAACTTTTATTATTTATGCTAACAATCCCCCAAAACCCACTTTTTAGCCTATCTCTACAACTGTTCAGTATTTGCTGAAAAACTAGAGCATGCAAAAGGAATAAATCGAGAAGACTGGTACATTCTGACCTGTGAGGCTGTCTGATGCTGGCACAATGACCTGAGGTTGGATCTGTTGGCAGAGGGACTGAAACTTGGCAGAGGAGTATAAAAGTGGATGGGTGAAATGAAGAGTGGCGTGTGAAGAATGGCAGAAAGGGGTTCAGAATCTCGGATGGCTGGAGTTAGTATGTCTTTTTAGTCATATTTGTGAATATGCCACATAGAACACAATTCTATTAATTTAGCCTGGGTGACTTGGTAAACTTTCTGACAATCCCATACTAGTGGATATCTGTTAAGTGTTTTTCTGGTGTAAAGCAATAGACGGCAGTTACTGTCACACAGGTAAAATAGGCTTACCTTAAATAGCAAACAAATTAGTTTTTATAATAAAATGAATAGCAAAAAGTAGCATAAGTGAAGTGACAGTGAATGATGTACAGCATTCTGCAGCAAATATCTGTGTCTGGCGAGGTGGGAGGCGAGAAAATTGACGAGACTTGTTTTCAGACTCTGCCCTTTGTGTTCATGATCTCAGCTTGTCAGTGCAGAGCTGAGGCATCAATGGTAACATTTTGGCAGGTGATGCTTCTGTAGCTAGCATTGGCTGTCATGGAGTGGCCATGGAGACACAGCTCTTCGCTGTACACAAGGAAACCCAGCAGCAAGCGCTCATTCAAATACCACAATCTACATTTTGACTGGATAAACAAGTCAAAGCTCTGGCATTTGTGGCCTGCAGGAATAATTCACTTAATTTACATGATATCAGGTGCAGTACTTTCCTATTGCTGGTGGCTCAGACGAAAATATTATAGACGCAATAAAATGACAAAATGTTTTACGTTTTCAAAAATTAAATAGAGGTGATAGCCAATTTTAGACAGTACAAAGTATATGCAAAAATAACTGTGCAGAATATAGCCTTACACTTTTAATGCAAAATAAGTACGAGGAGTCTTTCAAATAAAGGAAACAAGGAACTGTTTTTTAATGGATTGGTGATTAACTATTTAAACGAGACTGGATGCTTTGGAAGGCACTAAGTGAAAATTAAAAATATTGAGAATTCACTTGGAAACACATTTTTATATTAGGTGGTAGAATGTTAATAAATAGTTTTACTACATTTAGTATTCTCAATCCCTAACATTAGCCTGAAAATGTAACATTTTGAATTTATGTATTGGATGCTTCACATGCAACAGCAGAAAGAAATCAGACTTCAAAAAGCCACAACATTTAACACTACAACCTAAAAACTACAAATTAAATTTCAGAAAAGTTGCGGAAAACAGTCAATACGGCTGAAAACTGACAGATTTCAGGCGAGCAAGAAAGTACTGGAATTACAAATCAGGCAACGGAATATAACAAGTATTTTGGATTTAACACTTTGGATCCAAGTAAGAATTGTATGGGCAACTGATTCCAGAGTTCAGCTCCTGAAACACAGCAGCTCCTCGCCCCAGTTTAACATCAAGTCATTTTAAATTAACAAATTGGCAGTGTGCAGCAGAGGTCCTGAAAGGACCTTCTCAAACAGTGTGGCCACAAGCCATGAATTGCTTCCCAGGCAATCAATGGCAGTACCTAAAACTTCAATTGATCCAGCGAGGTCTTGTTAGAAAATATTGGTTTTCGGTACATTCAACTATCAGTGACAGGTTAGAGATATGTGAGCGGCTGGAGGCCTAACTTGATTTAGCTGGATCTCCACTCTAAACATTTATCTGTTCGTTCGGTTTTCCTACAACGTGAGCATAATCCAAACTGATGACAGAGCCCTTTGTGGCAAAACGACATTTGTACAAAGAAACTTACAAAAAAAAAAGTTTGTGGGAGTAAAGAAAATACTTTCAGAATTTGGGTTATAATTTGAGAGGAATTGTGTCCCCAAAACGAATATAACTTAAACATAACAGGTGTTTTTATAAAGCACTTGTTTAACCCTTGGAGCTGAATAAAAGGCGTTATTCTTAACCAACCGATTTTAGGCTGAGTGGACCAGCAGAGATGTTACTTGTGACCATGAGGTCAAAGACAGGTTTGTAGAGTGACTGCTTGAGTCTACTGAGCCACCAGACCCAGCCTAATCAAAATCAGCAGTATACTCTTTTTTTTACTGTTTATATTGCACATTTATGCAGGACCAAAAACAATAAAAACTTGTCAAGGTAAAATTAAAATTAAATAGCGATACATTAGTTATCCAGCTAAAATTAAACAAACAATCTGGATAGGTCACAATCAAGTTTAAGTTAATTTCTGATTAACCCCTTGTAGTTCGTGCACAAGCATCAGGCAATTCTCCACCCAAAAATGTGCTAAATTCAAGAGGTATAAAATAATATGACATTTAGGAACAAAATACAATAACATTCCTTAACCAATTTAGAGAAATCAAGAAAAGGAATTGTGCAAAAAGAAAAAAAAAGTTTTATTCGGATAAGGGGAACCAACGTTCTGAATGTTTAATATTTAAGGCAAATAGCATGAAATAGACAGAAAGTGTCCATTCAGGGAAAACGTTCACTAAAACCAGAACCAAGACACAACTTCCGGTTGACCGCTTTGGAGTGGGGTTGCTGAAACCTAGCAGGTCACACCGGCAAATGTTTTTACCTTTGGACTTTGTTACTTAGCTGGTTTTCAAAATACTTCAGCAGAACAAGGCAGGATGCTGATGTAGCAAGTGTCCCTCAAAGTCAGGCTGTCATCATGCTCTTGCTGAAGCCTTCATCTTTTAGTGACTAAAGCTTTGAGTAGAATAGAGCTGCATTTCATAGTCACTGAGGGTGCTCTGCTGATTTTGTAATACTATCCTCACATGTCGGTTGCAAGCATTAGCTTCAGACTTAGCCATTTTTAGGTTGAGCGTAGCGTTTGACATGTTGTATACTTTTTAGTATACTTACAACATGGGTTCAAGCGAATTCAAGCGATTTCATTTGTTGGTTGCAGTGTCCTTCAAAAATCCTTGCTTGCTAGTGGTCAGTTCTGCTTCTGTGTCCTGCCTTTTTCTCCTTGGGAGCAGCCCCAACTACTGTATAATATACTGTTTATCTCTTCTGTAGGGGACTTTTCTCTTTGGGAGCACCACCACTTAGTACGTCCTTGGACTGGCTAGCGCTACCCCCATGAGCCTCGCCTTGGTGCCCCCAGTGCAGGGATGGAAGGGGATCGCTTCCCATTCCACCCCCGTGGTGCCCATCCGCGCTGGAAGCTCAGCTTCCAGCGCCGATCGGAGGAGAAATACTTTTACATTTCTCCTCCAATCACGTGGAGGGGCCGGGAGGGGCATCAAAGGAAAGGAAAGGCCTTTCATTTCCTTTGATGTCTTTCTCAGCATTTCTGCTGGCCAATCGCGATGCGATTGGGCAGCAGAAATGCCCACTAGACACCAGGGAGTTTTTTATTTTATTTTACGCATAGGGGAGTGGCCCCTTGGGCCATGGCTGCTCTGCAGGTTGGCAAATTATTTCTAGGTCATTTCTACCCCCGTGGGGGATGATTGCCCTATTATAAATTGACAGATCTGCCCCCGATGGGCAGAAAACGCCAGACAACAGGGATTTTTTTTTTTTTTATGTATGTGGGGAGTGACCCCTTAAGCAAGGGTCGGTTCTCGGGGGGGGGATTACTTTTAGGCCAATTCTGCAATTAGAATTAGGCCAATCTGCCCCCCGGTGGGGGCAGAAACCCCTAGACACCAGGGATTTTTTTTTTGTTACTTTATTTTTTTATACATGGGGAGTGACCCCGTAGGCAAGGGTCGCTCCCCGGGGGGGGCGGGGGGGATTTATTTTAGGAGATTTCTGCTCCTCTTGGGGTAGATCAGCCTATTTCTACTAGGCCAATCTGCCCCCACGGGGCAGAAACCACTTAGGCACCAGGGATTGGTGTGTTAGTGTGTGTGTATGTGTGTGGTTTTTTTTTGGGGGGCAGCCCCTTTGGCAAGGATCGCTCCCCATGGGGGCACATTACTGTTAGCCAGAAAATATTTGTTTTTCAAAACAAGAGGGTGGGGGTATGGCCACACCCCTACCCCCACCCCAAATAAATGGGGCCAAAGTTGATCTGCCCAGCAGTGGGCAGATGGGGCAATTACCCCCAATCAACACCCTGGGAGTGGCAGAAAGTCTACTACATGCCAGGGAATTAAAAAAAAAATGTGTGGTGGTGGCTACCTACCTGTAGGGGCATGGTAATGTCCTCACCCCAACTGAAGGAGGTAACAGTCTTTCAGCTCTCCCCCGCACACTAAAACATCTTATCCCATGGCAAGCAAGAGGACATTTGATTATTTTGGGTTTTGATTTTACAGTTGGGTCATAAGAGCTTGGCCTACTCTCAAAATCGTCCCACTTTGAATGGTGAGGGCTGCACTTTTTGGACTTTGGGACGCTGCCATGTAGAGAAATCCACAAGACCTGGACACATCTGAAAACTAAACATCTGGGTGAGTCCGGGGTGGTGTGCTTCACATGCACCCGCACCATTTTCTTACCCACAATGCCCTGCAAACCTCCAACTTAGCTGGAAATCAGAATTTTTTTTCACATTTGTGTGATGGAACCTTCTGGAATCTGCAAGAATCCACAAAATTCCTACCACCCAGCATTGTCTCATCTATACCGATAAAAATTCTGCCCCACTTGTCAGCCTAAAAATGTTTTTTTTCAAACTGCCCTTTTGGACCTACTTTGGTTCCCCTTCTATTTCGATGTGTTTTTGGCTCTTCCCTGTCACAGGCACTTGGCCCACCTACACAAGTGAGGTATAATTTTTACCGGGAGACTGGGGGGAACGTTGGGTGGTAGGAAATTTGTCCTGGTGAGGTGATCCCACACAGAAATGTGGGAAAAATGTAATCTTTCAGCTAAATCTGAGGTTTGACGAGGATTCTGGGAAAGAAAACACTGCAGGATCCACGCAAGTCACACCTCCCTGGACTCCCATGGGTGTCTGGTTTTCAGAAATGTCTGGGTTTGGTAGGTTTCCCTGTATGGCTGCTGAGCCCAGGACCAAAAACACAGGTGCCCCTCCCCCCGCAAAAACAGGTAGTTTTGTATTTGATAATTTCGATGTGTCCAGATAGTGTTTTGGGGCATTTCCTTTCGTGGGCAAAAGGCCTACCCACACAAGTGAGGTACCATTTTTATCGGGAGGCTTAGGGAAACGCTTAGTGGAAGGAAATGTGTGGGTCCTCTTAGATTCCAGAACATTCTGTCACCAAACTGTGAGGAAAAAGTGTTTTTTTGCCAAATTTTGAGGTTTGCAAAGGATTCTGGGTTTTCCTTAGGTGCTGGCTGAGCTAGAGGCCAAAATCCACAGCTAGGGACTTTTAAAAAAACACATAAAATTTCAATGTAAAAATGTGATGTGTCCATGTTGTGTTTTCTGTCACAAGCATTAGGTCTACCCATGCAAGTGAGGTACCATTTTTATCGAGAGACTTGGGGGAACACAGAATAGCATAACAAGTGTTATTGACCCCTGTCTTTCTCTACATGTTTTCCTTCCAAATGTAAGACATTGTGTATAATTCACATGCTAGTATGGGAACCCTGGAATTCAGAGATGTGCAAGTAACCACTGCTTCTCAACACCTTATCTTGTGCCCATTTTGGAAATACAAAGGTTTTCTTGATGCCTATTTTTCTCTCTTTATGTTTCAGAAATGAATTGCTGTATACCCGGTATAGAATTATAACACACTGCAAGGTGCAGCTCATACATTGGCTCTGGATACCTAGGGTTCTCAATGAACCTACAAGCCCTATATATCCCCTCAACCAAGAGAGTCCAGCAGACATAACGGTATATTGCTTTAAAAAATCTGACATCCCAGGAAAAGGTTACAGAGTAAAACGTGGAGAAAAATGGCTTTTTTTTTCACCTCAATTTCAATATTTGTTTATTTCAGCTGTTATTTTCTGCAGACAAACCTTGTAGGACCTACACAAATTACACTTTTCTGAGTTCAGAATTTTGTCTATTTCTCAGAAATGTTTAGCTTTCTGCGATCCAGCATTGGTTTCACATCCATTTCTGTCACTAAGTGGAAGGAGGCTGAAAGCACAAAAAAATAGTAAAAATGGGGTATGTCCCAGTAAAATGCCAAAATTTGTCAAAAAATTGGGTTTTCTGACTCAGTCTGCCTGTTCCTGACTGGCTGGCTAGGAAGATGGTGATTTTACCACCGCAAACCCTTTGTTGATGCCATTTTCATGGAAAAAAAACACAAGCCTTCTTCTGCAGCACTTTTTTCCCATTTGTTTTGCAAAAAACTACATTTTCGCTGTATTTTGGCTAATTTCTTGGTCTCCTTCAGGCTATCCCACAAAGTCTGGGTACCTCTAAATCCCTAGGATGATGGTAAAAAAGGATGCAAATTTGGCCTGGGTAGCTTATGTGGACAAAACTTTATGAGGGCCTAAGCGCGAACTGCCCCAAACAGCCAAAAAAAGGCTATGCACAAGCACGGACGAAAAGGCCTGGCAGCAAAGGGGTTAAAACGTGAACATTGTTTTGTATTCAAGAGTGCCGATGTAGCACATAACACAGCAGGAAGAAAAGCGGTCTGTACCCAGAACATACTGGTGTGTTGAGGGCATTTTTGTTTTTCCAGCACAAGTTGTGGCGTGGAGGCATTTTGTTTTGGAGGACGAACGAGGTCACGGAGAGTGACATTCCAAATAATGGATGGAGTTCTCAGTCTACAGTACAGCAATGGGAGATTTAGCAGATGGTTTTACTCTGCAGTGGAAATAAGAGCAGACTTTATGAGGAAGCAAAGCACTGAACAAGAATGCTTTTCCAACTTTCTTGATTTAGAGGATGAATTCAATGAGGGAGTTTTGTAGTGTAGCGGTAGGCCATTGTAGAGTTTAAACACACGCCAAAGACTTACTTGTGAAACGTTTATGCTTCACAACTTCTACTATTGTAAAAAATAGTCCTTTGGCAATTGGGAATACGAATCCCAAAATTCCATCCTTCTTGTAACCTCTGTTATAATGCAGATGAAAATGTTTCACGTTTTACACTTATGACCAGCACTGAAGGATGCTGGAAATAAATATTTGCATTCTTTAATAAAATTAAAAAAATTGGACTCTTCTCAGGTTTTGATGGACTTGCTGCAAATACATTTGTGCTTTTTGAAGTGTACATTTAAAAAAAAAAACATTGTTCACTTGTTTAATAAGTGGCAGAAATATATGGATTAATAAATAAGAGATATTGTATGCATTTGGAATATTTATATGATGATGTAGATTACTAATCTTTTAATAATCTGATGACTATAGACCTCACGAGAGGTCGAAATCACTAAATAAACTTGAAACTTGATTGTGACAAGCATAGGAAACCTGAGATGGATTAGCTGCTAGTTGTAAGTGGCCTTCTGTGAAGTAGAGAGGAATGCAGGGACAGGGATTCTGGTCTCAGTTGAGCTGGAAGAACAAGAGGTAGGTCATAGGAACATGAAGGGAGACATAGGTGGAGAGCTTTTTGTGGTCCTTTTAAGTGTGCCATTTGAGTAGGAGAACTCTTAAGTGACGTACCATGTGGCGTATTGTGCGTTCTTGATGCTGGTGTAGGTGTTAAGTTGTGGGAGGAGTGGCAAGGAAGGTATCACTGGCTGTATATGTATTCGGGCTAGGGGTTTGGGATGACTGTGATGCTTGTTTCTGTGATGCTCTCTGTAAGGCCCAACCAAGTCCATGTGAGGGCAGGGAGTGGAGAACGGATTTTGGTAACTCCATGCAAACCAGAGGACTAGAAGAGACGATGGTGTGCAAGCTAGAGAATAATGTGTAGGGTGGCCACCTTTACATTATCACTTCTTGGGATGCCTTGCATGCGCAGACACATAAGATGTTTTTTGTGGAGTTTGGTGGCTGAATTACATGTCCTATTTGCGTGGTTTCATGCTAAATCTACCTTCTCTAAATCAGGTTATCGTTGAAGATATAACTCAGCTAGAGATTGATCTTATCGAGTGTGATTACTATACATACTCAGAGTTCTCCCTTTACTACCTCCTAGAGTAAGACTTGACTGCTGGCTATTGAAGGATTTGAGAAGCAACGTTAAATAAGCATTTGCAATGCAGTAGGTCTTGAGTTGGAGCTATTGGCTTGTAAATGCATAACTGCACTTTAATTGCTACATTAATTGGTCAACCCTGCTGCATATTTTGGTTCTTTCTGCCACACAATTCCAGTGGCCCTGCATATAATAACTAAGGGGCTAGTAGGGCTACTGGAATATTTTTTTTCTTTTAAACAAGGCCCTTAAAGCGCTAACTACTACACGGTTCAAAACATATTAACTTGTTAGTTGGTACAGGCAACATTGCCTGTGGGGCAGTGAATAAATAATTGCACTCCAAGAAAGCGTGCTTTCTCAATCACTGTCCCTTTACTGCATTCTGTGGAGTCGATGAAAACACCCATGTTTTTTCACACGCTTGAGGAGAGCCATCTCACATGATGTTAATGATCCTCAGCTTGTCTTTATCTGAAATATTAGTGGTAAAATATTGACCATTGTACAGCATAATCAACTGTAAGTTCTTCATGGTTAGTTTTATGAATAGACGTGCACACACAGCTCAAGTTTGACAGGCTCAAACATATGTAGTTCATCTAGTCAGGTTTCCGCTTAGTATTCCCAGCTTGTATCACATCATAAAAATAAAACTACAAGTCCCAGGCTGCACAGTAAAAACCTAAACTAAATGAGCGAATCACACATCGAACTAGTGAGCTGCAGAACTCTACGAATACTACTCTAATGGCTGGATTCCAACTTTATGATATGCCACGGAGCGCAGACAAAAGAAAAAAGTAGTTCGCCCACGCTGAAGCATAATTCATGTAACAGGGTCAGTCTGCCTGGTGGTAACAAAAGCGCCCCAAGGCGGGACAAACCTAAAGCATTTACCAATGACATCAAGTGATTTTGGAAAGGCAAGCCCATGAATGAAAGAATGTGATGGGCGTGAGGTGAGCATGGTTAAACGCCCACAACACTTACAACAGGTCAAAGCACTTGTGCATGCTAAAACAGGTGTCTTAATCAGAAATGATTAATAAATGCTTATGTATTTTGAATAATGAATTATGTAGAAAATGAATGACATAGAAAAATAATGCACACATTTGAAATTGTGACTTCGAAGAATGGCCACCAGTGTTCACGAAATATACTAATTAATGATTAATACTGATGAAATATAAAAAATGTATTAGAATAATGTAGTAATATGTCATGTTTAGGGTTATGAAGTACGTTCTATCTTATTAATTGTAGGCCTTAACTTAGCAAGTGTCTTGGCCTGGTTTTGCCAGGCCTCATGCAGAAGCTGTATTTGTTAGCGTTAAATAGAAAATGCTACAGAGTGAACTAACTGTGAAATGTACATTGTTTTAATAAAAGTGCTTAGCAGAAGCTTTCCATGAGAACCGACTAACAGGAGACAGTGTCCTTAGAACTGTAACTAGTTATGTGTAATGTGTGTGAGAGGTTCTTGTCCAGGATGCGAACAACGAAGACACTGACTAGAGACGAAGATGCAACAAATGCGGTATCTGACGAGCCGGATGATGAAGACATCGTAAAGCAGACCAATCAATGTTGTGTGAAGAAAGAAATATTAGAATTCATAGATTTGGTATAGGAACATTATTGGGTAGAGTAATAATGTACGATTAACTGACCAGTAGGGAATTAGGGGATAGTTTGGGTGACTTTGATATAACAACGTGACAGAGGGAAAAGATTTCAGAATAGACTTATGCGATTTTGAGAGATGAAGAGACTTTAGAAGAGGTTTGAGATTCTGTCATTGGGCTTATACTCTCTGACTGAGAGCCTGATGCTCTGCTGATTGACTGATGACCTGAGGATGAAGACCGATTCTGCTTATGACCCATACCGTGGATAGGTAGATATGACAATGTGACTGGATAGCTGTTTTATGCCTTTTTTTTCTAGGTACCAACTGTGCTGTCCTAATAGTTTTGCCTAGTTAGACTTTTTTCCAAAACTTGTGTTCTAAATTGTTTTGCATGAAGCCCCACATGCTGATGCTAATCTGGGTTAGTTGAGGCTATTCTCATGATGACTGACAAATTGCAGGGACAAATGTTTGATTAACTATCTTGCTGAATTTTATGTATCATATATCGCTATTGAAATTAGCATTGTTAATATAAGGGAAATAAACTTACTAAACTTTACTAAAGGTGTGGTTGTTCATGGCTGAAAAGTCATGGTGGGTGACAAATACTGACTCCATTGATTATTGATTGACTAATGATTATTGATTATGGTGCATTGATTATTGTTCCTGTTCCTGTTAAACGAGTCAAAAGGTTCATCGACCTATACGTGTCCCCTTGTAAGCTTACTTATTAAAGACTGACGCAGACTGATGGTTAATCTCTTTAAGAGCTTGCCATAAGTGTCCAGTACAGGGTGTTAACAGTTATGGTAAAGAGACTAATGGGTTTGTCTTTGTAGGAGTTTGCAGTATTTTTGAGAATTGGATTTTGTTTTTCAAAATGACATTTGTAGAGAAAATGATGTTCCCTTAAGCCCAGAAATGACTTTCCCAGATCCTGGATCCTGCTAGTGGTGTTGGGTATGTTCCTGCCGTTCTAGTGATAAAGTGCAAGAGATAGGTTGTGGTTGCATGGCTTATGCAAATCGCAGAGGAATTGTGACGTATGTCACAATATAGCTAGTTTGCACACTCCAAATGAACTTTTAGTAGGGGTGCGCGTACTCTGCAATATGAGAGTAGGGAATTCGTCGAACTTCACACGTGTGTGGCACTTTGTGCTCAAAAATTGTTCATGTCATTGTTGATGTACGGGCCGTGCGTGGTCTAAGACTCCGGAGTATATTGAGAAAGTGTAGGAGACACTTGGTTATATGTTGTACTCTGTCTGGTTTAGTAGGTTGATCAGGCGTGGTCAACAAATCAGTGTGTGAGTTTGAGTGGGCGAGAGAACATTTTCGACTGAGATTTGGCGAGTCCTATATGCACTAGGACAGACCCATTGATCAGTTGAGAGTAAAATTTGCAGGTCGAATTTTCCTTGCGAATCTACAAGACCGAGAAAGAGGAATAGCTGCACGAGTGAAAGGGCCATCAGTGAAAATCTGTAAGGTTTCTGAAGCGATTGTGTTACCTTTCCTATAGTAAACCAACAGATTTGTTTTTGGTTCTTGGTTTTTGATTAGTGCTCACAATATTTTGCAGAATTGGAGTTTAGGAGGACGAGCCACAAGACTTTCTCAGCCTCAGTAAATGTGAGTGCGACGTCATTGGAGCAGCGCTGAGATAGGTTGTTTAGTGAGAAGGGCAGCGCACGGATTAGCAGCCCTCCGTGAGAGACAATTGGTTGAGAATGCAGGTGAAAGGAATCTTGGGAGTCAAAGTCATTTCCTGATCTGATTCAAATAAACAAAAGTAGAAAAGATGCAGTCTTTCAAGGCGTTGAAAAGTGCCCTAAGGGGAGATACATACATTAGAGCAAGTGTAGGAGAGCCTAACCCACCAGAAAATACACCGGCTTACATTGTAATGGAGGAGAGAGGTGTTGAGCCATGTCTTTGGATAAAACAATGGTGCAAGTTGACAGAGAAAAAACTGGAGCTTAGTGTTTCCTGAGAATGGGACGTTTAATTTGAGAATTTAGGAGCAATTGCGGATGGCGCTATATGAATCGAAGCCTCTTCCGAGACCAGCCGAGTTTGAGGCATTAGCAGTTTGGGAGTTGGTAGCTAGACAGCAACAGCAGATTAAATTCGAGAGAAGAATAAGAAGGGTAGAAAAGTATTTTGTGGAAGCAAGATGGGATTGGGAACAGAAGAAATGGAGATTAGTGACATTGCAGGATGTTTAATTGTTTCCAGCAATTACGCAGGGAGATGAGACGAAAGGAAAGAAAGCAACTAGAAAGACTAATAAATGTCCGTCCGAGAGTAAGGAAGCTAAAAGGCTTTCCATAGTGGAGGAGGAATCAGATGCTGAGGATCTTGTTACACAGATATTGAGAGACCGACCACCACTGTATGCAATGCATGAGAGTGGTCCAAGTACTAGTGCTGATCCAACAGACCCGGCACAGGTGATGGGGACAGTGACTCCGGTACAGGTTAATGCTAACCTGACACAGGGTGTGGTGCAAGGTAATCCTACTCCAGGAGCTCCGGCACAGATGCAGACGCCACCAATACAGAGAATTTATCCTGATGTGCCTATTCTAGAAACGACTTCGAATTTAGTAGTGCCTACGGAGCAAGTAGTTCCGAGACCAATGTTGGTCCAGATTGAGTCAACTCAGATCTTGTTGCCCGAAGTGCAGCCACAGGTAATGCCGAAATTTACGCCAATGACATGGACACAGTCAGACTTGACTCTGGTAATGAATAAAAGCATGGGAGTCACTCTCCCACAGAGTACAGGTGCCAGAGCAGCCCCAGATGCAATATCGCAGCCGATTACTGTTTGTCCAGCAGTACCATTATTTGCGCAAAAGAACCCAATTGTGAACGAACAAGGAACAATGTCTCAGAGTTTAATGAGGAGGGGACCAAATGAACAAGTTCCGGTAGTCTCTTCCATGGGTCAGACCTTTGATGGGTCAAGATCATTGTTAGATCTCAGTCCACTTGTTGCACTTCCAGATCCTATGAATGGACCAAATGCAGGTTAGAGCTTCAAACTATTGACACCGCAGACACCGAGTAAAGTGGTACAGCAGGTGCCACTGGTTCAAGTGAGTAACATTTTGTAACAGGGATTGATAGTTCAGCCGTTAACTGAATGGTTAGACAAGCTGAATACCCTACAGAATACTTCCAAGGGAGAAGAGCAGATAAATTGTGTCAGATTAAGCATGGAAGCAGGTGAACTAGTTGAGGGAACAATGGGGGTGAATAGATTAGAGTCCTACACAGAAGCAGAGTTGAGATACTTATGCCCAAGGATTACAAGATAGGTGGGCAAAGTGCATCAGAGGTTGGCAGATTTGGCAGAGAAGCATGGTATAGAGATTGAGAAAACAAAGCATTTGAAGATAAGTTACAGATTAGATTTTGAAGCAAAAGATTTTGAACACATGAGGTCAGCCCGAATGAAGGCGTACCTTAAAGAACTATTGCAGAGTGCTCAGGATTGGGGTGCATTAGAGAAGAGGGAAGACAGATGAGTAAAGAAAAGAGACAAGAAGAAAAGAGATTCTCTAGAAGTGGCTGAGAATGTACAATAGGACAAGGATCCGGTAATTTTTTTTAAAAAGGACAGCAATTCCAGGGGGAAATTTTGTTCATGTTCCTTGGAGTAGGAGTGACATTTTGTCATTTACGAATGATTATCCAAAATTGAGAGAAAAGCCAGTAGAGTGGTATCAGCAGACAGACAGGTTGGTGAAGCTTGCAAAATGTTTGTGGGAAGACTTGAACACATTACTGGAGATAGTGGTTTCAGCTAACTTATGGGTCGAGTGTTAGAGAGCTGTAGATTGGCCAACAAGTAAACTGGAGAGAGCTAAGAATACAGGTGCACCATCTCCTGATGTAATGAAATATTGCTATAAGGTGATCAAGTTCCTGAAGACAAGGATTTTGCCCAAGAATATTGATTGGGAGAGGATTGGTAGGACAGTGCTGGAAATAAAGGAGTCGATACATGCGTACTATGAGAGATTGTTGAAGGTATTCAAGGAGTACAGTGCCAAAGAAGCAAGTGAGCAGAAAGACATGCTGCATTTTGTGTTCAGGTTTGTGGAATGATTGAGACCCGAGATAGGTCAGAGGATTAAGAGTCATTTGATTTGCTGGCAAGCAAAGCCGATTGATGAGGTATTGCAGTATGCAAAATACTGTAGTGATGAAATTGAGTTGAAGCAGAAAAAGTTGAAGGAGAAGGCAGTGGTGATGCAGATTAAGGCAGCTCAAACAGGAGTGCAAGGAAAGTTTGTGCAGCAGATGCCGCAGCAGCAGGGAAATGTCATGTTTCAGCCTCAGATGAGAAGTAGGAGTCGTGGAGGCAATATGAATCGTGGTCCGGATTTTAATACTGTTGTGGTTCAGAATGATGTGCAGGGGATGAAGAAAATATTGCTGTGTCACATTTGCAGAGCTGTGGGATACTGGAAGCGGGAGTGTCCGATGATGGTGCAGGAGGGTGTTGTTCAGCAAGGTACAACACCAATACATTTCAAAATGTGAGAGGACCAAGATTAAGGGGCCCCAATACTAATTTTCAGAACAATGTAAATCAAGTGCCGAATTTCGAACCCATGCAGCAGGTGCAAATGCCCCGTGCACAAGTGTCACAGTTGCAGCAAATGCAGCAGCAGGTTCCTATGATACCTAGACAGCAAATGCAGATACCTCAAGCCCCGATGGAGCAGCAACAGATGATGCAACAGGTCAGAGGCAAGACAGAAGTAGTAACACAGTGCACCAATTCCTGTTACATAGCAAGAATGAAATAAATGGTGAATGGATGAGTGACAGTTCAGATGAGGAGCCATGTGTGCTTGCGACTTCTTTAGAAGTAGATCAGAGATGGCTCTATGTGAGGGGAAAGGTTATGGGTCACAGAGTCTCATTCTTGGTTGACACAGGAGCTATGCATTCTACAGTAAGAAGTGCAGAGGTTCCGAATTTGCCTCTTTCAGGTCGAACAGTTCAGGTTGTGTGGGGAGCGAATCAGTTTTTGACAAACCCGACTACAGATCCAGTGCAAGTTGAGATTGGCAATTTCCAGGGACTGCATAAGCTTGTGATCTGCGATTTGAGTCCGGTATCCCTAGTGAGAAGGGGCTTATTGTGTAAAACAAAGTGTCTGATTACTTGCTCAAATTATGGAATTGAGATCCAGACAAATAGTGATGATGAGGAAGACCCAAATCCAGAAACGGAGTGTGAAACTACAAATGAGGAGTACCCCTTGACTGAGTTTTTCCCATGTTCACAGTGAAAGAGCTTCATCCTGTTTTGCAAGGACCAGTACAAGAGAACGTATGGGATTTGATAGTGAGAGAAGTGGGTTTGATTAAACTAGTAGAGCCAATTAAGGTTACTTTGAAGCCGAACGCAGTGTTTCCAAAGCTTCCACGGTACAACATGACACAAGATGTCCTGATGAAAGTGGCTCAGATAATTGCGGATTTTGTGAAGCAGGGGGTGCTAAAAGAGGTCCATGTAATTCACCAATAATGGGTTCGAAGAAGCAATGTGTGAAGGTTCGAATCGTTTAGGATTTGAGAAAGGTAAATAAGATTGTGGTCAAGTGTTGTCCTGTAGTGCCCAACCAATCAGTAATAATGTTCCAGATTCCATGTGATACAGAATGTTTTATGGTCATTGATTTGTCACTAGCGTTCTTTTCTGTGCCTCTTCATGAGGATAGTCAATTTCTCTTTTGTTTCAAATTCATGGATTGAGTCTACTGCTGGGGTAATCTTCCTCAGGGGTACACGCAGTCACCTTCCTTGTTCAACCAGATCTTGAAAAATAATTTAGAGTCATTACAGTTACCTTTTCGATCGACTCAGGTACAGTACATTGATGACCTATTGTTTGCATCCAAGACAAGAGACAAGTGTAGGTATGACTCGATGCCCAGTTGAATCATTTGGGAAAATATGGTCATAAAGTGTCACCACTGAAATTGCAGTACTATCAGAAGGTAGTGAAATATTTGGGTCACCAAATTGAGAAAGGGTCAAGGAAAATATCCAAGGAGAGAATTACAATGATACTGCAGATAAGTCCCCCGACCACACAGAGACATGTCAGGATGTTACTGGGAATGGTGGGTTATTGCCGCCAATGGATCCCGAATTTTTCAGAAATTTTAAAACCTTATCAGAAGCTGACTCATAAGGGTGTCACTGATCCCATAGTGCTAGATCAGGATGAGATGAGAGCGTTCACTGAGCTGAGAGAGAGTTTGTGCAAAGCTCCAGCATTGGGTATGCCTGACTACATGAAACCTTTCACATTGTTTTGTCATGAGCGTGATGCATGTTCATTGTCTGTCCTGACTCAGGTCCATGGAGGTGCTCATCGCCCAGTAGCATATTTTTCAGTTACCTTGGACCCAGTTGCAGCAGCCTTACAAGGTTGTTTGCGTGCAGTGGCCGCAGTTGGTCAAAGTCTTTCACAGTGTGAAGACGTGGTGATGGGATATCCCCTGACTGTAATGGTCACTCACTCGATTTAAATTTTGCTGACATAGGTTAAAACACAATACTTGACTGGTGTTAGGTTGACTAGGTATGAGACGAGTATTTTGGGTGCCACAAACGTGACACTGAAAAGATGTACAGTGCTGAACCCAGCAACTTTACTTCCAAGTGATACTACTGAAATTGAGAAAGAGGAAGATGTTGAACATGATTGTCTCGAAGTAACTGAGTTCTGCACAAAACCGAGACCTGACATTAGAGATACTCGATTGGAAGAAAATTACTAAATTGTCTTTGTTGATGGTTCTTGTTAAAGAGACAACACGGGGACATTGAGAGCAGGATATGCCATGTGCACAATTACAGGTACCTTAGAAGCTTCCTGGCTTCGAGGAGTGTATTCTGCCCAGGAAGCGGAATTGGTTGTTCTTGCTATGGCGTGCCATTTTCCTGCTCGTTTGAGAGTCACTATCTATACAGATAGTCAATACTGATTCAGAATAGTTCATGATTTTGGTCAATTGTGGTCGCAGAGAGGTTTTCTGACCTCTACAGGATCACCAGTGACAAATGGTGAGAGAATAAAGGAGTTGTTATATGCAATCCAACTTCCTGAAGAAATTGCAGTGGTGAAATGCAGTGTAAATCTAAAATCACAGGACTACGTGTCCTTGGGAAATGGATATGCGGAACAAATGGCAAGGTTTTGCGCATTGAACTGTATATCGTTCAAAGATAAGTGAGAATTGTTACCTGAAGAAGACACAACATGTACGAGTTTTGCATTAAAAGTAATTGGCACCTTAGAAGAGTTAAAATCTTTACAGAGCAATGTTGACAAGGAGGAGAAACGTTCATGAAGCAAAATGAAATATGTTCAAAGACAGGATGAGTTGTGGGTTTCAGAAGAGGGTCAGTTGGTTTTGCCAAACAGATTGTTGTCCCAGATGGCGTGGTACCATCATGGTCAGGCACACATTAGGAGGGATGCCATGGTACGTTTGTCCAAAATTGACTGGTTTAACCTCCAAGTTTAGACAAACAGCTGAAGCATTGTGCCCTTGCTGTGTTATTTCTCAACAATTAACTGCGGAGAAAGGGACAGTGGTTAATTTGATCCACAATGGAAGAGCAGGAGGTCCATTCAGCAGAATGCAATTGGATTTCATTGAGATGTCTGCGTGTGGAGGTCTGATTTTTTGCATCTTTAGTCACTGGATTGAAGCATACCCTACACGAAGAAATGATAGTCTCACAGTAGCAAAACTGTTGCTTATGGAACTGATACTGCGCATTGGAATTTTGATCTCTTTTGAATATAATAGGGGAACTCACTTCAATAATGAGGTGATTAAACTACTGTGTGCAGCACTGAACATCGAGCGAAAGTTGCATTGTAGTTACTGCCCTGAAGCATCAGGACTAGTGGAGCAGATTAATGGTACCTTGAAGTTGAGAATTGCAAAAATGTGGGCAGCTACGAATTCGAGATGGCCCGATGCATTGCCTTTGGTGTTGATGTCAATGGGAAATACACCTGAAAGGAAGACAGGACTGTCACCCCATGAGATCCTCCTGGGCAGAGTAATGAGATTGCCAGCAGCTCCACAAAGGCACTTGTCAACATTACAGATGATAAGATGTTGAATTACTGCAAGGGTTTTGCTCATGTAGTCTGCTCTTTCTCTCAGCAGGTGGAGACCTCCACACTGGCACCGATCCATGACCCTGGGCACAACCTGAGGGCCGGCGACTGGGTTGTTGTCCGAAAGCATGTGCGCAAGACGTGTTTGGAGCCTCGTTTGAAGGGACCCTACCAGGTGGTCCTAACTACTACGGCAGCTGTGAAGTGTGCTGGGATACCGAACTGGATTCACGCAAGTCAAACGAAGAAAGTGGCATGTCCACTGGATCATGAAGAAGCGTTGTTGAGAGTACCAACAACTGTGAGACAAATTACAGCACCGGAACAGGAGCAAAGAAGAAATTAAGCTGATCCTGAGCTTGTTAAAGAAGGTTCCATCACTCCTGTGAGAGGCGAGGGTGGAGACCGCCAGGATGGTGCTGAGGACTGAAACAGCAGGAGAGCCTAATGTAGAGGGGGTTCTCCCAGAAACAGACGATTCGAGAGACAAAGAGAGTAATTGCCAGACCCAGAAGGGGAAGAAGTTGAGTTTGATCCAAGTCAAAGTGATCCAACTCCTCCTGAACCAGTTGCAGGTCCTTCAAGAGAAAACACCACAGAGAAGGAAAAGGTTTTGAATTCAATCCTGAAGAGAATACTGACAGAAGGTTCATTGAAAGGAGATAACTGGCCAAAATCGCAACTAAAGAAAAGGAAGGAGGTGGTAGTCAAACCAAGGATAGAGGAAGAAGTAGATACTATGAGAAAAGTAGAACTAAGTGAAGGAGAGCTGAATGGTCCTAGATGGGCATATGCAACTACAAATGAATGGCAACAAGAGTTTATGTCTTTTTGTTTTGATAGGGAAGTTCCAAGTCAATATTTTGAGGTGACCGGAAGAAGATCAAGGAGCTGAACTGTTGAGACAATCTGAGAAAATTAGTTTTGAGAAAGAGACTGTTGAAAGAAACTGGAAAAGACATTTGATAACCTGATTTGACTTTTGAAACCTGATTTGACAAAGCTGCTATCTGATTTTGACAAGGTAAAGGGTTCCTGGAAGTGAAACTGCACTGCTGAAACAACTGTCTATTTTTTATTTTTGATGCAAGTTTTCTAAGTTACTTCTGCTTTCTGATTCTTTACAGATCATGGCTGATGTAGATAAGCAGGTTAGAGATGCTAGGCGCTGTAAATATGTGAGCATTGGTTTGGCAATTATGTGTGGAACATTGTTTGTAGTATTGATTGTGGTAATGTCTGTTCTTGACACGAAGGGAGCCAACCATACTTCTGCTTTTGAGACTACTACACTAACGGCTGTGGAGAGGTTGAAGTTAGATGAGAAGTATTTGCATCATTATACTAATGCGCAATAAGAACATTCTTCTAATGTCTTCTGTCGCTTATTGAGTGAGTATGTTGAGACGATGGATGCAAGGGATTGTCTTGTGTGTACGCAGATTCCTTCATTAGTTAAGGGAGGAGTTACCTATCATAGTCTTCCACTAACCCACGGAATAAGTTGTAGGCTGTTACTAACAAGGTTCTATAACAAGGAGTATATTCAGTATTTTTACTCCAATCACAATGTTGTGTTCTCATTTGTTCCTATCATAAGATATTTGAGTAGAATAGCAAAGGATAATGACATAGTATTAGTTCGAAGATTCTTTGAACCTACTTTAACGTTTGGCACAGCTTATGCGCACAAAAAAATCCTGACATTCTTGCTTACACCTTTAGAGAAGAGCTTCTTAGATCATACTGATGACAGGAGAAAGGCGCTGAAGGGGAAATTAGAAAAAGGTTTAGAGAAGAGAACTTACACGAATGATTATGCTTACACTGCAATTAAGATGCAAGGGAAATCAGCTTTAGATGCATTACACGTAGGGAAGCTTTGTATATATAGGCCAAAATTGTGCGCTGACACTTTATTTGTGGGTGCGAGCGAATGTAGGCATGTGTTTCCATGTAGGCATGTGTCCATTCAGAGTAAATGGACATTTATGTTGAATGGGCAGGATCCTGCGATTCCGGGGATATATTATATTTGTGGACTCAATGCTTATTACCGTCTTCCAAGAGGATGGTATGGGACATGTTATTTGAGGATAGTTTTCCGAAAGATTTACCAGATGGAGGATTTGAAAAAGTTTCCGAAAGTGACTGAATTACATCATATTACACAGAGGAGGGAGTCCTCTTCTGCGATAGTGGGAGATATATTTGGTGCAGTGATTCCTTCAGTGGGAGACATCCTGAATTTGATCAAGATTCTAAAGTTGTCTACAATTGTGGATAACATGCTGACAACTTTTTCAGGAGCTATACTCCTGATAGATACTGAATTCGCTGTGGAAAGAGCTATGACCCTTCAATATCGTCTTGCTTTAGACATTCTTTTAGCGAAGGATGAAGGAGTCTGTAAAATGATTAATTCTAGGCATTGTTGCTCATAAATACCTAACAAAAATAAAGAGATAAGAGACTTACTTACTAATCTGACTAATGCAAGTAGTGATTTGAAGGAATTGAAACAACCAGGTGTTTGTGAAAAAGTTGGTAAGGGGTTTGCTTCAGTGGGAAATTGGCTTAGTAGCATTTGGGATGGGGTGCTATTAAAAATAATACAGAGAATACTAATTGTCATGGGTTGTCTGTTAGGGATATGGGGATTATGCAAGTTATGCAAAAGAATAAAATTGAAAAGGTATATGAATAATCAGAGGAGGGAAGAAAAGAAAAGGGAAAGAATTTATAGGGAAAATGCAAGGAGAAGACAAACTTGGAAGAAATAGAATGATAAAGTTGTGGGTGGTAATTAGTGTGATGACACATTTAGGGGGTTATTCCAACTTTGGAGGAAGTGGTAATCCGTCCCAAAAGTGACGGTAAAGTGACGGATATACCACCAGCCGTATTACGAGTCCATTATATCCTATGGAACTCGTAATACGGCTGGTGGTAAATCCGTCACATTTGGGACGGATTACCACCTCCTCCAAAGTTGGAATAACCCCCTTAGTCATCAGAGGAGGGATTGCTGAAGCAGGTGTCTTAATTAGAAATTATTAATAAATGCTTATGTATTTTGAATAATGAAATATGTAGAAAATGAATAACATAGAAAAATAATTGTGACCTCGAAGAATGGCCAACAGTGTTCACAAAATGTATTAATTAATGATTAATATTGATGAAATATTTAAAATGTGTTAGAATAATGTAGTAATATGTCATATTTAGGGTTATGAAGTACGTTCTAGTTTATTAATTGTACGCCTTAACTTCACGAGTGTCTTGGCCTAGTTTTGCCAGGCCTCATGCAGAAGCTCTATTTCTTAGCGTTAAATAGAAAATGCTGACAGAGTGAACTAACTGTGAAATGTTCATTGTTTTAATAAAAGTGCTTAGCAGAAGCTTTCCATGAGAACCGACTAACAGGAGAAAGTGCCCTTAAAACTGTAACAAGCTATGTGTAATGTCTGCAAGAGGTTCTTTTCCAGGAACCGAACAATGAAGACACAGACTAGAGACGAAGATGCAACAAATTTGATACTTGACGAGCTGGATGATGAGGACATCGTAAAGCGGACCAATCAATGTTGTGTGAAGAAAGAAATATTAGAATTCATAGATTTGGTATAGAAAAATAACTGGGTAGATTAACTGACCAATAGGGAATTAGGTGATAGTTTGGGTGACTTTGATATAAAAACGTGACAGAGGGAAAATACTTCAGATTAGATTTATGCAGATTTTGAGAGAAGAAGAGACTTTAGAAGAGGTTTGAGATTCTGTGATTGGGCTCAAACTCTCTGACTGAGAGCCTGATGCTCTGCTGATTGACTGCTGACCTGAGGACGAAGACTGATTCTGCTTGCTGACCCATACCGTGGATAGGTGGCTATGACAATGTGACTGAATTGCATGTTTATGCCTTTTCTTTCTAGGTACCAACTGTGCTGTCTCAATAGTTTTCCCTAGTTAGATGTTTTTCAAAAATGTGTGTTCTAAATTGTTTTGCATGAAGCCCCACATGCTGATGCTAATCTGGGTCAGTTGAGGCTATTCACATGACAACTGACAAATTGCAGGGACAATTGTTTGACGAACTATCATGCTGAATTTTACGTATCATATATTGCTATTGCAGCTGACTTTGCTATTAATCTCTACAGTTGCCTTAGAATGTGTTGTGATTCAAGCCTTGATTAGATTGTGTTTCTTTCGTCGCTTTGGTCAACCAGTGTTGTTTTTATATGTGTTTCATTTGATTTTGAGATTAATCTACATGACTTTAACATTGTTAATATAAGGGAAATAAACTTACTAAACTTTACTAAGGGTGTGGTTAATCATGGATGAAAAGTCATGGTGCCTGACAATTACCGACTCCATTGATCATTGATTGACTAATGATTATTGATTATGATGTATTGATTATTGTTCCTGTTCTGTAACTATGGTAAGAACCTCCTAAACAAGTCAAAAGGTTCATCGACCTATACGCATCCCCTTGTAAGTTTACTTATTTAGCACTGACGCGCTAACACATGCGCAACCTAAAAATGACCAGCTATGTCTCTAAAGTGTAACACTTTTGGTAAATAGTGTCTAGCATCTACCCCGAACACTGGCCTATAACTACGAAATGCCACACAACCTGGTTCAGTGCGTATGTTTTAGCCATTGATCTAGGATGCTTGACATCTAATCTAACCTTTACCAGTGACATTCCGCTGGGAAGAGCAACTGTTCCACATTCCCATTCTGAGTCGTGGTACCTCAGTTACAGTCTGTTGGACTAGTTGGAAACGGACCATTAAATAAGTGTTTTTATGTCGAGCACGCAAGCACCCTGACGTATTGTAATCTATCTGTGGGCTTTTAACCACGCCCACCACACGTCCATCACTAGCACTCGGTCATGGGCTTGCCTTTCAAAAATCCTTTATCATTGGTAAATGCTTCACGTTTGGCCCTCTATGGGGCAGTTTTGTAAGTGTCTTGGCCATTGAACCTGTTACATGGATAATTGCACGTTTGACGATATGTTTGACTGCGAGTGAACTTCTTTTTCCTTTTGTGTCTCTCCTTTGTGCTCACGCTCATCGTGGCCATGGCGCTTTGAAATGTCTTGTTTAAGTCAACTGTTTTAATTTTCATTTTCAATTTATGTGGCAAGAAAAGTCCAGTTAGGAACTTACAACGCTAACAGCTCTAACTCAAGCAAACAAGAGACCCATTGCATTGCAAATGCTTGTTTTAGTTCTTAACAGCCTCTAGAGGGTAAGGCTGAGTCAGTGTCCAGACAGGTCTCCATGATAGATACATTCCCTGGAAGTTCCAGCTGAAGCTTATGTTTTGCAACAAAGGTATTAGGTAAATGTGGAAATCTTTCCAGTCAAGGCTGCACTCTCCCCGGGGTACCCTCAGTACCATGTCCCTGTCCACCTGTCAGGAAAATGCCCTACACCCAAAAGTTTCTTGCTGCTTGGCAAGCCACTCCTAGTTCCTCCCACAGCTCACACATCCTCAAGGAAGGCTTCTAAGCACCCTGAGCCCTATTATGATAAGGCACACTGTTCCTGTTTGGTCCTCTGTGCATAGACAGGGGAACTGCACCCTATTATGCTGAATGCGCTGCCATAAAGGCAGCCACAAACTCATACTGCCCTGGGGGCAGTGCATTCAAGTGAAAAGCAGAGTGGCTGCTTCAAAGCTGGTCCATGTTTCACAGTGCAGGCAGCAACCTGCCTGCACTTTCAAGAGGGATTAGCGATCCTCTTGCAGGCGGCTGCAGTGAATGACTGTACCCACCTACAAGAGGATGTCTGTTGGTCTAGGTGAACTCCTTTCATCACTCGAGAGGGCTGCCCTCAGGGGGTGCATTTACAGTGTTCCACCTTTCTTTAGAGCAGTTTCAGTGCCCCTCCTTCACAGCTTCTTTGCCTTTGCACTCCCATCAATAATAAGATGTGGGTGCAAAGACAAAGAGATGTCCTCATTTGCATAGTGCCACGCCCAAAGCAAATGAGGGAACACCATCTGGTGCTACATGTGTGCCACCACTTTGAGTATTACAGAAGGGGCTATCGAAGCTTCTGTGACCCCTTCTGTAATACCAAAGTGCCTAAAGGACGCACAAAGCGGGTGCACATGCCTGTTGTGCCGCGGGACACTTTCTGTGATGCGGTCTCTGGTCTCTCTCCAGTGTTCTCTCACTGCCTGTACTCCACACTTATCTCGCCAGCTGGGAGCCCTTGTGCATTTTCTTTCCTGTTGACCACAAATGAAGATGACTCCTGTCTCCTAATATTGTGTAACATCTGAACTGCTTTGGACTCCATCGACAATCTCAACCTCTACACTCTGAAGTCTCGAATGAGATTCACTCGCCCTTATACAGAGCTCTGCAACCATTTGGATAGGTAATGCTGTACAAATATCACACACATTCGTATGTACTAAACAAATATCACATATAAGACAAAGGCTGATATTAAAAATGGCAGTTTAATAACCAAAAAATGCAAAAAGCTTCAGGGTGAAAATGCAGTGTTGGCTGCTGTAAATAAAAAGTGGTGGGGTAGAGGGGATACTAATAAATTAAAAAAGTCTTGCCTGACACTGAGACTGCTGGCAGCCTCGGTGCTCTTCTGCTCCTGACAGCATAGGCTCACAGAGTTCCCACTCAATCTTGAGGATGCTCTCATGCTATTAGGAAGCATGAGAGAAGCGCCAGGATTGGCCCGAGAGGGCTGGTTTGATGCTTGCTCATGGACAGGGAGCCTGTGCCTTTTCTGCACTCAGCTGTGCAACACAGCCGGGTTGGAGAAATATAAGTTTGCATGTCTGTTTGGCTGGCCTAAGACAGCTGGCCAAACTGACATGCACACTTACAAGTGCCCACCACTCCTCCTCCCTGCCTCTTTCCAAGAGGAAGGCCAGGCCCTGTCCCACCCTAGACTTGTGTCAGCTGTCAGTGAAAAATAAAATGATAATAACATTGTTTTATTACCAATTTATTTTTCATCTACTGACTATTTAGCGGGGGACGGGTGACGTTCCTGTACCATTATGGAGGAGACACTGCTGCACAAATCAGAGAAATTACTACAGTATTTTAATATAAATGGTCAAATATCTCTAGCATAAAAACTCAACTGGGATAAAGATCCCTCAACTCTCCCCAGAAACAGCCTAAAAGGTAAAGGCAGGAAACACATTTAAATTGAAACTGTAGTCCTTCAAAAGTTTAGGGCACTTATTCTCCCTCCCACTCTAAATGTATGTGGTAATACTACAGTCAGACTGAATCAACCTGAGAGTTTGTTTTTTACCAGATGCAGTATTACTACATATTATGGATTTCCAAACTTCTGAGGGATAGCTCATTAATGTTCTTGAAACTAGCCTGTTCCAGAAGGGAAAACATACAATGCTGTAGATTTTCAACACACAATTTCTGATAGGTTTCATCTTGTGGAAAATATATGGAAAAAAACGTGAGGGCAGAAATGACCATATAGTTCAACTACAGGCTCAGAATGACTAAAAAGGGCCCTACAAGCCCACGAGGAGACCTCAGTTTGTCAAGGTCTTCAGAACGTGTCTCTGAATTGGGGAAAGACTACCAAGGAGCAGAATCTTGGTAATAAAAAGCAATATATCCTTGTGGTATAAGATGAAGGTTTCTCTTTTTCGTGGAGCTCTGTAAATCCAGATTTTCAGACAGGCCAAATGGGTTGGTTTAACATTGGCTAGAAGAAAGCTTGCTGGAATTTCAGGTTGTGTGGTGATAAAAAAATATAATGGTGCACTTTGTATTTCATTCTTGTGTTTGGTTATCTTAGCTTCTTTTGGTCTTTTCATTTGCCACATGCACTGACTATTGATGCACATTCATCAATTTCCATGTATTTGTTGGTCTTAATTCATGTGTACCTATATGCCTGTTAGAATAAATCATAATGTGTTTCTGAAAGTACCACTTGTCTGCTGGCATATATGCATGCTCTATGCATGTGCAAATGTTGGGCATCTGTGTGTGCATACATTAGTGCCTCCCAAACGTTTTAGAATCACAACCCAATTATTAGAAGGATAAACTTTTGTGACCCACAAAGCTTTCACCCGTTTAGTGCAGAGAATGACCCATTGACATCCTCCACACTACCTATCCAGGGTGGAGGAAGCCAACAGGTCGTCCTCCTGGGGGTCGCAAGGGAAGATATGGTGCTGCAAAGGATTCCCTCAAGAGCCTGTTTGCTAGAAGCTCCAAAAGGGGCAAGACCAATGCGTTGCCTTGCAACAAGCTGCTAACTGTGAAGCTCTCAGGCAGTATATGTGCTCACTACAGTTCACAAGGAGAGCACTTCCCCGTCACGGTTTGAGGACAGGTGGCAAAAGTCCACAAACCCACCTGTATACTTGATTACAACAAGTACATGGGTGGAGGAGTGGATAAAAAAGACCAAGTTCTTCAATGATAGAGTGTGAGCTGTAAAATTCACACATGGTATAAGAAGCTGACAGACATACAATGTGTATGTTGTCTATTGGCAGACAACCACAGAAAGACTGATGTCCTTCCTTGACTTTCAGTTATGTGTTATTGAAAGCCTTACTGCTGCAGAAACACTAGCCAGTAGTTTGTTGTCTTAGACATTGCAAGGCTGCAGGGTCTGCACTTTGCTGGCTGCATTCCTGTAAGACAGCAAAAGAGTGGCCAATATCACCGATACATAGTTTGTGCTCGAATAGGGAAGAGGCAGGAGAGCAGATATTATTGTCTCCAGTGCCTATGTCAGCCTTGCCTGTTTGCCAACTTGCTTCACTTTGTACCAGGCAAAAGTGAAATTCTGGAAAACTGACTGAAGTGGAGCACCTAGATTAGGAGTTGCTATCCGCCCCCAAATGACTGGTCATGGAACATAATCGTCCATGGGCTATTACACGAGTAGCTGTGTAACCATGGAAATTAATCCATTTTATTTTGAAAGAAGAACTCTACTCCAAGACTTAATATTTCTAAATTAGATTTTAGTCACCATGTATTTACTGACTCCAGTCAACAGGACATGTGTCATGTTTTGACTAAGTACCCTGTCCACCAAATCTTAAGGTCCTTAGACTTTCCAGAAGTGTGCTTTATGAAATTTATGGCTTAATTTGGATCTTGGCAGACAATATAATCTGCCAAAAATTAGAGGTATATCCGGTCTGCTGAATTACAAGTGCCATAGGATGCAATGCACTGGTAATTCAGCAGATGGGATATCTGTCACATTTGGGACAGAGTAACCCCTTCAGCTAAAATAGAAATCAAGCCCTTAGTATAGTCTGCCCCAGAACGTTTAGCCCCATTTTCAAAGGTAGATTTTCTGACACTGTTGTGCCAAAAGGTCCAAAAATGCATCCTCAACCACTCCCCGACTTACTTACACAGACTGAAAGGATTTGGATTTAGTTCACTAAAGGCCCATGAAAGAAAGGTTTGTCTGAACCTAATAAGGCTTCTATGGTGAGGCTTTAGTAAAGGTGCATGTGGCACCATCACAGTATTACTGTGGATGAGATGGACATAATCAGGTAGTCAATCCATAAACTAGACTTGTTTTGTTAGGGATCTTGTGTAAATAGAAGCACATGTTCAAGGTCGAAGTGAAACTGCTCAAAGCACTAAATAAACCACAGCTGGCAGTATGCGTGTAGTGGTAATTGTGTGCGTGCTGGCTAGTGGAGTGTGTGGCTGTTGGGTGATGGAAGTGTGGCTGTTGGCCGGCAGAATCTATGGCTGTTGGCTGGTGGAATGTGTGGCTGTTGGCTGGCAGAATGTGTGCCTGTTGGCTGGTGGAATAAGTGGCTGTTGGCTGGTGAACGATGTAGCTGCTGGCTGGAGGGATGAGTATAGTGGTTTGCAAGAGGTGTGTTTCTACAATAAGTTGGCTGATGGGTGGCTGACTGACAGTGTGATTGGTGTTTTAGTCCAGTTGGTGTATACATGTGGTGAGCCGTTAAATGGTAGTGGTTTATTGATGTGAGGGTTGTGTGTGTTGGGTCAGTGGCAGGTGGTATGAATGGCTTTGTGTGGCACAAATGAAAGTACAACACGCTGGAATAGTATTAAAAAATGCCTGTTGTTGGCAGGTTTGCATGAGAGGCTCTACAGCATGTCCCAAAATACAGCAGCTAAGTATATCACTGATCACTCAAGTGCTGTACCGGTAGTATCAGGAGAAGTGTGGGACCTCTGGGTGGCAAACATCAGTGGATCCGCATAGATTCTGGAACCTTCCTGCACAGACATGTGAGGAAAATGTCAAAGTTTGAGGTTTGCAAAGGCTTCTGGATAGGAAAACCTGGTAATAGTCTTTCAAGTCAAACCACCCTGGATTCCCCTTACTTTCTAGTTTTAAAAATGTACAGGTTTGCTAGGGTGATGGCTGCAGACTGGGCTAGGGCCAAAATTCACAGCTGCCCACACTGCAGAAAAAGGGTCAGTTTTTAGTTGCATATTGTGATGTGTCCATGTTGTGTTTTGGGCCTTTTCCTGTCACGGGCACTAGGCCTACCCACACAAGTAAGGTACAATTTGTATTGGGAGACTTTTGGGAATGCTGAGTTGTAGGAAATGTGTGGTTCCCTGCATAGTCCAGACTTTTTCCTCACAGTAATGTGAGGAAATTGTGTGTTTTCGGTCAAAGTTTGAGGTGTGCAAAGGCTTCTGGATAGAAAAACCTGGTGAGAGCCATGCAAGTCACCACACCCTGAATTCAGTGTCTATTATTTTTAAATGTACAGGTTTGCTAGGTTTCCCTAGGTGCTGTCTGAGTCAGGGTCCAAAATCCACAGCACCACTTGCGCTGTAAGGAGGATTGATTTTTGTGCAGGAAGGTGTGCCTTCCTGCACAAAAAATCCCCTGAGGCGTTTTCTTCTTTCTATGTGTGCTGCACCTGGGAAGGTGTAAGATCTTTGTACATTCCCAGGTCTACCACTTCTGATAAATTTGTTAATGCATCAAAATCCATGGCTTTTGCATGGGAACACCCTTACAATACCAATTTAAACCTTCCCTGGGGCACAGTAACGCAAAGCAATGATTTGCGCTATGTTGCATTACTCCAGATTTATGGCAGATTTCCACTCATGGCCCTTTGTTTTCATCACACTTCAGAATTACAAAAAAGTGCTTCATTTTTGCTTTCTTATCTGCTGAATGTGTATCGTTCAAGTTTTTACATTTCTTGTGTCTTACAAACAAATGGCATCCTTCAGCCTTTCCATTCACACTCCCTGTTTCTTCCACACTCCCTGTACCTCAGCAAGATTGTCACATAGTTGACTTTGCTTTTCTTTCTGTGACTGCAGAATGAGAGGAGTTTGTAAACACCAATCCCCATGTTAGAAAAATAAAGAGAAATTTGTAAGAAGAGATCGCCTGACATTTGACCTCTGGCTGTGAAGCACCACAAATGTGACAAGATAAATACAGAATTTAAAGGCATCTTTATTTATTGCATACTCTTTCTCGACCCAACAAAAATCGAATGGTGACTCACCAGTGGGTGGCAACCCACAGTTTGGGACACACTGTGTAAGAAATTGGGTTACTGGCTGAGAGGGTCGAAACTCTACTGAAGTAGCAACCACAACTCTTGCCAGGGTGAGGCACAAGCAATCACCAAATTAACCTGGGCTCAACTCTATATTAGCTTGGCAAAGAGCAGTCAGGATTAACTTAGGGGCAATGTGTAAAGTATTTATGCAGCACTTCAAACTGTAATAAAGTAGAAACAAAATACAAAAAAAAAAAATCCACACCACGTTAGAACAATAGAGCACAATTTAATGAATAACTCAAGACAAAAATGAAAAAAATCCAATAAGTAGAACCAGAGATAGGTAAATAGAAAGTAAATATAAAATAAATATAAAGTGAAAATATCCTCAAAAAGCCCAAAGAACCACTCGCAGTTATCTGGATGTGCGAGACCGGGAGAAAGTCACAAGTTAGATACAGGAACCAGGCTAGTCCCGTTAAAAAGTTATCTTCTCAGTCCAGAGCAGAGTCCCATTTGCAGTGGAAGAAGGCAGGAGGGCAGCAGTCTAGCAAGGCAGCAGTCTAACAAGGTAGTGGTACAGCAGGGCAGCAGTCCAGCAAAGTCATAGTCCTTTCAGCAGAACAACAGTCCTTCTTCCTGGCAAAGTTTCCATAGGTCCAAAAGTGTACTGAATAGTTGGTGTCTGGAGTCCAATATTTATAACTGGGCCTTCCTTTGAAGAGGGAGAAGCTTCTAGAGGTTTCCCTTTGAGGTCCACAGGCTTTCTGTCTTCACTGTCCTGGCTCCAGACTAACTAGAGGGGGTATGCAGCTCTTTGTGTGGAGGCATGACACAGCCTATTCAAGTGTAAGTAGGGCTGTGCCCAGCTCCATCCTCCCATCCAACCAGTGATGGCCCACCCAGGCACAACTAAGCTGTCTATTGTGTGTGGCTTTTAAGGGGGAATACACAAAACCCAACTGTCAGCTATACTCAGTCATGTGACCCAGAGACAGGCTGTGGGCATGAAATAGCTAAGGCAGGAACATGTCAACTGACTAAAAGTGGCATTTTCAAAATTGTAATTTAAAATCAGACTCCACCATGAGAGAGGATTTTCCAGGGGGTAGTCACTTCAAGGGTAGTCAGTAAATATTTAACAAAAATGGTAGTCAATACATATTTAACGTATTTGCATACTGTTTTAAAAAGTTTCTATTCCGAAAACAATAGATAATTTATGACGATCCTCAGACTAAAAGAAATTTCGTTCTGTTTTCACCTGCTGCACTGTATATACGGGACAAGCCAAATATTGCAAATGTTTATAATGTTTATAATACTCTGCTAGACTGAATACAATAATGCAAAATATTCATTTCAAATCATATTTCTTCATCATGTTAGTGCCCTGTATACTTAAAACTATATATTCATTCTCATTTTACAGACCATTCTTGGTTGAAAAAGGTTTCAGATGGTTTGAAACCATCTAAAGATATTAATTTTACCTGGAAAATATCTGCATGTGTACCTTACAGCCAACAATTTCAATTCAATCAAGTAAATATTTAAGCAGATGACAGCAGTTGCAGATAAGACACTTCCAAAGACACCAAACACAAATCAGTTACGTGCTTCCGTTTGGAAAATTTCACTTAATAAACATAATAGGGTTATTCCAATGGTACCCTATGGGAGAGGCAGGCCTTGCTGTAGTAAAAAATGAATTTACGAGTTTTTAACTACCAGGACATGTAAAACTAAATGTACATGACCAGCTTTTTTAATACACTGCACCTTATCCTTTGGGGCCTATCCTTGGGGTGTCCAGGGCCTATCCCAGGGGTGACGTATATGAATAAAGGAAGGTTTGGGCCTGGAAAAAAGGTTTCATTTGCCAGGTCAAAATGGCAGCTTTAAAACTGCAGTAACAGGTTGCAATGACAGACCTTAGGCATGTTTTAAAGTGCTACTTAAGTGGGTGGCACAATCAGTACAGTAGGCCCACTAGCAGCATTTGATTTGCATGCCCTTAGCACAGGTAGCACCAATTTACTAGGGACGTACAAGTAAATTAAATATGCCAATTAAGTATGAGCCAATTCTACCATGTTTTAACAAGAGAGCACAAGCACTTTGGCATTTGTTAGAAGTCATAAATTCTGCATAGTCCTAAGGCTAGCAAAACCGAAGTCTGCAAAACATGATAGTTGAAGGCAGAAAGTAAGGGGGAAAACTACATCAAGGACTCCAGTTCTATCACGCTGGCATGCACAATTAAAAAATCCAAACCTATTAACTTTGTCAAAGCTTCTTTACCTTTCATTTGATCTGAGGGAGGATTGGCTTAGCTATTAGCAAGGATGCCGGCCAACAAAGTTTTAAAAGTGTAAATCAGTACCTAATGCAAAAATCTGAACTATGAGGGATGAAGCATCTGATAAATAAAATGTGTGGATGGATGCATATAAAATAAAACTGCATCACTGCAGAAATAGGCCAGGCGAGGATGCTGTGCTTCATCTCTACTTATCCTTGCACCGATAATACCTCACTGGAGCACATAGCTTGTAATCAGAGAGGCATTCTTAATGAAGACTGGGACACCCATGGATTTATAAACCAAAAATGAACGGATTTCAGGTTTTAATCCCTTTTCGACTTACTTGGCTTCAATATTTCATGATCATTGATGGATGTTCTTGAGATTTAAAAGGTCACTCCAGGGGGGTAGTCAATACATATTTAACAAAAATGTGGTCACATGCCGTTTTAAAATATTCCTATTCTGAAAACCATAGATTATTCACGAGAATACTGACTAAAAGTAAATGCATTCTTTTTAACCTGTCACAGAACAAGACACATATTGCAAATGTTTAGAAAGCTCTGCTAGAGTGGATGATGTAATAATGATTTTTTTTTTTTTTTTATCATATTTCTTCATCATTTTAGTGCCCTGTATACTTAAAAGTATATACATTCTCATTTTTACAGGCCACTCAAACTGTTTGAAAGCGTTTAAATATATTAGCCACATTTGGAATATTTTCTGCATCTTTACCCTGCACCATAACTTTTTAAATTTAGTTAAATAAATGTTTAAGCAGATGTCAGCAGAGGCAGTATAGACATTGTTGTTATTCTGTAAAAAGCCTGGCAATTTGAAAAAGTGAATTAATAGATCATTGCCGATGTTCTCGCTAATGGTTTTTGAGGAATACAATATTACACGTATTTGCTCATCTTCCATTCCTGACTTCAATCCGGGTGATGATAACTGATTGATTTTATTTATTTCTCTGTCCTGTGGCATGGCTGTGTTAGTGCATTAGCACCCTTCATGTAAAAATAACGAGCGTTATGTGTGCAAAGAAATCAATGCAACATAATATTTTTAAGATCTAAGCTGCTTTCTTTTTCTCAGCCACCTTAATGTCCTTGCCCCTGAGCCGGACATCTTTACCAGGGGAAGGAAGGAAGCGAGCAGTGCAGTTTGGGGTTCTGAGGTATTTTGCTGACGGCAAGACTGCTTTAGGTATGTCTCTCTACACATATAAATGAATGTAAATGTGCAGCTGATTGCCCTTAAAATACATTTGGAGAATCTTGGTGGGCTTCTGTGGCTTGTATTGTTGCTCCTTAAGGGTCCCTGCATACAAGAGTGCTTTGAAACTCACCATGAGATAAGATGGATGCACTCACTAGTCAGAGTGCAAGTTCACTGAGTAAGCACCTGAAATACTGGTTAAGGAAATAATTAATCACAACAAGTTCTGTTTGATGCCAACATACACCAGGAAACTATTGTAACTGAATATATGCATTTGGGATTAAATACTTAGAAAGTTCAATGCAGTATTTGAAATTGATCACAGCAATGACTGCTTTAAAAACTATGATGTGATAGAAGATGCTGAGTAGAAGAGATGTCCATATTATCCGAAGAGTGCTTCAAAGGAAAAAGTGGGATTCATCGCATCATCTGGACTTCAGTTGAATGAAGCTGAAAGTGCTGGAGGCAATAGACTTTGGCAATCAACATTGGTAAGAAACAAAATGATACATAGAGTTGAGTCTATTAGATTGCTTTTAAACAATAATTTACCTTAACATTCAGAATTCTTATACATCACTGGTGACCGTTAACTTATTATTGTTACTTGGTACTTTGCCCATACAAGGCAATGATTCAATCGCCATTGAAGCAATAGATAACAGAAGAATAAGGTTGGTATTTGAGAGCACAGCAGTTCCCCCCTCCCAAAAAAATCCACAACAGCAGTGCATTTTGGGGGACTTTGTTGAACTCACTATCAGTGTCTTGTCCAGTTACATGTTGTTTAGGGACACTGGAGAAACACTGGAGGTCAACACAAAGTGTTGATTCATCCTAGCACAGTGCTTCATGATACCAGTGTATTCATGAAACGCTTCTTACAGTTTGAAAGAGGAGTAAAAAAAAAGTTGTGTGAATTTGTCAGATGCAGTCAGAAAGTACCAATCACTTAAAAAAATATTTTATAGTACCATATAAGTATACTGTAGAAAGGCCACAGTTATGTTAAAGTTGCCACCGTTTCTTGTTAACAGGAGGCACTGTAAATCACAACGATTAATAGGCTCCCAATTACTCTATGTACAAAGATCCACACAAATGGAAAGCTACTTGTAAAAGTTCAAGACATAGCAACAAAACAGAATATATTCTGAGTAATTCTGCTAGGTTGTGTGTTGCTCTTAATACTTTTACAAAGTAACTAATGCAAGCTCACATGAAGATTCCACCTATACCAACAATGGTATGGACTGTGTGATACCAGTGGAAGGTATGTATTCTGAATTATCTTAGATACCATTATTGGACATGGTCCCAAAGGAGTGGGTAACATTAATTTAGAACCACCAGGAAACAAATCATTAGTAAAAAGAATCACAATAGAAGAAGGAACTAAAACATTTATGTTATTTCAACAATACACTAATTGTGTGATAGTGTTTTGCAGTTGTGCACCATTTTCTACACAAACAATTGTAAATTCAAAATATCTTTGAATGTTCTCCTGTCATAATATTGCATTGAAAACAAATCAAACATTTGGTTGGTTTGTCAGCCCTTTTGAGCACTGGATGGAGTCACATTAGTGTTCTGATAATACACCTGGCAAGAGCCACAAAGCGCTTGCCATCAACTAATACAATTGATGTGCACTGCCATCAGTGATTGAGCACATAGGGTTTATCAAAAAGTGGTTTGTCTGAATTTGAATGATATTTCCAGTTTTTGCTTTAGGTTTGTTTGCAGGTTGTAGTTAAACTCAAAAAGTGTTTTGATCAAAAATTGTTAATTCAAATCATTCATGCTCTGCTTAGTTTGAGAGAGGATAGCATCACTTTTTACGTCTGATTTGAAGCACAACTGCCTGCCAGAGTTTTGTCACAACTCCTCGGAAAAAAACGCCTTTAGTGGGCTTCAGAGGAGTAAATGTGTTTCACCTCATAACATTTGCTGCTTTATGGATTAATGGCCCTTCCACCCCAGGAAGGTTTCTATCGCAGCGCATTAGGCATATTGTTTACAGGAAATGGCAGGGGTTATTTCGCGAACACAAATGCCATCTTCGAAAGATAGTTTCTCCGCCAAAAGCTACACATTCTGGGGCATATTTATCCTGTGTTTGCCCCAAATTTGCGTCAAAGTTTTTGACGCAAATGCGGCGCAGACCTAACACCATATTTATACTGTGACGCCTGACCACGCGAACGTCAAAAGTCAGCAGTGTGCGTCATTTTCTGGATGCGGGAAACTGCCTTGCGTTAATGACATGCAAGGTAGGCGTTCCCGTCCAAAAAATGACTTAAAGGCCTGTGTGCCTTATTTATACTCCTGTGTCATTTTGACGCACAGGAGGGGGCAGGCCTTAAAAAATGTCACACAGCCTGATTTGCGTAGTTTTTTAACGCCTGGGTGAGGGCAGGCGTTAAGGGACCTGTGGGCTCATTTCCATGGTCTCTGACCATGGAAGCAGTCCACAGGTGCCCTTCCCTGCACCCAGGGACACCCCTCGCCACCCTCGCCCACCCCTGGAGGACACCCATGGATGGGGGACCCCTCCCAGGTAAGTACAGGTAAGTAGAGGTAAGTATATATATATTTTTTTTTAAAGTGGCATGGGGGGGCCTATCTTGGGCCCCCCTTTATTTCACTGTGCCCAATGGCCAGGCCCAGGGGACGAGAGTCCTCTGGGCATGGCCATATGGCAGAGAGGCATGATTCCTGTCTTTTCTGAGACAGGAGTCATTTCAATGGGGGTTGTGCGTCAAAAACTGGCGCAAGTCCGGTTAGAGCTGTGATTTTTGACTCTAACCTGACTTGCACCATTTTTTGACGCACAATCCCCATTCTTCCCTATGCCTGTGCTGCCCGGTTAGAGTAATTTTTTTTTACTCTAAACAGCCCGCAGCACCGGCTAATGTCAATCCATAAATAAAGGCGCCCGCCTGGCGCGTTGGAATGACGTTAGCAGGTGGTACATTTTTTTACACAAACCAGCGCTTGCGCTGGTTTGCTTCAAAAAGTATAAATATGGGCCTCTGATTTATAAGAAAGCACTTACTTGAAATATATTCTAGATAACCATGACAATGCACTTTAAGAACTACGCAGCATGCACTCTAATATGTTTCAGGTGCTTATTTCAACAAAATGTGCACGTTTGTGAGCGTGTATCTGTAAAGTGCTAATTTAAAAAAAATACATCAATATTTTATTGAAAATGTGACTTAGCCCCTTTAGTGCGGGTGTCGGCCACTGGCCGAACCCTGCACTACCTCCCTGGTCGATACCAGGGAGGATTTTCTTTTTTTTTTTTAAGCCCTGGGAGACACGGAAGAGCTTCTGTGTCTCCCCCCACCCCCCACTCTCCCCTTTGTGACATCAGTGAGCCACGAGGCGCACTGACATCACAGTGTTGTTTTCCCCATCGGAGTAGGAAGTGCCCGTAGGGCCGTTTCCTGCTCCGATGGGGAAAATGGCCCCAAACGGCCTTCCCCACGTTCGGGAAGGCCTCGTATGAAAGGGGAGACTCTACCCTTTCATACGAGGCCTTCCTGAACGCATTTCCTGGCCCTCGATTGCAGCACAGCTGCGATCGAGGGCCAGGAAACACCACTAGACACCAGGGATTTCACTTGGGGGGGTCAGCCCCCCTCGGAAAACAGGCCGCCCCCCCCGGGGCCATATTTTTTAATTTCAAGATTGGTGCCCCCTGGGGGGGGCGCGATCGCGCACGATCGCGCCACCCACAGGTTGGAATTTTTGTTTTTTTAAATAACGAAATTGACAGGGGGTCGTCCGTGGGCAGGGTGACCCCCTGTGGGGGCAATCTTTTTTTTTTTGTAGTTATAGGGTTTCCCGGAAACCCTACAACTACCAAAAAAAATACTGATCTATGTATATATATATATATAGACATTTGGTTGGGACAGCGTGTGTCTTTTGAATGGTGAGCACATTGTCGACCGTTTTTTTGTGCTTTTTGTACCAACTTTTGCTGGTGTGATTTACCTGCAATCTAATCTTTTTTCAATAAACAGCAGCCGATGAACCTATCGAGAATAAGTGGTTTTCTGAGTATTTTACCAGCTGGTATTGAATGATGTGCAGCCCTTGGTGTGCGATTTAAATACACCATTCTTCTGGATATATATATATATATATATATATATATATATAGATATATCAATCCATGTAGATAGATATATCTATCTACATGGATGTACCCACATATAAAAGTGATCTATATATATATTATATATATATATATATATATATATATATATATATATATATATATATATATGCCACCAGTTGTCTTGCAGCTGCAGCTTGCGTCTTCAAAGCAGTGCACATACTTCAAGTGACGCATTTCAACTGTAGCTTTTAGGCAGCAATAAAAAAGTCAAGTAAGTCTTGTGATTATGTTTCTGCTACAAAAGGATCAGACTTTTGTCTAGTGGCAGTTTTAGTACCATAAAGAAGCGCAGAAGGTTTATATGACTACTGCTAAGAGCAAATCTGTATTTTATGTAAATAGCTGAGTACATTAGTAATGTCAGCCACTACCTGCGCTATAATACAAATGAAATGTATGTGGGGGGTGGCTATGGAGAGATGAAGAGCACGTTTGCTGGGTGGTAATGAGGGAATCCGAGGAAGAGGACATGGGAGTGGGAGGACCAATAATGATTGTTGGACTGGGCGCATTAGGTGCTAAAGACTGATGAATTGTATGTGACAAGGTGTTTGCGTGTCTTGAAAGAACGTGCTGATTGAGGGAAGAAGCACAGGTAAGGTGGCCTCTACTGTTCCACGTATCACACACACACACCAGGAATTTTGTGACTGTCTCTGTAGGCTAGTGTTTTAGAGCAACAGTTTAGCCAATAGCAGAGATGGGATCTTGATGGATGACTGCTGCTGACATCACTTGAGTTATAGAGGACAGCTCTGACATAGGATCGGAGACTGAGACAGCAGATACTGAGACAGCATCTGAGGGATAGGACAATGGCGCAGACTCTGGGAGTGATTTTTCAGTTGGAGGAGTCCCATTGGATAACTCCTTCCAGTAAATTGTGAGGGAGGTGATGAGGGCAGTCCTGTTGTCCCTTCACAAGCACAGTCTGTGCAACAGGGCAATAGTGGGTTAGCCCAACCCACAGAGCAGGTGAATGCGGGGGCAAGCACAGAGAGGGTGCTCTCTTGGGAGCTCCCCAATTTAGTTCAGCCCCAAATTCCACTGCCCAAATTGTATTCTCGAGACATCAAAATTATCTATCACATAACAAACTGGTTTTGTAAGGCAGGCACCTGTGTTTTTGGTCCTGGGTTTGGCGGCTATATAGGGAAACATACTAAACCCAAACATTTCTGGAAACTAGACATCTGGGGGAGTCCACAGAGGTGTAACTTGTGTGGATTACCCAAAGTTTTCTTACCCAGAACACCCTGCAAATCTGAAATGTTGAATAAAAACTCTATTTTTCTTGCATTTCTGTCACACAAACTACAGGAATTTGCTGTGATCCACACAATTCCCACCACCCAGTGATTCCTCACCTGTCCTGATAAAAACACTACCCCACTTGAGTGCCTATACCTAGTGCCTGCGTAAGGAATGGATCACCCCAGGGTCAACAGTTGCCTCATGTAAGTAACAACATTGACCGTTGTGTGATCTATTCCTGTCGCGGGCACTAGGCCTACCCACACAGGTGAGGTATCATTTTTATCGGGAGGCTTGGGGGAATGCTGGGTGGAAGGAAATTTGTGGCTCCTCTCAGATTCCAGAACTTTCTGTACCCGAAATGTGAGGAAAAAGTGTTTTTTTGGCCACATTTTGAGGTTTGCAAAGGATTCTGGGAAACAGAACCTGATCAGAGCCCCAAAAGTCATCCCATCCTGGATTCCCCTAGGTGTCTAGTTTTCAAAAATGTGCAGGTTTGGTAGGTTTCCCTAGATGCCGGCTGAGCTAGAGGCCAAAATCCACAGCTAGGCACTTTGCAAAAAACACATCTGATTTCAAAGTAAAAATGTGATGTGTCCATGTTGCCTTTCCTGTTGCGAGCATTAGGCCTACCTACGCAAGTGAGGTACCATTTTTATCGGGAGACTTGGGGGAACACAGAATAGCACAACAAGTGTTATTGCCCCTTGTCTTGCTCTACATTTTTTCCTTCCAAATGTAAGACAGTGTGTAATCTATTTGAGAAATGGCCTGTAATTCACATGCTAGTATGGCTGTTTTTTTCAGCTCAATTTCAATTTTCTTTTTTTTCAGCTGTTATTTTCTGTAGGAAAACCTTGTAGTATCTACACAAATGACCCCTTGCTGAATTCAGAATTCTGTCTACTTTTCAGAAATACATAGCTGTCCGGGATCCAGTGTTGGTTTCACACCCATTCCTGTCACTAACTGGAAGGAGGATGAAAGCACCAAAAATAGTAAAAATGAAGTATGTCCCAGTAAAATGCCAAAATTGTGTTGAAAAATTTGGTTTTCTGATTCAACTCTGCCTGTTCCTGAAAGCTAGGAAGATCGTGATTTTAGCACTGCAAATCCTTTGTTGATGCCATTTTCAGGGTAAAAACCACAAGCCTTCTTAGACAGCCCTTTTTCCCATTTTTTTGAAAAAAAACAAATTTTAGGTGTATTTTGGCTAATTTCTTGGTCTCCTCCAGGTGAACCCAGAAACTCTGGGTACCTTTAGAATCCCTAGGATGTTGAGAAAAAAAGGATGTGGATAGCTTATGTGGACAAAAAGTTATGTAGGCCTAAGCGCGAACTACCGCAAATAGCCAAAAAAGGTCTCAGCACTGGGGTGGAAAAGGCCCAGCAGCTAAGAGGTTAACAAGTATTATGGTTTACTTACATATGTATGCTGTTTACATTTGAAAAAACAATTGTTTAGCATGCAGCTTGTGTTGGTTTCTCCGGGAAAATAAACTATTCTATTTTTCTCCTTTCTGTGTTTCTCTTTCCTGGCAAGCATACCCATTGAAAGTTCCCCACTTCCAGCTGAGCTTGTCCGCTTTTGTTTGTACTGCAAGTTTAACAACTTTGGGCAGCAGAAAGGTGGGCTCTGGCAGCACACAGAAAGGGGGGAGATGCAGTTGCGGCTGGTGACTGGGCAAAGTGGCGGGGTGGGGGGAATAAAAAAATAAAATAACTTACCTTAATTGCACCTGCGGCCAATCATGACGCTGCTCAGAGCAGCATAATGATTGGTTAGAGCACCCTGGCTGGGTGCTCCAAGCCAGACTGGAAGCCTGGGCGTGCTCTCTCCAACCTGGCAACACAGAGCTGGGTGGGAGAGAACCTTGTGCGCATGTGTGTTTAGATGGCCCGAGACGGCCGGCCAAACATACATGCACACTGAGGGGAGTGCTCTGTGCACTTCCCTCAGTGCTCATCACCTGCATGGTCCGCCACTTTAAAAATAAAATAATAATAAACATTGTTTAATATTGTTTTATTATTAAAGGTTTGCAGCTGCTGCTGGCGGGGTGGGGACACTCCTCCGCCACAACAGAGGAGTCGCCCCTGCGGAGATGGGACTGCAGGACACTGGAGCTCACAACACTGGCACATCGAGAGGAGCATAATAAATAGCATGATGTAGAATACCAGCAACATACAACTCATGCCACTACCAATGAAAACTATTCAGTAAGGATACATCACATGGAAATGTTACCTATAGGGAGTTTTTTTTAGTGTAAGTGAACAGCTGACGTTTCTGTTTAGACACCCATTTGCTAATGTAAAAGTGCTTCAGGAGCCTTCTCTTCCTTTTACAACTTTTTTAACGTAGTGCAGAGAGTTCTTTCAATCCATCACATGGTAATACTCATCTCGAGAAGCTTCAGTCATGCATGCTTTGCTTGAACTTCATTGTTATTGCCAATGCTTCAATCCTGCTTCAAGCTGACACTTCTTTCTCTCAGATATTATTTCCGCAAGCACCTCTGTATACTTCACCTGATGACACCAAGGGCAGTTGATACACACTAGTGTATGAATCTTATCTTGCATATAGAAAGCTCTTGTGGGACTCGAAAATAGAGACGACTGCCTAATTTTCAGCCAAACTTTTGCACGACCTTAAGTTTGATAGGCACAATAAGTTCTGGAAAATTGTAAATAATGTAAACCATCTATCTTAAACAAGAGTTTCAGTCGAAATTCCAGGAGAAACGTAGTTCCGGTATCTCATGAAACATTTGGTCATCTTGGCCTCAAGCCGAGCCCGCAGAAGTCTGCCACCGCTCAAATGACGGCGTCTTCTGACCCTAAACCCACCATACCCAGGCCTTCGACCTTCAGTCTCACGCCCAATCAGGGAGCAACAATTGAGCATCAGATCTTGAGAAGTCAAAGAAAAGGGCACCCAGCCTGAACGGTATACCAACTGCAGTTTGTAAGAAGTTAAATCACACGGGAGAGGCATCAGTATATGAGAGCCTAATGATTTCTAATACCGTTCCGTCATCTTGGCAAGCCTCAACGCACACCGCTATTTACAAAGGAGGCACTGACTTCGACCCAGCAAAATATAGGCCTATTGCCCTCTTGGATGCAGAATCTAAATACATTGCTTTGCTTTCCTCTGCTAGAGGAACTATCAACATGGGCATCTGAAAACAACGGAATCCCATTCAATCAGACAGGGTCTGCTAAAGGTGTTGGCACAAGCTCAAACCTGCTGGACATATCCCAACTGTTTGTTCAAAGTGAGGCATCCAAGCAACCCTCCCATCTCTCGTTCATAGGCTAAAAAGCTTTCTTTGACTGCATAGATGGAGGGAAGCTGTAGAACCAACTGGCCAGCTGCAATATACCCAACTTGCTGCTGGATTTGGATTTTTACTCCACACCAATACCCAGGTCAGGATCAAACTAGGTGATGGCGCCCACCTATCAAGAAGGATCCTAACCCTTCAGGGGCTACGGCAAAGGTGAGTGTTAGCTTGCACCCTTTTCAACCTTTTGTTGGTTGACCTACCCCCCTGTCTAGCGCAAGTTAACACTCACGCTCCAAAGATGGGCAACACCATATTTCCGTGTTTGATTTATGCAGATGATTTAGTGCTACTTAGCTGGACTAAAATCAGCCTCGGAAGGCTCCAGGAGGCCACAGCCCAATACTCTGACAGCAATGCCATGGAGATCAACTTAAAAAAGTCCAAAATAATGATCCAGGGTAAATCAACTCGGAGTCCTCATCAGTGGTATATGGGCAAGGACAAAATTGAGCAGGGGCGAGAATACAAGTACCTGGTCATGCTTGTCGATACCAGAGCAACTTCAAACCCCATTTAAAGCTAATGTGCCAGAAGTCCGTCGGTCTTAATGTCCACTTTAAGTGCACTAAAGCAGCCACAGGTTCCTTTTTTACCACTGCAATCCAGGCCAAGCTAATTCCCACCATTGTCTATAGTAGTGAAGACTCGTGGGGCGAGATGCTGTCCATTTGGATAAAACTTTAATTTAATTCTTCCCGGCTGTCTTTCCTTTGCCAATATACATGCCTCCAGCTCAGCTCCACTTTGAATTCGGCCTGGTCAAGCAAAGCATTGCAAGGCAGGGAGTCTTTGTTAAACTTTGCTACAAATTAAAGGAAGCTAATTGTGAAATGTTAAACTTCCATCTATGGTCTGAAATCAAAGCTAGGGCTCACTCTCCAGCCAGAGATTATCCTGCTAACTCCCTGGCATCATTAGATTTTGCGGAACAATTGGATACTTTTGCCACCTACTCCCAAACCAAGACTGTGGTCAATAAGTACATCAAATCCTGTTCGCTGTTTGTGGATAAAGCGGCATGTGCTCAGAGATGGCATGCTTGGCTCACATAGGCATCCTGCACCAAGTTAGCACCCCAGCTTTATCTGGGCATAGCCATCAAAGCCCAGCTCAAAGTAGCATTCATTAGCTTACAAATGGGTTGCCTGCCCTCACTTTTACACCTACCCCCTTGGAAGCGTACCATCAAGACAGAGCCCTGCTGGCTTTGCGGAAAATCTCCTGACACTCTGATCCACCAGATCTGCATTTGCAAAAGTAACATACAAGATCAGAGGTCTATTCTTAGATCAGTTTGGAATCAGAGGGGGTTACATCAGTGTAGGACTGCAATACTAGCCTCCTTCAATGCAGTTTAGCTGCAGACGCACAAGGAATTTGATCAGGATTGATCAGAAAATTACTAGCACACCAGAACTTTCTGCCCCGGTGATTCACTGTGACCTAGATGGAGGGCCATCACACAATTTGTGCCATAGTGACACTTTACAACATCCATGGATGGGGGCCAGAAACCTGAGACATTAGCAACATCTTTTATCTAAAGGCACATATTGGCTACATTCTTGTGCTTTACTCAATAGTTTATCCATTGTAATGAAAGCATGATCTTTATGCTATTTTCTGTCTAACGTTTGTAACAAGCACTCAGTGCTAATGTTTTAATTAACTATGCACTTAATAAAAACTAATTTGGAATAACCTGAACCTGAATCTTAGCTTAAATTCTTCTTTTGGCTTTCCCACCATTCAGTTTGCCTCATTACAGTACAGTAAGTGCACAAATGGAGAAGTCAGAGACATCTGCTTTCTTTAAGTTTTTTATCAGTAATTTAAATTCTGCACAACGATACTATTATGTGGCATAATTACCATAACCTATTATCTGACTGCACTGACTATCCTTTTGAAAATTGAGATGAATCATGAGCTGACACCATAGCTCATCTGTACTGGTTATATTTACAGATGGTTATATATAGCACAGGATTACAGTTGTGAAACCCAGTCCCAATGTTGGAGTTCTTTTAGAAACATAACTTTTAAAACTCAGATGTGAAGCTAGGCAGAAGGACCGGGAACACTTTATTTTATTTATCCAAGTTTGGCTTTGACCTTGAAATACTGGGTTTTTCAGAACCCAGCGGTGCCAGGGAACACACCCTAAGACTTCCAGTCCTTCCTGTTTCTGACTACAGAAACACAGAGTCTTCTTGGTGAAGTCAAAGATCTTGTTTATTGGCTGCAGCCAGCAACAGGTATCCTAGAAGTCCAACACGGTGTATATTCTCAGGAGACTGCTCCCTTTGCAAAGCTAACCTTCTCTTTTATACAAAATATTATGCTTTAGGCAAACATTCCTTATTTTACAGTTGACCATTCACATATTTCACTACAAAGAAATAGCAGGTTTATGTTGACAAGCCCATATTTCAGTTTGTCCAGCCCTCAATCAATTACCCGGAAAGGCTTAGTACTTTCATCAGATATCGACGGACCCCCAATATAAACGGGCACCTCCTCCTTGTAAAGCAAGTCATAAAGAAAGAAACAGAGACAGGTGTGTGTAAGATTAGGCATGGTTTGTGTGTGATGAAAGGTTTATGATGTGTTGTGCCTTGATACTAATCTCATTCAGCCACTGGGAAAGAAACTGGCCGAACAGGTTTGGCTTCAGGCAGTGGAGTCAGCTTGCCCAGGTCACAGAGGAGTCAGCAAAGATGTACGTGTCCTTCAGACTCGTTTTCAGCATTAGACATTGGCCTGTGTGAGGGCAATCACAAAATGGCTGTCGTTTAAATGGAACACGAGGGTTCAAGACGGAAACTCTGATATTCGGGTGATTTTGTTACCCGAATATGAATACAATGCTTGTGCATACTATTCTGATCATTCCCGGTCTGCTGATACCAAAATCGTTGTGATACGACGATGTTTATAACACGGGTCCAGAATTTTCATTACCACAACCTCAGATCAGAGGTTCACAAATAGAAGGCACACAGGCAGACAGAGAAATACTTCTCCCATCTACAACTATTTAAAATCTTTATTATATAGTTTGTATAGTTTGTGTATCCCAAACATTTAAAAGAAAACACAGATTTACACTTATTATACACTCAATTCATTACATAATATAATATATTATATTTCATATGCCTGGAAACAAGTAAAAACTGTTTTAGTTACTGCAACAATGAAACAACTACACAGTGGTGGCTCCTCCGCTAAGGGGGAGGAGCATCCCCCCACACCTGCCAGCAGCAACCGCTGCAAATCCTTTAACAAGGAAAGGATAATAAACCTCATTTATTATCCTTTTCTTGTTGAAGGGCGGGACATGTGGGGTGACGAGTAGTGAACTGCGCATGTATGTTTGCTAGCCGTCTTGGGCCGGCCAAACACACATGCGAGGTAAGCTCTTTCCAGTTGCCGGGCTCGAGAGAGCCTCCACAGGCCCCCAGTCTGCCTGAGAGCTCCCTGGCTGGGAACCCCTAGGCAATCCTGATGCTGCTCTGAGCAGCGTCAGGATTGGCCACAGGGAAGGCTGGGAGCCTGTACCTGCAGCAACGGTAGAGGAGCAGAGCAGTGCACGGAGCGGAGGTAAGTTTTTTTAATTTGTTTTATTTTCATGTGTTTAATGTTCCCCCACCCCTCCCCGGTGCACCCGCCGCCCTACCCCCTGTGAACGCCACAAGCTGTGACTGCAACCACAGTGGAAATGATCCCCAGTACTTTACACATGAAAGGAACAATACCTTTTCCCTAGTGGCAGGGAGAATCTTTGCATGTAATCATCTTCTTATTTGCTTTGTGACATGCACACCAAGGGGCATATTTAAGAAAAGTGGCGTTGCACTGTGCACAGTGCCACTTTTCTTGCGCCCTTTACCGCCCCCCTACCGCCACCATGTGTGCACCATATTTCAAATATGGCGCACCATGGAGCAGGGTAGGGGGCAATAGAGTAATTTTTCATGATGCTATTGATGTACTCTGCAGGAGTAGCACCAAAATATTGATGCTACCCCTGCAGAGTACGTAGGGGTCCATTATAAACAATGGAAGAATGGAAGCCCCCTTTTAATGCCTGCTCTGAGCAGGCATTAGAAGTGCCATACAGAAAGACGCAAGGAAAACTGTTAGATTGCCTTGCGCCATTTTTCCACCCCCCCCACAAAGGGGGAACACCCCCTATGCATACATTATGCCTGGTGCAGGCATAATGTAGCGCAAAGGGTTACAAAGTGGCGCAATGCATGCCTTGTTTGGCCATATTAGCATTTTTTTTAAACGCTAATGTGGCGCAAGGAGGCGCTAGGGGTTTATAAATAAGCCCCCAAATGCAATGCAGTTCACCTCACCCTTGATCTGACAAATGCAATAACAAATTTCCTAAATGATCTTACAGGTCAGTTTACATATCAAATTGTCATTAACACTATAAATGCAATGATTTTATGCAGTATTGTTTATTGGTTTGAACTCGTGTTGTTATGTATTGCCTTTCAGCTTTTAAGAGTCGTTATTTTTGTAGAAAGATTGTGAGGTCATAAATATTGCATTTGATGTGTGAGAGCAGGGATGGCAGTTCTGGCTGCATTGTTCCTAGTGGAGCAGAACCATGGCTGGTTTGCAGATGGTTGGTTTCTGCCTGAGATGGCAAGGAGCAAAAAATGATGGTATGGAGTGCAGCCCAGATTAATTATCATCAGCTGACATTAGTTTCAGCAATTCACTGACTACATTTTGTTTTCCCGAAGTCTTCTAGGTGCAGCAACAGCAGTAAGATCAGTTGAACAAAGACAACCAAAAAGGGTCCACGAAGGAAAAGTACTCACCACGTTAAGTCGAAGCTCAGCTGCAATTTTAGCAGCAGTTCCTTAAGGCAGCCCTCTCTGGTCTGTTGTGAGTGGTAGATAGGGCCTGTAGACATGAAGTCCATGACTCTGGAATCCTTGGACTGTGTGCTTTCATGGAAGCAAGTGGAGCATCAGGAGAGGCCAGCATAGCTTCTGCAATGGTTCAAGCTGAAATGGCCAGCGGGGACATCGACGTTCTGGAATCATTAGCCCTGGAGGGGCAATGCACACCTGTGTCCAAGTGGTGTACAGCAGGCTGAATTTAAGATCGAGCTCCTATATCCAATTCCACGCTGTTGGGTCATTACTTCCTGATACTCCGCGTCAACTATCCTCCATGTTTAAAAGAACTACACAGTCAGCGTGGGCAGCGGCTCCCTCTTAGAAGATCCTAGAAAGGTACATTGTATCACAGAGGTCACAGCCTACATGCAGATTACACGACTTCTTTTCCAGGGGCTACCCTAGCTGGGAACCTTGTGTATTCCCTCCAGATACTCTGGAAACAAGGAAACGTCGGAAGGTAGAAGTGGTGGGTGGGGTCCCCCTTTCTAGGCAGCACCCATCCTCCACCTTTACCATGTACACAGTTCTGATACCTGTAATCGACTCTCCTAGTTCTCACTGGGCTACTATCTACCAAATACACCATGGAGGCCAACAGGCTTCTTCCCTAGGAGCAGCTACTGGAACCAAACAAACATAAGCAACACTCACACTTACAAAAACACTATCTCTGTGGTTTGCTTTTCGTCCGTGCGCACTTGATTTCAATGTCATAGTCTAAGACTGGACTTTTAAGAACAGATTGGCATGACTGAATTCCAGGAAATCGTCTGCAGAAATGTTATCTTCTCCGTCACATATTTTTTCCTCTCTGAGGCACCACAATTTCAAATTGGGTTTTTTGTCAGACACCCTGAGGTTTTCTTACATTGTGACAATTCAATCTGGTCTCGTACACATTATGTGCTGGCAGCTGCGCTCTCTGCCGCTCGTCTAGAGGGAGGTTTGACAGATGAGAGGAGCGTGTAAGGCTCGACATCCTTCTATGTGCTTTGATAAACCTCCCGTACAATATCATTCCAATTCTATTGAACGGGGGAGAAAATTCACCATTCTAAGAGCAATCCGGGTGTTTGATTAGTTCAAATAGGAAATGTATGCGTGTCTCATTCAGTTCTCTTATTCTGAAACTTGAATTTACACAGAATATTTCATTATTGGCAGACATATACCAGATGCGAGGAGCCGAGAGCAGGATGGGTAGTGTTGTCAACCTGGATATTAAAAACAAGAAGGATGTTGGAAGAGTAAGTAGACTGTTGTTAGCTAAACGGGATTTGACTCTACCTGCCTAGTTCACAAACCTTTTTGCAGTTATAAGAGTAACTTATTACCACTCGCTATTAGCATTTCGGGTTGGAAGGTTTAGAAGAGTTTTCTGGCTTTATATCCTACTCTGAGACCATAGAAAATACGTAAAAATTGAAGATTTTCTCTAGTAAGTTTAGGTTGAGGGGTATTCTCAGGGTGTGGCCACTGAATATGTGGTGAAAACCCACAGAGGTGCTGCTTTGTCCCACTGCCACTTCCAATGGTATTTAACAATTATCTTTACAAGCACACAACTGTATTGTTAAAAAAATGATCATGTAAGTGTGCAAATTGGGTATGAAATCCACATTCATATTGTCAGTAGTATATGAAGACTTTTATCTGTATGAACACGTGTATTCTATGTGGAAAGAAAAACAAATAAGCAAAAAAAGCAAAAATTGCAGATGCGTTGTTCAGCCCGATTCACTCCTATGACATATCTCTACAAACTGCAGGAGTAAAGGCAGAGGAGTGGGAATATGCTTTTTCTGGAAATGTGTGCATTCTATGTACTTCTGAGGCGTACTCCTTCGAATTCTCTGAACACCAAAAAAAGGAGGAAATATATGTTTTATATACGGAAGTCTGTGACGCATAACTCTCCTAGTTTTGTCAATAGCACCTTGCTAGGCGATGGGCAAGTTACTTCCTTTCTTTACTTTATGGAAAGTAGGTGTCCCTCCTAAAAAGCTCTTTCCTCTGCACCTAACTTAGATATGGGGATGTTCCCCCCTCTGTCCTACCTGTATACAGTACTCACTACTGCTCTTCACAGGAGTACATTTACATTTGTATCCCTCTAAGGAAAACTACCTGTAGGAGAATTTGACTACCACGAGTTTGTAAGTGTTTAACTAGTTTTGCAGTATGACCAATGCTAAATGCCTTATGCCCTGTCTAACTCACACTGGCCATGTGTTAGACTTGGTCTAGAGATAATTTTATCTGTGTCCTCAGCCTCATGTAGTCAAAAATCCTACTTATAAAATCAACAATTGTCTACGCCTATAGAGGGGTTTTTGACCAGCCCTCACCACCCGTTGTTCTGTTCAACTGTAATTTATATTTTTCTTCCAACCGCCACAGCATACAGGATGAGGCAATGGGTCAGTCCACTTCAACATTTGGCTCTCTTGCACCATGCACATCCACTTAACTATAAGTGCTCCTCAGCCTCAGTTCTGGTGGATCAGTACTTTACTTTGTCAATGCTTTTTTCTTTCTGTGACAAAGTGGTTTAATGTTTGGTGTGGATAGGTGTCCACCAAAAGTAATAAAGCCTCTGTCTTGCTAGGTCCAGTCGAAGTTTTCAATCATAAAAGCCTGAGTTTAACCCCTGGTTGCTGTGGCACAGAGCAGGCAAGGTGAACTTATAGAATATGTGTAAAACATTTAGAAGTACCAAAACAGTTTAAAAAAAGTTGAAAACAAAACACAATAAAAATCCCACTGTCATTTAGAAAAATAGAGCAAAATGTAATAAACTAAATGATGCAGAAATGACAAAAATCCAAAATATGAACTGGAGATATGAATTTTTAAAGATTTAAATGACCAGAGCAACAAAAGTACCAGTGCCAGTTGTAGTTAATGGTCACAATAGAACGGGACCGATGTGCGATATGAATCGACCGCAATGGAAGTTAAGTTGGATACACTAAGGCCCTTATTAAGACATTGGTGGTAATGATCACCTACCACCAAGGCACGGCCGCCAAAACACAGATGCCGTGGCTACCCAACGTCTGCCATATTATGACTGTAGCTGGAATTCCGCCAGAAGGTGGCGGGCGGTGGTAAGGTGGTGCTTTTGCCAGCAGCAGCGCCACGCCTATAGACGGCCGACGACCCATGATACCTGGAGGTGTTCTGCTGGCGGACCCTGCTGCTGACAGCAGCGCCACGTCCCGTCTCCTGCTGGAGGACCCCCTGCAGGCAGGTAAGCCGGGTGCTCCGATAGGGGAGGGAGTAGGGGTGTTGTGTGTGTGTGTGGGGGGGGGGTTGTATGTTTGTGTGTGTGTGCATGCGGGTGTGTGGCATGTGGAATGCATGTGTGCAAGAATGGGTGTGTGTGTGTGCGTGTATGTTGTGTGGTGTGAATGCGTGTGTGCTAGAATGTATGTCAGTGTGTGTGAATGTATGTATGCATGCGTGTGTGAATGTGGGTATGAGTGTGTGTGTATGCGTGTGTATGTTGGTGCGTGAATGTAGGTGTATGTGGGGGGGTTAGGAGGGGATGGGGAGAGTGGGAGAGGACTCTGGGGAGAGGGAGGAGGGAGGAGAAGACCCCTATCAGTGTCAGGGAAGGAATTCTCTGGCACTGATAGTGCCTACTGCCATGGTTTTCGTGGTGGTAAGATTGCCACGAAAACCATGGTGGTAGGCGGGGTCATAATCCCCCGAGCGGGACAGTGACAGCCGCCTGGCTGGAGACTGAGGCTGTTACCGCCCTGGCGGACGGAGTGGAATATTGGAGGTTTGGCTTGAGCCAAACCGCCAATGTCATATTTTGAAGAAAGGTACTGCCAGCCTGTTGGCAGTACCTTGCTCCAAAATACCGCCGTCCGCTATGGACATGATGAGGGCCTAAGTATATTAGCCACACTTAGGCCTGAAAGTAGGAAATTTCGATAAAGTTTCTAAGTAAGAATCTGAAAAGGGACTTGATTATTTGCTGAAGAAAAACTCCTCTCCATGTGTGGCAAACCTGAAATTCAGTTTGATGCCGTGCAACAGGTGGTTAGATACTTTTAGCAGTCAGTTCCCTTTAAGGTCTGGGTCAAAAAGTTGTGAAAAAGTTCCCAAATTTCTTTTGGTGTCCAATGAACCACAGGAATATACTGACAAGGCCCCTATAACCTCAAGTGAGCACTTAGAGACTCACAGGGTGTCTGTGGGCCACAGCAAAGTTCAATCCAGATCTAGTTGCCACTGGGCAACTAAGATTCTTCACAGTAATGTCCTCTTTGGCTTTTTATATTCCTGGAGCAACCCAAGGGATCAGCCTTTTAATCTTTCTCACCTTGGATTTGAAGTGATTGGGGGGGCAACCTCCTCAGGTCATTCTCACGGGTCACAAATGCTAGGTGCAGTAGGTTCAGACCACCTAGTATCCTTTCGCAAGTCTAGCAGTGTTCTGAGGAAGACTGGGAGAGCTTTGGAGGGTTCACAAGACTGTGGGTGGGAGACACCCTATACTTTCCTAGTCTTTTTCTGACCAATGGAGTAAATATTTACAGACCTACCTACTTTTTCAGTAATTCCTGCAAGCCTTACTATGAACAGACCCAAACTTCTATGTGTTGGGACATTTTCAAGATGGTGAAAGTCTGCCATACTAAACTTTGGCTCTGTGGGCTGGGGGTGTGTGCGGTGAGATTCTTTGGCAATCCTGCCACATCTAACATTAACATCTAGGTACTGTACACAAAACAGACTCATATCTCTAGTACTTCAAAAGAAGTGTGCTCCATGTGTCTCATGTGGCTCTTTAGATGTGTCCGGCAGAATTTGACAGTGTGGTGTCACAGGATGCCCAGAGCCCCCTCTCTGAATATTCTGTAAAGATCACAGGAGTCATCTCTACCCATTCAACCTATTGTTATGTTATTTAATACAGATTTCTAGAGTGCACTACCACCCGGGAGGGTACTTTGGCACTGAGTAGATGAGAGGTAAGCCAAACCTAGGGCCTAACAGGACTACTCAAAAAGACAGGTCTTCTAATTCTTGCAGAATTCAAGAAATGAGGAAGAGGGTCTTATATGAAAAAGCAGGTTGTTCCACATTGATGTAGGAGAAGGCTCTCGTTTTCTGTATGCGTAGGATGTGCACAAGTAGGCGTCCAGATGAGCGGAGGTGTCTGAAAGGTTTGTGAAAGTATATACAATTGTTGAGGTGTGCTGGGCCAGTGTTCTGTAGTTCCTTTAAAGTGTGAGTGAGGAGTTTAAATTCTGCTTGTTTGTGTATGGGGAGCCAATGGAGTTCCTTCAGGTGTGATGTGACTGAGGCAAGGTAGTTTGCAAGTGAGTCTGGCCACTGAGGTGTGAATGGTTTGCAGCCTTTTTTGTTTAGCCTAGCATAGAAGTGTTTTCATAGCCTAGCTTGCTTGTAATGAGAGTGTGAGTTATGGTTTTCCGGTTGCTGACTGTGAGCCATTTGAAAATCTTCCTCATCTTCTGAGTATGGAAGAATGAGGTGGTGACAGCGCTGACTTGGGCTATCATGTTGAGTTTATTGTCAATGATAACCCAGAGGTTCTTGGCGTGGGATAGTGTGAGTGGTTGTTGGTCTCCAATCTGTCGATCAGCAAGTGGAGTCCCAAACATTACAATTCTGGTCTTGTCGGTGTTCATCTTCAGGCAGTTGGTCTTCATCCAGTGGGTGATTTTAGTCATGCAGGCATTGAACTGGATCCAGGCATTAGGCTTATTGTCCATGAGAGAGAGAATAAGTTTTGAGTCATCAACATAGGAGACAACTTTGATGTTGTGAGAGCGGATGATGCTAGCTAGAGGACCTTTGTAAAACTCCACAGATGAAGTCGCAAGGCTCCAGGGTGTTCGGTGCCTGGCTGAATGACTGTGTCCATCCAGTCAGGAAGGGAAAGATCCATTGGAGTGCGTGCCCTTGGATTTCAATGGTGTATGGGCACTGGATATGGAGTTGGGGGGAAGACCATGTCAAATGCTGTGAAGAGGTAAAGGAGGAGAGGGGCGTGGCTAAACCCCCCCAAGATGGCGGCCGCTTAATGCTTCGGCTCCCGCGGGGCCTTCCATTCATCAGCATAAACTAGCACCCCCCCCGGGCCATCGCCGTGTGTCCTGCACCGGGACCTGGTTGGGGATGAGGCCAGGCGGCGGAGCGGACTCCTGCACTCCGAGACCGCTCCTGGAGGAGAGTGACAGAGTGGAGCGGTCGAGGCCCAGAGGAGATTTGAAGCCGGGGACTCGAGTATCGGGTCTGCCCAGCAAGGCCGTGTAGCACTGCAGCGAGGAGGAGCGGCGGCTCCGACCCTGCGACCCTGCGACCCCCTTGATAGGGGGTGAGGATATATCACCTGGGGCGGCGGGCGAGACGAGCCTGGTCGGCCCTAGCTGAACCAGAGAGTGGTGCTCTGTGCGCCGCGGGGCGGCCCGGCCAGAGCGGGCTTATGGCTTGGGCCGACCACGCGGACGGCGCTGGGCGTGGAGGCCCCAAAACTCTTTACAAAAGAGGGGTGTGAGGACCCCTGGACGCCCCGGGCCTCCCTGGCTGTCCTAGGGCATTGAGGAGCGGCAGACTGGACGCCTGGACAGAGGTTGAGCCGCCGAGGGGTCGAATTAACCACAGGGCCCAGCGTTTGCCGACCACACAGAGCAACTGAGGTATTGAGGGCACCGACGAGGCACCGGAGAGGACCCCGGGTCATCGGTGAATGAACCTTGGGGCCCCGGGAGGGAGGCGAGGCTCGAAAGTCTATGCAGAGTGGGGCCTAGCGCTGAATCTGGAACTGGCTCTTGGGGACAGGCGTGGCCGGCCCCGGAGGGTCCCCGCCTAAGGGCAGTACACACATGAGAACATGCCTTGCATAGCTAACCGGAGGAACCAGCAGAGGGTTGCTGGGACGCTGCAGCACCGGTAAAAGAGACTGGACTGAGCGCACTGGAATCCGAGGTGATGGGGGCGGGCGGGGTCGCAACTGGGGGCCCCAGGCATCGTTGAAGTCCCGGGTTCTGGGCCGCCCTGTGCCAATGACCTCTAAGAGCTGACGCAGGAGTAAAGCAATGGAACACGCCACTATCGCTGACGGCAGTGGAGGGTTCCTGTGAGACCTCACTCAAAACCAAAGTACAAGACACCCTGGACAAAATATTGGTTGCAATCGAGGACACAAAGGCAACTTTACAGCATGATATTAACCAGGTGGTGGTGGAAATGGGCATCCTACGAGCGGACCACCAAAAGCTTGTAGATAGAGTCAAGGAGACGGAGACCATGCTAGCGGACCGAACACCAAGACAAAAGGACCTAGAAGCCTCAGTACTGAGCCTCACAGACAAAGTGATGCGTCTGGAGCGCAGGGCAGAGGACGCGGAGGGAAGGAATCGAAGGAACAATGTAAGGGTGGTAGGGCTCCCGGAAGGTGCGGAAGGCACGAATATGATGGAATTCCTTGAGGAATGGCTGCGCACCATTGTAGCACAGGGACAATTGACACCATTCTTTACACTGGAGAGAGCACGCCGGGTCCCCTCCAGGCTCCTGGCTCCTGGAAGACCGCCTCGTGCAGTGGTCGCCATGTTACTCCACTATAAAGGCAGAGACATCCTGCTCCAGAGGGCCAGAGAGGCGGGCCATTTAAGGTGGCGAACGGAGAAGTAACTCTCTTTCCGGACTTTACTATGGATGTCCAAACTAAGAGAGCGTCATTTATGGCAGTGAAGAGGGCCCTCAGAAACAAAGGGATCCAATACTCACTCCTCCTCCCGGCAAGACTGAGAGTGATAATTGAGGGCAAGACCACATTCTTCCAGAATCCGGAGGAGGCATGGGAAGGGCTAGAGACCCGCGGAGGACGGACAGGGCGGCCCACGAGGTCCGACATGGCTGAGAGAGGGCCACGGGGAGCATCCCGGGGGCGGCGCCGCCGTACCCACCTCTGAGCCAACAAAATCCCAGAAGGAGTCTGGGAGGACAGACGCCCTGAGGGCGGCGGCCTCCTGGGCAGAGAAGTATCTCCTCCAGAGAGCAACGAGAGAGACTCGGACAGCACAACAGTCTCGTCGGTGGAGGGCTCCGGCTGCTCCGGGCAGCCCCCAAGGGTGAACCCGCAGACGGCGGACGACCTGGGGTACCTGTACTCGATCAGGTCCAGGGTGGGGGGCACTGAGCACGTATCGGGCCCCAACTGACACGGTCCTACCCCTCTACCGGCTTCTCGTCCATTCAATCAGACTGGCGAGAACTATATTTACTTGGTTGACAAAGTTCCACTGTTGCACTGTTTATTTGGGCTGCCTGCATTTTCGGAGGTGCCCTGGGGCTGGGGAGTTGGGGTTTTCAATTTTGAGTTTTGATGGCACCTGGGGGCTGCAGATTGCATGTCAGCAGCACAAGATAGCAGACGGAAGGGAGTGGGATGACTGGGGTGGTGGGAGGGGCCGTAATTCCTTTGATGTTTTTACATGACAGACTACAGTTACCTAACGTGGAACATATGAGGGATGGGGTCACCAGCTAAAAGGCACAGAATACTGTTCTATCTGAAGAGGAGAGGCATACATGTAGCAATGCTGCAGGAGACCCATCTAACAGCCATAGAGGTGGAAAAGCTAAGGCTAATGGAGAGGGCAGGTGTTCGCTACTAAATACTCCGTGTATGCTAGGGGAGCGCTGGTCTGGGTGCGGGCGGGTGTCCCCTTCGAGGTGGTATGTGCTGGTGGAGGGTAATCTCCATGGGGTCCCAGTGGTACTGGGAAGTATTTATGCCCCCAACCAGGACCAGATTCCTTCATGCAGCGATTATCGAGCCGCCTCAAGTGCCAACAACACGGAGAGTTACTGCTGGGGGGGACTTCAATAGCATAAGGGACATAGAATTGGACCACTCCACCCTGCCGTTACCGGGAGCGGGAGTCCACAAAGTGGCCCAAAAACGGAGAGAATGGATGCGTGACTGGGGACTGATTGACATCTGGCGTGAACAGCACCCTGCTGAGAAGGACTACTCATATTACTCAGGGCTACACCGCATATACACCAGGATAGATAGGGTGGTGTGTTCTGCCAACCTAGCAAGGGGGATGACCCACTCAGAATACTTGGGATGCACATTATCTGACCACAATCCCCTATTGCTCAATTGGAGAGTGGTTGAGGACAGGCCTCCCATACCGCTGTGGAGACTATCTCCAGCTGCACTCGAGGACCAAGCATACAGAGAAACGCTCTGCACATTCCTGACAGACCATATTAAAATTAATAAGGGATCTGCCACTTCTAGGTACATAGAATGGGAAACTCTTAAGGTAGCGACGAGAGGATACAGTATAGGGCAAACGGTAGGGATAAAGCACACTCTAGAACGTGAACTGATCATACTAGAGAAAACCATACATGAGGCGGAAAAAGAAGGGAGCAATTGCATACCAAACCAAGAAGAACATATGCAAGCAAGGAGGTCCCACTCTCAGGTAGAGGAACATCTCAGATGCAACTGCACGTAGAAATATTTAGCGTCAGTACAAACAGAGGAGGGTAGGGTCAGTAAGCTGCTGGCCTGGTTGGTGAAGTCGGGAGGGGAGGGATCTCCCATCGTGAGTGTACGGGAAATGAAAGGCGAGCACAGATTCAGACCAGACCCCATAAATGATACCTTCAGGGAATACTATACTTACCTGTACCGGAGTCCCGATCAGGCTGAGGAAGGACGACTAGACAAATTCTTACCACCGCTCCCACTGACTATCTTGACACACGAGGAAAGGAGAGTACTGAGGAGCCCGGTGACGGTGGAAGAGGTTCGGGAGGCCATCAAACAGCTGGCCCCTGGGAAGACACCTGGCACAGACGGTCTCCCAATGGACTTTTACAAAAAGTACATGGTGCTGATGGCGCCCCAGCTGGTGGAATTATATGCAGAAGTGCTACGCCGCGGTCAACTACCAGACTCGCTTAGAGTGACCCTGGTGGTGCCCTTACCCAAACTGAAATCGGGTGGGGCATCCGTCACTGATTTCCGCCCGCTATCCATGCTGAATAGTGATTTTATAATCCTCAGTAAGATCCTAGCTAATCGATTGCTCCAACATATACCCATGTTGGTCCATGCGGACCAGAATGGGTTTGTCCCGAACCATAGCACATCGCTGAATCTCAGACGCCTCTTTGCCATATTGCAGATGCCTAGGACGGAGCAACCTCCAGCTGGTATGCTACTAGCAATTGATTTTGAGAAAGCCTTTGACTCAGTTCGGTGGGACTATTTGCGAACAGTGATTCTCAGGATGGGGCTAGGGGAAGAATGGGTGAGATGGGTGGACCTACTGTATACAACCCCACTGGCACGAGTGAGAACGGGTAAGACGATCTCGGAGCCCTACTCCATATACAGAGGTACCAGGCAGGGTTGCCCGCTGTCACCACTATTATTTGCCCTGGCTATTGAACCCCTGGCGGCTCAGTTACGGATGGAGGGAGCGGGCAAGGAAGTGGAGTGGGGACAAACCGAACACATAGTTTCACTCTATGCCGACAATGTCCTAATCTATCTCAGAGACAGGGAGACTGGACTGCCTTGGGCCCTACAAATAATGGACTGCTTCGGGGTCCTTTCGGGACTACGTCTCAATAGGAGCAAGACGTTCGTCGTCCCTATCTCGGCGGGATGTGACCACCCCTCCTCGTGTCCTGGGGATGTGGTGTGGGCACCACATACCTTCAAATACCTGGGTATACAAGTGTTCCACGACGTTAAGGCTTCTGAGATGGGAACTTGGGGAAGGCACTCTCCTCTCTCCAGACCTCGGTTACGTTCTGGCTGACACTGAAATGGCTGATAATAGCCAGAATATCATTATCTAAGATGATTATGTTGCCCCGCCTCCTTTACTATTTTATTAAACTTCCGGTGTTGATCCCTGCGTCATGGTTTAGGGAGCTGAATACTTTGCTCAGGGAACTGGTGTGGGATGGAGGCCGAAGGCACACAGCGCACACAGTTCTTTGCAGGCCGGCGCTCGAGGGAGGACTTGGTGTCCCAGACTTCGAATTCTATTATCTGGCGTGCCAGTTACAATGGGCCTCCAAGTGGTTAGTGGGAGGAAACTGACTAGACAGATGCACCACCAGCGGCAAAACGAACTGCGATGAGATCATAGCGCAAATGATACACTGAAAGGTGGAACCCCAAGAAAAAAGTAAAATGACGAAAGTGGCCCTGGCCTGCTGGAGAAGATGCACACGATGGGTGGGTGTAGGACCGGCTTATTCGCCTGGACTACCATTATCAGTACTACTACTAGACACAGTGGACGGGAGCCAAAAGGGCTCCGGACTCTGAGCATGGGTGAAGGCGGGGTGGAGACAATTGGAGACCTCTTCCGTGAAGGGGTGAGGCCATTCACAGACTTAATGGATAGCGGAGGGGTACTGAGTGGACAGTTCCTCCTGTATCAGAGGTTGACACATAATTTAAAGGAGCATTGGGACACGGTTAACGCGGAGCCTAACACACACCAAGTGCTGCACCTCCTGCTGACAGCAGGAGACGATGCTCACTTAATAACTAAGATATATAGAACACAAGTCGGAAGCATACTGGACCCACTACAACCCCAAAGGGAAAGGTGGGAGAGGGCTTTGGGCGGGGATCTCTCGGACTCAAAATGGCAGAAAGGACTGGCACACCTGCGGGGTTATCGAGGAACACGCGATTAAGATATATCCAATACAGTTATATACATAGGACATACCTTAATCCACATCGACTGACCCTAATATACGGAGGAGCCCCCAGGACATACCCCAAATGTGGCGAATTGGATGCTGATTTTGATCACATGCTATGGCACTGTCCCGATACTCAGAGGGGCTGGGGAGCGGTGGTGTCCAAACTGAAAGAATTGCTTGAGATGGAGATGGCCCAGACCCCAGCTATGTGTCTACAAGGCTTGAAAACAGGCGTAGTAATGGGGAGGGTAAATTAACGCTTCCTGGACCAGAAGCTGGTCCTATTTAGGTGATTAATTGCACATGGCTGGGGGTCACCCAGAAGCCTTTCCCTGGCTGAATAGAGATGAGACTGGTTGAAATGGGCCAGAGCTGAATTACAAGCCCTAAAGAGCGAAAAGGCGCAGGCCTGAGACTGACACCCATTGCTCCGGTGTGGGAAGAAATACTGATGAAATGGGAACATATAGTTAAAGGAGAAGGAGATACGGAGGTGGGGACGACTGACATGTAAAGTATAATGTTGAGATGTAGAAGACACAAATCTGCAATGTAGGTCGCGTGGACTGTGAGGAAAGGGCCAGGACCACGATAGATGTAGGGCGGTGTAATGAGAAGCTAGAATGAGATACAGGCCTTCACAGACCTCGTATTGAACGGATTGGGAGAGTAGTTAAACAGCAACTGGGGTGACCCCTGACACATGGATAGGCCAATTAAGTGATGAGGATGGAGTTGAGAGCCGGGCCCCTTCCCTGGCGTGGGCCCTCCCCAACATCACACAGCAACTATCCCTAGCATGGCCCCACACGCGCCATCTTGTTAATACTTTGTTCAGGATTTGGTTAAGATAGTTGAACAGGGAGGTGAGAGACAACATGGTACATGACAGACGCCACCGGGGGAGGCTACACCCAAGTTTACAGCAGAGAACGTGCAAAAGCGAGGCACAGACATAGGGATAAGGTATCATTAATAAGACAAATAATAGACCCTAAAATGTGTACTGGGGAAGCAAATAACGTCGGCAAATGATATGATAAGAAACTGTCAATGTCAAGTTGTTGTCTGTACTTACACCACGACAAAATGTGAATAAAAACAATTATTAAAAAAAAGAGGTAAAGGAGGATGAGAGCCATCATGTCTTCTCCATCCAGAGTCATTCTGATGTCATATGTGGTGGCGATGAGGGCAGGTTCTGTGCTGTGGTTTGATCTGAAACCTGAGTGAGTGGTGTTAAGATGTTGGTGGTCGTTGAGGTATTCAGTGAGTAATCTGTTGCTGATTTTCTGTTAAACCTTGACAGGGAATGGTAGCAGGGAGATTGGTCTGTAGTTGGTTAGCATTGAAGATGGTGTGGTGGATTTTTTTCAGCAATAGGAGGACCGTTGCATGTTTCCAAGCATCTGCCAAGGTCATGGTATGGGTGTGAGCATGATGCTAATGGGTTGCAGCCCTATAGAGTAGGCATGGTGGTGGCAGGGATTTGATGGGGCCCCTGAGTGGATGGACTGCGTTGTGGTATGGGTTCTTCTTGGGTGATGATGGGCCTTATGGTTAGCTTTGGGTGTTTGGGTAAGCTCTGGAGGTATTTGGAGAGGTATATCAGGTCCAGCTGTGGATTGAAGGTGCTGTAAGTGGTGGTTATTTTGTTGGTGAAGAACTGAAAGAGATTGTTGTAGAGGTCCAGAAAGTGGATATATGGGCTTGAGGCAGCCACCTGTGAAGTGAAAACCTTCACAATGGCAAATATGTGTTTACTTCTGTTGATACTGGCACTGGTGCAGTCCACCGGACCAGTGCGTTCGGTGGTCCGGATCATTTGGTGGTAATGTCTTAGGGCAGATTTGACTGCAGTCCTATTTGCATTTTCCTGGCTCTTTCTGTAATTGCAGTACAATTGCTTGCAATGGTGTTTCATCAGTAATATTATTTGCTCCTGGTAGGCATTTCACACGTAATCAAGTCTGTGCATATATTAGGAGCTAGCAAAAGTTTATGCTAATTAGCCACTAGGAACTTCTGGCAGAGAAATGGTAATTTTCTAAAAGTTACTTTTCCTTAACATTTATAAAAAATCCACTAAATTGGTCATTTAATTGAATTTTTAAAAACTATTAAGAAAAGTTGATTAATATTGTTTCTAGCTAGTTCCACTCATGAGATATAGTATTAGTATTTTCACCTCTACATGGTGTACCACGTAGGACAAGTAGGCCTGCCACAGATAAAAAAAAAAGATTTTTAGGACTGGTAGAATTAATTTTCTACATGGCCTACTTTTAAAAACCCTTCACCCTGCGTAGTCAGCTACAAAATTTACCAATATATAAAAGGGAGTTTTTCACTGGTTAAAAAGGGTTATTTTAAGAGGATGCATTGAATGTTTGACACTGCAGTAGTCATGCTACAACAGCAGATCTAAAATAAAATTTTCCTTGTCACTCTATTGGATGCCGCAATATGTGCTGCAATCCACAGGTGACATTTACCTTTTCATGCCATGGATGAATTTCTCCATCTTAACTATGGCCTTATACAAATGTTAAATAAGCCAAACAAGGATTAGCCTATTTCTACATATTTTAGGAGTCTATTGATTTTACCATTGCTTGCTCCGCATTGTCAACGCACTTTACAGATGTAAAATTCAACAAAGTTTGATTCTGTGAAGCAAGGTGTGGGATTTTTGGTCAGAGTTTGTTAATTTGTTTATCTAAGTACTACAAAGCAGAGCCCTCCCATGCTCCTTTCAACCATCACCTCTACTGCATGTAGTGCATGCAACTACAAGAAGTGGCTGTGTTTCAAAATGAGAACAAAGAAGTCTTGAAATCAATTAGCAGACCCATCTTGGATTGCAGTACAACCTTTTAGCCCTTCCCAGCTATTGTAACTTCATGCATGTATGGGGTATAAAATAGTGGCTGAATCGCACATGTATGACCTTGACTGTGCAGAAAGGAACCAATAGTAAGGTATTGGGAACAAAATGTCTCCATGCTGCTTACTGATTATGCATGTACTCTCATTGTACAGTTTTATTGTCGTTTATATATATTCCTTTCTAAATTAAACTTTAAATCGAATTACCATCTGTGTCAGATTTGTTGTTTTGAAAGCAATTTAATGTTTTCTTGTGAATATATCCTTTAGTTAAAAGGTGATTTGGGAAAGTCTTAAGTAATTAAAATCCTAGTTACAGAGCCTTGTAACGGAATGCCCATATTTTGTGATGCTTTAGATCATTGGCTGGCAGTGACTTATGTAGCCAGCAGCAAAGTTGATATTTGAATAGTAGGTAGACAGCACTACATAACTTTTTCAGTTAATCATACTGTGCACAGTTGCACAGACAACACTTACATTGCACTTTACTACTTACATTTTATGTTATTGTGTAGAAATACCACTTACATGTTATGCAGCCTTATGTGATTTACATTGACAACGTGTTTCACCCTTTAACTAATAATTATGTGCTTTCTCAGGGCACCTTAAGCGAGAGGTCTAATACTGTACACAGTCCACATGAGACACAAGTAAATATGCCTTTTTTGAAGATAACATCATCATCATTGCCTTGAGAAAACCAGACCACATTATTTCGTTGATTTTCTCTGCTGAGCATTGAATATACATTCTCAGAATGGTATTAATGGCTTTTTTTCAGATCCAAGACTCTTTTTTGGCTGCCCCTAAGTGAGAACAGTCCCATTTTAGGTCTAGGTTAATGACAGTTTTAGCTGATTTCCCAAAGTTATTGCAAATTATACATATAAACATTACATAAACTACATAGAGGGCCACCCCTACATCCATTGTTTGCTAAACCCGTCATTCACATGCTGGTTCAGGCTACTGTTGGCATATATAGTGTGGCACAATGGGTTAGTCCCTTCCAGCCACTGCCCTGCGGAAGCATCAATTACATTTTACACCTACCCACAGGACAACCATTAGGTTTTTGAGGTCTCAGTCACCTTGAGTAATGGCATTTTACAGCATTATATCTGCATGCTCATTAGGACAGACAAAGTAGTCTGCCTCCAGCCACCATCACTGTGCTCTGCGTACCAGGCACACAGGGAGTTTTCGTGTGCAGTGCTAGTGGTTGGGGAGAATAGTGGAACCACTGTGCATGAGGTGGCTTGCAGCAGTCAACATTTTAAAATGGCGCCTTGACCACAATATTGCAATATGGGCTTGAGTCAAATCTATGATGGCCACCATGAAGTACTGCTCTTGTCTTTCTTTTTTCTTTACTTTTTAATGGCTATATATATTTGTAAAACGTGCATGGTAACAAAAGGTACTAACTAACATGCAGTGTTTTTTATCAACACTTATTAGCGTTCAGCTATGCCAACAGCAGCTCATACACTCCGGAGTGCCAGCGAGCATGTGGCTGAGCCATTCACCCGCAGCAGGGTGGGCATGTATCTTTTAATGCAGAGATGACATGAACCAGCGCCCCCAAAGTAATCTGCAACATAATGAGTCCTCACCCCAGGCAAGGGAGGCAGTGCCAGTTATCTTCCTAAGCATGCAGACTTTGCCCCTTCGCTCATGGACTTTCGTCGTTATTTTTCATGCGGGGAAGTTGTGCGTCGTTTTCCGGCGCGAGAACAGTCTCCTTCTGTGGTTCGCAGGATCACCAGATGTCCCGGGGTCTGTGCGTGGAATCCTAGGCTTGTTTTCCGGCTGAGCGTCGTTCCAGCGGGCTGTGCGTGGAATCTTCTCCCTCACGGCAGGCGTCGCGTCGATTTTCTTCCTGAAGTCGGGCAGCGTTGTCCAGGTGAGGCCGTGCGTCGAAGTCCCGGTCGCACCGCAGGCGTCGCATCGAGCGGCTTCTTTCCGGATTGGCGTGCGGTGAATTTTTCACTGCGGAGCAAGCTGGGCATCGAATTTTTCGCCGCACAAGGCATCCAAATGAAAAAGGAGAAGTCTTTTTAGTCCTGAGACTTTAGGGAACAGGAGGCAAGCTCTATCCAAGCCCTTGGAGAGCACTTCAGCAGCAAGGCAAGAGTTCAGCAAGGCAGCAGGGCAACAGCAAGGCAGCAGTCCTTTGTAGAAAGCAGTCAGGTGAGTCCTTTAGGCAGCCAGGCACTTCTTCTTGGCAGGATGCAGGTTCTGTTTCAGGTTTCTTCTCCAGCAAGTGTCTGAGGTGGTAGGGCAGAGACCCTGTTTTATACCCAAATGTGCCTTTGAAGTGGGGGAGACTTCGAAGAGATGCTTAGAAGTGCACCAGGTCCCCTTTCAGTTCAATCCTGTCTGCCAGGGTCCCAGTAGGGGGTATGGCAGTCCTTTGTGTGAGAGCAGGCCCTCCACCCTCCCAGTCCAGGAAGACCCATTCAAAATGCAGATGTATGCAAGTGAGGCTGAGTACCCTGTGTTTGGGGTGTGTCTGAGTGAATGCACAAGGAGCTGTCAATTAAACCTAGCCAGACGTGGATTGTAAGGCACAGAAAGATTTAAGTGCAAAGAAATGCCCACTTTCTAAAAGTGGCATTTCTAGAATAGTAATATTAAATCCAACTTCACCAGTCAGCAGGATTTTGTATTACCATTCTGGCCATACTAAATATGGCCTTCCTGCTCCTTTCAGATCAGCAGCTGCCACTTCAACAATGTATGAGGGCAGCCCCAATGTTAGCCTATGAAGGGAGCAGGCCTCACAGTAGTATAAAAACGAAACTACACAGGTATATGTCCGGCCTTTTACCCACACAGCACCCTGCTCTAGGGGTTACCTAGGGCACACTTTAGGGGTGACATATGTAGAAAAAGGGGAGTTTTAGGCTTGGCAAGTACTTTTAAATGCCAAGTCGAAGTGACAGTGAAACTGCACACACAGGCCTTGCAATGGTAGACCTGAGACAAGGTTAAGGGGCTACTTAAGTGGGTGGCACAACCAGTGCTGCAGGCCCACTAGTAGCATTTAATCTACAGGCCCTAGGCACATACAGTGCACATTACTAGGGACTTATAGGTAAATTAAATAGTCCAATTGGGTATGATCCAATGTTGCCATGTTTAAAGGGAGAGAGCATATGCACTTTAGCACTGGTTAGCAGTGGTAAAGTGCTTAGAGTCTAAAAGCCAGCAAAAAATTAGTTTAGAAAAAGAGAAGGAGGAAGGCAAAATGTCTGGGGATAACCCTGCAGAAGGGCCATTTCCAACAATACTTATTAGAGCAGCTCCGGAAAGTGGACAAAGCGGGTTGGTTTGGCGTTCTCAGGGGGAATGGGAGCCTGTTCCTGCTGTTGTTCTTCACCCAGCAATGCTCCTGGGTTGGAGAGATGTCAATAAACATGTTGGTTTGGCCATCCTAAGACAGCAGGCCAAACTGACATGTGCACTGACAGCAGTGCCCATCACTCCTCCTGGTCCTCCACCATTTCTTTTTTTTATTACCCCACCCCCAAGACTCGGCTGCTAATGAAAAATGAAATGATAATAAACAAGTTATTATCATTTCATTTTTTGTTTGCCTCTGCTGGCGGGGGGGCGACATTCCTCCCCCTTAATGGAGGAGCCACCCATGAGTTTCTCACAGTGCCTGCCACTGAGTGAACCAGGTGTTCAGAGTACATGGTAATCAAGTCCTCTACCTTTCTGGAGAGACCACAGATCAATGGTCACATATTCAATTGCAATTGTGATTCTGTGCAAATGTGTGTGGAGGGGTTACACAGTTGTCAAAATATTGAAAAAATGTGAAAGTATTAGAAAATGCAGTGCTTGCAGCTGGGTGGGAGTGTTGTGTGTGTAGGGGGCGATGGAATGAAAAAGATGAGATGTAGTGCGTTTAGGGGAGAGCGAAAAGAAGATGCTGAAGAGGAAAAGGATGAGGTTCCAGATATGCAGATGATGAGATGTGGAGAGAAAAAGTGTGTGCATGACTAACATAAAGTGAACATAAAGAGAGTGACTGCAACACTTAGTAATATTTAATTCACATTCTCACAATTTCAGAATTGAAACATTTTCAATATTGTCTAAAACATGGATACTCAAAGTAGGGCCGGGGTCCGCATGCAGCCCCCTTGACCTGTACATGCGGCCCCCCTGGACTACAGGAGTACAGGGTTGCTGTTCACTCGATCCTAAATAAAGAGGCAATCATTTATTTCAAGGTTAACTGGTGTTAGGGAAAGGAATTAACCAGGGAGTCCTGAGCTCCACTTTAGAAGCAAGTTCATTTTTAAAGACATCTTGCAGCAAAAGTGTAAAAATATAACAGTCACTTCAAAATTCAAAAAGTGTATTAAGTTAACATGCAGTCCATTTCTCCTAAGTATAATTTATTGTATCAGTATAATGAGAAGTATTAAATTAAATGTGATAGTTTTCAAACAAGAATTTAGAAACACAAATTTTCACCTCTACCCTGACAAGTACGCTAATAGTGAATTAAACAAGCAAGTCAGATGTTATGTGCACTCTTTGAGTGATCTGCGTTCCTAATATAGATGAACAACATTATAGTTTATTAAAACAAACACAGGAGCAGATTTTTTTCGATGCAGACCCTTAACCTAATATTAAGCAATTGCCTAGGATCACACAATTTGTAAAAGTTGGGAAGACAAGATTAATCCCAGGTTTTCTAGTTTCACATTGCTCAATTCAGCCACTAGATGTATATAATTTGCTTCGCCTAGCAATACTTGACCGCCAATCCTCCCAACCCTCTCGCCCAACCACCATTCTGCTGGCATTGATGCTACCCTCGGGCACATCACAGACCAAACTTTTTGGCCCCTGGGAAAATGTTTGCGAGTACCCATGGTCTAAAACAAGGTCATTGTTGTTACTTATTTAGCTTAAAAACAATTGATAAAGCCAATAGTCCTGGCTGGTTTTAAGTGTATGTCATTTGTTGCATTATTTATATGTCTAGATACAATAATCCCAGATAGGAAACCAAAATAAGGTCCGGCACACTATAGAAATCACAGATATGTAGCTGATGTGTCTAAGCTAGGTCATTACTTACGAAGTCCTTAACCCTTTTAGAGACACCCTTCCCCCCCACCCCCCCCCCCCGCATAAAGCCCTACGGTAAAACTGGGCTTCTCTCAAGCTCCCTAACAGTAAACCTGAAGGTCTCCACCAGACTTAAAAACTCCAATTCATTGACAGGTGATTATCACTCTAAGAGATTTCACCAATCCTCTCCTCGTCACATCACACTCTTACCTTGACCTACCACACTCTCCTGTTGGTGGGATGTGGCCTCCTGCCCCACTCAGTCACTTGATTTTACTTGCTAGAACTCATTGATTCATAGAGACATTGTGGTGCACAGAGCTAAACTTATCCCATAAGTTACACCTGTCTGCCTTTTATTATTGGCATCAGCTTTTAAATAACATCCTTCATTTGACTCAATGGGCCACTGTCCAGCTGAACTCCATTGGTTCTTCTGCTGCTCATCTCTGGATTTTATAACTTTATGCAGTAAACAATGTACTAAAGTAATGGATCACAAACAAGTGATGTTCAGTTTTTTTCTTTTATATGTGCTGTTTCTCTCTGAACAATACTCGTCTCCACACGGCAGGTTATGCAAGAGCCGGCTTAACATCATACAGTACATCATCACAACAGGACATCACAACACCATGACATCATAACAAAATGACATAATATGACTTTACATGACTTTATACAACGATATAAAATAGCATGACATCATTGCATATAGCGTCTAACAACACAGCAGTAGGACATAACATGACTTCATGACATAACAGCATAATATAGCAACATTGCATTCTATTGTACTATATTATATTTGTATCCATACAGCACAGTCTGTAGCCCTTGCAAGGCCTAGAGTCTTAAGTGTTCGGTTGCATTATTTATCTAGCGCATCACACCACAGAGGAGCTTGTTAAAGGCTCGCGTTTGCGTCAGATTCCTGGGCGTCTTTTTGCGTTCATGGTTAGAAAGGCGTAGAAGCTTCACGAAGGAACTGAATGCATGGCTTTTTTAATCCACCTCACCATACACGCTACACTCTCTCGCCCCCCCAATCGTGCCGTTAGCGCCTTGAGACCCTAACGGGTGAGTAGCTGCACTTTACAAACACTGATTGATTGATTATTGGTGAGATGGACGAGGTTTGATGGCTTGATCGGCGCACCAGTGTCTCTGAGTAGGAGTACAGGAGGTGCAGAGCATGTGAGAATAGACGTAGCTGCACATGCATGTATAGCATGATCTCATCACATAACATACCTGCATTACAACATAAAGCGTACATTCATCATAAGAGCTGTTTTGCGCTATTAACAGATAATGGGTCTTTTTGTTGCCCAACTCAATGGGTGTAGTGCCTAGATCTGAAACCTGATTATAGTGTCTTCCAGGGCACAGGTACTCATGCACCTGGATTGCTTACTGCTGATTAGATTTTTGATAATGCTGTGATTACCACATATAGAGGTCCTGAACCAGGCAGCTGTGTGTGAACCTTCTCCTTTTGCGCACTTGCAGAGAGGCACTATACTGCAAGTCTTAAGACTAGTGCCTTGGTGTCATCTAGTCAAGACAGCGCCGCTAGTGTGACTATGGGTTACAGACTCTGGGGAAGGGTTCTGCACTACTTGATGGTTGGCTGTCCGGTGTGGGTCACTGATATGTGCGGATGTGAGGTTTTCAGAACCCAAGAACACAATCTGAAGATTCTTGTGCGCCGTGACGTACCTTCTTTGTAAATATGCTCCATCAAGAGGATGAGCAGCTGACTGAGCCCTAGGCTTCAGACATTTATGAAAAGTAAAAATAGTCTGAGGATGAGCTCCCTCTCTAGCAGCTCACTGATGGCTCGAGCCTTATTCCGGGGTCTGGCTCAGCTCTGGGTCCTCCTGGACCCGAGCCTTTCTCTGACAGAGCTCATCCTGTATGTGCATTTCTTGCCTCTTCCTGGGGTGCAGGCTGTGCATGGTCTCCAGCTTTCCATCGCTGCCCCTAGAGCGCCTTGAAAACACGACGCTCTCAGACCGCCTTGAGAGTCACAGTTACAGCACGCTACCCTCAAAAGAAGCAGAGCTTTTCAAAGCATGCCAGACGCGGAAGTGAGAGACACTACGGTAATGGGTACCGCTTCTGCATGACGCTTCACAGCGCTGCTGTTGGTTAACGTAAAGCTACCGTGACTTGAGGGTAAAATTACACGGCGTTTACGTTTTCCTGAAAATGTCAACAGTTTGGGCTGAAACTGCTGTATATACTCAAAGACTGGGATAGGCAGAAGAGCGAGATGCGTTTATTGTTTATTTCTTGGCTCATGCTAGTCGTTGCAAAAACAACAAGTGATGGACGGAATGCTGAACATTGTCAAACATTCACCCCCAGTACAGTGATCTGGGCCTAAATCCATCGTTTTTTTTGCTGCCCATGCCATTCCAGTTTGGACCCAGCCATATGCAAATCTGTCTTGACCCTGTTCCCCATGGGAACAGTCCAGCCCGAACTGCTAGGCCAGGTCTTCCCTGGACTGGAAACAAGCATCCTGGGACCGGTTTCGGGGTTTCACCCCTCATCAGCCAGGCTAGCTTGAATCCAGTGGCATGGGAAGCACGGGCCCCAGTCTGGGCATACCCTTCCCACTTAGGGCGACAAAGCAAAAACAACAAGTGATGGACGGAATGCTGAACATTGTCAAACATTCACCCCCAGTACAGTGATCTGGGCCTAAATCCATCGTTTTTTTTGCTGCCCATGCCATTCCAGTTTGGACCCAGCCATATGCAAATCAGTCTTGACCCTGTTCCCCATGGGAACAGTCCAGCCCGAACTGCTAGGCCAGATCTTCCCTGGACTGGAAACAAGCATCCTGGGACCGGTTTCGGGGTTTCACCCCTCATCAGCCAGGCTAGCTTGAATCCAGTGGCATGGGAAGCACGGGACCCACGTCTGGGCATACCCTTCCCACTTAGGGCGACAAAGCAAAAACAACAAGTGATGGACGGAATGCTGAACATTGTCAAACATTCACCCCCAGTACAGTGATCTGGGCCTAAATCCATCGTTTTTTTTGCTGCCCATGCCATTCCAGTTTGGACCCAGCCATATGCAAATCAGTCTTGACCCTGTTCCCCATGGGAACAGTCCAGCCCGAACTGCTAGGCCAGGTCTTCCCTGGACTGGAAACAAGCATCCTGGGACCGGTTTCGGGGTTTCAGCCCTCATCAGCCAGGCTAGCTTGAATCCAGTGGCATGGGAAGCACGGGACCCACGTCTGGGCATACCCTTCCCACTTAGGGCGACAAAGCAAAAACAACAAGTGATGGACGGAATGCTGAACATTGTCAAACATTCACCCCCAGTACAGTGATCTGGGCCTAAATCCATCGTTTTTTTTGCTGCCCATGCCATTCCAGTTTGGACCCAGCCATATGCAAATCAGTCTTGACCCTGTTCCCCATGGGAACAGTCCAGCCCGAACTGCTAGGCCAGGTCTTCCCTGGACTGGAAACAAGCATCCTGGAAACAAGCATCCTGGGACCGGTTTCGGGGTTTCACCCCTCATCAGCCAGGCTAGCTTGAATCCAGTGGCATGGGAAGCACGGGACCCACGTCTGGGCATACCCTTCCCACTTAGGGCGACAAAGCAAAAACAAAAAGTGATGGACGGAATGCTGAACATTGTCAAACATTCACCCCCAGTACAGTGATCTGGGCCTAAATCCATCGTTTTTTTTGCTGCCCATGCCATTCCAGTTTGGACCCAGCCATATGCAAATCAGTCTTGACCCTGTTCCCCATGGGAACAGTCCAGCCCGAACTGCTAGGCCAGGTCTTCCCTGGACTGGAAACAAGCATCCTGGGACCGGTTTCGGGGTTTCACCCCTCATCAGCCAGCCTAGCTTGAATCCAGTGGCATGGGAAGCACGGGACCCACGTCTGGGCATACCCTTCCCACTTAGGGCGACAAAGCAAAAACAACAAGTGATGGACGGAATGCTGAACATTGTCAAACATTCACCCCCAGTACAGTGATCTGGGCCTAAATCCATCGTTTTTTTTGCTGCCCATGCCGTTCCAGTTTGGACCCAGCCATATGCAAATCAGTCTTGACCCTGTTCCCCATGGGAACAGTCCAGCCCGAACTGCTAGGCCAGGTCTTCCCTGGACTGGAAACAAGCATCATGAGACCGGTTTCGGGGTTTCACCCCTCATCAGGCAAGCTAGCTTGAATCCAGTGGCATGGGAAGCACGGGACCCACGTCTGGGCATACCCTTCCCACTTAGGGCGACAAAGCAAAAACAACAAGTGATGGACGGAATGCTGAACATTGTCAAACATTCACCCCCAGTACAGTGATCTGGGCCTAAATGCATCGTTGAGCATCGCACCACATTCCACAGCTAAGCAGTACATAGCCATCCATTAAGATTATTTTACACTGTTTTGTGCTCTAAGGGGTTGGAATTTTGTTAGACTGAGTGACAACGTAGGCAGGTGCAGTTTACAAGTTTTTCAACTGGATCCTAAATTGTATGGTTTAGTATTACGAACTTAAAACTATAAGCAGGCTGCGCGCACCACGAAAGGAGATGAATGCTTGGAAAGGTTCTCTCTGTGAACTTTGGGGAAGGCACCCTTTTTACTCTTTATGATTATTACCCCTCCAGTACACCCCAGCTGGCAGGCCAATCAGCTCAGTGACGGCCTCAGCAAGGACATTCGGTTATACCTAAAGGATAGGGTGACCAGATTTTGAGGAGCAAAAACCGGGACAGGTCAGACATAAAAGAAGGACTAAATACTTTACTCTCACTTTTATATCTGGCCTGTCCCGTTTTTTTGCGTAGCTTTGTGAATGCGTGCTCATACGTGTGTGTGTGTGTGTGTGTATATATATATATATATATATAAACAAACACACACATTTACAAGACTACATATATAAAATTAGATATGGCTTGACCTCGCACCCTGCAACCCTAACCCGTCCCCACCCACCTCTCCCAGCTCCCCACTCCTTCTCTCTGCTGGGAGCAAGCAGGGAACTGTGTGGCCTGACAGTAACAGATAAATTACTTTACTTATTTCATACTTTCTAGTCTGTTAAAGGGGAGCATACCTTTAATTCATGCTTCCCTAGATGATCTGACCTCTGTCAAACTTTTGTCAAACATTTATGACCTCTGTCATAAAAACGTTTTATGTGGGGTATTTGTGGGATACTTAGCTCTCCAACGAGTAATAATGATGCTTTATCCTTGCTCATGTCTGGGCTCAGGTACTAAAAAACACCTTATGTTGACAAGGGTAGTTCGGCTTCATTGTTGCCTTGCGGTTACATGGATCCTATTAACATCCCACTAAAGGACATTTTAAAGATTCTCTCAGACCTTTTTTATGGAGAGGTCTTTCATACCGCTCCATCAGTTGCTACAGATCAGCAGTAGCAGTAGCCACAGCTTTGCTCAGCATTGTCTCAGTGGGCCATGATCTTCTCACATGTAAACTATGCTATCCTCTTGAAGAGGCCACAGTTGTACTGGTGAGTGCACATTTTCCATCTTTTGGACAGATTCTGGAACCAGATCACTAGTGAGCTCACAATCAAGTCTCTCCTTTTAGAGTGCAGTCTAGGTGCTATAACCTTGTTGGATTATATTGCCATGGCTTGTCTGGAGAACCTTCTGAAGTCCTCCTACTGGAGCACAGCATCTGAATTTTTTTGTTCTCTATTCAAAGTCTATTAAATATATTGCTTCAGGTATGCTTCTTGTAATTCAATCATGTAATAATGTGTTTCCCCAAATCCTGCCATAAAATGAGAATTTTCAAAGCAGCATGGAGAGAAAAGCACGATTTTGTGGCAAACATCATATCCTGCCTCTAACCTCCTGGAATATTCATGGTTTATTTCGTGATCGTACTGCTTAGCAAGGCATGTTTAATTCTGCTTTATTTTAGGCATCAGTGTCTGCTTCAGTGCATATTTAGTTGGTTCCAGATAGTGCCTTTTTAAGAATCTGAAGTCATCCTTATTCGTTGCAGCCCTCTAAGGAAAATCTTCTCCTTGCTGAAAGTAATTGGCTGTGCTGTCAGATTTTCAAGTTTAATTTTAAGTTCAGGTTTCAATATTTCAAATGTTCCTTCATCTCGCTTCAGGATACAAGAGGATGGAGTCGGGAAGCTAGTAGGACATGTAGCGTTTTATCATTCAGACTTTGTTACATCACAACCTCTCCTTTAGCTGCTAGAGCGGTTGTGACGTGACATATGCATATATATATATACATAATATGCGCCTCTCTGTTACAGTCACAGGTGTGCCTACGAAATCCACCTCAATGTCCATAATACAATCTTGATTGTTGTTGCACAATGCTGGGAAACATGTTTTCATGTTTTGTTTGTTTATAAGTAGAAAGGACTGCCACCAATTTTTTATTTTTTTAATTTTGACGTTACTTTCAGCACAACTGGATGCCATACAATTTGTAACTAACATGTTCTTTGCGGTTTAGTTGCCTTGGTAAGTTTGGCATTACTTCAACTTTTCTCCTAAATTCAAGCTCTGTAATTTGTCCAAACAGACTTGTATGAACTCAAAGGCTTATGCTTTTTTACTTTCTTAGAAAGCTAGCACCTAGTCCCAATTGTTTTTTGATTTTTATATTAAGCAATTGAAGTTTGCGCCAAGGCAAATACTTGACAATTGTAGGTGAACTTGGTGTATCAGCCTCACAGCCTCACACACCCACAGCATCGTTCTGACGCTTCCCGCCTCACCCTGGCCACCTCACATTTCGTGATAAATATAGCGCTTGGAACAGCACCGTGGAACACTTTCCGCCCCCTCCCCCTTGGCGGGTGATTAATAAATCTATTTCTCTGCTGCGAGTAGGACTTGTCAGCTTCTGTCAGTTGAAAGGCACAGGTATCCTTAGCTAATCCGGATATTACAGTCCAGGTTTTGTCCCCTATGCATTTTGATGACAACCAATCAGTACCCTCTGACCTGCTGGTGTCGATGAATGTCACAGTGATAGGCCCTTCGCTCTGCTTTGTGCTCTTTAATGAACATCTAGCAAGTTTCTCAAGTGATTAAACTCCCCAAGAGTAATGTGCTCAAACCGAGGCCTCATCTCACAGTCATCTGCATTATTTCCGTGTATTCTGCCCACTCCCCAGGGATCGTCAGTGTCTACATGCAACCTCTTGTGTTCCTGCAGCCCACATCTGCAGAAGAGAAGAAGAGAAATATAGAATTAAAGACCTGTAAAAAGTAGCTGTAAATAATATTTGTCAGTGAGGGTTTCTGAGTGACATCGAGTAGGCAGAAAGAGTGAAGTTGTCTATGATGTCAGAAGCATCAGTTATTCACAGTAACCTAATGGCAATACTATGTTGTGCTATGTGTGCCCCAGCTTGTCCTGCACCCATCAGATATAGGTAGGTAAGAGTCATGGAGAAGTAGATTTTGTAGTACACATTATGGCCTCACCTTCTTCAGCCCCTTGCCTGGTCTCACACATGTGTCCTATTACTCACCCCCACCAGCCTCTTGCCATGCCTCCCATCCTCCATCCAAATGCTAAAAACATGTACCTGGGGCATCATTACAAACAGTGCACTGAAGGGACAGTGGATGTGTGTGCACAGTAGCAATACAGAAAAATATGCAAACATTTTTGTATCCTCTTCTGTAATACCGATAGCACTGGTGAACATAAAGCGCTGGTGATGTCTTCACAGTGCATTTCCTCATCAGCATGGGGGTGTGGCTCCAAGCTACTGAGGGAAATACTTTGCCTCTGTGTCCTAATATGGACACGGGTGTACAGGCAAAAAGGCCACAACAAGGCACACTGACTGTGTACCACAAATAAGGTGGCAAACAGTCGTTACGCCTCCTGAATGCAACCCCTGCCAGGGATAATGCATCGCCATGCAGTCAGGTACAGCACTCTCTGCATCTGCCTGCTGGGATATCTCTGTCCCCAGCTTAAAGTGCCACCTGCATGGAGAAAGGTGGAGCAGCTGCTTCAAAGAGCTGCTTCATATTTCACCAAAGCCCTGCCCTTGTATTACTTTTAATAGGGCGCACTGTACTCATTTGCATCTGGTGAACATATTTAAAGGCGTGCTGTGGTGAAAACAGGGGCAGTGCGTCCATTTCATAACACGAGCCCTGGTTTCCTGCAACTCTTCCACATCACTTTCACTATTCCCTGCCCCTGTATCCTCTCAAATATTCATAAAAAAATACCTGGTGCTGTATTACATAAAGTGCCCCAGGGGTGCAAAGGGTATATGCACCTGCTTTGCGCGCACCCGGGGCACTTTGGTATTAGAGAAGGGGCCGCAGACACTTGTGCAGCCATCTCTGTAATACAGATAGTGCTCGTGCACATGTAGTGCCAGCGCTAGCATCAGAGGGCATTCCCTCATTTGCATGGGGATGTTGCCCATGCAAATGAGGGAATCACTTTGCCTCTCTGCTCTCGTAGTATTACTGACATGGGCACAGAGGCAAACGTCTTCAGAAGGCACACCCAAAGTGCACCACAAAAAGGTGGCGCACATACGGTGCAGCTTCCAACGGCAGCCCTCTGAGCGGGGAAAGGGTCCCATGGACCCCTCAGACATCCCCCTTGCTGGTCACTCCCTCCACCCACCTGCAAGGGGATCTGTAATTCCCCCTGAAAAGTGCAGACGGGGACCTGCCTGCACAGAGAAACATTGAGCAGCTTTTAAACTTCTGCTTTGTATTTCTCTTAAATGTGTTGCTCGAGAGCAGCACGAGTTTGTGGCTGCTCTGGGGGCAGCGAATTCAGTATAATACGATGCATTCTCCTTGTTTGCACCATCATCTGTAATACAACCCCTGATGTCCTGCCACCCACCCCTACCATCTACCCTGCCCTGACAAAAATAAAACTGGCATCCGACCACAACAGACTCCCTTTAGAGAATACATCCCCAACCACCCCCTCCATTTGCAGACATAAAATAATACCTGGTCTCCTGCCAACCACCAACCTCTGAGCCTTCACTGTCCCTCCCCAGTGAAGCCACAGTCTCTGCAGTCCAAAAGCAGACGGCCAACGTTGCATTGACATGTAAGTTCAGCATTGGTTAGCAGTGATCAGTGGAGAGGAGTGCTGACCATACTTTGCTACCTCCTTATTGAGTTTAGAGACCTGAAGAAGGCAGAATTAGGAAAGGCTTCTTCAGATTGCCAGCTGCCATTCTGCTGCTTCACTCAGATCTCTGGAGACCTGGGAATGGAGGAGAAACACCTAGGAAGTGAGAGCTTCACCTTAAGATGAAGCAACAGTGTAAAACACCACTCTTGCAGCATCATAGCAGTGAGTAACCAAAGTCAGAATCCGCTATACAGGCTACTTTCTCTCTATAAAAGAAATACATGACATCACTTGTGAAGTGATAATGTCATTAAAGGGACTACATAGAAACCCTGGCAGCGTAGAAGTTAAACAGAACTTATTTCCATGATTATTTTCTTTCAGAACAAGTACTTTACATGTTCTAATTATTGTGGAGAGCCTTTGGCGTTATTATTTTCCTGTTTCAACAGAATCTGAATTTCCTTTTGATATAATATTTAAACATATGTTTTAGAATGATTTCATAATGCCTCCAGCATATGTCCTATTTTAGCAAGTGGTTTGCAGCATGCAGTAAAAAATATGGGTGGCCTTCATAAATATTATTTTATTACTTATTGTGTCAATATTATATTATACAGAGTGCACCATCACATGGGAGGGTAGCCTGCCGCTGAGCAAGTGTGAGTCTAGACTCACCTAGGGCCTAGTGGGACATCTCAAAAAGCCTTCAGGTTCTTGCAGAATTCAAGCAGTGAGGAGGAGGCTCCTATGTATACTGTGGGTGTGACTAGCCTTATATTTCTTTTATATTTTTATTGATAAGGAGTCACGTATAGGGTAATCATCAATTACCCATAGAGGTCGACACAAATCTTTTGACTGAGATGGGGGTGTGATAACGTCCTAAACAACATTACAAACCAATTCAAAACAATTTCAAAACAATAGCATTGGATTATGGAGACATTACATTTTACGCACCATGACCTATGTGGCTATGATTTACCACATCAGTTTAGTAAAGTTCAAACAATTATTACCCAAAATCATAACAATGCTAAAGTCATGTAAATCATATGAAGAATCAACTGGTACAGATACAGAAACAACACTGGCTGACCAAACCGTCTAAAGAACCTCAATCTGACCAGAAAATGTATAATCAAACATTCAAGAATAACAACACTAAAAACAATAGTAGGAGAATATGATAAATGGAAACAGAATACATTTAGTTAACACAGATGAATCAATAACAATTCGTTTTAATTTGATCAAATTTTGAATATGACATCCTTAACTGTTACACTAATTAGAGGTGCATGTTGGACATAGATGCAAAAAAAAAAAGAAAACAAAAAAAAAATTGGAAAACATGTAGCTAGGGTGCTAGCCAAAAATGGGTTTGGATTTTTAAAAGAGAGAAAACATGAAAACCTACAAAAGACAAATGCACATTTGGTTATGCCTCTCCTTCATGGATTAGAACAGCAAGCAGCGAAGTCTTCAGCCGTAGAGCATCTTTGGTCTTTACCCGAACAGGACATGAATGTGGACACAGTTCAGTAATGTTTGGCCTTATTGTATCGGAACCATCAATGGCAAAAAAACTAAGGACATAACACATCTGCACAGAACTAAAGCTAAATGAAAATCTGTCTTATATTATCTAAACATTGCTATATTAAAACCCTAGAAAGCAACTAGTTAGGATACCATTGGACAGCCTTTGGTGTGGTTTAGGTCATAGCCAATTAACTTTCCTCCACTTCTCAGAAGTATTGTTTCTTAATTTTCTCCAATCTTGATTGGGCCATCTTCTCTCACTCTAGACACCAGTTTCTGCAAAAGAATACAATTGTTGCAGGTTATTCATGAGCACTCAAAAATCATTGTTCAAATACACATTATCTCATCCCAGGAAAGACAAGAACATAACTTTTCCACAATCTGCGAGTTACACAGAATATTGAAAATCTATTTCTCTAAACATTTGAGACATTTTGAAAGGTCAGCAACAAATGAACAATGAACACTGAGCTTCTAGAAACTGCTGAGACAGAGACATTCCACAAGCCTTTAAACATGGAATTTGCCTCAGGCCTGTTCACGTAGGTCCATATGAATATTTAGTAAAAATATTTAATTCATATTTAAACCTCTAACATAATTTAATTCCATTGCAGTAGTGATCATAACAATGAATAATAAAATATATCAGTCAATTTTAATTCTCATTTAATGAGTGTCGTTTATGGTGTCTGTTAGAAATGGGGTCTTTGGTTGGCAGTTAGGTTACCCCATGTCCAAGCAAGTACCCTCGCTCTAGTTAGGGTAAAGGAGAATCACACTCAGTTAACCCCTGCTCACCCCCTCGGTAGCTTGACACAAGCAGGCAGGCTTAACTTCAGAAGCACTGTGTAAAGAATTTGTACCAACTCACACAGTGATACAGTGAACCCCTACAAAATGACACAACACAGGTTTAGAAAAATGGCTAATATTTATCTAAACAGAACAAGACCAAAACAACAAAAATCCAACATACACAAGTCAAGATATGAATTTTCAAAACAATAAGAGTCTTAGGCCCTCATTACGACCCTGGCAGTCGGTGATAAAGTGGCGGTAATACTGCCAACAGGCTGGCGGTAAGTACCGCCAAATTATGACCATGGCAGTGATATCTCCGATAGACAGCCAATGTACCACACCGACCGCCAGGGTGGAAACAACAGTCACCACGGCGGTAGCCACCGACAGCCAGGCGGAAGGCAAAGTTCCGGCCACCATATTAAGACCCTGCAAACCGCCACCTTTTCCGGGGCGCTACCAACACCATCAAAAGCCTGGTTGAAACACATCACAGAAGTGAAAGGACTCACCATTGGAGACACAGGGAAGAACCACGCTGCAATGGAACCCGAACTGCAAGCCTTTCCGATGATCTTCTACGTTAAGCTCAACCTGGAACACCAACGCTGGCAAAGACGACGACGGTGAGGACAGCCACCTAGCACACAAGGGAGGGTGGGAGGAAAACGAGAGTGACACACACACACACCACACACACCCGACATACACACGCCATACACACAACCATATGCTTTACAAAAACAATTTGACCATGAAAATCTGCAGAATAATGCAAAGGGAACAGGAATTTATGAAAAAGATTGTAATCAGTCCAACAATGAAATCAACAATCCAATTCGGTCATGAAACAGATCTGTACGCTTGTATAAAAAACGGACGCTGCCCAGTTCATAGTTCAATGGGCCCACATGGCCACGGGGCACAGTCAAAGGCACCACGTGAATCCTGCACCAAATCCAGATAGAACACTTCAGGGGCATAAGCTGTCAAATAGGCAGGCACCTAAAGGGGAGAGGGGGGCACCTCAGCCGGATGCGGGAATAAGGCCACTGGTTCTGGAGGGGGCAACATGCCCATTGCTCTTAGTCCTGGGGAATGCAAGGCCACAGTCTCTCAAGAGGGTGTCTTGCCCACTGGTTGTGGAGAGGGCAACATGCCCATTGCTTTGTCCTGGGGAGTGCAAGGCCACAGTCTCTCAAGTGGGTGTCTTGCCCACTGGTTCTGGAGGGGGCAACATGCCCATTGCTCTTTGTCCTGGGGAGTGCAAGGCCACAGTCTCTCAGGTGGGTGTCATGCCCACTGGTTCTGGAGGGGGCAACATGCCCTCTGCTCTTTGTCATGGGGAGTGCAAGGCCACAGTCTCTCAAGTGGGTGTCTTGCCCACTGATTCTGGAGGGGGCAACATGCCCATTGCTCCTTGTTCTGGGGAGTGCAAGGCCACAGTCTCTCAAGTGGCTGTCTTGCCCACTGGTTCTGGAGGGGGCAACATGCCCATTGCTCTTTGTACTGGGGAGTGCAAGGCCACAGTCTCTCAGGTGGGTGTCATGCCCACTGGTTCTGGAGGGGGCAACATGCCATGTCCTCTTTGTCATGGGGAGTGCAAGGCCACAGTCTGTCAAGTAGGTGTCTTGCCCACTGATTCTGGAGGGGGCAACATGTCCATTGCTCCTTGTTCTGGGGAGTGCAAGGCCACAGTCTCTCAAGTGGGTGTCTTGCCCACTGATTCTGGAGGGGGAAACATGCCATGTGCTCTTTGTCATGGGGAGTGCAAGGCCACAGTCTCTCAAGTGGGTGTCTTGGCCACTGATTCTGGAGGGGGCAACATGCCCATTGCTCCTTGTTCTGGGGAGTGCAAGGCCACAGTCTCTCAAGTGGGTGTCTTGCCCACTGGTTCTGGAGGGGGCAACATGCCCTGTGCTCTTTGTCCTGGGGAGTGCAAGGCCACAGTCTCTCAAGTGGGTGTCTTGCCCACTGGTTCTGGAGGGGGCAACATGCCCATTGCTCCTTGTTCTGGGGAGTGCAAGGCCACAGTCTCTCAAGTGGGTGTCTTGCCCACTGGTTCAGGAGGGGGCAACATGCCCTGTGCTCTTTGTCCTGGGGAGTGCAAGGCCACCGTCTCTCAAGTGGGTGTCTTGCCCATTGGTTCTGGAGGGGGCAGGCCGCACAGCAGCCCTTGGAGGCCAGACTACATGGCGTCTGCCAGTGGTGATGGCTGCACTTTGTTGGTGGTTGTGGGAGGCTCCTGCTCAGCCCCTGCACCCTCTGATTGCTGCACTGTGGTGGTGGTTGTGGGAAGCTCCTGCTCAGCCCCTGCACCCTCTGATGGCTGCACTGTGGTGGTGGTTGTGGGAGGACCCTGCTCAGCCCCTGCACCCTCTGATGGCTGCATTGTGGTGGTGTTTGTGGGAGGCTCCTGCTCAGTCCCTGCACCCTCTGATGGCTGCACTGTGGTGGTGGTTGTGGGAGGCCGCTGCTCAGCCCCTGCACTCTTTGATGGCTGCACAACCACAGCTGGTGGTGGGGGCCCTGTGACAGCTGCTGGTGGTGGTGGTGTTTGCCTGGCAGCTTCCGCTGGCGTAGATTGCCTTCTTTCCTCCTGCTCATGGGTTGGGTATCCCTTACCCTTCCTGGCACTAGTGGATGGGCTCGTCCTCCCTCTGCCTGCTGCTGCAGGCTCCTTCCCCTTCTTTGCAGCTGTTGCAGGCTCCTTCCCCTTCTTTACAGCTGGTGCAGGCTCCTTCCCCTTCTTAGCAGCTGCTGCAGGCTCCTTCCCCTTCTTAGCAGCTGGTACAGGCTCCTTCCCGTTCAGCTCCTTCCCCTCTTAGCAGCTGGTGCAGGCTCCTTCCCCTTCAACATTGTAGGCCTGGAATCCCTACCACCACGAGTAGGTGGTGCTACCACTGGGTCTGTGGACTGTTTGGCTGAGGTGCTTGTCTGGGTCCTCGCTACCCTGCCCATACATGCAGGACGGGGCAGGGGTAAGGAAGAGGTCAATCGTGGAAAGGGAAAGCTTTTTAGGGACGTTGGGGTGGGAGGAGGAAGGAGTAATGAGAGTGGAAGATGAGGGAGTGGTTGGTGGAGGTGTTGTCTGCTGGATTTGCCATAGATCTCCAGGGTTCGCACGTCCTTGGTGATGCATGCCATATTCCCTTCTTTTGATGGGCGCTGACCTGCAGAAGCAATACAGAAAGGAGAACACCATTAGACAAACAGTCCAGCCTGTCACACAATTGGCCCACCATACCTGTTTGCATCACCATTGGCACACACATAGCCCAGCCCACAACATTTACACCGCCAAGAGGACATCCACCCACCCCCCTTACACGAGGCTTTCACACACAACTCCATGCATGCCACATGCATCGTGCCCAAGGTGTACTCACCTATTGGTCTGGAGGCCCATACAGCAGTCCGTACTGGGGTAGGACCCCTCCACCAGTCGCTACAACTCTTCAGAAGTGAAGGCCGGGGCCCTTTTCCCAGTCACACGGGCCATGGTAGGTTCCAGACACAGGTCACAGCAGCACATGCACATCCTATGGAAGGTCAGGAAACAAATGAGGAATCAGATAGAAAATGGCAGTCACGTCCACGGTGGTGCATACCGTCACGGCCGGAGTAGATCACCATTGGCCACTGTAACCCATAGGGCCCAATATTAACAAATGATGAATTGCACAGCAGCTCATGACCGCCCACCGCCACGGCGCACAACGTCAGCGGCATTACCTCACTTCCATCTGTCCCTACACACAGGACAGGCGGTCGCCATTTCGGTGGGGTGAACAGGCCTATCGATTATTGCTGCGTCACTGGATAAATAGGCACATACTTCACTAATTACACAGTCCCATAACATGTTTGCACATTGCGGACTGCTGTTGTGGCTCCATTGTTCAGTTTGTGACAGCCTACTCACTCTTGTGTTCCTTAGATACCTACCGCTGCGGATGAATAGGAGATTGAGACATACCCCATGTACAGACCCCTGGTGGACTTGGTTACACTGGAGGACAGGCACATAATACTCACCTATAGACTGGACAGGGCCACAATCACAGAGCTGTGTGCCCAATTGGAGCCTGACTTGTCATCTGCTATCCGTCACCCCACTGGGATCCCCTTCTTGTGCAAGTGCTATCAGTGCTCCAATTCCTGGCAACTGTTTCTTTCCCAGTGACAGTGGGCTTGGCAGCAGGAAAGTCACAGCCAATGTTCTCAAACGTGCTAACAAGAGTCTTGTCTGCCCTGATAAAACACATGTGCAGCTACATTGCTTTCCCGCAGGTTGAGGATTTGGCCACTGTGAAGGCCGGATTCTATGCAATGGGACATATCCCCAATATAATAGGTGCGATTGATGGAACACATATTGGATTTGTCCCCAACCCCCGGCAAAATGAACAGGTGTTCAGGAATCGTAAGAGTTTCCACTCCATGAATGTGCAGATGGTGTGCTTGGCGGACCAGTACATCTCCCACGTCAATGCTAAGTATTCTGGGTCGGTGCATGATGCGTTTGTCCTGAGGAATAGCAGCATCCCAAATGTGATGGCCCAACTACAGAGGCACAGGGTGTGGCTAACAGGTGAGCCCTGGTTCCCACCCAGTAGATGTTGGTGTATGCCTATGGTGTTGGCCATATAGGATAGTGTGTGGCTAAATGTTGTCCCTCAATATTTGCAGGTGACTCTGGGTATCCAAACCTATCATGGCTGCTGACCCCTGTGAGGAATGCCAGGACAGGGGTAGAAGAACATTATAGTGAGGCACATGGGCAAACCAGAAGAATCATTGAAAGGGCCTTTGGCCTCCTGAAGGCCAGGTTCAGGTACCTCCATCTAACAGGTGGATCCCTGTGCTACTCACTCAAGAAGGTCTGCCAGATAGTAGTGGCATACTGCATGGTGCACAACTTGGCCCTCAGACGCCATGTACCTTTCCTGCAGGAGGAGGAGACTGGAGATGCCCCTGTGGCAGCAGTGGACCCTGAGGACAGTGAGGATGATGAGGCAGGGGATGAGGATGTGGACAACAGAACATCTGTGATACGCCAGTATTTCCAATGACGCACAGGTGAGACAGTGCAACTTTACCTTTCTATGACTATTGTTGTATTCTGTGTGGCATTGCCATGCTGGCATCACCCACTTCTTTGCATTATTTACTGTTACCTCTGGATATTCATTTTGCAGATGTTGGTGATATGACACATTCTCCTAGTGTGATCACAACAGCCAGCTACAGGTCATTAATTCTATGCTCATTCTATGTACAGTTCATTTGCAATGGTTGTAGCTGTTTCAATCAATACAAATTTACAATACATGAAATACTAGTAGTAGAGTTTTGTCCAAGGCTGTTTATTGTAGTGCTAAAATATAGAGGGGAAAGTGCAATGCAATGGGGTGACAATGGAGGAAAGTGCAGGGTATTGTTCCAGTCTGTTTGTAGTACAGGTGCATTGTCCATGGGGACATAGGAAGGGGAGCAATGGCAGATCAAGGTGGACAAGGTGAATGTGTGGGACACAAGGGGGGCAATCAGGAGAGTCTCATTTCCAGGCAGTGGCCTAGGCAAGTGTCTATGGCTTCTGTCTGGATCGCAGGGATCGTTTGCGGGGTGGTTCACCTTCTGCCGGGGGAGGGGTGCTGGTGGCCTGTTGGTTCTTTGGCAGGGCCTCCTGGCCACTAGCGGAAGCGGAAGTGGAGGGCTGTTTAGATGACTGGCTAGTGTAGGGGCCTGCTGGTGTGACACTGCCGCAATCATGATGTTGGCCATGTCTGCCAGCACCCCTGCTATGGAGACCAGGGTGGTGTTAATGGTCTGCAAGTCCTCCCTGATCCCCTGATACTGTCCCTCTTGCAGCCGCCTGTTCTCCTGCACGTTGTCTAGGATCTGGCCCATCGTGTCCTGGGAATGTTGGTAGGTTCCCAGGATCTCAGAGAGTGCCTCCTGGAGAGTAGGTTCCCTCCCCTTGGCACACAGCAGTCCTCCCAGTGTCCCTGTTGGCCTGTGCCACTGATCCCAGGTCCCTGATTGTCTTGTGTGCAAGGTGTGGCCTGAAGTCCCTGTTCAGGTTGGCACACTGCTGATTGACATGTCCTGGGGACAGAGGTTTGGGGTTGCTGGGTTGGTGTTGTGGCATTGGTTCCTGATGGGGGAGGCTCTGTGGTGGTCTGTGACTGGGCTTGAGTGACAACTGTCCAGTGGTCCCTGATGGGCCAGGTAGCTCGTCCAGATTCTGAAGTCCAGAGATACTGTCATCACTGTGGGCCTCTTCTGTTGGGGGACTGGATAATGGTGGCACCTCCTCTCCAGTGACTTGGCTGCGGTACCTGTTGGGATGTAAATGATGTATTATACTGCAGGTGGCTGACATTTGTACTTCTGTAGCTTCCCCTCTATGGTTGTTGTTCCCCTGTCAGCTTTTGCTTTTGTTTGTTGGTGTATAGTGGTTTTGCTAGTTTCCCTATGCTATGCAGGCTTTGGTGATGAGTGTCCATGCTGGGCTGGGAGGGGTGTCCATGCTTTGGTACAGCATGCAGGGCTTGGCATTGGGATTAGTGAGATGTGATGGTGGAGTGTGTAGGATGGAGTGGAGTGATGGGAGTGAGGGTGTGGGTGTGTGATGGCATGCAGGTATGGGGGGTGATAATTGTTAAAAGTTGACTTACCAGTGCCCAGTCCTCCTCCAACTCCGGCGTGTCCCCCAGGATGCAGTATTGCCAAGACTTGCTCCTCCCATGCTGTGAGTTGTGGGTGAGGAGGTGGGGGTCCACTGCCAGCCCTCTGTATAGCAATCTGGTGTCTTGATGCAATGGAATGTACCTTCCCCTGTAGGACGTTTCACCTCTTCCTGATGTCATCCCTTGTTCCTGGGTGCTGTCCCACGGCGTTCACCCTGTCCACGAATCTCTGCCGTAGCTCCATCTTCCTTGCTACTGATAACTGCTGCACCTGTGCTCCAAATAGCCGTGGCTCTACCCTTAACTCCTCCTCAGTGAAACAGGGGTGCCTTTGTGGTGCCATGGGTTTTATGTGATGTGTGTTGGTGAGGGTGTGTTGGGTAATGTGTTGGGGTGTGTGATGTGGAGTGCATGATGGGTGTATCGGTGTGAGTGGTGTGAGTGGTGTGTGTGTCTAGTTGTCACAGTGGTCTTGGTGTCAGTCTTGTGGCAATGAATTGTATTTGTAAAGGGTTGTGGGTAATGTGGGTGTGTGTTTTATAGTGATGTGGGTGTGTGGGTTTCCATTGTGAGCGCGGCGGTATGTACCGCCAATGGTTTACTGCTGTTGAATGTCCGCCGTGGTGATTCGTGGGTCATAATGTGATGGGCGTTGTTCTGTTGGCGTAACTGTGTGGGTTTTGGAACCGTCACTTTTGCACTGACCTTTGGGCTGGTGGATTTGTGTATGTGGCTGTATTCTGTTGGGTTGGTGTGTGTGTGTTATAATATGGTGAATGAATATTCGCCAGCGCGGCAGTAAGTTGGCGGCCTTCAGCACGGAGGTAAGCGGCATGTACCACCAATGTCATAATGAGGGCCTTAATCCTTAGAAAACAGTGAGAATGCTGTTGTTACAAAATGTACCTGGTTAGCGTTAAAAATAACGCTGCACGGGTGTTGGAAAATTCAGCGATTCGTCGATTCCTTACTCGCAAGTGAGTCCATGCATCAGTTCTTCCTCTGGTCGGGTCGGCAATGGGTGTTTTTTCTCCCTCACAAGAGAGCGATACGTCGATTTACGGGTGGGTACCTCGGATCCACGCAGAGTCGGGTTGACTTGGATGCCCAGGGACGATGCGTGGAAAATCCCATCGCATGGTATCAGAAAACCGCGCTGCATGGGGTTTGCGTCGTTATCAGCCTCCGTAAGTGGGTGTTGCGTGTCATTTCTCCAGCCACATTGCGTTGATCTCCCAGCTGCGATGCAGGTGCGGCATCGATTTCAGCTGCGAAACCGGCGGCGCGTTGTTTATCAGCTGCGTTGTGGAGGGTGCGTAGTAAATTTCCCCGCACAGCGTTCTCTCAAGGGCCCAGGGACTAGATAGGGCACCACTTGCAGGGCAGGGTTCTCAGCAGAGAGTCCAGGTACTGGCAGGCACTGAGACTTCAACAACAGGAGGCAAGCTCAGTTCACGCCCTTGGAGTTTCTTCTCAAGCAGGAATGCACAAAAAAGTCCAGTATTTGTCCCCTTTCACAGTCCGAAGCAGCAACTGCAGGATAGCCCAACAACGCACAGGCAGGGGCAGCACTTCTCCTCAGCTCTTTAGCTCTTCTCCTTGACAGAGGTTGCTCTTGAATCCAGAAGTGATCTACTTTTCAGGGGTTTTGAGACAACTACTTATACTCTTTTCTGCCTTTGAAGTAGGCAAGCTTCAAAGGAAAGTCTTTCTTGTTTGTAAGATCCTGCCTTGCCAAGGCCAGGCCCCAGAAAGATACCAGGGGGTTGGAGACTGCATTGTGTGAGGGCAGGCACAGCCCTTACAGGAGTGAGTGACCACTCCCCCCTGCCTCCCAGCACAGATGGCTCATCAGGATATTCAGGCTACACCCCAGCTCCCTTTGTATCACTGTCTAGAGAGAGGTGCAAACAGCCCAACTGTCAAACTGACCCAGACAGGGAATCCACAAACAGGCAGAGTCACAGAATGGTTTAAGCAAGAAAACACCTACTTTCTAAAAGTGGTATTTTCAAAAACACAATCTAAAAAACAACTTCACAAAAAAATGTATTTTTAAATTGTGAGTCCAGAGACCCTAAACTCCAGAAATCTATCTGCTCCCAAAGGGAATCTACACTTTTATAATATTTAAAGGCAGCCCCCAGGGTAACCTATGAGGGAGATAGGCCTTGCACAGTGAAAACCGAATTTGGCAGCATTTCACTGTCAGGACATATAAAAAACACATTAGTATATGTCCCACCTTAAACATATACTGCATCCTGCCCATGGGCTAACTAGGGCCTACTTTAGGGGTGCCTTACATGTAAGAAAAGGAAAGGTTTAGGCCTGGCAAGTGGGTAAACTTGCCAAGTCGAATTTGCAGTTTAAAACTGCATACACAGACACTGCAGTGGCAGGTCTGAGACATGTTTACAGGGCTACTAATGTGGGTGGCACAACCAGTGCTGCAGGCCCACTAGTAGCTTTTGATTTACAGGCCCTGGGCACCTCTAGTGCACTGTACTAGGGACTTACTAGTAAATCAAATATGCCAATCCTGGAAAGCCAATTACACATATATTTTACATAGGAGCACTTGCACTTTAGCACTGGAACAGCAAAAACAGAGTCCAGCACACATCAACAACCTGGGAATCAGAGGCAAAAAGTTAGAGGAGACCACGCCAAGTATGGTAAGTTTAACAGTGTCCACCACTTTTGCCATTCTACACGATGTATTTTTATACCATGTAAAATTTAAAACAGACCTTTTAATACATATTTCACTCAATTAATTAGTGCTTTCATGTTTCAAAATGTTATTAATTAACTTGCTCTCTAACAATAGCAGCAGGTTATTTGACTGTTTATGTGTGATGTAGGAGAAGGCTCAACCGCCGGATCTGGTTTTCAATCTGAATGGGATTTTTGCAAGTAGGAATCGAAAGGAGAAGAGGTGTCTGGAAGGTTTGTCAAGGCAGATGCAATTGTTGAGGTATGCTGTTCCAGTGTTGTGCAGTGCCATGAAAGTGTGGGTAAGGATTTTGGATTGTGCTAGTTTGCGAACTGGGAGCCAGTGGAGCTCCTTTAGGTGTTGTGTAATGTGAGTGTGGTGTGGGAGGTTGAGGGTGCTTGTGACCACTGAGGTCTGAATGGTCTGCAGCCTTCTGGTGAGTTTTTTTGTAGATCCTGGCATAGAGGATGTTCCAGTAGTCCAGCTTGCTTGTCACTTGGGCTTGTGCGATGGTTGAAAATCTTTCTCTACATTTTCAGGGTATGGAAACATGAGATGATCCTGTGGTTCTTATAGTGAGTTGTGGGGCTGGATTGTCAGTCCTAGCTCTTCTGTTCACCAGAAGGACATCCACGGTAATGTGCTCTTCCCAAATATAACAATTTCTGTCTTGTCGGTGTTCAGCTTCAAACAGTTGGACTTCATCTAGTTGACAATTTCAGTCATGCAGGCTTTGAACTTAATCCGGATGCTGGGCATCTTGTCCTTGAAGGAGAGAATGAGTTGCTTATTGTCGGCACAGGAGAGAACAATGATGTCATGAGAGTGGATGGTACTGGCTAGAGGGATCATGTATGCATCGAAGAGGGTCAGGCTCAGGAAGATCCTTGTGGAACTTCGCAAGTGAGGTCGCTGGTGTCTGAGGTGTATGAGTCAGGTGGACTGACTAGGTCCTTCTAGTCAGGAAGGAGCTGGTTCATCGGATTGTGTTTTTTTGGATTCTGATGTTGTGTAGGCATTGGGTGAGGATGGGGTGGGAGACTGTGTCAAATGCTATGGTGACATCCAGGAGGATGAGGGCTGTCTTCTCTCCTCTGTCCATAATCATGGGGATGTCTTCTGTGGCAGCAATAAGGACAGTTTTTGCGTCCTGAGTGGGTCTGAAACAAGACTGTGAGGTGTTGAGGAGTTGGTGGTCATAGAGATATTTGATGAGGTGTCTGTTAATGATTTTCTCTATGATCTTGGCCCGGAATGGTAGTAGGGAGATCTGTCTGTAGTTGGTGAGCATTGAAGGGTCTACAGAAGGTTTCTTCAGCAAAGGTAGGAAAGTTGTGTATTTCCAAGAATCTAGAAAGGTTGTGAAAGAGGTGGAGGCATTCAAAATGGGTGTGAGCATGTACTGATGGGTTGCTGTCCTCTGGAGTAGGATTGTTGAGACAAGGGTCTGATGGGGCTCCTAAGTGCATGGACTTCATGGTGGCTGTGTTTTTTTCTGGGGTGATGATGGTTCATGTAATTAGCATGTGTTCTTTGGATAAGATCAGGAGGCATTTGGCATGGTCTTTCAGGCCCAGATGCAGGTTGAAGTTTCTGTAAATGGAGTTGATTTTGTTACTAAAGAACTGAGAGATTTTTGCAGACGTCCTGCAAAGGGGTGATTACGTAGGAGGCAGCTACAGGTGACATGAAATCTTTCACAATGGCTAAGATTCCTTTGCATCTGTTGGTGCTGGCATCAATGTGGCCCACCACAGTGGCATGGTTGGTCACCTGGATCATTTGGAGTTTTAATTTAATTATTGCTCCATGGTACCTTTTCTGCTACTCTTAGCTAAAATAAGATTTTAATTTAAAACCATGCTGAAATGCATGCTAACGTTAATCACTTCTACGTATTTAGTCAAATACAGAAGTACCAAATCTATGTGTTAATTCGACACACAGAATTTTGCTTAGAAAATAATTCCAAGTGCTTAAAAAAGTTGGAAAAGCACATATAAACTACCATTTACAATCTTCACAAAGGTAATATGAAGAAGTTTAAATCATGTATATATACAGGCAGACAACTTCTGATATAATTGAGACTGCTGTTGTTCATGATGTGAGAAGTGACAGTCGTGTACACATGCTTTGCTCCAAATTTGTCAGCTTTGGCCAGGCTGAAACATGGTAGAAGCGGTGGAGATTTGCCACTAAATGTTAAGCACTCTTTTAACACACTTATTGGAACTGGACAGGAGGTAATATTTAAATTATGCAATGATCACCACATGTGCAGCGTGCATTAACAACAATAACCTGCTGCAGTACTACTTCAGGACATTGCTCTCAACTCTAAATAAGGAGATATATGCCTGGCACGTCAGAGGATCACTACATGTCCTGTACTGTTTATAGACTTATTCCTGCTGATCAGAGGAAAGGGAACATATCAATATTACAAATTCTGTGTGACTGAAGAGGACTGATTGACAGCTGGATAACTATGGGAAAAATATATTTTACTGTCCTCCAAACCCATTTCCTATCTAATTCTTGAGTATGGACAGATTGTTGATGTGTTGGTCATCAGAGTGAGTATTATACATAGTGCCTATGGGGTGCAACACCCTTTTGTGCCAGGTGTTTGTGCCCCAGGGCACTGTAGTTTCACAGAAGGAATCACTTTCACTTGTGCAGTCCCAGAGATAAATGTATATTGGTGCCATACAAAGAGTGTGTCTGCAAATAAGAGAACCCTTTCCCTTTGTGGCTGTGTCAAGTTATAAATGCACACATAGCAGCAAAGAGGCTGTCAGCAGGCACAGTGATTGACCACCACATAGAGGTGGCACATATTCAGTGTGCCTCCAAGAGCGTCCTTTGGGAGGTGAGGCAGATGGGCCCCAGAAACCCCTTAATCCCAGGTATTCCACTACAGAGAGAGACAGTCATTAACTGCACCCTATTGCAGAGGGATCTCTTCAGCTTCCGCTCTCCCATTAAAATGGAGGTTGGGTCTCCTATTGACCATGAAATGTAGACCTCAAACTTCAAAGAGCCAGCTTGCCTTTCACTAATTCACTGTTCAGACTGCATGCATAGGTTTGCATCTGCGTTATGACAGTGCATTCAATGTAATAGGCCAAACTGTCCCCATCTGAACCATGCACATCTAGTTAACAGTGCACCCTATCAGTAAAGCGGCCCCAGGCAGGCCAACTGAGGCAGCTGCACAGCAGACTTGCCAAAGATGACAATAGGGCTTAGATGCACTTGTGCAACTACAAATTCACTGATTACATTGACAAAAAACTATGTACTCAAACAACTTGCTACCAGTGTGTGATTCCGTTCTGGTTATGCAACATTGTTGCTACGGATTACCTAGTTCAAACCACGATTTCATGACCCAGTGTAAATCTTGCATTCCTTGCATCATAAAATCACTTTGTGGCATCTCCCTTTCTAATGTTTAAATGTTCACAATCCAGCACATTAGATTACCAATACATGCCTTACAGTCAATAATCTTATCTATGATGTTTGTGGAATTGAGATTCTCTTTAAAACTAATGTTACACCAGGTGAATGATACTAAAGACCAGGCCTCATCCCCAATCACAGCACAACTGAGTGAGTTCTAAAGTAGTGCACCTGAGTCCAGTAACAAACCTAATTACAACAGGCCAGTCCCGACAATGACTAAGACAGGCAACACAAAAAATGCACATAATGACAAATGTTGATTTGCAGTTTTATTTACCAGAAATAAATGTTCTCAATACTTACAACTCTGGACAATTTCCAACAATGTTGCCTTAGGGTCGTCACCCTTGCCTTTGCTTGGACACAAAATTTCAGAAAATTAACCATTGTTTTGTTTTCTCCTATTTCCATCAAGTTCTTTGTACTAATGCTGGGTACCAGCGCCGTGAAATTGTTTAGAAACTCATAGGTTGTCGAGTACAGAAGCAATATTAAACGGTGGTCCCAGATATGGGAATATGCTTGTGGAGGGCTTCCCAGACCATCATTTGAACATATGAACATCTCCCCGTAGTTCAGATTGCAGCACATATTTGGTATCTTGTAATTTTGTAATTTGTAATTTATTTATCAGTGTGTTCAGTTAATTAAAACCATTACACAATCGGTACGTGGCTAAAAGAAAAAGGGGCAGTTTTAAGTTAAAATAATCATCTGGATTGCGGAGAATTACAGAGTTGCTTATTGATTACTTGTGCGCACTTGTCCTGCTCGTTCAGTCTCTTAGCGTTGGCACCCTAGTTTGTCCAGCAATTTTACCAGCCTGCAGCTGAGATGCACATCGTCCCCTTTGAATCCAGCCAGAACCGCCAGTCTGCACCTGCAGAGCCCTCTTTGAAGCCAAACTGGTCATAGAAGCTTTTTATGGTCCATCGTAGTGCTTTTGCAGAGACATATCTGGTGGACCAGTGTTTCCGGAGCCAGCCCGCAGAATCGACAAGTGCCCATCATATTACCTTGCATCCACCTGGGGAGATGGGCGTATGATGGAAGGCAGCCCATACAGTATTTTGTAAAAGCTGCTTTAGTCCGTGGGCTGACTGCTGCCCCCAGGTAGGATTGTGGGAGAAGAGTATTGTATGTTGACAAGATGAGCCAAGCGTGGCTTCGTATCGATAAGACTTCTTTGTCCAGTTGCTGCAAGAGAGACTTGACTCTTGCTTTCGTCACACACTTGACAAGCTGGAGCGAAGTGAGTTGAGGCAGTTGGTCTACCAGGTCCAATGCTGTCAGAGAAGCATCGAGATAAAGATTTGGTATCAGTAAAGGGTATGTAATGTAACATGGATTTGTAGAGCTCAAAACTTGTCACCCATGAGGGTACCCAGATGCTGAGTAGTTGCAGATTCTGCCAGTAGGGTCAGTTGAAGAGGTAAATTTTCAGTTTCTTGTGGAAATCCATAAGTGACACAGCTGTCCTGGTGTGCTGAAGGGAAAGGAAATTCCAAGATTTGGCTGCCAGGTAAGAGAAAGCCCTACCTCCTGTCTTGTTCCTATGAATACCGGGGGGTTGTGGGCGAATGCTGTAGAGTGGAGGTTCCTGGCTGTTTAGTAGAAGTGAAGATAGTGGTTTAGGTACGTGGGACCCTGGTTGTGGAGTGGCTTGTAGGCATGGATGAGCATCTTGAAGTGGCAGTGTTTCTGAATAGGGAGCCAGTGTAGTTATCGGAGGAGAGGTGTGATGTGCATGAAGCGAGGAAGTTTGAGGATTAGTCTGGCAGCGGTGTTTTGGATGTTTTGCAACTTGTGTTTCAGGTGTACAAAAATGCCGTAGTAGAGGGCATTGCTGCAGTCCAGTCTGCTTGTGATGACGGTCTGTATGGCAGTCTTTCTGGTGCCAAGAGGGAGCCATTTGATGTTTTTTCTGAGCATGCGAAGTATGTGAAAAAAGGCGGAGGTGATGCCATTGATTTGATGCCCCATGGTGAGGCTGGTGTCAAGGATGATGCTTGGTTTTTGGTGTGGTCAGAGGGTGAGGAGGGTGGGGCATAGTTCTGTGGGACACCAGGTGGAATTCCAGGGTGAGGTATTGTTGCTGAATATCAGCTCTTCTGTGTTGTCAGTATTGACTTTAAGGGTAGTTGGCTCTCATCCATTTGGCCATGTTCGTCATGGACATTTTCAAATTACTTTTGGTAGCGTTGATGTCATCTGAGAGGGATAGGATGAGTTGGGTGTTGTCAGTGTAAGAGATGATGTTGAGTTCATGGATCTGAAAGATGCCTGCTAGAGGTGTCATGTATACACTGAAAAGAGTGGGGCTGAATCAAGAGCCTTGCGGAACTCTGCAGATGAGGTCCTAAGCGTCTGAGGTGTATGGAGGGAGCTTGACCCATTGCTTTCTTCTGGTAAGGAAGGAGGCTATCCACTTGAGAGCTGGTCCTTGGATTCTGCTGTGTGGAGTCTGGAGATGAGTGTGTTGAAGATGGTAGAAAGGTACAGGAGGATGAATGCCGAAGTGTGGCCTTGATCTAGTATGGTGCAAATGTCATCTCAAGCCACGATGAGGGCCGGCTCAGTGCTGTGGTTGCTGTGGAAATCTGACTGCGAGCTGTCCAGTAGTTCATGGTGTTCAAGGTAGCGGGGACAGCTGATGGTTGATTGCTTTTTCTATGATTTTGGCTGGTGAGAGGAGCAGGTAGATGGATCGATAGTTGCTGAGGACTTCAGGGTTCATGGATGGGTTCTTGAGGAGTGGGTGATTTCTATGTGTTTCCAAGCATCCACAAAAGTGGCTTTAGCAATGGAGATGATGATGATTGTGAGTGCTGGGCTTATAATGGGTCTCCCTAGGTTGAAGAAGTGGTGGGGACATGGGTCTGGGGGAACCCCGAGTGGATGGGTGTAGTTATGCCACTGTGTTGTTGTTGGTCATCAGGGTCCACTCTGTAAACAGGGTGTCCATAGCAGTGGAGTTCAGAGGTGAGGTAGGGTGTGGTTGAGATTCGAAGCTCCTGTAGATTTTAGATATCTTGTCATGAAAGAAGTCAGAGAGTTAGTTGGAGAGTCCTTGTGATGGGGTGATGGAGTTGGAGATGGCTGAAGGATGTTTGAATTCCTAAACAATGGTAAGGAGTTATTTCTTTCTGTTAATGCTGATTTCAATCCTCTGGGTCCTCAGCTATCCACAGTGTAGCTGTGTAAGATATTTAACTGACTGCTCCTACAGTATCCTAAGGATCAATCTGGCTACTTAATTTTGAGCAACCTGAATAGACTGCATCAGATGCTTTGGGAGACCCAAACAGAACACTTTTGCGTAGTATAGCCTAGCAGTAATCAAGGCATGTATTACCATTTTTTATTCATCTGGAAAAATTCCAGAATGTTCTTCAAAAGGTATAAAAGGGGAAAACATAATGATTCCACTGACAGAATTTGGGGACTGTTAGGAGAGATCCATGTTAAATTTCACTCCCAGGTTTTAAGCAACAGTCACAGGAGTTGGAGGATCTCCTGAGTTCAGAGGCTACCAATAGTTAGACCATACCTTATGTGCATTGGCAAAAGACAAGCAGAATCTCAGTTTTATCTGTTACATGTATGATGACTTCATCTCATCCAGATCATTATGTCAATAACAAAAGATACAGAAGCCATCGCCAATAACTTCAATCATTGTATAACATCTGCAGCTGGGTTTAATGGGAGGAACTACCTGAAGAGTGATGTTGGATTGTAAACTCTCTTTATAGTCTCAGGCAAGCCGTATTGTGTCAAAGTGTTTCTGGCTGATTAGAATGCTGAGGAAAATGTTTCCCCTGTCCCCTCTCAGCTCGGAAACAAATGACTCTGGCACTAGTTATGTCAAGAGTTGATTACTTAATGCCCTCTATCTGGATACTAACAAGAGCATTCAAGCCAAGCTAAACTTATGGCAGAAGTCGTGGGACAGGCTTACCCTGGATATGCCCGAAAGACCTTTGGTGACTACGGAACAACATGCCCTCCATTGGCTCCCAATAAGAAAACACATTATGTGAAAGGCTGCCTGTATAGTCCAGAAGGCCTTCTACTAGATGGGACCCGCGAGAATCAAGGCTATGTTTCATAGATATAAGCCCAGAAAAAACCTCCACTCAGCCCACCTTAATCTGGTGAGAGTGCCCAGATTTAAGAAGAGGAAATGGGGAGAGAGAGCCTTGAAAGTCACGGCAGCTAGACTATGGAACTCACTGCCAAGTCACCTGACAGGTATTAGATTACTCTTTCCCTTTAGGAAAGCCGTAAAGACCTGGCTTTTCATGCCTTAGGGTACGTCCCATGCTATGGATGGGCATGATCCTGCAGATGGACCTTCACCTTTTAGACTATAGTGCCTAGACACTTTTGGGCATTTCCTGCACTTTATAAGTCCCCTTCAAATCAAATCAAATTAGTCAAATACCTGAGCTGAACAGGCTTTAAACACCTCTTGTGTACCACCCAGAATGTCATTAATGGACAAAACAAGCTGTCTGTCATCCACATAGGAGACCGTTCTGATTCCATGCACTTGAAGACTGAATGCAAGAGGGGTCACGTAGGGTCCCCATACTTAAATTGTTGATGATCAGAGAAGGTAGAAAACAACTCTGGTTTTCCTTGATTACTTAAGGAGGATTTAAGCCATCTCAAAGACAAACCCCAGGTGCCAATCTTTGCCAGCCACTGGATTAGTATGGTGTGGGACACTGTCAAAAACTGCAGATAGGTCTACCTATCAAGGTCGCACTTTGTCCCTGAGCAAGACTTGAGTTAATAAATCCTGTAACTTCCAGCAGTTTCATTTCTGTGGTGTGCCTTGGTCTAAAGCCCAAGTGCGAGAGATGGAGGAGATCCTGGTAGTTGCTTATTAATGAGATTCTCCAACATCTTGGAGGTTAGCCAACCAACATGGCAGACAGCATCTAACTGAGCTCCCCTTCAGCCGACATCATCTGTCCTAATCCAACGCCCAGCACCCCTAAAGTGACATCGCACAGGTTTTTGTCAGCCCTTGAGGAGTGGATCCAATCCTGTGGACTGGCGATCAGATTTGTCCAGAATGCCTGGGCGAGCCAGGAAGCAGCTGAGGTGTGGCTTATACTGCTGGAGGCCAGCACCTGGGCACTGGCTTGGCCATGGGGGGCCTGCGAGCTGTCAGGTGGTTCCTGGGTCTGGCCCAGATGGGCCATGTGGCAACCGATCTGAGAGCCCGAGATGGACAGACATTGGCACCCATGTTTGGGAGGTGGAGGAGGACTGTGGCCTGGGAGTTGGTGATGGATGCTCATGCAGCCCTGTAAACATAGGCCCTTGTGGTCTGGGGTCCTGGCGGGCCATTGTGCAAGCCCTGTGGACTCTTGTATGGTGCAGCAACCAATGCACTGCATCAACTTGGTGCTTGGGGGCCACTGCATGTCCTGGGCTTGGGGGGAAGGCGATGCAGAGTTCTATTATCTCTCTGCATCGCCAGTGACTTGGGTCCCTTAGGCTTGGCTGGCAGTGGTGACTACCCTGGCTTGGAGACAGTGGTGGGATGATCTTGCCCCAGTGCGGATTCAACTTTGAGGAGATCCAAAGACTGGGTACTGACAGTGGCTAGGGGCTCTGATGGGCCAGTGAGTCACCCCAGTGATACTGGACCCCTGAGAAGTTTACCAGGCCTTCACAGACAGTGTAGTGTAATTAAAAGCTCATATTGCAGCTGCACATGCTACCCTGGGGAAGGTGCTGCTTCGTCTCTGCTCCTTGAGGTTGGGCAGGCTACCTTTGGAGATCAGACAGTTGTCTGGGTGGAACATCAGTGGTGGAACCTGTGAGAGCCATAAAGGGGAAGAATAAAGGACTTAGGTGGTCATTCTGACGACCGCCGCCCGCCATGCGGTCAACGCCAAATGGCCGCTCCGCGGTCAGGAGACCGCGGATGCCATTCTGGCTTTCCCGCTGGGCCGGCGGGCGACCGCCAAAAGGCCGCCCGCCGGCCCATCTGGAAAGCCCCTGCAACATAGAAGCCGGCTCCGAATGGAGCCGGCGGTGTTGCAGGGGTGCGACGGGTGCAGTAGCACCCGTCGCTATTTTCATTGTCTGCAAAGCAGACAGTGAAAATCTTCATGGGGCCCTGTTAGGGGGCCCCTGCACTGCCCATGCCAGTGGCATGGGCAGTGCAGGGGCTCCCAGGCGCCCCACGACACCCGTTCCCGCCATCCTGGTTCTGGCGGTGTAAACCGCCAGAAACAGGCTGGCGGGAAGGGGGTCGGAATCCCCATGGAGGCGCTGCAAGCAGCGCCGCCATGGAGGATTCCCTGGGCTAGGGGAAAACTGGCGGGAAACCGCTGGTTCCCCTTTTCTGACCGCGGCTTTACCGCCGCGGTCAGAATGGCCCTGGAAGCACCGCCAGCCTGTTGGCGGTGCTTCCGTCGCCCTCCACCGCCAGGGTTGGAATGAGGGCCTTAATCCTTCGACCAGCCTGTGAGCTCTGGGGGCAACTCAGATGGAACTTGATGAATCGATGCCGGAATTACTGTCCACTAACCTATCACATCTGAACACAGATACTTAAGGTTATAGGGGAATTTAGAGCTGTGCTAGAGCACAGGATGGATATATTGACTGTGGAAATCAATCTACTGCATGAAAACCGGAAGAAACGAGTCCTTTGGGTGCAGGGAACTGAAACAGTGATACAGGAAACAACGCCTCAGACAAAATACCTCACCAAGGACCTATGGAAGCTTACTGAGCTCATTTGGATTCTTGAGAATCGCCTGGAAGTTGCGGATGGGAGTTCGAGGTGTAACAATCTTCATATCGTCGGCCTACCAGAAAAAGTTGAGGTCCCCAGCACCATGCAATATATTGAAACCTAGCTTTGTTCCGGAATGGGCTCTCAATATATTTTGCCTATGTTCACAGTAGAAAGAGCACATAGGGTCCCAAAGAGCAAGCTTGAAAGAGCCCCACTCATCCTGGGAAGCAATTACACCGCACATGTTGAACAACTGGCCTTCTTGAAAGATGACTCCCAGAGACTGGCAGATTGGACTGACCTGCCTTGGCTCCTGGAAGGAAATTTTAACTCGGCCTTAGATACACTGGACTCCTCCTACCCTCCTTTGTTTGGTGCTCAGGCCACCTGTATCGCTGGGACACTGTAGTCCTGGGTGTCACATTGGGATCTGGCAGACCTCTGCCAGGGCAAAACCCCAGGACAAACAGATTACTCCTTCTACTCTCCCCCTCATGGTCTGCATGTTAGATTGGACTCATACTGGGAGCCTGCTCTGTCCAGATGTAAGTCTATCAGGCAGCATATGTAGGGAGGACCCCACCCCGATCCCTACCTGGAGGCTCCAGTTGCATTGGCTGGAAGACCCTGTTATGTGAGACACCTTACTCAATGCTATCTCAAGTTATTTCTAGGACAACAAGGGTACATCTTTCTTCCCACTAGTGGAGTGGAAGGCCTTTAAAGTGATGCTCAGGGGGAGATGCCTTTATGCCACTCTGGAAGCCCGTTCTACCCTCGTCCCTGATTGAAAAACAGCAGAGGTCTCCCTTATGGAGACTGAACAAACTGCTGTGAAAGATCCGGCAAAATCACAATGATTGCAGAAACTCAGGAAGGGTTATGCAGTCCTAGTGGAGCACCTCCACTGCCTAGACTACAAGGCTAATGCCGAACACTCCCATGGAGAAGGAGACATGGTGAGTAAATTACTGGCTTAGCTCACTAAATCTTCACAGCCACCAACCCCCATACTCACCATTCGAGATGCACCAGCCAGGTATGTTTGCACCCAAATCAATATCATTGCAGCATTCTACCACCACTATAAAGCACTATTTTCCAATGATGGCCCAGTACATGAGACAGAACTCAATACTAAATGGACAGATCTACACATCCCTGTTATTTCTAGTGAGTTGGCCAAGAGTCTATGGGCCCCACTTGCAGACGAATATGATCCAGGAGGTGATTTGTCTCATCCTAAGGGTCAAGACTCCAGGGTCAGACTGGCTGCCTATCAAGTTTAACTTGACATTTAAAGCAGAGTTGATTCCAAAACTGTGTTGTTTGTATGATGCTGCTAAAGAGCTGAGATGCATCCTAAATACGACTAATGAGGCCATGGTGGCCTCCATTTTAAAACCCAGGCACCCCCCTTAAAAGCTTTCTTTCTATCACCCCAACTCTATCCTTAATACTGATTATAACATCCTCAGCAAGGCCCTGGCCAATCAACTCCTTTTGATGTTGCCCATGCTGGTCCATAGGGTCCAGAATGGTTTTGTTCCAGGACGGAATGCATCCCTGAACCTCAGGAGGCTTTATCATGTCCTTGAAAACACCCCAATGGAGTGGCCCAACTCATCACTCTTTTCCTTAGACCTAGAAAAGGCATTCCGTACTCTCCAAAGGCCATATCTCTTTAAAGCCTTAACTAAATTTGGTCTAACCCTCCCCTAAATGGCTGGATCAAACTCCTCAATGGAAGCCCAATGGCTAGGGCAATGATGAGAAGGCATGTCTCTGCCTTCTATGGGGTGTACCGGGGAACGCATCAGGGGTGCCCAATTTCCCCTTTGCTATTTGCCTTAGCTGTTGAACCTTTAGAAATGAAATGGAGACCTTGGCCCCTCTTGGGGTATAATGATGGCCAGAACAGCACATGTAGTATCCTTATATGTGGATGGCCTGTTGATCAATGTGCGAGATGTCACAGTTGATCATACTCCGATCTCCACTACCCTACATGCTTTTGGTGCCATCTTTGGCCTACTGATCAGTCATAACAAGTCCCTTTTATTTCTCTTGGCATGTGATGTACATCAAATATCAGTCTTCCTGGGAACACAACCAATACATTGGTCCCTTATTACCTTTTGTTACCTGAGGATGAACGCATGCCATACACCCACAGACTTGTTGGATAGCAATCTGGGGATCCTTGTGTTCAGAGGTTGCCTTCTATGTCTCGCTGCCAATATCGGTCCCGGCCCATATAGCCATTGCTAAGATGGCAATGCCACCTGTCTTCTTTATTAATTAGCAAATCTTTCCCTGGTCCTACCCAAGATCTACTTCAGGTAGTTAGATATATTATTAATAACACTCACATTGGTCTCAGTAGATGTAAGATTAGCCTACAAAAATTGAGGTTGCCCCCTGACAGAAGAGGATAGGGGGGCCTTAATTTTTATGCTTCCTATCTAGCCACCCAATTCAATAGGTTAGCCCATGGGCTAGCAGATTCTAGATGGCTGTGGTATTGTACTCTTATTGATGTACCTAGTCACTTGTTGTTAAGCACTGTACATGTACTTGTTTGTATTGGAAGCTCTATGTGTTGTGAACAAGACCGTTCTAAGAATATGGAACATAGAATGTGAAAGAGCTCAACAAGGTTCCTAACTGGGGCAGTTGGAGTGGAAGGTCTTGTTGACAGGATGAGGCTTCTTTACACAGGACTTATACATAATAAAATAGATCAAATATACAAGAAATGGAATCTTGATTACTTCATTTTGGCGACGAGGATTTAAAAGACTCACGTATCTGAAGCCTCAACTGGATGCCGCCTCTTTCCCTGATTACGTGAAACAGGTCGCTCACGATCCGGCACAACATTTGGAACAGAGGAAGACGATCGCATCTCTAAAATTGCCGGTGAGTGATCAGCCAGGATAATAGTTATAACTATTTTTGGCTTAATACTGCGAAGGAACTGAAATCGTGCTCGCGCACCAAGCGCGAGGCATAGACACGTCTTCACCAAGCGCGAGGCGTAGATGTGTCTCCAAGACAACGCAAAACTGCGTGGGCGTCCGTCTGCATGCTCGTGTCTCCAGGACAACCGATGGTGACTCTTCAAGGCAACCAGGAAGTGTATTGAGACGCTGCTTAAAGTGGCACGCACACATTCTTGAGCGTATTGTGTTCGCAGAAACAACGCGTTTCCAAAGCATTGAGAGTACGCGTCTCCAAGGCATTGAGAGTACGCGTGTAGACGCTGCAGAGACACGATTGCTGCACTTAAAGAACGGTTAAAACTGAAATAATTTTAGAGGGTGGAGAGATATTATTTCAACACCAAATTTCACCCTCCATTGTAAAATCTTGATTTGATCCAACGGATACCACAAAATTAATTATATATATCAGAAATTGTTTAACTTTTTGGATAAGCATACGGGAATATTGCTGTTTTCTATTCAAATTCATACTAGAATAACTTCAACATGCAAAATGTACCAGCAGCACCTTTTTTTCTTGATATCTCCGGGGGAGCCTCCTATCAAATGGCAGAAGTGGAAAAAAGTGTTCACGAACTACGCTAAAGTCTGTGGCACGTCTCTTAGTGCTGAGAGGAAGACTTCCTTACTAATGCATTGTTTAGGCACAGAGGGACAAGAAATTTTTGAAAACCTGCCAGAGTTATCAGACAGTGACTCCAATGGACTCAATGAATATGAGATTTGTATCAAAAAACTTGATTTGCATTATTTACCAAAGATATGCACAGTATTAGAACGTTATCAATTTGGAAAGAGGTTACAACGACAAGATGAAACAATTGAACAATACATCACGGCACTACGTGGTCTGGCCACTAACTGTTCTTTTGGGTCTTCTTATGAAGAGCGACTAAGAGATCAATTCATGTTGGGTTGTTCTTTAGAAAAGGCCAGAGAAAACATGTGGCAAAAAGACAATCCATCCTTGGATGAAGTGCTTATCATGGCTAAAGCCTGTGAACACTCTAAAAATTGTGTGCAAATTTTGAAAAATCAGAATACGACCATGTTTAATAGTGATGTGGAAGAAGGGGGGTCAGTAAAGACTGTATACGATACTAAGACAGAATTCAAACATGTTAGAGAGAAGAATGATAGTAAAGGGGTAAAAGCATTTAAAGGTAAATGTTTTAGGTGTGACAATGTAGGTCATATGGCCAATAACAAGCAATGTCCTGCTTGGAGGGTAGTGTGCAAAAAATGTGGCAAGAAGGGATATTTATCAAAGTGTTGCAGGTCAAAAATGGGTATTAAGGAAGTTAGTGAGGTGGATTATCAAGATACCACAGATGAAATAGATTTGGTGAATGAAATAGATATTTTGCAGATGGGGTGTACATTGAATGGTCCTCTTGAGACTATTTTAGTGAATGATGAAAGAGTAAAAGTTTTGTTTGATTCTGGTGCTAAAATAACCTTAGTCCCTAAGAGCTTTTATGATCAACACCTGAAAAACAAACTAAGCTTACAAAAACCGGACATTTCTCCCAAAGGTTACGGGGGGGTGCCAATCAAACTACTTGGGTACTTTTGGGGTACAATTGAGTTTAAAGGACGTGTAATACCAGCAAAAGTGTATGTATCATTGAAAGGAGATTCCTTGATAAGCTGGTTTCACCAACGTGACTTACGGGTTTATCTTGACCCGAATGAGGACCCATCTGTTCTTCTTAAAGATTCCCTCAGTATTGAACAAGTCGAAGGACAAGGGAAAACATGGATAGAAAAATTCCCTGGTGTTTTTAGGAAACAAATTGGCTGTATGAATAATTATCAACTTAAGATTAGTTTGAAGCCTAATATTCAACCCAAAGTAGCAAAATTAAGGTCAGTCCCTTTCACTGTTAGACACAAAATGAAAGAAGAAATAGATAGGTTACTCTCTAATGGTATCATTCAAGAAGTTGATGCTTCTGAATGGGTGGCCCCAGTAGTCATGACAAAAAAGGCTAATGGAGAGGTAAGACTTTGTGTGGATCTCAGAGAATTAAATAAAGCTGTGATTGTGGATCATCATCCTCTTCCCAACATTAATGAAATGCTGTGCTCTCTTAAGGGAGCTAAGCACTTTTCTACTCTTGATCTTTCTTCTGCATATCATCAAATAGAACTACATCCTTCTTCTCAAGATCTTACAACTTTCATCACCCCTTTTGGTACCTTCAAGTATCTCAGGATGCCTTTCGGCCTAATCTCAGCGGCATCTGTATTTCAAAGAGCACTTGAAAAGGTATTGAGAGGGGTGGAAGGTGTTAAGATCTATCAGGATGATATTTTGGTATTTGGCAATGACTTAAGTAAACACGATAAGTATTTAGAAACAGTTTTACATCGTTTGGAGAATTCAGGTCTAACTCTGAAATTTGAAAAATGCAAATTTAACACCTCTACTATTGAATATTTGGGACATGAGATCTCGGGAAAAGGGATTCGTCCAAAATCGGCTTTAGTTAACACAATCATAAATATGCCAACTCCAGAAAACAAAGAGGAACTTATAAAGTTTCTTGGTATGGCTGAGTTTTATAATAAATTTGTATCAAAATTTGCTGAGAGAACAAGAAATATGAGATGTTTATTGAAGAAGGGTAGTGAGTTCTCCTGGAATGACCAATGTTCAAATGAGTTTCATGAGATTAAACGGTTATTGCACTGTGCAGTTGATTTAGGGAGCTATGATCCAAATGATGAAATTAAATTGATGTGCGATGCCAGCTCCAAAGGCATTGGTGCGGTGTTGATACAAAGGGCTGAGGGTGTTGATAGGACAATTTTATTTTTATCTAGAAGTCTGAAAGGAGCAGAACTCAATTATTCCGTTATTGAAAAAGAAGCACTGAGTGTTTATTGGGCAATAAGAAAATTGAGGAAATTTTTGTGGGGCTGTAACTTTGAAGTCATCACGGATCATAAGCCTCTAAAGGAAGTTTTCAAGAACAAGGGAATCGATTTAGTCTCACACCGCATCCGCAAATGGGTTGTGGCCCTACAAGAGTTTGACTATACAGTTGCTTACATACCAGGAGTACTCAACATACAAGCTGATTGTCTCTCTAGACTATGTAAGCCCTATTTCTCTGAGGAAACAGAGTGTGAGCATGATACTGTTGATGATGAAGACTTGTTCAGTGATGACTTTGACCAGGATATAAGAGTTTGTTTAGTAACAAATGCTGTTATCAATGAATCAGAATGGAGAAAAGAACTACAGAAAGATACCACCTTACAAAAAGTGATGGAATGTACTAGAAATGGGTGGGGTGTTAAAGGCAGTTATGGGGAAAACTTGATGCCTTTCTGGCAGATAAAGGATGAGTTAGTGATTGTGGATGATCTTTTAGTCAGAGGTAGTAAGTTGATTCCTCCCAGTTCTTTGAGGGAAAAATTATTGACACATGCTCATTCTAGTCATATGGGTATTTCAAAAACTAAAGAAAGGCTTAGATGCACATACTGGTGGCCTGCAATGGACACTATGGTAGAGAGAGAGGTAAGGGAATGTCGCTTTTGTGTTCAGTCAGACAAAGTCTTAAAATGTAGAACACAACCCATGGTGATAAGGGAGGATGCCTTAGGACCTTGGATGGATATAGCCTTAGATATTTTGGGGCCAGTGAGGTTGGGCTCAGTAGACAGGTATGTACTAGTTTCCATTGATATGTATTCAAGATGGCCAGAGATAAAGATAGTAAGTTCAGTGGAATCTAAGGATGTAATTGTCTTTTTAGAGGAACTTTTTGAGAGGGAAGGGTTTCCCTCTTCCGTTCTTACAGACAATGGGGTTCAATTTGTGTCAAAAGCCACGGAATCCTTTCTAAAAGATAGAGGGATTAAACATAAAAGGGCAGCTTTATATCATCCTGAATCCAATGGGGTAGTGGAACGCTTCATTAAGGTACTCAAAGAAAGTATACAACTGGCACAAAGACAAGGTAGTAAATGGGAGAGTGAAATAAAGAAGAAAGTACGGGAATATCGCTTGACTCCACACTCATCCACAGGGGTGACACCCTTTCGCTTATTTAAGGGAAGGTTACCTTGTCATGAGGTAGCCCCTAGTTGGGTACAAGAGAAACGTTTGGGTATGGATCCTCTTTGCGGGGATGTGAAGGGATGGAGGAAGAAAGAACAAGAGAAAAAGAATTTAAGGAAAAAATGGTATGATGTGCACAAAAGTGTAAAAGAAACTAGAATAAGTGTTGGAGATTGGATAAAGATAAAATCTCCTAGAAGGGAGAAAACAGATACCAAATTCATAGGTCCATTTAAGGTTTTGAAACTTTTTAAAAATGCAATAAAGACGAATGATCATAAGATATGGAATTTAAACAGAGTGGCAAAATGTGGTATCAGTAGACTAGAGGAGTTTCATAAGTCTGTCACTCCGGAGGCAAGTACTCCGGAAGTAATTGATGGGAGGTCTCATGTTGATGCAACAAAAAAGGTGGGTTTCAGACCTGTGAGATCAACACGGAGACCAGAGAAATTAAGGGACTATGTATAATTTTATTTGTTTTATAGTCTCCAATGGTACTATGTTTTTAGTCTGTAATGTAAGGGAGGTGATGTGGTATTGTACTCTTATTGATGTACCTAGTCACTTGTTGTTAAGCACTGTACATGTACTTGTTTGTATTGGAAGCTCTATGTGTTGTGAACAAGACCGTTCTAAGAATATGGAACATAGAATGTGAAAGAGCTCAACAAGGTTCCTAACTGGGGCAGTTGGAGTGGAAGGTCTTGTTGACAGGATGAGGCTTCTTTACACAGGACTTATACATAATAAAATAGATCAAATATACAAGAAATGGAATCTTGATTACTTCAATGGCGCACTGGGTTATCTCCTGTTCAGGGTTCGAGAATACGAATCCAGGAGGATGCACAACTATTAAAATGCCAGGCCCTTGAACTTTTGATGAGGGGCTCCATGGTCACTGGCATGGCCAGACCTTATGCTCCAGCTGTACCCCTATGTGGCCTCCCAACTAATCCTTGATACTTGATAGCCCGAGATCTGATATGTTGGGAAGAAGCAGGCCTCAACACCTTGGAGGATATATATGCAGATGGTTCTCTTCTCAATCTACCCACTCTAATTGAAACACATAGGCCCTCATTATGACATTGGCGGTAAATTCCACTTATCGCCATGCCAACTGCCGGCAACACACCGCCACCACAGCGGATAGCTGCCAACCATATTATGACACACACATACCAATCAATCCCTATACAGCCAGACACACAAGTCCACTACCCCAAAGGTCAGTGATAAACTAGCGGTATCCAAACCCACACTGCGACGCCCACAGAACTACGCCCACAACAATATGACCCTTGAATCACGTGGCAGACATTCAATGGTGGTAAACCAATGGCAGTACATACCGCTGCGCTCAAAATACACACAACCTAACAAAACAACACTACATTGGTCAATTCAAACTACACACACCTAACACCTATACACACACCACACCCACACACCCATACCAATATAAAACACACATCCACATTACGCACAACCCTTTACAACTACTAACCATTGCCAACAGAGAGAAAGACAGCAAGAGCACCCACACAACCAGAGCCACATACCACCATCACCTATACACTACCCACGCACCTCACAACACACACCCCAACACATCACCCTACACACCCTCACCCACACTACTCACACCACACTCATGGCACCACAAAACACCCAAGGTTCTCTGAGGAGGAGCTAAGGATAATGGTGGAGAAAATCATCAGGGTAGAGACACAGCTATTTGGATCACAGGTGATGCAGATATCCATTTCTAGGAAGATGGAGCTATGGCGGAGGATCGTGGACAGGGTCAAAGCCGTGGGACAGCAACCCAGAATAAGGGATGACATCAGGAAGAGGTGGAACGACCTACGGGGGAAGGTACGTTCCATTGCAGCAAGACAACAACTAGCTGTACAAAGGACTAGCGGTGGACCCCCACCCCCTCCCCCACAACTAACAACTTGGGAGGAGCAAGTCTTGGCAATACAGCATCCTGAGGGCCTGGCGGAAGTAGCAGGAAGACTCGACTCTGGTAAGTCAATTCTCTATTACTACTACCCCTCTACCTGCATGTCATCACATACCCCATCCTCACTTCCATCACTCCACCACCCCCGCACACCCCACCATCACAACCCACTCATCCAATGCCAAGCCCTGCTTGCAACACCAATGCATGGACACCCCTCATAGACCTGCATGGACACCTACCACCACAGCATGCACACTAGAGGGAATCACCTAGCCCACCACTTAACAACTCACACAAGGAAAAGCTTCCAGGGTAAATCCAACCAAAGAGGGCAACACACCCATGCTCAATATGTCACACGCAGAAACAATAACACTTAATTTACATCCCCACAGGTAGCCCAGCCAATGTCACCGGTGAAGAGGTGCAGGCAACATCCTGTCCCCCCCCAGAAGAGGCCCACAGTGATGACAGCAGCTCTGGTCGCCTGGATCTGGATGACCAACCTGGCCCATCTGAAACCTCCGGACAGCCAGTTACCCAGGCGCACTCTCACACCACCACAGAGCCTCCCCCCTCAGGAAACACCACCACAGCACCCACCCAGTGGGCCCATACCTCTGTCCCCAGGACAAGTCAATCAGCAGTGTGTCTATCACTACAGGACCCCAGGACACCCCACCAACACAGGACTATCAGGGACCTGGGGTCAGTGGCAGTGGCAACACGGTTCAGGGGACAGAAGCACAGGACAACAGGGAAGCAGGGAGGACTGCTATGTGACAGGGGGAGGACAGGCCCAGGGAACTGACCCTCCAGGAGGCACTCACTGTGATCCTGGGAGCATACCAACATTCCCAGGATATGCTGGGCCAGATTCTGGACAAGTTGCAGGAGAACATGCGGCTGCATGAGGGGCAGTACCTGGGGATCAGGAAGGACTTGAAGGACATCAACACCACCCTGGTCTTCATTGCAGGGGTGCTGGCAGACATGGCCAACAGTATGAGAGAGGCAGTGGCACACCACTGGGCCCCTAACACTAGCCAAACCACTGAATAGCCCTCCACCTCCGCTGCCGCTAGTGGACAGGAGACCCCGCCACAGGACCAACAGGCTACCAGCACCCCTCCTCCTGCAGAAGGAGAACCACCCCACAAACGTTCCCTGTGATCCAGGCAGAAGCCAGAGACTATTGCCAAGAACCCCACCAGGAAATGAGACTCTCCTGATTGTCACACTTGTGTCCCACTCTGCCACCCTGTCCACCTTTAACTGTCATTGCTCTACTTCCTATGCCCCCTTGGACAAAGCACCTGTGATACAAGTAGACCGGACTCTAACCTGGACTTTCCTCCATCATCACCCCTGCCCATTCCACTACCCCCTCTTCTTCAGAGCACTGCAATAAACACACTTTAATAAAATACAATTATGGTGTATGTCAAATGTTTTCAAAATGTATTCGTTTGACCAGGTTCAAACATTGCAATTCAACTGCACAGTAATGTTTACTTTGGAAAGACCTGTAGTTTGTTGCACTGAACACACCAGGGCAATAGTGGGACACCAACATCTGCAAAAAGAGATGCCAAAGGGTACAGTGAGTGGGCATAGACTTAGGAATACACAGCCTGTCAGTGACAATGTCACACTTCAAACTCTCAATGAAATGTGTACTAACACTGTCTTACCTGTGTCTCATTGGAGGTATTAATGAATAATTGCACTTCTGTTGTCCTCATCCTCTGCTTCCTCATCTTCACTGTCCACAGGGTCCACTGCTGCCATACGGCCACCTCCAGCCTCCTCCTACTGCAAAAAAGGCACCTGGGGACTCAAGGCAAGGCTGTGCAACATACAGCATGCCACAATGATCTGGCAGACCTTCTTGGGTGAGTAGCACAGGGATCCACCTGTTAGATGGAAACAACGAAACCTGGCCTTCAGGAGGCCGAAGGTCCTCTCTATAATCCTTCTTGTTCGCCCATGTGCCTCATTGTAACGTTCCTCTGCCCTTGTCCTGGCATTCCTCTCAGGGGTCAGTGGCCATGAGAGGTTGGGGTAACCAGAGTCACATGCAAATATCGAGGGACAACTGTTAGCCACACACTCACCCTTAAGGCCCACACCATGCCTATTCACCAACATACACAGGGTGGGAACCAGGGCTCACCTATTAGCCACACCTTGTGCCTCTGGAGCTGAGCCATCACATTTGGGATGCTGTTATTCCTCAGGATAAAGGCATCATGCAAAGACCCAGGATACTTTGCATTGACGTGGGAGATGTACTGGTCCACCATCTGGACATTCATGGAGTGAAAACTCTTTCGATTTCTGAACACCTGTTCATTTCGCCGGTGGGGGATGACAAATACAATATGTGTTCCAACGATTGCCCCAGTGATGTTGGGGATATGTCCCATTGCATAGAAATCAGATTTCACTGTGGCCAAATCCTCCACCTGGGGGAAAACGATGTAGCTGCACATGTGTTTAATCAGGGCAGACAACACTCTGGTCAGCACTATTGAGAACATTGGCTGTGACATTCATGCTGCCAAGCCCACTGTCACTTGGAAAGAACCACCAGTCCAGCCAGGAAATGGAGCACTGATGGAACTTGCACAAGAGTGGGGTCCCAGTTAGGTGACGGATAGCAGGTATTAGGTCAGGCTCCAATTGGGCACACAGCTCTATGATGTGGCCCTGTCAAGTCTATAGGTGAGGATAATGTATCTGTCCTCCATTGTTGCCAAGTCCACTAGGGGTCTGTACACGGGGGATGTCCCCATCTCCTATTCATCTGCAGCGGTTGCAATCTATGGGGCAAAAACAGTGAGCAGCTGGTCATTATCTCTACATTCCAACCACTACAGTTCAATGCATATTGTGATTGTAACATTATTTTGTTGGAGATGTCCAAATGGTGCATGTATGTACTGTGATGCAGTTAGGATCCATGCCCTGCACCCCCTTGAAATGGCGTCCACCTGTCCTATATGGAGGTACAGGTGGAAATGAGGAAATTCGCTGACATTGTGCGCTGTGGCGGGAGGCGGTCCTCATTGGTTATCATTGGGCCCTATGGGGTCCAGTGGCCAATGGTGATGTACGCTGGCGGTGACGGTACGCACTGCCACGGACGTGACCACCATTTTCTAGCTGTGCACTCACTTGCTACCTGACCTTCCACAGGAGAGGACCTACACTGCAAGTGCTGCTGTGACCTGTGTCTGGAACCAACCATGGCTCGTGTTACTGGGGAAAGGGCCCCTGCCTTCAGATCGGCAGAGTTGGAGCGACTGGTGGATGGGGTCCTACCCCAGTACCGACTGCTGTATGGGCCTCCAGACCAACAGGTGAGTACACCATGAGTACGATGCATGGGGCGTGAATGCATGGAGTGCTGTGTGTGAAGGCCTCATGAAGGGGGGGTTGGTGGATGGGCCCTGGACAGTGTAGAGCATGTATGGTGGGCCATTTCTGTGCTCATGGGGATGGGAAGGGGCATGGTGGGCCATGAGTGTAACAGGCAGGACGGTCAGACTAATACCTTTCCTTGTGTCTATTTCCCTGCAGGTCAGCGCCCATCAAAAGAAGGGTATATGGCGTGCCATCGCCAAGGACGTGCGGACCCTGGGGGTCTACGGCAGGCTGAGCACCCACTGTCGAAAATGGTGGGAGGACCTGAGACACTGGGCAAGGAAAACGGCAAAGGCCCAGCTGGGGATGGCCTCCCAACGAGGAAGGGGTGCCCGTCAAACCCTGACCCCACTGATGGCCTACATACTGGCAGTGGCCTATCCAGAGCTAGATGGGTGCTTGGGGGCATCACAGCAGCCACAAGGGGGGTGAGTACAGTGCCCTAATTTACAACTTATGCCTGGTGGGGTGGTATCCTGGTGGGTGGTGTGGGCCCTGTGCATGCCCCTAGGCCAGGCCTGAATTGCAGAGTAGGTCCCATGTTGTGCAGGATTCTGATGTGAAAGTCCTCCAACCAAGCTAGTAGGCATCCACTACTGAGCAAGGGTCTGTGGGTCTCAGGTATGCTGCAATTTGCGTTAGATGTCCCTACCCAGGGGCTGGTGAGTAGCATTGTGACTGGTGGTGCATTGCCTAATGCGTAGGGCTGTTCCCTGTGTGTGAGTGTGTTGTATACACCAATGGTGGTGTTGGTGCCGCCATTGACCAAGTGTATCCTTTGTCTCTCTCCCCCCCATTTTTGTTTTGTCGCACTGTCCTTATGTGCATTAGCATCATCTAATGGAGGAGCAGAGTCACCAGTGACGAAGGGAGCTGCATCCCAAGGACCCAGGAGGCCGAATCTACCAACGGTGAGGGCACCAGTGGGACGAAGGGTGAGGGGAGCACCACAGCGGAGACTGGAGGGGACAGTTCGGACACGGATTCCTCCTCCAATGGAAGCTCCCTGGTGGTGGCGGACACCTCTGTGCCCACCCTGTCGTAGTTTGGACTCTTGCTCTAGACAAGACTGCTGGTTAAAGGATGACAGTACTTTCGTTTGTAGGCGACTATGCCTAGCCTACAACAAGTCGCAACTGTTGTCCCAACCTTACCCGCTCACTAGCAGCACCTCACCAAAAACACAATAGTAAAAGGTTATTTGTGGCAGCCTTTACGCATGGACTCGAGAATAAGACATCTCAGGGAGTGTCGTGGTTAAACGGAGATTACCCCTTTCTCATAGATATATCACGTCTCATACAAACACAGGCAATGACAAAGATGCAGTAAAGTTTCAATAGTTTTTATTTAACACAACTGCAGTTTGCGATATGTTGCATGGGTTGCAATGATTAGGATAATGAATAATGCAAGAAACAGAATTGTGAAGACGAGAATCATTATTACAAAGACCCACACCATCTTGCAATGCATGTAAAAGACAAACAAGATGTAATATGCCCAAATACCCTAATGTGATAGGCCTAACCTCCTACCTAAAGGAGAGCTGGGTGTGCTAAACCTAATCTGCCAATGCCAGGTCCATGAGAGGAGCCCCCAACCCTTGTTACCTTGGAATGAGGTATCTATCTCAGACTCTGCAGGGACTCGAAGTCTGGGTCAGCGTCAAGATGATGTGCAGCATCGGTATCAGCGATGGTGCCGATGCCCTCTGGTCGGAATCCCTCTGATTATCTGTCTAAAGTGCAATGTATTTATACAGATCTACCAGGACCCCTGACGTAGGTGTGTTCCCAAACAATAGATAACAGACATGCTTGGGACCGCAATCATTATAAACAATTCATCAAAAGTATAGAGAGGGAAAATCCCTAAGTGGGAAGGCCTACTATTGTTTGTCTTTATTGCTTGATCTTGACGCCTTAGCGCGGTGGCACTGATACTGCAAAGCATAACAAGTGGCCTAACTATAAACAAGGCAGCCATCTTAGATTAAGTGGGCTAAGACAGAGCAAGCTAAGTAGGTTAAAAGTCACTAGGTGACGGGGGCACAAGTCTGCAAGCCAAAGGCTAAGCTAACTCCTGTTATCCCATTAAAAAAAACTAGGATTCACTACAACCCCAGTTACAGGTACCGCCACCACCTCGTACCAACACCGCCCTCCCAGCAGCCCCTCAGCGAGTTGCCCATGCTCGCTCACCCAGGAGGGTGGGCATCCCTTCACCCCAGGCCCCTCAGGCCCTGCCCCAGTTAGCCCTTCTGTCCTGAGTGAGGAGGCTATTGACCTCCTGTGATCCATCTCTGTTGGGCAGTAAACATTGTGAATGCCGTCCAGGGGCTGGCAGCCCAAATGCAACAGTCCAATGCATTTCTGGAGGGCATTCATACTAGCTTGGCGGCCCAACAGAGATCAATTCAGGCTCTGGCCTCCTCTCTATTGGCAGCCATTGTCTCTGTTTCAACCCTTCCCCTCCAACTTTCTCCACCCAATCCCATTCCCCTCAACCCCAACCTATCCCAAGCACACAGGCAGACGAGCAGGCACGCAGGACAGCACACAAAAGTGGACATGGCAAACACAGGCACTCACACAAACAACATCGAGAATCAGACATACCAACATTCACAATTTCCACTGTGTCCCCCTCCTCCTTGTCCTCCACCTCCCTCCCAGTTGCGTCTACACTCACACCTGCATGCACCACATCCTCATCCATTACCATCATCACCATCACACCTATCGGTACACACCCCTCACTGGCAGTCACCACCCCCACATCCATGGACACGTCTCTGTGTCCTCGCCAACTGTGCCTATGCCCCCTCCTCCCAAAGTACAAATACACAAGCACTCAGACACACAACAGCCATCCACCTCACAACAGCATCCAGCCCATGCACCTGCTCCCAAGCACAGCAGACTGACACCTCCTACCACTACTCCCTCTTCATCCACTCCCAAACCATCTCCCTCTTCCCGCCCCAATGTCCCTAAGAAGCTTTTCCTCACCAACATTGACCTCTTCCCTAGCCCTCCTCCCCTCACGCCAGAACCCAGGCAAGCACCTCAGCCACCCAGTCCATGGGCACAGTAGTGTCCCCAGCTACCCCAGGTGGGAAAGGATCCCGGCCACCAGCCAGCCAGACGGAAAGGGTGCCTGCCCCAAGTGTGTCAAGGAAGGGTAAGGAGTCAGCCCCAGCTGCAGGAAGGAAGGGCAAGGAGGTAGCCCCAGCTGCAGGAAGGAAGGGCAAGGAGGCAGCCCCAGCTACTGGAAGGAAGGGCAAGGAGGCAGCCATAGCTGCAGGAAGGAAGGGCAAGGGGCCTGCAACAGCAGGCAGTAGAGACAAGGGGTCTGGTGCTGGGACTCAGTCGGGGCCCCCACCACCAACCATGGTGGTGCAGCCATCCGAGGCTGCAGTGGATGGGCTGGAGCCTCCGCCCACCACTGCCAGCACCGCCACCAGCACCACCACCAGCACTGCTACCAGCAGCAGCAGCCCCAGTGGGCAGCAGTCCAAGGCTGCAGGGAATGGGCTGGAGCCTCCCACCACTGCCAGCACCGCCACCAGCACCACCACCAGCACCACCACCAGCAGCAGCAGCCTGAGAGGGCAGCCGTCCGAGACTGCAGGGTATGAGCTGGAGCCTTCCCCCACCACTGCCAGCAGTGCCACCAGCAGCAGCAAGCCCAGTGGACAGTGGTCCGAGGATGCAGGGGATGGGCTGGAGCCTCCCCCACCACTGCCAGCACCGCCACCAGCACTGCCAGCAGCAGCCCCAGTGGGCAGCCATCCGAGGCTGCAGGGGATGGGTTGGAGCCTACCCCCACCACTGCCAGCTCCACCGGCAGCACTAACACCGGCACCGCCACCAGAAGCAGCAACCCCAATGGGTAGCCATTTTAGGCTGCAGGGGATGGGCTGGAGCCTCCCCCACCACGGCCAGCACCGCCACCAGCAGCAGCAGCCTTAGTGGGAAGCCATCCAAGGCTGCAGGGGATGGGCTGGAGCCTCCCCCCACCACTGCCAGCACTGCCACCAGCACTGCCACCAGCAGCAGCAGCCCGACCACTGCCAGTTCCACCAGCAGCAACACCATTGCCACCACTGAGCAGCCACCACCACCGGCGGACAGTGTGTAGTCCTGCATCCATGGGCTGTTGTGCGGCCTGGTCCCTGCAAATCCTGTGGGTATGACACCCAGGTGAGAGACTGTGACCCTGCACTCCCCAAGATCTGCATCACAGGTCACAATGCCCCCCTCCAGAACCAGTGCAGAAGCCATCCACTCACCCCATCCTCCCCAGGATGAAGCTCACTGGGCACAATGCCCCCTCCAGAACCATTGGACAAGCCATCCACTCACCCAATCCTCCCCAGGATGAAGCTCACAGGGCATGTTGTCACCTCCAGAGCCTGTGGGCAAGTCACCCACTTGAGAGACTGTGGCCTTGCACTACCAAGGACCAAGCACGGGGCATGTTGCCCCCTCCCTTGCCAGTGGGCAAGTCACCCACTTGAGAGAATGTGGCCTTGAACTTCCCCAGGACCAAGCACAGGGCATGTTGCCCCCTCCAGAGCATGTGGGCAAGTCACCCACTTGAGAGACTGTGGTATCGCACTCCCCAGGACCAAGCACAGGGCATGTTGCCCCCTTCAGAGCATGTAGGCAAGTCACCCACTTGGGAGACTATGGGCTTGCACTCCCCAGGACCAAGCACAGGGCATGTTTCCCCCTCCAGAGCATGTGGGCAAGTCACCCACTTGACAGACTGTGGCCTTGCTCTCCCCAGGACAGAGTGATGGGCATGTTGCCCCCTCTAGGACCAGTGACATTGTACCATCTTCCGGCTGATGTGACCCAAATTCCCTGTCCCCCTGAGGTGCCTGGACATTATGACCCACTGGTCGGAATCCGCCAAAATTCAGACACCCACACAAGTCCACCACACCAAAGGTCAGTGATAAACTGGCAAAAACAAAGCCCCCACTGTCACGCCAACAGAAATACGCCCACAATATCATGACACACGAATCCACGCAGCGGTCTTTCAACTGCGGTATTCCATTGGTGGTACACACTGCAGCGCTCAAAATACACACACATTTACAAAACACCACCACATTAGACAATTCAAAATACACACACCTGATACACATACACACACCACTCCCACACACCCATTACAATATAAAACACACACCCACATCACCCACAAACCTCTACGACGAAATTACAGAGAGAAGGCCAGAGAGAGACACTACAAACAACTACCAAGCATCCACAGGCACACAATACCATCCCCCACATAACTTCCACGCACCTCACACAACACACCACTAAATATCACTCCACTTATCACTACACCCCCCCAACACATCACCCACACCACCCCATGGCACGGCAAAGACACCCCAGGTTCTCTGAGGAGGAGCTCAGGGTCATGGTGGAGGAAATCGTCCGGGTAGAGCCACAGCTATTCGGATCACAGGTGCAGCACACCTCCATAGCTAAGAAGATGGAGCTATGGCGCAGAATAGTGGACAGGGTTAACGCAGTGGGACAGCACCCAAAAAATAGGGATGACATCAGGAAGAGGTGGAACGACCTACGGGGGAAGGTGCGTTCTGTGGTTTCAAGACACCACCTTGCGGTTCAGCGGACTGGCGGCAGACCCCCACCTCCTCCCCCACAACTAACAACATGGGAGGAGCAAGTCTTGGCGATTCTGCATCCTGAGGGCCTCGCAGGAGTGGATGGAGGAATGGACTCTGGTAAGTCAAATCTTAACTATTACATCCCCCACCCTACTTGCATGCTATCACATACCCCTACCCTCACCCTCACCCCATCACTCCAATTCCTCACAAATGTCCCAACATCACAAACCACACATCCGAACACCTAGCCCTGCATGTGTTCTGCCTTCCTACTTATCTCGTATCAGAGCTTACAGAACATCTCTGGAATGTACTTCTGAGTTCAAAGAAGACCTTTATTGTTGTTAATTCTTCCCCACCCACAAGTTCTTGAGAGACAAATTATTAGATTTCAAGCACAAAAGTAGTCGCAGCAAGAAAACAAAATATATCACAGTACTTCTCAGTTGCAATGTACACAGCAGGTTATATATATAAGATATTCAATGCAAAGCAAAACAAATTAAATTCTTCACCGTGTGAAAACTATATACAGCTTCATCTTTCTGGGGTCTGCAAGTTGATGACTCCGGTCAACTGCGAGAAAGAGATTATCTACCCACACGGGAGACTGGAAAGTGGCGCCAAGTTCCAGCCCGAAGTCAAGCAGATTTGAATCTAAATCCCTGAAGCCCCGAGTCATCCTTACAAAAGCGTGCCCCCTCCTCTCAGACTCGGAAAGACTACGCAAGCCTTTGGAGACTGGCCAGATCTCCTAGACTTCTCCTCTTCCCAAGCCTGAGCAGAAAGGAAAACAACAAATGTACTCTCTCTTATCAGGTCTAGTCTGGTGTGAAGAAAACATCTTGGTTCATCTTGTGGAAAAACATAGCTTGGAAAAATACAGACATCTGCGATGTTTCAACTGCAATGTCTAACACCACGTTAAAGACAATAGGCAGCTAACCTAAATATCAAATGCAATGTCTAATGTCATGTCAAAGCCAATAGGCAGCTAAGCTGAATACAAAATGTAAGGTCTAATATCATGTCAAAGCCAATAGGCAGCTAAGCTGAATACAGAATGTAATGTATAATATCATGTCAAAGCCAATAGGCAGCTGAACTGAATACAGCATGTCAAAGCCAATAGGCAGAATACAGAATGTAATGGCTAATGCAATGTCAAAGCCAATAGGCGGCTAAACTGAATACAGCTTGTCAAAGCCAATAGGCAGAATACAGAATGTAATGGCTAATGCCATGTCAAAGCCAATAAGCAGCTAAACTGAATACAGAAAGTAATGGCTAATGCCATGTCAAAGCCAATAGGCGGCTAAACTGAACAAAATATATAATATGCTACTGGTGAACATTGAGCAACTAATATGCACAGTGGTGAAACACAAAGTCATTGGTCAAACACAATTAATAGCATCACAACATGCAACAACAAAGCATGGACACCCATCACCAAAGCATGGCCACTGCACATACCCATGCACCCCCCTAACCACCATCACACAAGGACCTATACAGGAATGCAAGCACTGGGGTACATGGTCACCCACCCATTGCACACCATGGCACACACAGATGTAATAAACATCCTTTTATACCCCTGCAGGACCCCTACCCAACGTCACCAGACAGGAGGGTCCACACATGTCCACACCACCAACAGAAGAGGCCCACAGTGATGACAGTAGCTCTGTCCAACTGGATCTAGATGACCAGCCCGGCCCATCGGGGAACTCTGGACAGTCGGTTCCCCTCACACAGTCACAGGCCACCACAGAGGTTCCCCCCTCTGGAAACACCAGAACAGCACCCACCCAACGGGCCCATAACTCTGTCCCCAGGACACGTCAATCAGCAGTGTGTCCACCACTACAGGGAACCCAGACTAACCCACCACCCCAACAACAACAGGGACCTGGGGGCAGTGGCAGTGGGCACACGGTCCAGGGGATGGACGCCCAGGAACACAAGGGAACTGGGAGGGCTGCTGTGTGACAGGGGGAGGACAGGCCAAGGGAACCCACTCTCCACGAGGCCCTCTCCAACATCATGGGAGCCTACCACCATTCCCAGGAGATAATGGCAACGGTACTGGCCAAGTTTCAGGAGACCCAGCACCTGCAGGAGGAACAGTATTTGGGCTTCAGGGAGGAACTCAGATCCATCAATTTCACCCTGGGCACCATTGTAGGGGTGCTGAAGGAAGTCCTCAACACCAGGATGCACACTGTGGCACAACATGTGGCCCCTGACACTAGCCTGGACGATGAACTGCCCACCACCTCTGCCGGCGCTAGTGGACAGGAGGCACCACCACAGGACCACCACACCAGCACCCCACCCCCTGCAGATGGAGAACCACCCCGCAAACAGTCCCTGAGATCCAGGACAAAGACAGAGAACGATGCTGAGACCCCCGCCAAGAAATGAGACCACCCTGAATGTCATCCTTCTGTCCCACTATTTCGCCCTGTCCATCCTCAAACTGCCCCAGCTCCACTTCCTATGCCCATTTGGGCAATGCACCTGTGAGACTAATAGACTGGACTCTGCCATGGACATTCCTCCACCATCACCCCTCACCATTTTACAACCCCCTCCAATCTTGATCACATAAATAAACACCCTTAAAGCACAAAACAATCTGGAGTCTGTCTGTGATTTTGAAATAGTGTATTAGCAATTACAGTGACAAAATGCTCTTTCAAATGTAATGTCAACATACCTATGTCACACAGCTCTAGTCCATCAGGAAACAAAGCAGATGTCACATCTGTGAAATCGTAAGGGAAAGTAAAAACTCAGTGACCATACACTGGGTGAAAACGACAGGCAGTAGAGAGGAAGTAGTGTTAAAGTACATGTAGTAGGCAGGTTTGTATTCTTACCTGTGTCTCACTGGAAATATTGCAGGATAACCGAGTTCCTGTTGTTGATTTCCTCTTCTTCTGCTTCCTCGTCTTCACTGTCCACAGGCTCCACAGCTGCCGCAACACCGCCATCTGGACCATCCTCCTGCAGAAAAGGCACCTGTTGTTGCAAAGCTAAATTGTGAAGCATACAGCAGGCCACGATGATCCGGCACACCTTTGGTGAGTAGAATAGGGATCCACCTGTCATATGGAGGTCCCTGAACCTGGCTTTCAGGAGGCCGAAGGTCCGCTCTATAATCTGCTGAGTTTGCCCATGGGCCTCATTGTACCGTTCCTCTGCCCTTGTCCTGGGATTCCTCACTGGGGTCAGTAGCCATGACAGATTGGGGTAACCAGAGTCACCTGCAAATGGCGAGGGCAACTGATAGACACACACTAACTGGTAGGGATATCCCCAGACCCAGACAACCATTCCCACTGACTTGCTTCCAGGTGCTCACCTAATAGCCACACATGGTGCCTCTGGAGTTGACCCATCACATAAGGGATGCTGCTATTCCGCAGGATGTAAGCGTCATGCACTGAGCCAGGGAATTTGGCATGCACATGGGAGATGTACTGGTCTGCCAAACACACCACCTGCACATTCATGGAATGATAACTCTTCCGGTTTCTGTACACCTGTTTACTCCTGCGGGGGTACCAAAGCCACATGTGCCCAATCAATGGCACCTATGATGTTGGGGATATGTCCCAGGGCATAGAAGTCACCTTTCACTGTAGGCAAATCCTCCACCTGAGGGAAAACGATGTAGCTCCGCATGTATTTCAGCAGGGCAGACAACACTCTGGACAACACGTTGGAAAATAAAAGCTGGGACATCCCTGATGCTATGGCCACTGTTGTTTGAAATGACCCCCTTGCAAGGAAATGGAATACTGACAGCACCTGCACTATAGGGGGGATTCCTGTGGGATGGCGGATAGCTGACATTAGGTCTGGCTCCAGCTGGGCACACAGTTCCAGGATTGTGGCACGATCAAGCCTGTAGGTGATGATCACATGTCTTTCCTCCATTGTCGACAAGTCCACCAGCGGTCTGTACACCGGAGGATGCCGCCATCTCCTCACATGTCCCAGCGGACAGTGCCTATGAAGGACTACAGCGAGCACAGAGTCAACCAACTCAGAGGTACGTACCCACAGCTTACACAGAACACGAGTCATATTCCGAAATTTGGCCTGTATGAGTGTTGAGGGAAGGCCTAGGTATGTGTGACGCAGTGAAAAATGAAGCCATGTGGGCCCCTGAAATGGCGGCTGCCTGACCTGTAAAGTGGGACAATGGGATGTGAGGTAACTGCGCTGGCGTTTTACACCGTCGCAGTAGGCGGTCGAAGACCGTGGCGCATTTCTGCATTGGTTAACATTGGACCCTATGGGTCCCAGGAGCCAATGACGATGAACGCCGGCGGTGATGGTACGCACCTCCGTGGACGTGACTGCCATTTTCTATCTGTTTAATCACTCGATACCTGATCTTCGACAGGAGAGGACCTACACTGCAGGTGCTACTCTGACCTCGGTCAGGAAGAGACAATGGCTCGTGCGTCTGGGGAAAGGGCCCCTGCCTTCACATCGGAGGAGTTGGAGAAACTCGTGGATGGGGTCCTCCCCAAGTACACACTACTCTACGGTCCTCCAGACAAACAGGTGAGTACACTGGGAGCATGCTGTATGTGCTATGCCTGTGTGGAGTGGGGTGGATGAAAGATGGGGGGGGAGATTGAGGCGTGCATGAAACGACGGTGACTGCATGTTCCACATGGCAAGGGTAGGGAAGGGGGCCAATGACTGTGACGGTGCAGACGGTTATATCTTCTCCTTTTCCCCTGTACTATTCATGTAGGTCAGCGCCCACCAGAAGAAGGATATTTGGAGTGCCATCGCCAATGAAGTCCGGACCCTGGGGGTCTACCACAGACGGAGCACCCACTGCCGTAAAAGATGGGAGGACATTCGCCGCTGGAGCAAGAAGACGGCGGAGGCCCAGCTAGGGATGGCCTTCCAACGTGGGAGGGGTGCCTGTCGCACCATGACCCCCCTGATGTTCAGGATCCTGGGGGTGGCGTACCTGGAGTTGGATGGGCGCTTGAGGGCATCACAGCAGCCACAAGGGGGTATGTACACTCTCATTCAGCTGATTTTGCGCGCAGTGGAGGTGTCTGGGTGGGGTAGGTGGGTTGTGGGTTTACCTAGGCCAGGGTGAGTGTGCTAGTTAGGTCCCCTTGTTCTGGCAGACCCTGTGGCACCCCACCCCACCTGTGTACAATGCCAAGTACACCTAGTCAGGCTCCTGTGACATCCATGTGTGCAGATGTCGTCCTTAGCCTTGTAGGCCATGTCCCAGGGATTGAACAGTGGACCCCAAGTGTGCGGCGTAGTGCAGGGAGCTTCTGTGTCTGTCGTGTCTGCCAACGGTAGCGGTAATGCATGCACTCAACATGTCTTTCTTCTGTCGTTCCCCCCCCTTTTTGTGGTCTCCCTGTTCTTGTCTGCATTAGCATCATCAGGCGGAGGAGCAGTGGCACCGGAGCAGGAGGGAGCTGCATCCCACATGGCCCTGGAGGGCAAGACTACAGACTCAGAATTCACCAGTGGGACGGAGGGTGAGGGGAGCTCCACGGCGGGGACAGGAGCTGACACCAGTGATACGGACTCGTCCTCTGATGGGAGCTCCCTTGTGGTGGCGGCCACATCTGCGCCCCCCGCATCTACAGGTACAGCCGCCACCCCCCTACCAGCACCGCCCTCCCAGCAGCTCCTCAGCTTTTGCCCCGTGCCCGCTCACCCAGGAGGGTGGGCATCACCTTCTCCCCAAGCACCTGAGGCCCTGCCCCAGTCACCCCTGCTGCCTCAGTGAGGAGGCCATTGACCTCCTCAGGTCCCTCACTGTTGGGCAGTCTACCATTTTGAATGCCATCCAGGGTGTAGAAAGGCAGTTGCAACAAACAAATGCATTCCTGGAGGGCATTCATTCTGGTCAGGCGGCCCTTCAGCGAGCTTTTCAGACTGGCCTCAGCACTGATGGCAGCTATTGTCCCTGTCTCTAGCCTCCCCCCTACAACTTCCTCCACCCAGACCCAATCCCCTGTACCTCAGCCTATCCCAAGCACACCTTCAGACCAGCATGCACACACATCAACACACAAGGGAAGCTCTGGCAATCATAAGCACCACACATCCCACAGGCACTCATGCAAGCATCACACACATGCAGACACACCAACATCCACTGCCTCCACTGTGTCCCCCTCCTCCTCGTCTCCCTCCTCCCTCCCAGTCTCGTCTACACTCACACCTGCATGCACTACATCTACAGCCACTACTTCCAATACCAGCACACCCACCACCACACCCCGCTCACGTGCAGTCACCACCCCCACTATCATTCACACGTCCCATGTTTCCTCTCCCAGTATGTCTGTGATGCCACCTCCCAAGATACACAAACGCAGCCACACACCCACCCAACAGCCATCCACCTCACAACAGCCTACAGCGCATGCACCTTCACCCAAAGTCACCAAACGAACACCTCCTACAACCACAACCTCTTCCTCCACTCCCAAACCCCCTCCAGCTACCCGTCCCAGTGTTCCCAAGAAACCTTTCCTGCCCACCCTTGACCTCTTTCCCTCACCTCCCCCACCCCGTCAGTCTCCTAGGGCCCGACTCTCCAGGTCCCAACCTAGCACCTCAGCCACAACATCTCCGGGACCAGTGGTGCCTGTAGTAACTGGAATCTGGAGTGCACCGGGCAGCAGGGCAGCCAGTGTGGCACGGAGCCACAGCACGGACAGTCCCCCACCTGTCAAGCATCAAAAGTTGGCCAGTGCCGGGCAGGAGAGGGGGAAGACTCCAGCCACCAAAGCCGCTCCCAGGGGTACAGGTGGGAGTGTGGAGTCAGCTGCGACACCTTCCAAGGTGGGGAAGGGGCACAAGAAACTCAGCAAGTCTGGGAAGAGCAGCACGGCGGAGAAGACCGCTATCATCCCCGCTGCCCAGGACGTCACCCCCAGCACCAGCCCTGCTGCCCAGGAGGCCACCGGCATCATCCTCGCTGCCCAGGAGGCCACCGCCATCATCCCCGTTGCCCGGGAGGCCACCACCAGCACCAACCCATCTGCCCAGAACAGGACCGGCAGCACCAGCCCAGCTGCCCAGGACAGGACCGCCAGCACCAGCCCAGCTGCCCAGGACAGGACTGCCAGTACCAGCCCCGCTGGGACATAAAGGACTGCCAGCACCAGCCCTGCTGGGCCAGACAGGACCGCCAGCAGCTGAATCACTGCCAAGGACCCAGCCACCACAAGCACCGCTGAACAGGACACTGCCGTCACAAGCACCAATGCCAAGGACACCGCCGTCACAAGCAACACTCAACAGGACACTGCCGCCACAAGCACCGCTGCCAAGGACACCGCCGCCACAAGCACCGCTGAACACGACACTGCCGCCACAAGCACCGCTGGCCCATGAGCGCCAAGGGCACTGACGCTACTGAGTCCGTCACGAGCAGGATGAAGCACTCTGGGTACAAGGCCCCTTCCAGAACCAGTGAGAGATACATCCACTACCTCAGTCCTTGGCAGGATGAAGCACTCTGGGCACAAGGCCCCCTCCAGAACCAGTGAAGAGATACATCCACTACCTCTGTCCTTCGCAGGATGAAGCACTCTGGGCACAAGGCCCCCTCCAGAACCAGTGGAGAGATACATCCACTACCTCAGTCCTTGGCAGGATGAAGCACTCTGGGCACAAGGCCCCCTCCAGAACCAGTGGAGAGATACATCCACTACCTCTGTCCTTGGCAGGATGAACCACTTTGGGCACAAGGCCCCCTCCAGAACCAGTGGAGAGATACATCCACTACCTCAGTCCTTGGCAGGATGAAGCACTCTGGGCACCAGGTCCCCTCCAGAACCAGTGGAGACTGTTATCTACTTGAGAGACTGTGGCTTTGCACTCCCCAGGATGGAACAGTGGGCAACCCACCCACTGTAGAGACTTGAGATACTGTGGCTTTGCACTCCCCAGGATTGAACAGTGGGCAACCCACCCACTGTAGAGACTTGTGAGACTGTGGCTTTGCACTCCCCAGGATGGAACAGTGGGCAACCCACGTCCTGTAGAGACTTGAGAGACTGTGGCTTTGCACTCCCCAGGATTGAACAGTGGGCATGTGGCACCCTCGTGGATTTGGCGTCGTGCACTCAACCGGCTGAGATGCCCCCCCTTTCCCTTCCCCCTGAGGTGCCTGTTTTATTGCTATCTGATGCCCCTGCAGTGTTCTCTCCGTCATGTTCGGGGATTGAGTGTGGGCCTCGCCCATGCCGTGTGGGCCCAGTGTTCCACGGACTTCAATGGAGCACTACCTGGACTACTATTCTTGGTGTATATATTTGATTATGGTGTATATATATTTTTTGCGTACTGAATTTTAATATATTACAATGGTTACAATCATTTCCTTTTGTCTTTGCATTTTTCCGGGGGGTTTGGGGGTGTAACTGTAATTTATCATGCTGTATTAGTGTGTGTGTTGTAGTGGGTGAGGGTGGGGGTGTTGCGTGTGTGTGTCCCTGTTTTTTCCCTCCCCCCTCCCCTGTGTCGTAGGTGCAGTACTCACCGTGGTTTTCGCCACCGGCGTTTGTGCTCATGGTAGAGAAGCAAGAAGATAAGGGCTGGCAGGATATGGAGCTCGGGTTCCATGGCGTCCTGATTCCTCGTGAGGTGTGTAGAGGTGCGCGTTTTCCCTTCGAAGTCCTGTTTCCTCCGTGTTTTTGTTCACGGTGAATCCACCCCGGAAAAGGTGGTAGATTGGTAGGTTGTGATACTGTGGGCGGTACATTGTCCTCCGCCTGTCTGTTTGCGGTGACCGCCATGCTGTTTGTTTGTACCGCCGTGGCAGTCAGAGTGTTAAAGTGGCTGTCTATGTTGGCGGTTTCCGCCACGGTCGTGATTCCATTTTTGTTTCTGCCAGCCTGTTGGCGGTCTTACCGCCGCTTTAACACCGACCGCCAGGGTTGTAATGACCCCCTTGGTCAGCTAAATGTTTTCCATAGAGCATATGTCATACCTCAAAAGATTGGATGGCTGGATCAAGGGATTCGCTCTAGCTGTGCTAAGTGCCATCCTACCCCAACAGACTCTTGCCACATGATGTAGAGCTGCCAAGTCATCCTAGAGCACTGTACAGACTGATTGCATCAGTCACAGGTAGGCTGCTTTTAACTACCATGGAGGACTGTACACCCTATACTCTACAAAGCACCTACTGCAGACCTGCCAGTAACAACGAGATTCATAGATCTCCTATTGCTACTAGATAAATGTAGTATAACGTAGCACTGGAAGTCAGCAGGTACCCCTGGAAGGCAGCTGTGCTCCACTGGCCGAAAGTAGAGACCAAAGCCCTGCACATGGAAGAGCGACGGGGCTGAGGAAGAGGCCTATAGAGACATGCTGGACTGCTTTGAAACTTGATTGAAGAGTTACGGAGAGGATGATAAAAGGCCTCCTTACACCCCTAGCTGCAGTGGGCAATCCCCGTTTTGAGACAAAGGGCCTGATGTAGATCTTGGCAGATGGGCTAATCCATCACAATGGTGACAGATATCCCTTCCACCGAAATCTAGTGACCATTAGTTTCTATGGTATTTAGATTTCAGCGGACGGGATAGCCGTGACCATTGTGATGGAGTATCTCCTCCGCCGAGATCTAAGTCAGGGCCAATGACTCACAACTGGTTCCTCCCTTGTGCTCCCACTATGTGGGATGGCGATTATGGCAGCAATTTGTACTCTCCATTTCTCCCACCACCCCCCACATGGTGCTCCATTTTTTTACAATAGCTGCCAGTAAAATGATGAATGCCAGTGTCCTAGTGAGGCCTACTCTGTGACTGACTGTTGAAAATGGCCCTTTCTGCAGGGTTATTCCCAAACTTTTTGCCTTTCTCCTCCTATTTGTCCAATTTTTCTGACCCTCTTTTTGTTGGCTTTAGGACTCTGGGCACTTTACCACTGATAATCAGTGCTAAAGTGTATATCTCTCTCCCCTAAAACGTGGTATAATTGGCTTACACCTATTTGGCTATTTAATTTAGCTATACGTCCCTTTTAAAGTAGTATACTATATACCCAGGGCCTGTAAATTAAATGCTACTAGTGAGCCTGCATTGCAGATTGCGCCATCAGCAGAAGTAGCCTTTCAAGCTTGTCTCAGGCCTCCCACTGCAGTACCTGCATGCACACTTTAGTGCCACATTAACTTGGCAAGTCAAACTACTTGCCAAGGCATAAAAAAAAAAATTCTACTACACCTAAGTCACCTCCTAAGGTAGGCCCTAGAAAGCTCTATGGACAGTGGGCTGTGTATGCAAAAGGTAAGACATATATTTTTTTGTGTTACACGTCCTAGTATTGACAAACAGCCTATTTAATTTTTTACTACTGCAAGTGCTGCTCCTCCCATAGGTTTGCATCGGGAATTCCCTTACATATGTGTAAGTGATAATTTCTGATCTGTAAGGAGTAGCATGGACATGTTTGGTATGTGTGGAATTGTAGTGAGAAATCCTGCTTACTGGTGTAGGTGGATTTAACATTGCTAACTTAGAAATGCCACTTTTAGAAAGTGGGCATTTCTCTGTGCTTATAACTCTGGCGCTTTGCAGCCTGACTCCAATCCACATCTAGGGCAGAGTGACAGCTACACTGTGTGCATACTCTCCAGACAGCCATCCATCCATTAGGGAGGGTTAGGTGTAACAGGATTACATATGCATTCATCTACATACTGATGGTCTTCCTGGGCTGGAAGAGGCAGAGGGCATTCACACTTTACACTTAAATAGGTTGTGTCCTGTCCTCACCCAAAGGGCTTGTTTACCACCTACTGATATCTGGAGCCAGAGTAGGGGGGAATGGAAATTCTTGAAACCGGTCAAATCTGGCTGGAAACTTCTCCCACCTTCTAGAAGCTGGGCACCTGGAGTATAAGTACAGGGGCTCTCGCCCCATGATTTTTAGAGTACTTTTGGAATTGGGATGGAACCTCTGTCAGAAGGACTACTGTACTGCACCAAGGACTCTTCTGAACTGCTCTCCTGTGGCTCCCCTGCTACCTACTGCTGCTGGGTGGCATAAAGGACTCCCTGGACTGCTTTTCTGCTTGTTGTCCTGCTGCCAGCTGCTCCCTGACTTGGACTTGACTGGCATTGCTGGACTGCCAGGAGGAATCGCCCCTAACGGCCTTTAGTGTGCTGGTCACTGTTGCCTGCTTTGTATGCCCTTACAAGTGTTCTCCCAGAGGCCAGCGTGGAATTACAGTAGTGCACTGGCTGCCCCCGCAACTATACATCTGGGGAGGCGCTATATTTGGTACTGATGCTGGAAAGTATCACATGAAGAGTGATTCTTGGTGTTACTTCCCTGTGTTGGTGTGCTATTAGCGTCAGGTGAGCGCTTCATGCTCATATTTCTTGACTCTGGGGTCCTGCGCCTTAGGAGCCAGTTCGTCTGCCAAATCGAGTGTGTGTGGGGAGCGCCTTGCAAAGCGGGTAGTGAGTTTCTGTGCCCCATCTTATGAACAGATGCTGTGGTAGGACCAGCGTTCCAGCCATACCAGCAGCACCCCTCAGCACCCAAAGACAGGAGAGGAGCTGCTGCGTCATTGCTAGACCACGCCGTTGTGCCTCCAGTGCAGAAGAGCAGTGCAACCCGCATGAGGGACCCAATGAGGTCTCCTATAGTACTATTCTGCTGACATAACCCCCTTTTTCCTCACCTAGCAAGAGACCTGTCGGAGCATTGCTCCAAGACCTGCCACGAGGAGGGGAACACATTTCCAGGGCTACAAGAGGATGCTGACTGACAGCTGCATTGCCTGGGCCCACCACAGAGAGTTCTGGAGCCTCACTAGCACAAATCCTGGTTTTAAGGAGCCCGCCAATGTCTTTGAGGGCTGACATGACCTCGACCTGAAAACCACTGAGGGGCTGCAGTGTGCATTGGCAGTCCCATTCGACTTCCTCATGGGGATCTACCTAGCTTGCAAGCCCATCCCCATTTTCCTGGTTAGGATGTACTGCTACAATGCTGCTGCACTGTGTGACCGCGGAAGTGTGGTGTTGTGCTTCCTGACTGGGGGAAAAAGACCAAGCAAGGTCTCCCTGTATGAGCCTTCAGTTGACAGCCCCTTTTCCCCCCTGGGGTGCACGTTGGTGGCATTTGTCCTACAGTTCGCATTACACAGTAAACCTTGACAGATGCCGTGGGTGCCGCTAGACACCGGCCTTATGTAGGACTTTGCCTGGATTACCGTAAAAGGTCTCATAGGAGCACAGGTGCTCCTACACCCTGAGGTTTCTTCTTAAAACAGTGGTTTATGCAGTATTACTACAAAACGTGACTTCATACTACTATAAATAATGTCACTTACTCTAACAGTCTTCAGTACTGGAACTACCACATCTATGATATATGTTGTTCTGGCCTTTTTTTAGGGTTAGGGTCACAGGTACTGTGTTTCTGGTGACACATGGTTTTGTACATGTTTCCCTATTGTAGTTTCTTACCCTGATGCTATGGTTAGGTTTACCTGATACACTGTCAGGGTAAGGAGGGTTATACTATTTTATGCCTTGATGGTATGACACAGGTTGCTGTTTTTTACATCATCAGAGAAGTGAGTATTACACAAGGATTTGCATAATATGCCTAATAATCATGATCTACATTGTTTTTGGCCTCATGATTTGTTTACAATATGTATGCACATGTTTACATAATCCCGTGTGGAGTCTCTTTTTGAGGTGTATTTATAGTGTCACTGGTGTGAGTGTGGTGCCCACATTCTTTATACATGACCTCTAGAGATAAGCCTGACTACTCTGTGCCAAGCTACCGGGGAAGAGCACGTGTTATCTTTGGGGTGCACCTGACTTGCCTTGACGAGAGTGGTGGTTTGTGCCTGGCTGAGGTGCCTACCGTAGCCAACCAGAAACCCCATTCTAACACTGACTCTCTGAGTTTAAAGGAAGGGTGGGTTAGGGTTCAGTTACGGAATGTTTTGATACGTTTGCTGTGGAGATTAATGGAAATATATATCCACCCCTGGCACTCCAGGAGCGTTAACATCAGTGTATGTATGTTAGAAACGGTTAATTTGAATGTATGTATAGGTTACCACCCTATTGTTGTCAATCCTTGCCTAAGACGGTAATTTTTTGAAATACCAATAAAAGCATGTTAAAAAAAAAAAAAGACAAGAAAATAGTCAGATGAAACCACTGGTATGACAGAGGCAGTTGTAAGTGAACACAAAAGAAAGAAGATAAGATCATGCATATGACCGGCTTTATTCTTGGTGACATAACTAGTTGTGTTAAATGTAGGGCCCTGGACGTGTCTAACTACTTCGAGCAGTAGCAGCACCTCCCTCCCTTTCCCCCCCTACCGTCCTCAGCTCCTTGAGGCCCTCACGGGTGAGTAGTGCACTTTACAAATTTCTGATTCATTGATTGATTGAATTGAGCTCGCGCTGTGAGAGTATTGCTGGCTTCTATGTGCAAATGGAAATCAGCAAGGACAAATACATTGGAATATTGGAGCCAGTAGGGAGCTATTGCGTTGCCTAAGGGAACAAATTCTGCCTTTGAGGCTGTAGATGATGTACCAGAAAATAATTTGGTTATATTTTAACACTAAATTTAGGCCATGCACGCTGGAGCATGATAAGCAGAGCGACAAGTAATCGCTACGCCTTCACCCGACCGTGCTGTCCCATCCTGATGTCATATCGACCACCCTCCGGGGAACTGCTACGCCAGCACAAGGATTAGACGATTTGTTAATCCAAATTTCTGTTAAGAACAATAAATTAACCTTTCTATCTGAAATAAACTAAATATATTAGGCAGTGAACATAAATTAATGAGACAAATTGTAAAGGTTGTATCAAGTCGCTCTCTGTTAACTGCCTATTAGAGTTTTCAATTACTGCAAAATACACACTAGCGCGCGGCAGAATGAATACCATACCGGGCCACTCAGGGTCTTTGCCTGGGGAGGATTGCAGCACTTAGCAGAGGCTTAAAATTCACATGACTCCGGAGCGGAGTAAGATATTAGTAAAATGGGCAGGATGGCTGGTGCTGGACGCGGGTCAGACCTGGAAGGGCACAGACAGGCTTGCCCTTCACATGGAACAGTAATTTCTGTAAAGGAAGGGAATCTAGAGGAGAAAAATGAAGGACGGGAGGAGGCAAATGGCCAATTACAGACTATATTCCAAGAGAGTTAGGCTGCTGAAAGTAATCTAAACAAGCTTGATAGAGAACAAGATCATTTTGATACATTTCAACACTGTGAAATAAGTTAAGAAGGTGAATTGTACCTCGTTTTCAGACGTTGACAATATACTGATTATGAGTGCACCTGAAGCAGCTGAGGGAGAAGAACCCATAAAGTGTATTACCATTGTCAAGTCCATAAGGTCCAGACCAAACAAGAAAATATATGTCCTGGATATAGAAAATGTGTTCAGAAATCATATAATTGGCTCTGCTTTTTCTACTTTGGGTAGGTTGTTTTGTGCTCTTATCTGCTCGCAATGGTCTTGCTTGGTAAGGTGACGTTCACACCTGGTTTATTTGTCTTTTGGGACTTTAGGTCTGAGATATCATTGTGTGTGTTTGGGTCATTCACAAAAGCTTAAGACGGTCACATGGTTGAGACTACACCTTGTTGCATGCAGGTATATTTTCTTGTTTGGTCTCACACAGTCTTTTTCACTTATAAGGTATATCTTATGGGTGACCCTATGTGTGTTGCTTTTTTACTAGTCTTTCCTTTGGACTCACGTTTTAAATATTTTTGTTTTCTGTTTTCTTTTTAGAGGAGCGATAAGCTTCTTGATTCTTTTAAAAATAATTTTGTTATGGTATTACTACATATTTCTTTTTCTATACACTTGTCTTACAGCCTTGAGGAAGTAATTTTGACGAAACACGTGTCAGCTGTATTGTCATTGGATTCGCTGTTGTTCTAATGGGAAACATATGACAGCGAATAAATAAAATCCTCATGATGAACTGTATATCCGTTTTGTGCGCTTCTTTGCAAATACATTAAGGACTGGACCTTATGGACTTTTCGGTGTGCCCTGGTACATAATTGTTCTTGAGTGAGGTTGATTCTCAACCAATACGAATGCACTTGAAGTGGTTGGGTTCAGTACCGGATGGCACCTTTGATACAATGGAGCATACCATGCGACCAATGTTTTCACTTGCATACTGAAGAAAGTGCGAACCATAAGCATAGCCACTATTGTCTGTGTATTATGTATTGCCATTGTTATTTCGGATTACGTTAAAAAAAAAGTTAAAATGGCTCCCCAGTTGGAGCAAAAGAACACCTACAAGCCCTTTCAGAACTGGAGGTAACTGTAGGAAAGATGTCATGGGTCTTTAAAGAGCTGATCAAAATGATTGTGTTTGGAGTACAGCTCTGTTTCTCATAGATTCAACAGAAGAAGCAGTGGTAGTTGCTGGAAAATTACGTTGGAGGTGTGCAGAACACATACACAAAAAAACTACACATAATATACAAAATAACATACACCAATATAAATATTTTAAAAATCACTTACCTCACTATTTCTGCAGCACATCCCCATTCTTCTGCAGCACGTTCCCCGAGAGTAAAGCCCACAGCAAACTACTCCATCCAATCAAGATGCTGTTTTCATGTTGTTAAGCAGCATGAAACAAAAGGCTTGATTGGCTGGAGAGAGGCTGGCTCCTTGCTCCAAAAGGCAGTGTAGGCCTGTGCCTACTCCCAAACCAAACAGTCAAAGACATCCGAATTGGAGAGGTTTGAATTGTGCATGTTGGTTTGGCCGTAGAAAGGTAGCCGTTCAAACCAACATGCACACTTCAAACTTAAGTGGCCACTGCTCGCTGCTGCCAATCATTGGCAGAAGTGACGCACTGGCCCCACCCTACCCTTGCACTCTGTTTGCTGGTCTAAAGCATCAAAATTAAAATGGTAATAAAATAATTTAATTACCATTTTATTTTTTACGCTTTCTGCACAGCAGTGTGTGTGGGGGGGGCGACACTCCTCTGCTCCCATGGAGGTATTGCCGCTGCAACAGGGGCCGGAAAACCGTGTACCAGAAAAACTTGATTGCCAAGGCCTGGCTCAAAAATATTTTTTCTATGATTATGTGTAACTTATTCCTGTGTTTCCTCAGAAAATCACTAACTCCTAGCAAATACCTTGGTGAATCAGGCCCAGAGAAATCAATGTCAGCCTTTTGACAGCGTGGTGCAGACACTGACAAAACGTAAAGGTAAAGGTGGATGAAGCACCAACACATTCACAAGGGGTCCCGGAGACATTACGAGTGCTGTTCATTATTAAAGTAAGGTGACCAGAGGTCCTGCATTTGCTAGGAGAGCTCTCACTTTTGGATTGCTGTCACTGCGTCCAGACAGTATTATGTATAGGGATGCAGGGATGTCTTTAAAAACACTTCTTTGCTGGCTCACCGTTCTTCAGGTCAGACATGCCATGTAGCAGGAAGTCTAGTGAGATCCCAGTCCTGCACATCAGAAGATGTCTGAAGCCACACCTAACATTATGATGCATCTATTTTATAAAAGACTTTCGTGGCAGTGTTTAGAGCTATCTGCTTACACAACATTTCTTGGGCTTGTAAACGCGTGCCCCCAACATTAATAAATAAATAAATTCAGGATTTGTAAAGCACGGCAAATCAGCCGTAAGCGTCTCAAGGCTCTAAATTGTAAGCACAAGGAGATTAAGGCCCTCATTATGGCCCTGGCGGTCTTCTGACTGCCAGGTATTATGTGGCGGTATGACCGCCAACAGGCTGGCGGTACATACTGTCACATTATGAGATTGGCGGGTTGGCTGCAGCCAACCTGTCACTTCTCCAATCATACCGCCATGGCGGTATGAGCCGCCAGGCCGGAGATGTCTATCTCCAGCCCGGCGGTCAGCATAGTACTGCCCATGGCATTATGAGCCGGCCTACCACCATGGTTTTCATGTTGTTAGCAATGCCACGAAAGCCATAGGGAGTAGGCCCTATCGCTGACAGAGAATTCCTTCCCTGTCACCGGTAGGTGGCTGCTCCACCGCCCCCAACACTCACCTGATGCCCCCCTCCATCCAAACTCATCCACACCCACCCGATACACCTACTAACCTCACACTCCCCTTCGATCCACTCACTCACCCCATACACACACACACCACATAACTGACCCCACCGCCACACACACACATCACCCCATGCCCCCACTACAGTCAGAGCACACCTCACCCCACCCCCCGCATACACGCACACAGACACCCACACGCACCAGGCATACACCTATTTACTTACACTGACATACACTCATTCATTCACACACTGACATAAGCGCATTCATTCACACACTGACATACACACATTCATTCATGCATACTTCCAGACATGCTAACACACATTCGTACACAGAATCACACTGACATGCAGACACACACTCACTTCACTATTATTACACGCATTCACTCACACGCATACACCCACGCAGACAACACACACAGATGCATTTACACACACTCAGACATTCATGCACACCCTCAGACATACACACACATACAACACCCCCCACCCTCCCACCCCTCTGCCCTATCGGAAGCCCAACTTACCTTGGGTGAGGAGGTCTTCCAGCAGGGAAAGGGAACGGGTGCTGCTACCACCAGCAGCACCCCGCCAGCAGGACACCACCAGGCTGTATTACTGGTCATAATACGTCTGACAGCTTTCAACTGGTGTGGCAGTGCTGTTGGTAGCAGCGCCAGCTTACCACCACCATGAGCACTGCTGGATTTCCGCCCTTATTGTGACGCAAGTCAGCCAGTGCTCATAATATGGCAGACGGATGGTAGCCACGGTGGCGGTATGTTGGCGGCTGTCACCGTGGTGGTAGGGGGTATGTACTGACGATGTTCAAATGAGGGCCTCAGTGATTTGCCGAGAATCACAAGTTTTTAAACTGACGCTAAGTCTTCAAACCTGGTTCCCCCAGCACCGAAGTCAGCAGCTCAAGCCATTACGCCACACCCACTCCCATTGAGTTTATGATACCACTGCCTGGTGTGATGTTGTTGAAGAGTGACATCACTAGTTTTAAAATGAAACCCTCAAACAGCTTAAAAAAGGGTGTTGCATTCCTGCCTACACTTGCAGTTTTACTAGGATTCAGAAAACATACAGGCCCTCATTATGACATTGGCTGCAAAAACCAAAGGCCGCTGCAGTGACTGCCACCAACATACCACCGCGGAGGCAAACATCCATCCGCCAGATTATGACACATACACACAAAAACAACAGAAAACAGCCACAACCACAAATCCGCCAGACCCACTGAATGTGATGAACTGATGGAACTACCACTCATACCGTTACGCCACCAGAACAACGCCCTCCAAATAATGACTCACGAATCACCACAGGAGGCATTCAATGATGGTAAACCATTGGCATTGAACACCGCCGTGGTGGATATGGCCACCCAAAAACAAAACAAGACAACATTGGCCAGAACAAAACACCCACACCTGACACAAATACACCCACCCCACACACCCACCAAAAGCACTATAAAACACACACCCACATCACCCACAAACCTCTGCAAACAAGACAAGACGGCTACACTTTATGAGGACAATGCAAAGGAGACCTGCACACACATCACAGCTACCAATTCAGCCGACATGCACCACACACCCCACCACATCACACATCACCCCTGCAAAACCTATAATCACCACACAACACCATGTTCCCATAAAGGCATTAATTTCACTGATGAGGAGTTGCGGGTCATGGTGGAGGAAATAGTCAGGGTAGAGTCACAGCTGTTTAGAGAACAGGTACAGCAGATATCCATTGCCAGGAAGATGGAGCTATGGCAGCGGATCGTGGACAGGGTGAACACAGTGGGACAGCATCCATGAACAAGGGACAACATAAGGAAGAGGTGGAACGGCCTACGGGGGAAGGTGCATTCCATAGCATCAAGGCACCAGCTTGTCATCCACAGGATTGGCGGTAGACCCCCACCTCCTCCCCCACAGCTGACAGCAAGGGAGGAGCAAGTCTTGGCAATCCTGCATCCTGAGGGTCTCACTGGAGTAGCCGGAAGACTGGGCACTGCTGAGTCAACCATTTACTACCTAACACCCCCCATACCTGCATGCCATCTCGACCCCCATCCTGACTCCCATCACCACACTCCATCCCACGCAGCGCACCACCACAATCAACAAACCTAAATGCCATGCCCTGCATGCCATTCCCAATGCATGCACATCCCTTCCAGGCCTGCATGCACACCCACCACCAATGCATGCACAGCATGGAGAACTAACAATCCATCACCATACCCAAGCAAAGGTGGCAGGGCAACAGCAATAACATAGGGGAAGCTAGGGATGCAGAATATGTCACAGACATGTAGCATAATACACCACTTACATCCCCACAGGTGCCCCAGCCAAACTCAGTGGTGAGGAGGTGCCACGGCTACCCAGTCCCCCACCAGAAGATGCCCCCAGTGATGGTAGCAACTCTGGAGTTCTGGATGAACTCCCTGGCCATCAGGGACCACTGGTCAGTCGGCTACCCCAGCCCACACACAGTCCACCACAAAGCCTCCCCCCTCATATCCAACACCACAGCAGCCACTCAATGTTCTCAGACCTCTGTCCCCAGGACACGCCAATCAGCATTGTGCCCACCTGCACAGGGACCCCAGTCCACACCTCACAGGCAAGACAATGAGGGTCTAGGGGACAGTAGCAGGGGGCACATTGTTCAGGGGACACAGGCACAGGGGTCCAGGGACGGTCGGAGGACAGCTGTGCACCAGGGGGAAGACAGGCCCAGGGAACTGACTGCCCAGGAGGCACTCAATAATGTCCTGGGGGCATATCAACAATCCCAGGACAAGATGGGTCAGGTGATAATTATTATGCAGGAGAACCAGCGGCTGCAGGGGAACACCATCAGGAGATCAAGCAAGAATTGCAGGCCCTGAACACCACCATGGTCTCAATTGCAGGGGTGCTGGGCGACATGGCCAACATCATGAGGGACTACAAAGCACATCAGCAGGCCCCTTCCGCTATCCATTGTACTGACCAGCCCTCCACATCTGCTGCAGCTAGTGGACAGGAGGCCCTGCTACAGGACCCACAGGCCACCAGCACCCCTTCCCGTGCAGAAGATGAACCACCCTGCAAACGGTCCCAGTGACCCAGACAGACACCAAAGACACTTGTCAAGACAAAGACCACCGCCAGAAAATGAGGCCCTCCTGAATGTCCCCCTTGTGTTCCACTGTGTCACCTTGTTCACTTTGAACTGCCATTGCTCCCCTTCCTATGGCCCCTTGGCCACTGGACCTGTGCTACAAACAGACTGGCCCACTACACTGGACTATTCCCAACCATCACCACACTCTATTGCACTTCCTATTGTATACCAATTTCCAATAAACACCCTTGGACTCAACTTGAGTAATAGTGTTTTATCTACAGGTAATATACAATGTATAGAACTGGTATGAACTGCATGATCCTGTGTAAATGTCCTGTAACATGTTGACCCACCCTACAAATGTGTCTCAGCAGCATGTCACATCACAGCAGTACACTTTTGTAACCACAGAAACATCTGCAATAAGGGAAGGCATAGGTGACAGTCAGGTGGGATGTAAAGGTAATGACTTGCATTATGCTACAGTCACACAGCACATGTAGAAATGTTTAGTTCAACAGTCTTACCTGACTGTCCTTGGAAGTACTGCAGAATCATATGTGATCTGTTGTCCACATCCTCTTCTTCCTCCTCACTGTCCTCAGTGTCCACTTCTGCCCCAGGTGCATTGTCACCCCCTCCTCCTGCAGATAGGGCACATGTCATCTGAGTGCCAAATTGTGCAACATGCAGCACACAACAATTATTCAGACCTTCTCAGGGGAGTAGCAAATTGATCCACCTGTCAGATTGAGGCACCTGAACCTAGCCTTCAGGAGATCGAAGGTCCTTTTGACAATCCTCCTGGTACGCCCATGACCATCATTGTACCTATTCCAAGCCCCTGTTATCAGATTCCTAATAGGTGTCAGGAGCCAGGACAGGTTTGAGTAGCTGGAATCACCTGCAAGAAATGAGGGACACACATCTGCCCTGCACAATTGCATGGGATATGACTCCTGAAGGTATACACTCACATCTATTGGGTGGGGACTCAGGCTCACCTATTAGCCATACTCTGTGCCTCTGTAGTTGTGCCATCAGCTGTCAGACACTACTATTCCTCAGGACAAAGGCATCATGCAGCGACCCAGGATACTTGGCAGTAACGTGGGAGATATACTGGTCAGCAAGGCACACCATTTGGACATTGAGTGAGTGGGAACTCTTCTGATTCCTGTACACTTGTTCATTGGCCCTGGGGGGGACTAAGGTAATGTAGTTCCCATCAATAGCCCCAATTACATGTGGTATATGTCCCATTGCATAGAATCCAGCCTTCACAGTGGGTAAATCATGTACCTGGGGGAATGTGATGTAGCTGCACATGTGTTTGAGCAAGGCTGCCAAAACCCTTGCAAGCACACCAGAGAACATTGGCTCTGACATTCCTGCAGCCAAGCCCACTGTCACCTGCAAAGAACCAGTTGCCAGGAAATGGAGCACTGAGACTACCTACACAAGAGGGGGTATTTGTGTGGTGCTACGGATAGCAGGTAGCAGATCAGGCTCCAATTGTGCGCACATCACTGTGATTGTGGCCCTGTCCAGATGATAGGTGAGTATGATGTGCCTGCTCTCCAGTGTAACCAAGTTCACAAGGGGTCTGTACACAGGTGCTTGCCTCCTCCTCCTATTCCTCCGCAGTGGTTGGTACCTAAGGGACCCAAAAGTACAAAGGAAATGGCCACATGAACCATGAACACTACAGCAGTGTACACAAAGTATGCTTGTATGTTGGACACTGGAATTGTATAGGTGAGTACATTCGACTACAATGACGCACTTATCAATCTGTACAAGTGTACTAGCATTAGAAAATAGTTCCCGCCTGTCCTGTATTCAGGGACTGGTGGAAGTGACCTAACTCTGCTGGTGTTCGTGTCATGGCGAAAGGCGATCTGCACCTCCGTGCAATTCCTCGTTGGCTAACATAGCCCTCTAAGGAGTATGGGAACCAATGATGATCAACGCTGGCGGTGACGGTGTTCACAGCTGCAGACTTGACCACCATTTTCTTTCTACCACATCACTTGATTCCTGACTTTCCACAAGACGACATCTCCACTATGTGTGCTGCTGTGACCTGTGTCTGGAACCTGCCATGGCTCGTGCAACAGGGTAAAGGGCCCCAGCCTTCACGTCAGATGAGTTGAAGAGGCTCGTGGATGGGGTCCTATCCCTGTATGGGCAGTTGTATGGGCCTCTAGACTGACAGTTGAGTACACCATGGGTATGTTGCATGCAACATGGCTTCATGGAGATGTGTGTGTGTGTTGGAAGTGTGTCATATGGGGGTTTGGTTGATGGCAGCGCTAATGCAGGGGTACGGGTCATATGTGTGTGACTGATGAGAGGATAATGCATTTTGTAGGCCATATGTGTGACAGGCTGGATTGTCTGGTTAATGTTGTCCCACTATTTGTGTTAACTCTGACCATCAGAAGAAGGGGTTGTGGCGTGCCATCGCCAAGGATGTGCGCACCCGGGGTGTCTATAACAGGCAGAGCACCCACTGCAGGAAACGGTGGGAGGACCTGAGACGCTGGGCCCGGAAGACTGCAGAGGCCAAGCTGGAGACAGCCACCCAACGAGGAAGGGTTGCCCGTCAGAACCTGACCCCTCTAATGGCTCGCATACTGGCAGTGGCCTACCCAGAGCTGGATCGGTGCTTGAGAGCATCACAGCAGCCACAAGGGGGTAAGTACAGTGTGTTTGACAACCATCTCTGCTGCCTGGCATGGGATTTGGGTGCAGGGTACTAGTCAGTGGATGCCCCAATATGCCAGTTTAGACATTGCTGCGGGGTCCAACTTAGGTTAATAGGGTGAAATGCATGTTTTTGATCGCTAGATAGGTGGCTTCCCACGCAGACAGGGCTTAGTTGGTCCCAGTTGATGTGTAGCTGACCGTGTTTGGCTCCTACCTGCTGTGGTACTTAGCCATTGGTATGCCAGTGTGGTCCATACTGCCCATTCTCAGTCTCAGTGTGACAGTGATGTGTATGCTATTTGTGCTCTTGGTGCTGTGATTGACCCTGTGCTCCCTTTCTTTCTCTGACCTCACCCCTTTTGTCATCCTGTCCATGTGTGCATTAGCATCATCTGGCGAAGGAGCATCAGCAAGTGAGGGAGCTGCAGCCCATGGGACCCAGGAGGCAGAGTCCACTGAAGCCGAGGCTACCAGTGGGACAGAGGGCGACCGGAGCACCATGGCAGGGACAGGAGGTGATACCACTGACTCTGATTCCTCCTCTGATGGGAGCTCCCTGGTGGTGGTGGACCCCTCTGGGACCACCCCAGCTACAGGTTCTACCGCCACCCCCTACCAGCACCGCCCTCCAGGTAGCCCCCCCAACTGAGTTGCCCGTGCCCGCTCACCCAGGAGAGTGGGCATCTCCTTTGCCCCAGGTACCTCAGGCCCTGCCCCAGTCAGCCCTGCTGCCCTCATTGAGGAGGCTATTGACCTCCTGAGATCCATTTATGTAGGGCAGTCAACGATTACGAATGCCATCCAGAGGCCGGCCTCCCAGGTGCAGCAATTCAATGCCTTCTTGAAGGGCATTCATGGTAGATTGGCAGCCCAACAGACATCGTTTCAGGCTCTGGCCTCTTCACTTATGGCAGCCAGTGTCCCTGTTTCATCCATTCTCCCTCCAACTACCACTTCCCAGTCCCAGTCTCCTCACCCCAACCCATCCCACACACACATTCTGACAAGCATGCACCCAAAACAACACACAAGACTCGCACAGATAAACACAGGCAGCACACTTCAGTGCACAAGCACTCACACAGCCAACACCCAGATGCACACACAACATCATCCACTGGCTCCACGGGCTCCCCCTCCTCCTCCCTCACAGTCACACCTTCACTCACACTTGCATGCACTGCATCAACAGTCCTTGAACCTGCACTGCCTTGCCCACAGTCACCACAATAGCAGACCTGCAAACATGTACCCCACACACTACATGCGCAGTCACCACCACCACCTCATGCAGCACACCCACCTCACTTGCAGACACCACCACAACATACATCCACATGTCATGTTTGTCCTCCCCCACCCTGTCTGACACCCCTCCACAGACACACAAACACTCGCACTCAGACCCCCAACAGTCATCCACCTCACACATGCACACTGTCCATGCACCTGCACCCAGGTCCAGTACAACTCCTCCTCCTATAACCACTCCCTCTACCTCCACTCCCATCCTTCCTCACACATCCTACCCCATTGGCCCGAAGAAGCTTTTCCTTGCCCGCCTTGACCTCTTCCCTCCCCCTACACCCCCTCCTGTCCCTAAGAGGAAGAACCCATCACCTCAGCCCAGTACCTCAAGCACCCAGTCTGACATTGCTTCACCCCCAAAGCCTCCAGCTGCCACTAAGGGGCACATGAGCCCAACGCCAGCCCCTCACACCAAGGACACCCCCCCAAAATGGAGGGCTAAAGTGCTGCCCCCTTCCAAACACACTACCAAGACCACCTACAAAACCTAGGGCCAAGGAGCCCCCACCCAGATCCAAGGCCATGGAGGCTCCACCCAGATCCAAGGCCAAGGAGGCCCCAGCCAAAACCAAGGACAAGGAGGCCCCAGCCTAAACTGAGCCCAAGGAGGCCGCAGCCAAAACCAAGGACAAGGAGGCCCCAGCCAAAACCAAGGACAAGGAGGCCCCAGCCTAAACTGAGCCCAAGGAGGCCGCAGCCAAAACCAAGGACAAGGAGGCCCCAGCCAAAACCAAGGACAAGGAGGCCCCAGCCTAAACTGAGCCCAAGGAGGCTGCAGCCAAAACCAAGGACAAGGAGGACCCAGCCAAGACTGAGCCCAAAGAGGCCCCAGCCAAAACCAAGGACAAGGAGGCCGCAGCCAAAACCAAGGACAAGGAGGACCCAGCCAAGACTGAGCCCAAAGAGGACCCAGCCAAAACCAAGGACAAGGAGGCCCCAGACAAAATTTAGCTCAAGGAGCCCCATCCTGAACCAGGGCCAAGGAGCCCTCTCAGTAACCAGTGGGCAAGGAGCCCCCTCCAGGGGCAGTGGGCAAAGAGCCCCATCCAGAGCCAATAGGCAATGAGCCCCCTGCAGAACCAGTGAACAGGAAGCCCTCTCCAGAACCAGTGGGCAGGGACCCCCCTCTAGAACCAGTGGGCAGGGAGTCCCCCTCAAGAACCAGTGGGCAAGAAGCTTTTATTTTAGTCCAAATGCCAAAGAGGAAGACACCCATGCTAAACTACAGTATGCAGTGTTCACTTGGCTTTACAAAGAATAGCCTGTCAGTCATGAAAGGTGAGTGTGTATCATTTCTTAAAAACAAGCAAACACGAATATTTGTAACAAAATAATAGACCAGCGCTGGAAACATGGACCAAGGTATAAACATGGTCTTTGGCTGCACTAACTACTTGGAGTGAAGTGTTGGATTAGTACGTTTGCTAGTCAAAAACAACACAGCACAACAGGAAAAGTGTGCTTGCAGGTCACAAACAGCAAAGCTCAACCTGAAATGTGTGTTTGCAAACCACAAACAAAGTAGCACAACGGGAAAAGTATGTCTGTAAGTCACAAACAGCCCAGCACAACAGGAAAGGTGTGTTTGCAAGTCACAGAGTAGAACAACGGGAAAAGTATGTCTGCAAGTCACAAAAAGCATAGCACAACAGGATATGTGTGTTTCCAAGCCGCAAACAGCATAGTACAAAAGGGAAAGTGTGTTTGCAAGTCACAAACAGAGTAGCACAACGAGAAAAGTATGTCTGCAGGTCCCAAATAGCGTAGCGCAACAGGAAATGTGTGTTTGCAAGTAACAAGCAGCAAACCACGACAGGAAAAGTGTGTTTGCGAGTCATAATCAGCGTAGCAGGAAATGTGCAAAGCATACATCATTGAAATAATGAAAGAAAACTCTGCAAAATACATCAGTTTGCGGTCAACAGAAAAAAAACAGTTTATTCAAGCAATACATCTTTATTAGGTTAAAATGGAATTAGTGACGTGCCCTTCACTAGTAGCATTATTCTGAGACCCAGCAATCTGCAAACCTGGACCTCTGGTAAAGCTTGGTAAAGGAAGTCATCTATTATGATTTGAAATGGTATCTGACAGCAGCTACTTATGTCCCCGAGCACACTTGAAAGGCTCTTTGGCAGCACATCATGTACAAAGTGCCTGCTGGTATTCTACTCGGACTCTGGGCCCCAGCACTGTGTACATGCCTGTGTAGCTCAGGAAGGCTGTGCCAGGTTTCTTCTCCAGGGCATGCAGATGCCGTCACAAGGTACACTAAATGTAGTAATACGAGTGTCTCTACTAACCTTGGCAATGGGTATTCAGCATGAGATGAAAGGTTGGCCTTACCAAGCCTCCTTTATTCTGCATATAGACATAGATGAGCAGTCAAGTCATCCCAAGGGAGAGGAAGCTAGCCGAGTCTATGTGCAGTGCAACTCAAATATCATAGTGAATGTTCAGCCAGAGTTTTGAGTACACAGCACTTAAGTACTACCTCAACACATGAAATACAATTGAAGTACAAAATGAAATTAAAAATGGTACAATGTACACTAACCACAAAACAAACTGTCGAGCACAATCAATGTAGTGCAACCTTTAACAATGGAAGGCACCGCATCTTAGATTTTGGAGAGTATGTTTGCTGGGTCTAGCATTGTGAGCCAGCCTAATCGATTTATGGTTAGGATTTCTTTTCACGTAAACTTGGTGCATATTACATACAGGCAGTAGCAGTATGACTAGCGCACCTCCGATTAACAGACAAATAATAGTGGGTAAAGTAAATTATAGCCAATATTGTCCATATGGTGCTCGTCGGTATGCTGTGCCCTACTACTCAAGGCACAGATACCAGTGGCTCCGAAGGGGTCAACTGAAGCTCATTGTTCAAAAGATACCGGAAGCACTCAAACACAGTCCTATTTGAATATCAAATCTAAACAGTAAGGCTTCGTAGAAAGTAGTTTAGACCCAATGTATTTATTGACTCGTAGAAAGATAACATCTTCAAAATATAAGCACTGCTTCATCTACAGCTGATACGTGTTTTGGCACACTGATGACTTTTTCAAGGCTGCAAAAGCAAATAAAAATACATAAAGTATAATCTTTCATGAGTGACAGGGATACAAAACTATTTGACAAATACCAGTGAAAACCGTGAAGACAGTCAGATGTTTTTGAATGTCTTTTCCTTTGTCCAAAGACAGAAACCCAGAGGTGCACCATAGAAAAGAAACAGTGTGAGTCACCAGTGTCACCTGCAAAGGGAATACCAAGAGGATATGTATATGGCACACCAAAACACCACAATGCTAAATATAAGACACTTGCCAGCTTCAAAATTGAATTTAGCTTTGTAAATACTAAAGAGTAGTAAAGTTAAACTTTTGGTCTAACTTTACCCTTATGAATACTGAAAAGTAGTAAAGTTAGACTTTTGGTCTGTTATTCTTTTGGTCTAACACAACGTTTGTGAATCAGACCCTAAGTTTAGACCTGAAATCTAAATTTAAACCTTAATTCTAACTTCAGGTGTAAGGTTAAACTTCTGGTCTAAAGTTAGACTTCAGGCCTAAACTTAGACTTCAGGTCTAAAGACAGGCTTTAGATATAAACTTAGACTTCAGGTCTAAAGTTAGATTGTAGCTCTAAACTTAGACTTCAGGTCTAAACTTAAACTCCAGGTCTTAATTTACCTTTGTGAATTGGGCTCTCTATGTATAAGTGTTTTGCCAGGGATGGAAGGCTAAATTGCATTTGAATTTGTTGCAGCAAATGCGGTTTTAACATCTGAAGAGTAATCATTGTCCCAGCAGACCATAAAATAGGCCAACAAACAGTCATAAAAGCGGCACAAGCAATGACCTGTCAGACCAGCCTGATGGGCATTGGTGATTTCCCTATAGACCACTCCAACCCTGTTGCTACATCATTTGTATGAAGAGCACTGATGTATTACATTTTGACAGTCTTTGAGGAGACATTGATAGACCTTTAAGTATTGCTAATTTGACATCTGCATTGTGTTTTTTTTAATTATACTGCACATTCACTTCATTCAGTTATCTCTTGCTGTTTACCAAAGGAGGCAACAATACCAGCAAGTTTACATAGGAAACGGATACAGGTAGTTCGCTTTCATAGCCCGTTGTGTGATGATCTACTGTTGTTGGGACAACTTTACAAACTGGAAATGTTTATCTTCAGGTATCCATTTAAATATAACGGAATTAGGCATTATCAAGTGTCAACTATATGGACGTGTAGTTGGATTATTGCAGGGTTTCCACACCAGTATTGTGAGCTATGTTTTTGGTCAGCAAAAGTCATTTGTTTACATTGAACATGGTTAAACCATGATATGTTTTATTAGGAAAGGGATGTCAACTTGATTATGAACCATATGGGCAAAAGCGATCTAGTTAGCTCAGTTGAATGATTCATGAAGACTTTTGTTGCCAGGTCTAGTGAATACATGAGTGGATAAAAGATGCAAACATTATCTAAACTTAGTGATAAGTCTTAATTTAGACATGTTGAATAACAGTTTAATGAGATAATCTGGTGAGTATTGCCCACCTAATGGAAGGATGGACTCAGCCATTGACTAGCTAAGATTTATTCAACTGTGCATTACCTTCAACTGTGAATTTAGAAATTGAAAGTGATCTTTAATCTCTACCAGACATAGGTTTTCCTGTTACTACTATTGATGTATATGTGATATATATATGTGCTTTTAGCAATAGATAATAGTTTATTGTCATCTCTTAACATTACTTAATAAATGTTTATTGTCATCTCAAATGTGTAAATTAGAACATTCTTTTCCAAATGGATACTCCAAGACATTTTAGACTTCATACATTGATTTAACACTTTACAGCAATGTATTCAATTTATGACGGATATTAGAACAAGTGCCATGAGGGATTAACTTGTACTGCCTTACTACTGTTTTTGAGATAGTTGTAAGCTATTACTGTCATCTTACAAGAAATAAATAACAAGTATTACCAATGCAGCTTGATCTCACCTTCACATACGTATATGCATGACCGATTAGCATTGCCAATGCTTGCTTATTGTAGTCTGTCACAACTGATTTTGTATCTTATATATTCCTGATGTAATTTTTCTAGAGACCACTAGGTCGTACTGAAAGGCAGCAAACGGGTGTTGTTTAAACATGGCCCTGTTTGCAATGCTGCTTCCAGAGCAGGAAGAATAACAAATCTGCTGACAGCAAAACTAACAAGCACTGACAAAGCCAATAGGCCCCACCTATGCAAGTGCTATTGGCTTTGCCAATGTGTTAGCCATGTTGTACACCAGTGTGGCGGCTGTTCAGCATGGCTAAAAGTTAGTGATGTAGAGTAGAGTGGTGGGAAGTTTTGCAGAGTGGAATTGAGAAGATTGGAGTAGAGTGTTGTAGAGTGGAGTGGCAGAGAGAGTTGTGTACTGGAGTGGCATTGTGTGGAGTCACAGAGAGTGGCATTTATTGGAATGACATGCAGTAGAGTGGACTGCTATGGAGTGTATTGCTGTAGAGTGTTCCAGAGCATAGTGTCATAGAGTGCAGTGGCATTGAGTGCAATTGCAACTAATTCAGCTGTGTGCAATGCAGCATCATAGAATGCAGTGATATGGATTAAAGTGATGCATAATAGAGTGCAGTGGTGTAGAGTGCAGAGTGGAGTGGTGCAGAGTAGAGTGGCACAGAGCAGAATAGAGTAGAGTGGTGCAGAGTGCAGTGGTGTAGAGTAGAGTGTTAGAGAGTAGAGTGGCCTAGAGTTGGGATATACAGAATGCAGTGGTGCAAAGTAGAGTTGAGTGCCATAGATTGAAGTGATGTAGAGTGAAGAGTATAGATGAGTGGTATAGAGTGCAGTGGCACAGAGTGATGCAGAGTAGAGTATAGTGCCGTAGAGTGAAGTGGCATAGGGTGCAGTGGTGTAGAGTGGAGTAACATAGAGTCGAGTAGTGCAGAGTAGAGCGGCATAGGGAGCAGTGGCATAGAGTACAGTGATACAGAGTACAGTGCAGTGGCATGGAGTGCAGTGATAGAGTGCAGTTGTGTAGAGTGAAATGCCATAAAATGCAGTGGTTAAAGGGTGATTGACATAGAGTTCAGTGGCACAGAGAGGAGAGGTCCAGAGAGGAGTATAGTGGCGTAGATTGCAGTGGAATAGAGTAGATTGTTTCAGAGTAAATCGAACTGTCGCAGAGTGGACTTAGTGTGGTGCAGGATAGAGTGCAGTTGCATAGATTAGCACAGAGTGTAATGGTGTAGAGTAAAGTTATGTAGAGTGCAGTGGCATAGATGTCAGTGGTGCAGAGTAGATTAGTGTGGCATACAGTGGATTGGCACAGCGCAGGACCGTAGAGTTGCGTGTTATAGAGTAAAGTGCATTAGCGCAGAGTGTATTTACATAGAGTTCAGTGGGGTAGAATGTAGTGTTACAGAGTGGCATTGAATGGAGTTGTGCAGAGTAGACTGGTGTGGCCTAGACTGGAGAGATGAAGAGTGCAGTGATGCAGAGTAGAGTGGCGAAGAGTCCATTGGCATAGAGTAGAGTGGTACAGGGTAGAGTAGAGAGGCATAGCGTGAAGTGGGAATAGAGTGCTGTGGCATAGAGTGGAGTGGTGCAGAGTGCAGTGATGTGAAGTGGTGTGAAGTGGAGCTGTGCTGAGTAGAGTGCAGGGGTGTGAGTGGTGCAGAGTAGAGTAGAGTGGTCTAGAGTGGGGTATTCATGGTGTGGTAGAACACTGCCCTTACAGACAACACATTTTCAATTAAAATAACCATTACATTTGCACAGACATACAGTTTTAATAATAAAACTATACAGTGCATAGACGTAAGTGTGTAGAAATTGCATCACCTAGTGTAATGATTTGTTTTGATCACATTAAAGTATTTGTTTCCAACACACCAGAAAGAACAAAAAAAGTTGCTTAATTTGTGTTTCTAATTCTGATATATTCTGAAATACTTACACAGTTCATTTAAATGTTGTTCTGTGCTAGAATACAACTCTTTCCTATCCCTACTATCTAGCAAGATTATCACAAGCGCCCTCGGAAGACAGAGCCTGACATTTGACCTCAGTCTTTGACTGCACAGCAAATGTGATGAGATAGGAAGATTACAGGCCTGCTTACACTTGGAAGGACACTGCAAATAAGGTTTGGGCAAGGGAATGTACAAACTCAAGCTGGACAGCCTAAAACAAATCAAGCCAGCAACTGCGAAGCAAGAAAATGTGAGCTGCAAAGCCAATGGCAAGGAACATGCAAAATGCACTCCTAAGTCAACTTTCTGAATGTCCCCAAAATGTCTTTGACAAACAGATACCTGTGCTGTCTGATAGGCTGTGACCTAAAAAGAGCTCCTGTGGGAGGGTCAGACTTAGAAATCGAGGAAAGCAAATAACAGGAGCCAGGCAACCGGAACTGACATGAAAGCCATCCAATCTTGAGCAAGTAATGGCTCTGTGGATTATGGTGTACAATGCTCTGTTTCAGCAGATAGCTCCTGCCATCTGTAGTCAGATAGCAAAAAAGGAAATCTAGGGGGTCATTCCAACATTGGCGGTAAAAGCCGCTTACCGCCATGCAGAAGACAGCCAACACACCACCGCGGCCGCGGAATTCCGCCACGGTCATTATGACCCACAGCTCAGAATCCGCCAAAATTCAGACACCCTCACAAGTCTGCCACACCAAAGGTCAGTGATAAACTGGCGAAAACAAAACCTCCACTGTCATGCCAACAGGAATACGCCCACACTATCACGACCCACGAATCCACGTGGCGGTCTTTCAACCGCGGTATTCCATTGGCGGTACACACCCCTGCGCTCAAAATACACACACCTGTACAAAACACATCCACATTGGACAATTCAAAATGCACACACCTGATACACATACACACACCACTCCCACACACCCAATACAATATAAAACACCCACCCACATCACCCACAAACCCCTACGACCAAAATCCCGAAAGAAGGCCAGAGAGAGACACTACAATCTACAACCAAGCATCCACAGGCACACAACACCATCACTCACATAACATCCACGCACCCCACACAACACACCACTAAATATCACCCCACATATCACAACACACTTTCCCCACACATCACCCACACCACCCCATGGCACGGCAAAGACACCCCAGGTTCTCTGAGGAGGATCTCAGGGTCATGGTGGAGGAAATCATCCGGGTAGAGCCACTGCTATTCAGATCACAGATGCAGCACACCTCCATAGCTAGGAAGATGGAGCTATGGCGCAGAATAGTGGACAGGGTCAACGCAGTGGGACAGCACCCAAGAAATAGGGATGACATCAGGAAGAGGTGGAACGACCTATGGGGAAAGGTGCGTTCCGTGGTATCCAGACACCACCTTGAGGTACAGAGGACTGGCGGCGGACCCCCACTTCCTCCCCCACAACTAACAACATGGGAGAGGCAAGTCTTGGCGATTCTGCATCCTGAGGGCCTCGAAGGAGTAGCTGGAGGAATGGACTCTGGTAAGTCAAACCTTAACTACCTTATCCCCCACCCTACCTGCATGCTATCACATACCCCCACCCTCGTCCTCACCCCCGTCCCACTATCACAAACCACACATCCCAACACCAAGCCCTGCATGCAACACCAATGCATGGCCACGGCACATACCCATACACCCCCCTAAACCATCATCACACAAGGTCCCACACAGGAATGCAAGCACTGGGGTACACAGTCACCCACCCATTGCACACCATGGTACACACAGATGCAATAATCATGCTTTTACACCCCTGCAGGACCCCTACCCAACGTCACCACACAGGAGGGTCCACACAAGTCCACACCACCAACAGAAGAGGCCCACAGTGATGGCAGCAGCTCTGTCCAACTGGATCTAGACGACCAGCCTGGCCCATCTGGGACCTTGGGACAGTCGGTTCCCCTCACACAGTCACAGGCCACCACAGAGCTTCCCCCCTCTGGAAACACCAGCACAGCACCCACCCAGCGGGCCCATAACTCTGTCCCCAGGACACGTCAATCAGCAGTGTGTCCACCGCTACAGGGAACCCAGGCTAACCCACCACCCCAACAACAACAGGGACCTGGGGGCAGTGGCAGTGGGCACACCGTTCAGGGGACAGAGGCCCAGAAACACAGGGGAACTGGGAGGGCTGCTGTGCAACGGGGGAGGACAGGCCCAGGGAACCCACTCTCCACGAGGCCCTCTCCAACATCATGGGAGCATACCATCATTCCCAGGAGACGATGGTAACTGTACTGGCCAAGTTTCAGGAGAACCAGCGGCTGCAGGAGGAACAATATTTGGGCTTCAGGAAGGAACTCAGATCCATCAATTCCACCCTGGGCACCATAGTAGGGATGCTGAAGGAAGTCTCCAACACCAGGAGGGACACTGTGGCACAACAAGGGGCCCCTGACACTAGCCTGGACGATGAACTGCCCACCACCTCCGCCAGCGCTAGTGGACAGGAGGCGACCGCCATCAGCCCTGCTGCCCAGGAAGAGACCGCCATCAGCCCCGCTGCCCAGGAGACGACCGCCAACAGCCCCGCTGGCCTGGGGGCGACCGCCAGCACCAGCCCGCTGGCGCAGACACGACCACCAGCAGCAGCCCCGCTGGCCAGGAGACGACCGCCAGCACCAGCCCTGCTGGCCCAGACAGGACCGTCAGCAGCAGCCCCGCTGGCCAGGAGGCGACCACCAGCATCAGCCCCGCTGGCCCAGACAGGACCGCCAGCAGCAGCCCCGCAGGCCCAGACAGGACCGCCAGCAGCTGAGTCACTGCCAAGGACACCGCCACCACAAGCACCGCTGCAAAGGACACCGCCGCCACAAGCACCGCTGAACAGGACACCGCCGCCACAAGCACCGCTGCCAAGGACACCGCCGCCACAAGCACCGCTGAACAGGACACCGCCGCCACAAGCACCGCTGCCAATGACACCACCACAACAAGCACTGCTGGCCCATGAGCGCCAAGAGCACTGACGCTACTGAGTCCGCCACAAGCAGGATGAAGCACTCTGGGCACAAAGCCCCCTCCAGAACCACTGGAGATTTACATCCACTACCTCAGTCCTTGGCAGGATGAGGCACTCTGGGCACAAAGCCCCCTCCAGAACCAGTGGTGATTTACATCCACTACCTCAGTCCTTGGCGGGATGAAGCACTCTGGGCACAAAGCCCCCTCCAGAACCAGTGGAGATTTACATCCACTACCTGAGTCCTTGGCAGGATGAAGCACTCTGGGCACAAAGCCCCCTCAGTCCTTGGCAGGATGAAGCACTCTGGGCACAAAGCCCCCTCCAGAACCAGTGGAGACTGTTATCCACTTGAGAGACTGTGGCTTTGCACTCCCCAGGATTGAACAGTGGGCAAACCACCCACTGTAGAGACTTGAGAAATTGTGGCTTTGCACTCCCCAGGACTGAACAGTGGGCATGTGGCCCTCTCGTGGATTTGGCGTCGTGCACTCAACCGGCTGAGGTTCCCCCCCTTTCCCTTCCCCCTGAGGTGCCTGTTTTATTTCTATCTGATGCCCCTGCAGTGTTCTCTCCGTCATGTCCGGGTACCTTGTGTGGGCCTCGACCATGCAGTGTGGGCCCAGTGTTCCACGGACTTAAATGGAGCAATACCTGGACTTCTATTCTTGGTGTATATATTTGTTAATAGTGTATATATATTTTTGCGTACTGGATTTTAATAGATTACAATGGTTACACTCCTTTCCTTTTGTCTTTGCATTCTTCCGGGGGGGGGGTTAGGGGGTGTAACTGTAATGTATCAATATGTATTAGTGTGTGTGTTGTCATGGGTGAGGGTGGGGGTGGGGGTGTTGCCTGTGTGTGTCCCTGTTTTTTCCCTCCCCCCTCCCCTGTGTCATAGGTGTAGTACTCACCGTGGTCTTCGCCAGATGTATCCCTTATGGATGGTCCAGCTCTTTTCCAAGAGAGCAAAAATGTTGGTGATTGGTGGAAAATGGTTGAAAAAAAATCGAACATGGTTAACTTGGAGAAAATGACTGATGAAAAAAGTAGAGTGAGTAAGTTCAAAGTTTTAAAAACCCCAATTTAGTTAGGAAAGGGCTATCTAAATTTAAGAAATCGGCACAAATTTGGGAATTATGAAGGAACTCAGCAAGGTTATCAGATGGCAATTGGTGGGGCACATCTCGTATAGATTTGGACCCTGGTATGCATAATGGTCTTTAGAATGGTTGCAGAGAAGTGCTTGAAAAAAATATTTCAAAAGACAATGGAAATGATGTGAGAATAAGTTCTCGTTGTAGATGTGAACCAACAAAATGGCAAGATTTTGTTTGTGAATTATTCCTTAAAGGTCTAACGTGAATCTTGTTATATATGTGTGTATATAGTTATTTATGCTGTACATTTGCTTCTCGTTCTTTTCTCTCTTCCCCTTTTTTTAGGGGTGGGTAGGGTGCTATATTATGCCATTTGGCACCATGTAGTATGTAAATGTGTATTTTGGTAAGTAATGCATAGATTGTTTTGCTCCAAGTTTAAAGTTGGATTTTGCTAAAAAAAGGGGAGAAGCAAATACTTCTCTGACATCATAAGATTCCATGCAGCACAATAATCCCTAGGCCCCTGTTGAAGAGACGTGTTCTTGGCTCTCTAAATAAATACTTGAACAGTACAGCGTCTATGAATGTTCACTTTAGCACATGCATTGATACTCTCAATAACATTCTAGCAATTGTTTCCTCTATTTTTTAATTAAAACTGCAGCCACGTGACCAAGGAGCCTGTCCACCATATTGCAGTTGACATTTAAAAGTCTCAATGGAATGAGATCCAATTATTAGATTGTCTTACACTAGCATTCATTCGTGCACAATTACTTGTTTTCTTCCTGTGTTCATTTTAGCTGTGTTTGAGGTACAGAATTGTTGGTGCCTAACAATTCCAACATTTTATTTACTTTTTATATTTGTATTATTCATTTACCAATTCACTTCCTCAGATTCCAAACTGCAAAAAATGACTACATTTTCAAAAAACATACAGATATTTTTTTTTAAATGTGAACAATGAAAATCAAATAATTGCGGAATAAGAATTCCGGGTATAGTAGGATATGCTCATTTTATGAAAATCAGCTTCAGGTGCTTTCTTTATTCTGCAGTCAGTCCTGGACAGACAAAAATAACATAAGTCGTATCCTAGAACCCCAGCCATACAGGTCCCATCATGTCCTACCTCCTTTTAGAATGCCGAGCCAAGAGCCTGTATTCCACAGAAGTTGCAACCTCCAGATTGAAGTTGAAATAGGTTTGTCCTACTTCGGTTAGCATATTTGTCTTCGATAATACTTCGTAGGACTGGCTTATAGAGTCCTGCATACCAGTAATAGTTGACGTTTCTAGCTGTAGAAGTGAGTTGCATCATGTTTAGAGTTGATATCTTAACTATTTTTGACCATTTCTACAGAACAGTTAATGTTGAAGAGATTGTATTTCTTCCAGGCTACCTCTAAGCTCTTTAACTGTCAGTGAGAATATCAGCCCAAAGTTTTCCTTTTGGTTATCTTCCTGGCGGCTAAGAGAATGGATTTATCAAGACATCGGCCCTCATTACAACCCTGGCGGACGGCGGTAAATTTGAGAAAAGTACTGCCAACAGGCTGGCAGTACTTTTTCCCATAATATGATATTGGCGGTTTGGCCCAAGCCATACCACCAATGTACCATACTGTCCACCACAGAGGTAATGACTGTCGGGCGGGAGACTGCAGTCTCCAGCCAGGCAGCTGTCACTAGCCTGCCCACGGGATTATGACCCCGCCTACCACCATGGTTTTCGTGGCAATCTTATGCCACGAAAACCATGGTGGTAGACACTATCAGTGACAGGGAATTCCTTCCCTGTCACTGATAGGGGTCTTCCCCGCCCCCTCCTACTTCCCTGGTTTCCCCCACATCCCCCCTCCCACTCCAGACCCCCCACAACATACATGCACCTTCTCGTACCATCGAACACACGCATTTACACACTCATACCCACATTCATCCACACATCCATACATCCATTCACACACACATCCATACACACTGACATACATACATGCACACACGCATGCACACAACACAACATTCACGCACTCACACATCCATTCATGCACACACGGATAACACGCCTCTCATACCCGCATACACGCACGCACAGACATACACACACACACCCACACACACACAACATCCCCCACCCTCCAACCCTGCTGTTGGAACACCCGACTTACCTGACTGCAAGGGGTCCTCCGGCAGGAGATGGGATGGGGCGGCTGCTGCCAGTAACAGCGTCCTCCAGCAGAACACCACCAGGGCGTATCATGTGTCGTGATACAGTCTGCGGCGGTCTACTGGTGTGGCGCTGCTGCTGGCAGCGGCGCCACCTTACCGCCATCTGCCGCCATGGCCGCAGCTGGATTTCCGCCATCCTTCTGGCGGAATTCTGGCTACGATCATAATTTGGCAGACAGCTGGTAGCCACGGCGATGGTCTTTTGGCAGCTTTCGCCACGGCGGTAGGTGATATATACCGCCAATGTTGTAATGAGTGCCTTTGTGCCACTATAAAGTCATGGAAAGTGACACAAAGAGAGCAAAGTCTTGAAATTACATTTATTTTCCAACGCATGTATTTTTATCCAGTGTATAGTTGCTCTTTTATTGGCGCAAAGTGCCCTTTGCTCTGCGTTGCACAATTTTGCACCAAGTGGGTGTTCCATGTGTGGTGCTTGTGTGTTCCAGCAGAGGTACCCATTGATTTTGACTCAAAACCATACCTGCAAACATTGTCCGACTTAGCTTTTTATAAAAACAATGATGCCACCATGAGGCAGGCACAGAGTGGGAGAAATATTTTCATTTTTCATACCATTTCATACACTGCACGTGTGCTGCACTGCACAGCACACAGCCCATGTTTGAAATGTTCATAAAATTGTCTAAGCATGGGATTTTGCCTTGGAAGGGTATGCTTCCAGTACAACACCAATGCTAGACATCACGCACACACATTTACATTGTGGTGCATGTCTCTAGGCAGTCTGTTTGTGTGCTGGTTCAGAGTGAGAAAGCAGTAGCACCATATTTAGTAAATGAGTCTCCGCGCTGCTTTCTTACTCAGGTGCAACACAGCACAGCATCTTGAATTTCTGCTCTGTGTTGCACAATGTATTGACAAATCTGCCCCTACGATTTCCTAGTCACTTGGGAAAAATAGTGCAACATACTAAATTTAACAAAGCTTTTCTATTTTCAGACAGTTGAAGTCTTAAAGCTTCCATTGACAAGCTGGGCCGTATAGAAATGAAAGGCCTCCATAACTTCTCAATGCCATCTCTCTTTCGAAGCACATCCAAAGTGGACGAGACCATAAAGTCTACTCCCATATACCAGTATACATGATATTTTTGCATTGTAGATGGCTTTATCATCAATACTTTTATCATCCCTTTATTATGGAAAAAGGGGTCAATACTCATACAAGAGGCTATGATAATATTGAAATATGAAAAGTAAAATCACTTGCAGAACCAATCTTTGCCTGACCCCATTAAAATTATCAGCTAGGCAAGAAGAATTCAAAAATAGTGTAAATTAACCAATAGACATAAATGGCGAAATTATAAACCATAGATTTGTTATTGTTGGAGACTGCACCTCTTGTCCAATATTCATAACTGGATCTTGGTTTCTAGATCACACATTGGCGTAGAGACACCAGTTCTTGTAACAAGACTGGTAGCGTGGGGGACTGAGTCTGGTCCTGCTCTGTGTGACAGCTGTCGGCCTCTCCCTTCCGGTCAGCCAGCAGCACATCACTAGTACCCAAAAGTATAAGGTGATTTGTGGCAACCCTTCGCATGACACCTGGATTTCTCAGGAAAATCAAGGTGGAACAGATCTTAGCCCTTTCTCTCAGTCATACATGTCTCATGCATCCAAAGGCAAAACAGAAGCAGGACTAGGTTCAATAAGTTTTATTGAATCAACTGCATTTTATGTAAAAAGGCATGTTTTGCGAGTATAAGGATAATAAACCATAATAAAAGTAAGGCAGTGACAAGGAACATGAAACATAGGAAAAGTCCCACCATACTGTCACAACAATGGTTCTACTAGAATCCCTTCCTGCACCACTACGATTCTACACAAGAGCATGGCAGTTTAAGCCCTAATCTGCCCATCAGGCCCCCCCGGAAGGAACTCGTTCCTCATACCTGTATTTGTAGGTAGTGAAGAGGTCTGTTGGTCTACTGAGAGTTCTCCCACATGGAGGGAGAGAAGACGTCAGGTCTCAGCAGAAACTCAAAGGGGACGTGCAGCATACGATGGTAACCGGTTGAAACTCCCCTCTATAATGTAGGGCACAGTGACGTGTTTTATAATAAAACATCTGGTGTTCTGAGAAAACTGTTCTGACGTGACAACACACATATTTCTGTATATGAGAGTTGGGGACATGATGAATGCTTTGCGCCGGCAATAACTCATAACTTATCATTTTCAGCCTAGAATGAAGCACAGAAGGAAAATGTCATGCAGAGAAAAGATTAACAGAATTCTGCACAAAAGGACAAGCTAATAAAATAATAAAACATCTCCACTAAAATAAAGCTTTTGCTAAAATAATATTAAGAATAAAAATTCATGTCTCGGAGTAAAAGGGCACAAGCGGCAGGCCTAAGCTAAAATAGCGTGCCTGTATAATAGCTAAAGTAACCTCACGACAACAGAACATGACAAATGAAAATATAAATGAATAAGGATTGTTGCTTAGTAGGCATTAAATATTTTTACTAGATTGTGCCTGTCAAAGTGCCAATTTCTTGTCTCTCGTCTGTTCCCATTTTCAGAGGCAATATTTTATGCATTTACCTCAGTTTTCTTTTTTAGATTCTATTTTTGTTTCTTATAGCTTTGTTTTAATTATTAGGGTGGTCATTACAACCCTGGCGGTCGGTGTTAAAGCGGCAGTAAGACTGCCAACAGGCCAGCGGTAAAAAAAATGGAATTACGACCGTGGCGGAAACCGCCAACAAAGACAGCCACTTTAACACTCCGACCGCCACAGCGGTACAAACAGCGCAGCGGTCACTGCCAACAGACAGACGGAGGACAATGTACCGCCCATAGTATCACAACCTACCAATCCGCCACCTTTTTCGGGGTGGATTCACCGCGAACAAAAACACAGCGGAAACAGGACTTCGAAGGGAAAACGCTGACCTCTACACACCCCACGAGGAACCAGGACGCCATGGAACCAGAGCTTCACATTTTTCCAGCCTTTATCTTCTTGCTCCTCGACCAGGAGCACGAACGCCAGAGCACTGTGGGTTGTTGTGTGATACAACCATGCCAACTCTTTGAAAAGCTTTGCCCATTTCCATATTGCATCTAAATGTAGATTGCATGGATTGAACCAGTATCCTATTGAAGCTTTCTACTTTCCCTTTACTTTGGGGATGGTATAGTGGTGTTCTAATATTTATTATACCACACTTGTCTAGAAAAGATACCATTTTCCGAGAAGTAAATTGAATGCTGTTGTCTGTCATGATCTCACCGGGGATTCACTCTCTAGCAAAAACTTCCTGAAAACATCTAATCACCCTCCTAGTAGTTGGTTCACTTACAGGCTCAGATTAAACCCATGTTGACAAGTGATCAATCATAACACCAAAGCACTTCGTGTGGTTAGGCAAAATATGATATGGACCCAAGAAGTCCACACCAACGTGTAGCCATGGTCTACTCGGACTTAGGTGGACCAATTCAGCTACACTATCAGCTTTCAAAACCTTGTCACTTCCTCTGCACTTAGCACACAGGTTTACAAATTCCTCAATCTCAGCATCCATTTTTGGCCACCAGAAACATTCCCTTCCCTTTCCTTCCATTTAGTTACAGTAGAACCCCAAAGTCCTGAATGTGCACGTTCAATGACTTTCTGAAGAAAACATGAAGGCAGCACCAGATTGTTTTCATGTACCAGCTTACTTTCTGCAGTTCGTCCACCAAACTTTTCTCGTTTGGCCAATCTGACTTCGCTAGTGATATTACTTCCTTCAATACTTATTCTTCATCAACAGATCTTACCCAATCTTCATCCCTCTTACAAATGTTTTCATCTCTGATGTGCGCAATAAACTCTCATCTATTTCAGCCTCCTACTCATAGTCTCCAGAATCCTCAGTAGGTACACTTGAAAGGCAATCTGCTCTGCAATTCCTCCTGGCAACGGGGATTTTTTTTTTGCGCCAATGTCACGCAGGGGGGGTGACCCCTAGGCAAGGGTCCCTCCCCGGGAGGGTTTGGGGGGTCAAATTTATTTTAGGCCATTTCTGCCCCCCCGGGGGCAGATCGGCCTATTGTTATTAGGCCGATCTGCCCCCAGGGGGGGCAGAAACCTCTAGGCGCCAGGGCTAATATTTTTTTTGTGTTTTTTTTTTTTTTGTTTGTTTTTTTAGAGATGGGGAGCGACCCATTAGGCAAGGGTCGCTCCCCTGGGGGGCACATTGTATTTAGACCATTTCTGCACCCCTTGTGGGCAAATCAGCCGATTTTAGGTCAATCTGCCCCCAAGGGGGGCAGGAACAACTAGGCACCAGGGATCTTTTTTTTTGCGCCAATGTCACGCAGGGGGAGCAACCCCGTAGGCAAGGGTCGCTCCCCGGGGAGTTGGGGGGGCAAATTTATGTTAAGCCATTTTTGCCCCCCCCGGGGCCGCCGGAGCTAGAGGCCAAAATCCACAGGTAGGCACTTTGCAAAAAACACCCCTGTTTTCTGTGAAAAAATGTGATGTGTCCACGTTGTGTTTTGGGCCATTTCCTTTCGTGGGCGCTAGGCCTACCCACACAAGTGAGGTACCATTTTTATCGGGGGACTTTGGGGAACACAGAATAGCAAAACAAGTGTTATTGCACATTGTCTTTCTCTACATTTTTTCCTTCCAAATGTGAGGCAGTGTGTAAAATAGATGTCTATTTGAGAAATGCCCTGTAATTCACATGCTAGTATGGGCACCCCGGAATTCAGAGATGTGCAAATAATCACTGCTTCTCAACACCTTATCTTGTGGCCATTTTAGAAATACAAAGGTTTTCTTGATACCTATTTTTCACTTTTTATATTTCAGCAAATGAATTGCTGTATACCCGGTATAGAATAAAAACCCATTGCAAGGTGCAGCTCATATATTGGGTACCCAGAGTTCTTGATGAACCTACAAGCCCTATATATCCCGCAACCAGAAGAGTCCAGCTAGTGTAACGGTATATTGCTTTCAAAAATCTGACATCGCAGGAAAAAGTTACAGAGTAAAACATGGAGAAAAACTGCTGTTTTTTTCACCTCAACTTCAAAAAATTTTTTTTTCATTTAATAGTTATTTTCTGTAGGAAACACTTGTAAGATGTACACAAATGACCCCTTGTTGAATTCAGAATTGTGTCTACTTTTCAGAAATGTTTAGCTTTCTGGGATCCAGCATTGGTTTTGCACCCATTTTGGTCAGTATTAACGAGTTTCGCGGTTCGAGGACTACCACGGTGGAGGTGGCGGTCGCACCATTGCAGGCCCAGCGGAGAAGACGGCCACATTATGACCATGGTGATGTTCCCAACGGGACACAGCTAATAGACTGCCAGTACTGCCAGAGTGGACGGACCAACGCGGCCGATAGCAGGCATCTCCAGTCCGGAGGGGACCATGTTACCGCCGAGCATATTACGAGGTTACACACCGCCAGGATTTCCAGCACAGTTGAATCGCCACCAAAACCCTGGGAGAATGAATACTATAAAAGGAGACACTCACCTTCTGGAACACAGACACGTCCAGAGCCGCCATGGAACCTGAACGTGAAGTCTTCTCACTGCTCCTGATCACCCTACGACTCCAGAATCTGTGACGGCAATGAAGACAACAACCGTAAGTACACCAACCTAGCCCACAATGGAGGGAAAGGCATTAGTACATACTCACACACATCTGGGATGGAAAGCGATGGCCACACACACAAACTAACACCCGTATCAACACACAAACAACACCAATAAACACACACAAACTACACACACCACGATCAACATACATGTGCCATCCACACACCACCCACACACACATATCACCGCCAATGTCTACACAACACCACAGACTCACACAATTACATCATTACAGCAAACACACAAAGGCATTGTCAAGGAACAAAACTGCACACCTCCACATGAAAACATACTGACAGCAACACGTAACAACCACATACAACCAACTCATACCAAAACACTGCCACACAACGTGTCAGGTGTCACGCCATGTCCACACAAGGCACATGACAAATCCATCACCACACACATGCATGCACACACAACAGCCACACATGGTCACACAACACCATCAGAACACATCACACCGAATATAGTGCACATGGAAACCACACAACACATGCTACAACAGAATCACATCACATACACAAAGCTACCACAAACCAAATTGCACTAATACAACACATCCATCACAAAGGAAAGGCAAGACAAATATGTCTCCATTGAGACCAACAGACGGTTGGCCCATGTATATGAGGCATGTATATATAAATGTATTCAACAATTTCAAAATGGGCCAAATGGCCACTCCAATAGTCCAAGTGCCACCAGGCACACATGGCTCTTGTGAATGCCCCAGCTACTGACTGCAAAATGGCCTCTGCATGGTAGAGGCATCAAGGGGGCAGGCAGGCACCTCAGGGGTGATGGGGTGGTGGTTAGGTTTGGGGTGGTGTCCTTGAGTTTGCAATTGGATTTGGGGTGGGGGGGCTTGGGCTTGACTTTCGCTTTAGTCTGCAGCTCTTTAAGTTTGTCCTTGGGAGGGGGAGCTTGGTTTGGGGGTTGATTTTTTGGCACAGGGAGGGGCCAGGACAACACCGTCCACGGGAGGACTGGAAGGTGGAAGTACTGGAAGGTGGAAGGGATGGGGTCGGGGAGGAATACAGTGTGCTTTGGGGAATCACGGGGTGGGAAAGTGGTAGGAAAGAGAGAAAACTCATATAGGAATCTTTTCTTAGGGACACAAGGGTGGTCATGGGAAAAGTGTTTGGGAGTGGAGGGGGAGGGAGTGGTTGTGAGCTGTGTCCATGTAGGTGTCTTGGGTGCAGGTGCATGAGTGGAAGGCATGTGTATGCTAGGTGTCTGTTGGGTGTATGACTGTGGGTGTGTAGGTGTCTTGGGAGGAGGGGGAGGAGGGGAAGCAGGTGCAAGGAGATGCCATGGTGGATGGGTGACTGTATGTTGGGGTGGTGCCTGCAGGTAAGGTGAATGTGCTGCATGTGAGGGTGTTGGTAGTTGTGGTGAATGTGCATGTGGTGAATATGGTAGTTGTATGCAGGTCTGGAAGTGTGGTGACTGTGGGTATGATGGGACTAGTGGCTGGATCAGGGAGTGGTGGTGTTGTGCCAGCAGGTGTGAGTGGTGTAGTGTCTGTGAAGGAGGTGGGTGTGGGAGTCAGTGTAGGGAGTGGATGTTGTTGTGTGTGCAGGTGGGTGTTGCCTGTGTGCATGCCGGTGGTGGGTCTTGTGGTGGCTGTGTTTGTCACTGCAAACTGTGTCTGTTGAGGTGGATGAATGGCACTCTGACTGGGTGATCTGGGTGGGTGTGGGGAGAGGGGTATGGAATTTGGCAGAGGTACCTGCAGGGTGGACTGAAGAAAAAGGGACCCTGGTTGCCATCAGCGAGGAGGCCAGGGCCTGAAAGGTTCTCTGCAGGCCATACAGGGAACCGGGAATGCCTTCTAGGAACACATTGTTCTGCTGTACTTGAGGTGCCAGTCCCTGGATGGCATTCACGATGGTTGTCTGACCCATAGAGATGGACCTCAGGAGGTCAATAGCCTCCTCACTGAGGACAGCAGGGCTGACTGTGAAGGGGCAGAGGTGCCTGCAGCGAAGGAGATGCCCACCCTCCTACCCTCCTGGGTGAGTGGGCAGAGGCAACTGGGTGGGGAGCAACATGGAGGGCAGTGCTGGTAAGGGGTGTGGTGGAAATGAGTGGTGCTGGGCTGTTCCCAGATGGGTCCGCCGCTGCCAGGAGCTTCCATCAGAGGAGATATCCATAGATGATGCAGATGATCCCATACCCCTTGGCACTCCCCCTCACCCCCCGTCCCACTGGTCCCCTTGGCTCCGCTGGTGTCAGCCTCCTGGGTCCGATGGGCTGCTGCTTCCGCACTCACTAGTGCCACTTCTCCTTCGCCTTATGATGCTGATGCACACAAAGACAGAGGAGGAGAGGGAGGGAGGGAGAGAGAGAAAGATAGGGTGGAAAAGGATCAATATCCACCTACTATGAACACAGATGAACACGTACATCTCTCCAATTACATTATAGCATGCCATACAATGACACTGCATTTTAGAAAATACACATTGTGAATTGTAAGATGCAATGCTCAAAATCCAGCTATTGTGGCAACATTTTGATTTAGTGAATTGACAAGACTGAAACACTGCATAGCAGCATTGTGAATGCCAGGGCAATGTCATGCATGACATTTAAACAGTAGGGTTAGACTCCAGGGACCTCCCAGGGGACTTACCACACTTACTATGATACCATAGTCAGGGAGGCTAGACACAGAATGATAGCTGCTATAATAGATTTTGCTGTATTATTTGCACACATAGAGTCACATGTAGCAGAATGTGATGGTTGTTTCGCTACACAAAACTTACACTCTTCGGTCAACACATCAGCATGGTAAAGAATCATGTCCAAAATACTGTCCTATTTAGGCCATCCATGCTGAGGACACCTGATGCCACCCCCACAATCAGTCCATGTTAGCTACTACACAAGATAGAGATAGCCTCAGTCATAGTGGAGACACATACTGATGTGATAGCACTTACACCTCGGGTACATTAATGCAGATGGAAGAAGCTGGTCTGACACAATGTGTATGGTGTCTACACTCACCCAACCATTGAAATTGTCCATTGGATATACACTGACAGCATTGTATTGCCATACATGACCGATTCAGAGCCTGGCAGGGTAGCTGATACCCATTGTGGATGCGCATCGACCACTGATCACATGCAGATCTGCACACAAGTAAGCCACCCTGTCCCAAACAAGGCCTATCATGTGGGAGCCTGTATTTACCCACCTCGGGCTGTCGTGCTTCCCTCAAGTGTCCATCTACCTCAGGGTAGGCCACCGCCAAAATGCAAGCCATTAAGGGGAGTCAGGGTCTGACGGGCATCCCTCCCTCATTGGGAGGATGTCCACAGATGGGCTTCCGCTGTCTTCCGGGTCCAGCGTCTCAGGTCCTCCCACAGCTTTTTGCAGTGGGTGGTCTGCCGGCTATGGAAACCCCGGGGTCTGCACTTCCTTGGCGATGGCACGCCATATCCCCTTCTTCTGATGGGCACTGATCTGCATGGGTGACACAGACAGAAGGAAAAAGTCATGTAGAGGGGCAACACATCAGCAGCAGTGGACTACTCACATCATACACATCACATGCCCTCACTAAAGTGTCTTCATGGCACAAACATATGTCCTACATGGCCCCTGCATGCATCCACTCCCTGTGCAACGTGGAAATGCCTAACAACCTCACACATCCCTATAACACAGGCAAATGGAATGGGGCTCACATGCTCCTCTGGTGCCCCATACAAGGGTAGGACCTCGTCCACAAGCTTCTCCAGCTCCTCGTGGGTGAAGACTAGGGCCCTATATCCTGCAGGACGTGGCATGGTGGCTCCCAGAACAGTATACAGCAGCTCACATTGTGGAGGTCTTGCTTGCACAAGTGTCAGAAGTCAACTGAGCTAGGCGGCAGAAAATGCCAGTTACGGATGCCGAGTACATGACAGTCAACGCCAGCGGTGATCATCATTGGCTCCATTCCCCCATAAGCAGCAATGTGATCCAATGATGAGTTACGCGGTGGGTGAGACTGCCTACCGCCATGATGACATACACCAGCGGAATTAGGTCACTTCCATCTGTCACACTGCACGCAGGACAGGCGGCTGTCATTTTAGGCACATATGATGGTTTGTAAAGAAATAATAAGTGTGTCATGCTAGTCATATGTACCAAATTCAGCATAGGCCTATGTTCAGCCATCATGGCTGGGTCCGTGAATGTGATTATCATGCCAAAGTGGTGTATGATGGGTGGGTTTCAAATCCAGGGCATGACCAGTGGCTTAGCACCTCATAGGTGGCGCAACGATATGAGGCAGTGGCATTTGTACATACGTGGGGAGTGCTGGAAAAATATGCAGCTTTTACGTGGACGTTGGACATGTGATGTGTGTGACATGCTGTTGTCCAGGCCCTGTAACGGGCAGCTAGGTTGGTATATTTGGGCCCTCTACATGGCCATAATGGTATGTGGTGACTATTGGGGCCTGTCACAAGGGTATGTTGTGTGCAACAAAGGTCTTGTTATCTAGCATGTGTTGAATGGTCATCAAGTTGTAATATCTCTCCTCTCAATCCTAGATACCTGGTATTGGGGAGACTGAGACATGCACCAGTGTACTACTTCCTAGTGACCTTTCAACCCTGGATGTGCGACACATCATCCAGACCTATCATCTGAATCGTAACACCATAATGGAACTATGTACCCAGTTGGAGCCAGATCTATTGCCTGCTATTCGTATTCCCTATGTCATCCCACCCACAGTACAGGTCTTGTCTGTGCTACATTTTCCTGCCTCAGGCTCTTTCCAGATTGCAGGGGTTTGGCAGCAGGGATGTCACAGCCCATGTTCAGTCTTGTGTTGACAGATGTACTGTCTGCTTTACTGAAACATATGGACAGCTACATCAGGTTCCCACAACATGTGGATTTGCCTACTGTTAAGGCTGACTTCTATCATATTGGACGCATCCCTCATGTGATTGGGGCCATAGGTGGCACCCACATTGCTTTGGTCCCTCCCAGAGCCAATGAACAAGTCAATAGGAACAAGAAAAACTACTACATCAATGTACAGGTGGTGTGCCTTACGGACCAGCACTTCTCCTAAGTGACGACCAAGAATCCAGGGTCAGTCCATGACTCCTTCCTTCTGAGGAGCAATGTCCCACACATGAAGGCACAACTACATAGAGAAAGAGTGTGGCTCATTCGTATTTTGCAATAATATGTGTGTCACTATAATGTCAACTGTCATCCCTTTCAGCCCTGTGCCTCTACCGGTATTATGAGAGGTCCTACCTTTGTGCACACAGGTAACTCTGGCTATCCTAACCTTCCCTGGCTGCTTGCACCAGTGAGTTGCCCTACCAGGGATGCGGAACACTGTTCTAATGAGGCCCACGGCACAGTGAGGTATATTATTGTAAGAACATTTGGGCTCCTGAAGGCCAGATTCAGGTGCCTCCACGTTTTTGGAGGTGCCCTCCTCTACAGCCCCCTAAAGGTATGCCAGATCATAGTTGCCTGCTGCATGCTACACAATCTGGCCCTGAGATGACAGATTCCAGTACTGGCTAATGAGGAGGAGGCAGCTGGACCAGTGGGTGAAGATGGGGACATGGAAAGTGATGAGGAGGCTGATGAGGAAGGTGCAGCTGAATCTAGGACTAACCTGAGCACTCATTACTTCCAGTAGCATACAGGTATCTTGTGTGTGAATTGTCAGGTGTATTATTCCCAAATTGCCTTATGTCAGTGCTGCTCATGGTCAGGTACATCATTGGAGATGTTCAGTGTACCTATTCCACGTGTGACTTATGGTGGGAGACAGCTAGCATATCAGGAGCTGATGTAATCTCACGGACATGTGGTGAATGCAGATTGGTAGGTTGCTAATTCCCATGTACAGGCATGTTGTGTGTCATTTGTCCTGCAAGCTCCTGTGCAGATGGTTTTCCAAATGATGTTTGTGTAGTGTGTCTCATTCCCTATCAAAACTGTTGGCTGTGTCATTCATGGAATTGTCCTTTCCTAACAGTAGCAAGTGCAGTTATTCAGCCACTTCAAGTGTGATCTACTGCATAATAGTCATGTGATTCCTGATCTTGTGGGTTTGACATTGTCTTCTGTTGTCCCCTGTATATTTGGAAATCCACACTGTGCATGACAACAATGTACTGCATATGTGTTGTGGCTCCCACTGTGCCTACTATCGTGATGTGAGTCCCTGTCTTGGTCTCTTTGTAGGCTGGATTTATGGATCTACTCCTGTGTGTGGGTGGGTTAGTGACTCCCTTGAAACTGGAATTTGGACCCTGTTTAGTGTAGGGTGTCACCTGCAGGTTCTGGCTCCCTCTGCTGTCCATGTGACATATGTTTGTTGAAAGGGAATTACCACATGTTACATTTCACTAGGATTGACATTTGTACATATGAAAATAAAGACACAAAGACAGTTCCTGAGTTCTATGGTGTTTATTGTGCACAAAGTGTGGAAAAGTTGATGAGTGGGGTCATGGTTATAGTAATCATCAGAGTAGGTGGCCTAGCTATAGCCAGTACAGGTCCAGTATCCAAGGACCATGTGAAAATGGAGTAATGACATTGGACATCCAACGGGGTATCTCATTGGCACTCAAGGGAGAATTTTCAGAAGAGGGTCACTTCCTGGCAGTGGGTTTGGTCTTGGAATCTGCTCCTGCAGTACGCCTGGATGGACGACCACATTTCCGGGTGCGGGGGTTTCCTCAGCTGCAGAAGGTGGGGTGCCAGTTGCCGATGGTTCCTCTGGCAGGACCTCCATTTCACTAGCTGAGGCTGATGTTGATGGCTCAGTTGGTATCTGGCTAGTGGAAGGAGCCTGCTGGTGGGTGGAGGTAGCATGAGGGTGGGTGTGAGCTCATTGAGCACCCCTGCAATGGAGGCCATGGTGACATTGTGGTCCTGCCCCTGCTGCATGATCTCCTGGTGGTATTGCCTATGCAGCCTTTGGTTTTCCTGCAGAATGGTGAGTATTTGGCCTATATTGCCCTGGGATTTCTGGTATACTCCCAGGACTTAGAAGATGCTTTCCTGGCCAGTTGAGTCCTTTGGGGGCCCCATCCCTGGCCCACAATTCCCTCCCCCCCTCACCCCTGTGCCTGTGCCCCTGGCATGGTGTGCCCACTCCCAGTCACCCTAGGACTATCATTGTCTTGGGTGTGAGCGGTTGACTCAGGTCCCTGTACTGTGGGGCACACTGCTGATTGACCAGTCTTTGGGACACAGGTTTGGGGAGCAGGGTTTGGCTTAGATGTAGATGCCAAAGGCTGTGGGGGTTGGATGTGGACAGGGTGAGGTTGGGAGTGGTGGACTGACCAGGTGTCCCAGATGGGCCAGGTAAGTCATCTATGTCCAGACATCCTGTGGCATTATTGTCACTGGAGCCATCATCCTGGGAGGGCTGTCTGTCTCGGGTAACCTCCCCATGGTGGCAGTGGCAGGGGTACCTGTGAATTAAGTGAGAGAGTATCACATGGTGGAAATGTGAATGTTGGTCTCTATGTCTGATGCATACAGTGGCTTTACTTGATTCACAGTTATGGCAATGACAGATGTAGCACTACAGACATTGTTTGTGGGTAATTTTCAGTGATTTGGGTAGCATGTTCCATTGAGGGTTGCTGTATGAGGATTGCATTTCTGTCATTGCCATGTGTAGGTCCTCAGTCGGAGCATCCTGTTGGTGTTGCAGGTGCGATAGTTGTACATGCAGGAGTTACACTGTGATGTGGACAGATCAGCTTTTCATGTGGATGCGCAGGTGCATTGTGGGAGCCGTAGTGATGGTGTTTGGCTGTGCTATCTGTGCAGTGGCCAGGTACTGTCTGTCCATTGTAGCTTGGTGGCTGGGTGGTGGGGTGGTATATAGGAGATGGGCTTTAGGTGATGGTGTGGGAGGTGTAGTGGAAGATAGGGTGACTTGGGGAGTGATAGGCTTTTGGGGTAGCATGCTGGAGGGCCAAACTAATGCTAGGAATGGGTACATTACCAGTCTCTAGTCCTCCATATATTCCAGTCAGGCTCTTAGGATGTAGGATGTCCAAGGCCTTCTCCCACAATGCGAACTCTGGGGGAGAAGGTGGGGGCCCACCACCAATCTTTATCACGGCAATTTGGTGCCTGGACACCATGGAATGCACCTTCCCCCATAGGTCGTTCCACCTCTTCCGGATATCCTCCCTTGTGCATGGATGGTTGCCATCTGAGTTGACCTTGTCGACGATTCTCTGCCATAATTACATTTTCCTGGCTATGGATGTTTGTTGAAACAGTGCTCCGAGCAGCTGTGGCTCTACTCTGATGATTTAATCAACCATGACCCTCAACTCATTGTCTGTAAAGTGTGGGTGTTTCTGACAGGACATGGTGGTTGTGTTGTGAGTGGGGCTGTGTGTAGTGTGCAAGGGTGCAGTGTAGGGTACTTTGTGGTGTGGGGGGTGCTTGATTGTGTGTGCTGGTTGTTTGTGGTGTTTGTGTGCTGTGACGATGTGTGTACTGTGTCAAGGGTGCAGTTGTGTGGTGTGTGCTGAGTGTTGTGTGTGATTATGCATATGGTGTACGTGTGCAGTGTCTCTGATTTGTGTGGTCCTCGCTGTTGATGTATTTCATTTTGGTTGCAAAGGGTTGCAGGTTGTGTGGCTGTGTATTTTATAGTGGTGTGTGTTGGTGTGTCTAAGTGTGTATGTGTGTCAGGTGTGTGTCTTCGATTTGTCCAATGTGGTGCTGCATTCTGGTAGAGGTTTGTTTTTGGCCACACCTTTCACACCACCAATGGTTTTCCACCGTGTAATTACCACTGTGCTGATTTGTGGATCGTAAAATGGAGGGCGGTATTTGATCGGCATGACGGTGCTGGTGGTGGGACCACCTCTATCCCACCCTCAGTCATTTTGGTGGTGTCAGATTTGTGACTGTTTTTTGGGTGAAATACTTTGTGGACTCTTAATATGGTGGATGGGATACTGCCAAGACTGGCGGTCTATTGGCACCTGCAACCACAGTGGTTATGCTGTAAGATTGCCAAACTCGTAATGAAGGCCCAAGTCTTCATCATTGGTAATAGAAAGTTGGCCACACATATGGCTTCATTTACACTTCTCAAATCCACACACATTTTAAGTTTTCCTGACTCCTTTTTTGTTAACACAATAGAAGACAACTGCAATCTTGTTTTTCAATAATACCAATGGGTGAATCAATGGATTCACCCAACACTTCAATGACAGCCCCAAAAAGCCAATTAAATCTACTCTGTTTCCATCAAATGCCACCATAAGAATATTAGGTGGAAACTAAATTGTGTCCGACCATAACTTATTAAACTTCTCTTGAGGCACAATTGTGATGTGAGCACCGGTGTCAAGCAGAGGTCTAATCCCTTGTCCTTCAATCATCATATCAACATCAGGATCAGCAATGTGTTTCCTTTGTTCCATGCCCTCACTTCTCACACCCAACACTAATTCTTCACCCCTTCATACTTATCGTCCTCTGTATCCTCATACTCTTCACTGATTACACAATGAACACAACCGCTCTTTCGTCCTCTACACACCCTGAAGAAATGACCCATTTTACTGCACTTATTGCACTGTTGCCCCTGGGCTGGACAATTCCTCAATGAGGATACGTGTGTTGTGACCCACACCTGAAACAGCTGATCTTTTGATATTGGTGAGACATATTACTAGGCCTATTTATAGCTTTGGGTCTTCTATTTTCTGGGGGAACAATGGAGACTGATTTACTGACTATAGCTTCTGAAATTATAGCTTTGGCTAAAGACTCCTCTAACATTTGTGCATCTTTGCAAGATCCTTCAATGTTTTTAGCAATGTCTATACATTTATGTAAGGACAGACTTTTACATGTCAGTAAAGGTTCCTCTATGGTTTGTGAACTGCTGCTTGCCACCAGTTGGTCTCTGATCAATTCTGATGTGAAATTATCAAACTCACACTTTGCTGGCAACATTTTCAATGCTGTAACAAAAGTATCCATGCTCTCATTGGACTGCTACATGTTTGTAAAAAAACTTATACCTATGTATACTATATTTTTCATTTTTGAAAAATACTTGTTTAATTGAGCAACTTTTGTGCAAACTAATCTAAATCTTCATCTCCCATTGGTTCATGTCCTAGTAGATGACCATATACATTTTGGCCCTCAACCCCTAAGTAATAATACATTAAACTTTTCTTTCTCTCCGGTCTATATTTTTGTACATCAATAGCTCCTAAATATGCTTTCATTTACCTTAACCATAGATTCCATTCCAGTGGTGGTTCACCAGGGTCTTGTAAAAAAGGAGCAGGAGGTTGTACATTCTGCATTTTTGTGGTAGAATTAGAATGACAAGAATATACACTAGTAAAACTCAAGAGAAAAAAAGTAGAATTTTATAAATATGTAGCAATGGCATGATAAACTTTGTCCGTATGTGAGCGTGTACATCGCTAAAAGTGATTTTACTCCAAAGTAGACAATTTGTAAGTATATGTTTCACCAATACGATAGGTATATGTCTCATTATGTGATAAAAACAATATATATGTTATAATAAAGCGTGCAAATCGCTGATGATTATTTGCACCACCAAGTTCTGTTCTGTCACTTTAAAGCACGCAAACTGCTATTAGAGTACTAAACTGCAGTTGTTGTGAAGTCTAGCAGTCTTGTTTCTATTTCAATGTTCGCCAGACAAAAGTAATCCTATTTTTATTTCTATCTCAGGACAGACCACAAAACTGAGAGAGTGAGATGGGTTGACAAGAGGTGCCCCACAAGAGCAGAAACAAGTTAGCCCTAACACACACTGCTGGGGGGAGGGGGGCAGAAACAGGATAGTACACACGATGCACACTTTGTATTGCCCTTACTTCATAAATGGCTTTAACAAATGCTGATGTGCGCAGCCCATGCTTGTCTGTTTGCATGCCTCAGCCTTGTTTCTGTGGTCCGGGCAGTGTCATAGTGCAGGCGAGTCTACACGCGCAGCATGGAGGAGACTGAGAGCGCGCTGACTCTGGTAACTGTATGAATGGTGTGCTGATACCTGTCAACCTCACTGCAAAGTTGCAGATAAAACAATCCACAAATGTCTTAAATTTAAAGTGCAATTTACTCCAGTGTTGAAACTACAGCTTCATACATTTCCCACCTGTTTGGCATGTTACCCTCTGGCACCTGATTCAATCATCGTAGAGAGGACTTGGCATTTTCTTTCTTCCATTGCCCTTTTTCCACTAGTCGACAAAAATAATGAAGTGAAGACTCATAGACGCTGTAGTGTTAAAGTATTTATTTTGAGAGCCAAGGACACATCTCTTCAACAGGGTTCCAGGGATAACTGTTGTGCATGGAATCTCATGATGTCAGAGAAGTATCTGTGACACAGTCATATTCCATGCACAATATCGCCACAGATGCTTTCCTTTTTAGAAGGAGAATCCACAAATCAATTTAAAAAATAATGAAACACCACTGGGCAAGCAATATGTTTGTCCATTGCCACTGAGAATTAGCAGATTCAAGGCCAGATCTGTGTGTGTGCTGTGTGCGGTGCTTAGCTGGCAAGCACATCAAAAATGCTGATGCAGCATCACTCCTCAGCTGGGTGTTCTCACTACTTGTCGGTACATATTCGCTTATATAATCTGGCTGATGGTAGAGCTCATATTGGGTGTCAGGGATGGTGTTGTCCTCAAGAACTATGAGGCAAGGTGTCTCTAGAGATAAGATTTAACAACATTTCAAAAATGCAGTCAATTAGAGGAAAGAACTGTCTTAAAAGGAAGTTCAAGATCAGTAACTTAGAAAAAAACCATAAAGATTTACTAAAGTATTAAAGTCCATTACAAAAGGCAAAATATAGCTCAGTTCAATAAATAATCAATCCTAGGACATAGCAAGTTAATTGCCATGAAAGGTATAATAGAAATAATACAATGATGTGCAATTCAGAAAATAGGCTCCCAAAGTCCCAAATGTGCAGAAGTCTCAGAGAATCGAGCTGCATCCCAGAGGCTTAAAGAAGAGTCTGGCTCACACACAAATCCATGGGTCTTTTATAATTCATTTTACCTTTGAAAGTAATGTGGCTCTGCACAGTCAGCATCGGAAAAGCCAAAGTATCTATTCCTCGACAAATCACAGTAGAGGATTATACATGTCATATACACCCACTAAGTTAACACTATCACCAAATATGATTAAATTAAACTCTTTCTGACTAATGTCATTGGAGGCAGTGTGTGGTACTCAAGGGCTGAATGTAGAACCTCTGTGTACTAAGATTGTTTAGGGAGAATGTTGAGCTTCGAATGAGGGCTGGAGGTTGGAGCGGAAATGGGCTATGTAGATGGAGGCCTACATTGCTCTATCTTCAAATGTATCTGAACTAAATCATTGTATATCATCCTGCCTTCCAGTGGTCACTTTGACTTTGTGTTGATGATGAAAACAAACAGTACATAAGTAAAATATATATATAGATATATATATATATATATCTATATATATAGATAGATGTATTGCAAACACACTTTCCCAGCAGGAAAAGAATCACTCAAATCACCTTATGAGTGCAAAGGTGCTTTTGAATGAAGCCTCTCCCAACGCGCATTTCGATCTAAACAGACCTTTGTCACGGGTAACGGGAGTAAAGTGACCATCATGCATATATACAAAATCTATTGAAAATAGTAAAATGACTAGTTCAGTATCAGTTCACTAAGGTGCCATCTTTGAAAGATTTTGATTAAAGAGCCAAAGCATATCATCATGACTAACTGACAAACTCTGCGGGTAGTGCCTGTTTCTTACTAACAAGCAAAAACTGAACTAGGATATTGTAAGAAGGCGCCTTTACAATGCTCAGGCTGGACGTAGTAGTTATATTGACCAATAATGGCCTCTGATATTGAAGCAAGGAGAAAAGAAAAAGCCAACAAATTATTTTTTTCCAAACCACCAGACGGTTCCACAAAAAAAGAACCAGAAGGAGGAGGAATGCAGATTCAATTAAAATATGAAAAATTGGAAAAGATGAGCATGAAGGAATTATTGAAATGGTGGGAAGTGGAGTTTCTGCAACAATATGTAGATGCAGAAAGATTACCACAAGGATTAAGGATCTTTCCAATACCAACGTATGAGAATCCAGACCCTGAAATGCTAATGGAGTGGGCTGATGATTCTAAAAACTGCTCAATGACTATGATGCGCATATTGATCAAATATTCATTGAAAGATAGAACAAAACTATTAGTGGAGAATGAAAAGCTAAAGCTAGAATTGATAAATGTGTTGTCAAAAGAAGGTTTTGATGAATTTACGAAAAATTTACAGATTAAAATACAAAAATTGGAAACAGACATTATGATGAAAAAACAACGTAAATTTATTAGAGATTATAATGAATACCAAACAGGACGCATCTTAACGTTCCACAAGAAATATGACCATTTGAATAATGAGGAAGAATCCATCAAGGAATTGAGTACGATTGGAGACCAACAATCCAGTTCAAGTGAACAGTTCGATAGCAATGCTTCGGATTTGTCAGATACAACTCAGATTAGGTTAGAACAAAGACGTTCAAGACATAATTTTTTAAAACAGTTTCAACTTTTAAAGAGCGGATCAAACTTATCAAGGAAGAGGAAGCAAAGGCATAGGAGGCGCAAGAGGAAGAGGCAGAGGCAGGCAAAACGTCAAACAAAGATCAGACAGCAAAACGAAAGTGGGAGTAAAAACAAGGGGTCACATGACAGCCCCACGAATGGGGTAAATCTTTCTAATCATATTTTAACCAATGAAGAAACTCATTTTTTATCTTTAGGACTATCCTTCTGTCCAACATCTGATTTTGATTATGTTCAAAGTAGGGTGGACTTGTTTCATATTGTGAGAAAACTAAAATTAAATACATGGTTTGAATTTAAATCTAAGAACTTAAAAACAACCCCCTACAGCCTATTAATGACTTGCAGATCAGAGATATTGATTTAGTTCATACTCTGTCAGCTTTCGAAGATAATGATACTTATTATGAAGATCCCTATCAGAATTTGCTTAATTCAGACATAGAATTAGGAATTAAATGTCCTAGCAATTTTAAACCTAAGTCTACATTTGTACCTTTGATATCATGTGAAGCTCTAAATGTCTTTGAGAATGGAGTAATCACAGACTTTAAGAATATGAGATACACATAGTCACACGCATGGAACATTTTTACTAAAAAACAATTCCAACTCCTAGAAGGATTAAAAATGGATTCAGAGATAGTGATACATGAATCAGACAAGGGTGGTAACATTGTGGTGATGTCCAAAAAACTGTAATTACAGGAAGGGAGAAGACAAATAGCTAATACCAGTTGCTGCTCTATTTCTAGTAAATCAGAATTTAGGGAAGCAGGATTTATTTTTACAGGATTGTTGGATAGTTGGAAGGATAAGGGACTTCTAGAATGGGAGGAATATTTATTCTTGAAACCTGACAAGTCCAAAATTCTCATTTTATATCTCCTTCCAAAATTACACAAGGATGCCAATAACCCCCGGGGAGACCTATTGTATCTTCAATGGGTTCTCCCCTAGATAATACATCTAGATATGTGGATTTGTCAGACCATTTGTTTCTGCTTTGCCAGCTTATCTTAAAGTTACGAGACACTTTTTAACCATCATTGACTGCATACACTGGGAAGATGATTATGTTTTGATAACATTGAATATTACCAGTTTATATACTAGGATACAACATGACATAGGGTTAAGAGCATGTAGTCACTTTCTTCAAGCCAGGTGTTTGTACGAATCTTCTACATTCAGAAATGCTTTTACACATGATAGGATTTTGTCTAAATAATACCTTTTTCATCTTTGACAAAAATATTTATAGACAGACCCAGGGGACGGCGATGGGGACCTGCTTTGCCCCCAGCTATGCTAATTTGGTGGTGGGGTGATGGGAGGAGTGGGTCCTACATGGCCATCGAGAGTTTGCAGCCAATATCATATTGTGGTTCAGCTTTATTGATGATATTTTTGTGATTTAGAAGGGGGAAGAAAGCTCTGCAAGAAACTTAGTCAAAACCTTGAATGTGAATGATTTCAACTTGCGTTCCACTGAAACTATTAGTAAAAATAAAGTTGAATTGTTAGATGTGGAAGTTAGTGCAGTCGGAGAATAACTAGAAACAACATTATTCCAAAAACCTACAGCAGGCAACAGTATTCTGTTTGCCACTAGTGGTCACCCTAAAAATGTAATTATCAGCATTTCCTATGGGGAATTATTAAGAGCAAAGAGGAATTGTAACTCTGAAAGTTCTTTTGAGCTTTTTTAATAGATGTAAAGAAAGAGGGTATTCTAACAAAGTAATAAATCAGGTTATAAGCAAGGTGGATAAAGTGTCCCGGCTTAGCTTACTGTATCTGGAACCTACATTGAAAAATGAAGAAGGAAATATCCTGAGATTCATTACAACCTTCTTGAATCAGGCAACAAGGGTGAGGAAGATATTAACCAAACATTGGCATGTATTACATGCAGATAATACTCTCAGCAAACACATTGCCTTGTCTTCACAAATCACATTTAGATGCTCTTGCTCATTGAGAGATGCTTTGAGTAAGAACTTTATAACTGAACAGACTTCTCCTAAACAAATCAAAGGTTTCTTTTGTTGTAGGAACTGTAAAGCATGTATGAAGAGTCAAGATGTTAAGGAATTTGGGACACCTAACACAACAAAATAATTTGTGATCAGGAAATACACGTCCTGTAATAGAGACTATAGGGTGCATTGCCTGAAATGTCCCTTTAATCAGATGTATGTGGGTAGCACCATACATGGTGTCAAGAATTGCGTACTTGAGCATATGCGAGCTATCACACATAAGGATGTCTCATACCCTGTTGCCATACACTTTGCAGAGTTGCACTCTAGCAATGCTAGTATACTGCAATTTATGGTAGTTGATAAAGTGGAAGTTAATAGCGGAGGAGGGGACAGGTAAAAACAGCTACAAATATTAGAATCAAGATACATTCTACAGTTCAATACATTGATTCCACAGGAACTAAATGCAGATGAAGAAATGGAAGTTCATTTAAATTGATAAAGTGACATGATTCTATTTTCTTGAATCTTTGCTTCATTAGGTACTTTAGTAACCATGATTTTAATTTGATTTTAACTTTCACTTTCCTTCTTTTGTTCAGATTAACTCTTAGTATTTTGGACAAGTGTAAGTCGGAGCCTGCATATTCTTAAACCCACTTTGGCGAGATTATAAGTCATTGTCATATTCATAGTAGATATAGGGTACTAATTAAAGTTTAGTAACCATGACTTTATTTTGATTTTAACTTTTACTTTCCTTCAGTTGTTCAGATCAACTCTTAGTATTTTGGACAAGTGTAATTCAGAGCCTGCATATTCTGAAAGCCCACTTGGGTGAGATTATAAGTCATTGTCATATTCCTAGTAGATATAGGGTACTAATTAAAGTTTATAAATATTTAATGCATGTTAACTATAAGATTGCGATAACTGCTAGTTTAAATTTATGCAAAGATTATGCCTAGTGATTGTAAAAGTCCAATCACAACCTAAACCAATTCAAAGATACAAGAGATATATATTTTGTATAAAGAATAACAAAAATTGATTAGAAGGTTATAGATTGGTTTTTGGTTGAGAATATTTAAGAAAACTTCATAAAGTCCGAATCTTTTGGACAATGTGGTATAGTATTTTAAATAAGAAATTGTTAGGCACCGGTGATTAGTCATGATGATATGCTTTGGCTGTTTAATCAAAACCATTCAAATATGACACCTATGTGAACTTGCACTGAACTAGTCCTGTCACTATTCTCACTCAATTTTGTATATATGCATGATGGTCACTTTACTCCCTTTACCCGTGACAAAGGTCTGTTGAGACCGAAACGCAAAGGGAGAGGCTTCATTAAAAAGCACCCTTGCACTCGTAAGGAGCTTTGAGTGATTCTTTTCTTGCTGGGAAAGTGAGTTTGCGATATTAAGGGTAGCTGGAACCCCGCTCAAATCACTGCTGACTCAGCCCCAGGATATACCGGCAAGCTGTGCTTTGGATATATATATATATATATATATATATGTACAAGTATATACATATATACAAGTTCCCCTCTCTGTATAATTACTTGTGACTTAAGATGAGATCTAAAATATTATAGCACCACCTTTTTTTATTTTGTGATCTGGAGAGACTCTGATTCATAGGCATAAGTGGAAAAAGGTTTTTAATAATTTTGCAAGAGTTTGTGGCACTTCTTTGAATGCTGAATGGAAAATGTCTCTATTACTGCATTGTCTTGGTCCAGAAGGCTAAGACATACTTGAATATGTTCCTGATCTTCCACCTGATGAGGCGGCTATTTTTAATGATTTCTTTAAAAAAAAAATATCTGCATTATCTTCCTAAATTGAGCAATGATCAGGAGACTCTGTTGAACAATACATTACAGAGTTAAGAAAACTAGCCTCCATATGTAATTTCGGGGCTTCAGTGGATGAACACTTACTGGATCAATTCAAGCTGGGGTGTGTTTTAGAGAAAGCTAAAGAAACAATATGGGAAAGGGGTAATACTTTGTCATAATAATTTCCTACTATGTCTAAAACAATCTAAAACATGTAGATGTTACTCAAAAAGACAGGGTTCATTATGATAGAGGGGACCATGCGAGGGTCCAGGTTGTAAAAATAAAGATAACAATTAAACAAGATTTTAAAACCGTACAACAATTTCAACGTGAATGTTTTAGGTGTGATTCCTGTAGCCATATAGCAAATTTTAAAGATTGTCAAGGTGGAAGGCATCATGTAAAGTCTGTGGAAATAAGGGCCACTTCACAAGTTGTTGTAGAGCTGAAAGTGAGAAACAAAATGTAAAGGAGGTGAACTATGCTCCTGAGAATGATGAATGTGAAGAAGGTATTTTGCAAGTGAAGGAGAACAGAACAGAGGGACCTTTGAAAGTTGAACAAAGTTAATAGTGTGCCTGCAGAGATATTATTTGAAATAGGAGCAAAAATCACTTTGGTTCCCATAATTGTTTTTAAGAGAATCTTGGAGATAAATTAGTACTGTTCAAACCTGATATAACACCAAAGAGCTATGGAGGTTAACCAATTAAACTTTTGGGAAACGTTTGTGGAACAATTGAATGTGGAGATACATTCAGCACTGGGAAAATGTGTGAATCTATTAAAGGGGGTTTCTGGATAAGTTGGTTCCCCTTAAAAAGATCTATCAGTTTGTCTTGATCTTAATGAAATACCTTGAGTCAGGTTAAAGAGAAGAAGCAGTGGGTTTATTCCCAAAATCAAAGACATTTCTCGGGTTAAGAGTATAAGTTATGAAGACGAATTTCTGGAGATTTTCAGGAAGAAGCTAGATTTTTTAAAAGAATTATCTTATTTAACCAAGATTAAACCTGGCTCACAACCCAAGGTAAGAAAATTGAGAATTATACCCATCTTTGTGAGCGAGACCATGAAATTCAAATAACTGATGGTGTATGCGCCATCCAGGAAGTGGAGGTCATGGAATGGCTCACTCCAAAAGTTATGGCTTGTAAGACTAGTGTGGATGTGTAGTTATGTGTTGACTTTAGAGAACTTAACAGATATGTGAGTGTTGATCATTATCTGTTACCTAATATCACAGAACTGTTATACTGTTTAGGTGGTGCCAAACTCTTTTCTTCTTGAGATTTAACATCAACGTACCACCAAGTGATGTTACATCCTCACTCTCAAGAGTTAAACTCTTTTATAACACCATTTGGATCTTATAATTTTTAGCAATGCCTTTTGGTTTTATTTCAGCAATATCGGTCTTCCAAAGAATAATAGAACATTTTCTTGAAGGCATTGAACAGGTTAAAGTCCATTAGGATTACATTTTAATTGTAAGGTTTGTCACAAGAAGAACATGATGGAAGATTGTGTGAAGTGCTGCGTAAATTAAAAGAAAGTGGCTTACCATGAAGTTAGAGAAATGTAAACTTCATGTCTCCGATATTGAGTATTTGGGCCACTTGGTTACAGGAAAATGTGTTTATCTAAAAGGTGAATTGGTCAACACTATCAAGAAAATGCCAAATCCAATGAACAAAAAGGAGCTGTTGAAGTTTTTAGCGTTGGCGGAATATTACAGTCAATTTATTCCACAATTTGCTGAGGAATGCAAACATTTGAGAAACGTGTTGAATAAAGCGGTGGAGTTTGCCTGGAGTCATAACCATGAGGAAGAATTTAACAAGATGAAGGAGTGTTTGGGAAATGTTTCTAGTTTATACAGTTTGGAACCTGGAAAGGATATCATCTTGATGACGGATGACAGTTACAAAGGATTGGGTGCTGTTCTTTTGCAGAAGTCAGACAGATGAGAAAAAAACATTCTGTTTATTTCTCACAGTTTAAGAGAGATGTAAATTAATTATTCCCCCGTTGAAAAGGAGGCGCTGACAGTTTGTTGCGCTATAAAAAGTTAAGGAGGTTTCTGTGGGGTAGTGATTTAGAAATTAAAACAGATCATAAGCCTCTCAAGGAAGTGTTTACCAAGAGAAACATTAATTTGATTTCTAGTAGGATTTACAGATGGGTAGTTGCCCTTCAAGAAAACAAATTTGTTATCATATGTGCCAGGAGTGGCAAATTCATTGTAACACTGTAGTTCAATACTATATATATACTACAATACGGATGAAGGGATTTGAATAGTGAAATCTTTGATGATGAGACATGTGAGATTAAGGTCAGTTTGCTTAGATACTGGGGGAATGATCCAGGAAGAAGAGTGAAGAAAGGAACTTGATGATGACATCACTTTGTGGACAGTTATCAAGTTGTTAAGTGAGGGTTGGAAGAAAAAGGAGAATGGCAAAGATGACATCAAGAGATATTAGAATGTAATAGGTGAACTCCTTTTGGTGTAGGGGTTGTACACGAGAGGCAGTAAGCTGGTCTTCCCTTTTTAAGGGAAAGGTTAATACATGATGCTCATGAGAGTCGTTTGGGCATTTTGAAACTCAAGTAGAGGATCAAAGAGGGGTATTGGTGACTGTGTGTAGACAAAAAGGTCAGGGAGTTGTGAGGGAGTGTTTTGAGTGTGTCAACAGTGACAAAGTTTAAAAATATAGGACTCGACACATGATAGTATATGAGCTTCTTTCAGGTCCATTGGTTGCTATTGGATTGGATACAGGTGGGTCAATTAAGAGTTCTTCATTGGACAAGTACTTTATAACTTGTATGGATATGTACTCCCATTGGCCAGAAGTGAAAGTTGTAAATTCAGTGGAGACAAGGGATATTGTTAATTTTCTTGAAGAACTATTTGGGAGGGGAGGCTATATTCCACTTTACTGACCAATAATGGAGTGCAGCGGACGATGAAGACTATGGAAGAATATTTGACTGAAAGAGACATAAAACATAGGAAAACAGCTTTGTCTCATCCTGAATCTAATGGCATGTTGGAACGCTTCACTACAGTTGTGAAAGAGTCTATACAACATTCTTTGGCCTGTAGTTTGAATTGGATGGAAGAAAGAGGATGTGAGAATGTATAGGTGGACATCTCATTCAACTATGGGAGTAACATCTGTTGTATTATTTTAGAAGAGGCTACCTAACTGTATCATGTTTGAGTAACTTGGAAAAGAAGTTGTGTGATGACAGTTGGAAGGAAAAAGAAATGGAGAAGGTGTTAAAAAGAAAAATGGATTTTGACAAACATAAAGTGGTAAAGGTTACCGATGTAAAGGAAGGACACTGGGTGAAGGTCAAGAATCCACTTAAAGAGGGAATTGTTTCTATGTGCAGTCTTCCTATGAAGATGTTATTTACAAATGCTGTCTAAACAGTTGATAACAGAATTTGGAATCTTAGCAGGGTGGCAAAATCTAATTCAGGGATGTCTGTGCCTGGGTCAAATGAGACAAATGTGAGAAAGGTCAATGAAAGAAAATGGTTGATTTGTGTGTTTTGCATAAAATACAAGTCAACCTGAAGATTCACTGTCTTGGTAAGTGTTAGACCTGGCAGCTGTTGGTGTGGTTTCCCCTGTCTTTTCGCTTCTGACATCCTGTTTTTGATCCTGTGCTGAATTTAATTTTTGCTGGTTTTAGGACCCTGGGCACTCTACCACTTCTGACCAGTGCAAATTGTATTTGTGATTGATTTATCCATGATTGGCATATTTGATTTACTAGTAAGTCCCAAGTATGGTGCACCACGTATGCCCAGAGTCTGTAAATCAAAGGCCACTAGTGGGCCTGCAGTACTGATTGTACCACCCACATGAGTAGCCTTGCAAACATGTCTCAGGCCTGCCATTGCAGTGCCTGTTTGTGTAGTTTTAAGCTTCCATGTCAAACTGGCAAGTGCACCCACTTGCCAGGCCCAAACCTTCCCATTCATTTCCTACACGTCACCCCCAAGGTAGACCCAGGCAGCCCTATGGGCAGGGGACATGTAATGGTGTGTTTTACATGCCCTGATAGTGAAATTTTAGTAATTTTGGTTCTCACTATTGCAAGGCCTATCTCTCCCACAGGATAACATGGGGATTGCCTTGAAATATCTTTTATGTGTAATTTCCCATTGGGAGCAGATAGAGATAGGTGTTTGGGGTCTCTAAATTCATAATTTAAAAATACATCTTTTTGTGAAGTTGTTTTTTGAGTTGTAAGTTTGAAAATGACACTAAGAAAGTGGGCATTTTCGTTCTTAACCATTCTCTTCCTCTTCCTGTCTGTTGAATACACGTCTGGGTCAGCATGACAGTTAGGCTGTTTGTGGATTCACCTTAGACTGTCACACAAAGGGAGCTGAGGTATTCCCTGCATATCCTGATGGCCCATCACCAGACTGATTGGTCTTCCTGAGCTAGAGTGGTGGGGCAAGCTGGCACTTGCACCTGAATAGGGCTGTACCTGTTCTCACACAAAGCAGCCTCCAACCCCCTGGAGTGTGTCTGGAGCCAAGGCAGGGAAAGGCAGGGTCTTCTGCACTTCAATGACTTCTGTTTGAAGTTTGCCTACTTGAAAGACAGAAATGGGTACATGTACTGAACCTCTGACACCACAATATTATAATACTTCTGGACTGAGGACATTCTGCCAGGAAGAATAGTTGGATGCTGTGGGCGGCACTGCCACTATGCCTGTTGCTTTGTTGTGCTGGCCTACTACTTGCTGCTTATGTCCTGGGAGGGAAAGTTCTGGACTTTGATTTCTATATCCTGCTTTCCAAGGTTCTCCAAGGGCTTGAACTGAGCTTGCCTCCTGTTAGGAAGTCTCAGGGCCATCAAAGACTTCACATGCCAGCGCCCGGGCTCTCTTGCTGAGAGTCCTGACTTGCCAAGTGGTGCCAAATCCAGTTCCTGGGCCCTTGGAAGTGAGTTCTGGTGCAACAAGGAAGAAACTAGTACCTTGTCTTCCAGAACAATTTCGGAACTGGCGCTTTTCTAACCCATACCCCTACCTGCACTGGAGCCGAGGTCCCTGCTAAAGTGCAACGACCAACAACTCAGCCCCCAACGCCGCCAAAGTGTCTCCAAAATCCAGCCACAACATGAGTCCAGAGTGCCATGGCACCGTCATCCGTGGCACCTAACTGTGATTCCCCTGCAGCATCTGTGGCCCCGTGGTGTGATCGCAACAAAGTGAAGTAGACGCCTCACATCTTGACCTGCTGGACTCATCGACCTCGTCTGGTCGTAAGGAAATGATGCCTTGCCACCCACTCTGAATCACCTCTCCTACAACCGTAAGGAATCACCGCCTCACCTCCCCTGCCTAGCAGTAAGGAACCAACGCCTCACCTCCCGGGTGGCAGTAAGGAATCAAAACCGCACCAGCTCCAGCGACGCCTCACCTCCTCAACACTGTGCAATGTCTTTGTTTCCTCATCGTTTTCCAAGGTACTGTAACTGGGAATAATACGATTCTGTAGTCAGCCCTTGTTCCCTCACGGGTGGTGCCGGACTGTTGGAAGTGACTCCGTCAAGCTCTTGCGATAGCCCCAGTTGGAGCTATTGCGTTTCTAAGCGCTATACTACATTTAATCTTTGAAAAATTGTATCTTTACTTGTGTATGTTGAATGTTTGTTATTTTGTTCTTGTTTTACTCAGATAAGTATTGGCTATTTTTCTAAACTGGTGTGGAGTTATTTTGTGGAGTTTTCACTGTGTTACTGTATTCCTTCTGAGTCTGTTCTTGTTTATTATGTGCAATGTTGTAAAGTATATTGTAAATGTATTATTTTATATTATATTATATTATATTATATTATATTATATTATATTATGTTATATTGTGTGTGGACTTCCTGGGCAGAATGTAGAACCTCTGTGTACTAAGGTTTTTTGCAGAGAATGTTGAGATTCAAAGGAGGGCCTGAGGTTAGAGTGGAAAGGATCCATGTGGATGTGTTCCTGCATTGATGCATCTTCAAATATATCTGAAATAAATAGTTGGATATCATCCTGCCTTCTAGTGATCACTTGGACGTCACATTGGCGACAACTTGCAGGTACCACTAAGTATCTTTTTCCAATGTTTCACAACCTCAACACATCGCGCTTAGCTCTGGATCTAACATTTATGTTAGCTCACCGCTGATAGATTCCTACATACTGTGTGCTTTATTGTGGTGATTTGTGGTGATTTGTTTTATTCACCTGAACTGCTGCCTTGTGCTGCCCGCGTTACTCAGTCTGCTTGCGTCTCTGCACTGCATGAGAGTCTATCTTGACTGCTGCCTACTCGCGCATGGAAGGATTTCAAAGGTCCAATTTGTGTTATCATCTTCCGGGATTGCCAATATTCAAAGTTTGAATCTTGACTGCTGCCTGCTCGCGCTTGGAAGGCATGTGATTATCTCATGGGATTTCCAATGTTTAAGGCGGCTTTTTTAAATTGGGATAGCACTCAGCTTTGGCAGCAATATAAAGTGTTACATCTTGGCAGCCATCTTAAATTGGGCAAATTCTTTATTTATGGTGGCCACCTTGGAGCAGAAGGCATCATTTCATCTTGGCAGCCATTTTGAATTGGGATGAAGGAATCTTCGATTACAAAGATATTTTTTTTTGCTTTTTCGATAACCAACATCATGAGACTTTCAGTGACCAACATGATCTGAAATCGGTATGAATTTCACATTGTACAAGTCATTGCTTTGTTGGCAGTATGTACATCAGGTCCCCTGATCCAACATTCGTCCTTAACTCCGCCCGCCAACTGACTTCCCTCCTCCCACTACCCAGTTGTTTAGCCTAATCACAGAGTAAGCATTATCCCACACCCAGCCTGATCCCTGACCCGCATGCGCCTCACATGACTGTTCTGTTACTCTTCTGGCAATCCTTTTCCCTGCCCCTAAGTTCTCTATTATGGGGATCCCACGGAAGAGTCATCCGGCCCGGACAGCAAGCATCTGAGCTCCTCCACCCGGACCGATCAGCCTGAGCCCTCTCTGACATGGTGCCAAGCCTTTGTGCGTCTAGGGTCAGCACCACCCCTTCATAATCTGCCCACAGTACGAGTTCTTTATGCCAAACTAGTACACGTGAGCCATGTGTGGCTTTCCAGTTACGGGTGATCTCCTGCTTGGCCAGAATGAACCTCAAGTCTAGGAAGCTGCTTGTGACCCTGAACTTGCAAGTATGTGGGAAGTTGCTCAACAGACAGTAAGCGGAGTCCCTGGGGATCTCCTTTTCAACTAATGTAGAGAGGGTATCAAGAATTTTGTGCCAGTATCCATCTAACTGTGGGCAACTACAGAACACATGCAGAAATCTTGCCCCTTCCTCTCCACATCTAGGGCATGCAACCTCCGATGTTCTAAATGTCTTATTCAGTTTGTGTGATGTGAGGTACGCTCTGTGAAAGACGTAGAAGTGTATTAAGTTGAACCTGGCGGTGCGTGAGATTTTGGGTACCATGTCCACTAAGGCCTCCCAACATGCATTTGTAAAGGGGCCATCCATATCCGCTTCCCATTTCTGTCGTATTTGTGTTAGTGGTGGTATTTGGTGGCAGTGTATCCTGAGATATAGGCAAGTGACTGCTTTCCGTGTGTCCGCTGCAATCACTATGTATGCCCAGCCCAGATGCGAGGAGGGTTCACTTCCCCCAGCCCTCAGTGTTGCCTGATTGCTGACAGAATGGCCCCACGTACTAGAAAGTACTGTGAACTAATGTCTCACTCCGCCTGCCGTTAGCGAAACCCAAGCAGGGTCCCATCTCTATAAAGGTCCCCCACCCGGTGAAGCCATTATTGATTGCAAAGATATTATGTCTCCTTGGCGGCTGTGTTGGATTGGGAAGACTTTTTTTTCTTTTTGTTAATACTGCATTGGAAGTTACAGCAAACAGGATTATTGAAATATTTAGTTTGTTTTCCCTTCCAGTAATATTATTTTTAGAGGTTGTTTAAGGCTTTGGGTGTCATACCGGATTCTGGTTGTGGAGAGAGAGCTTTGGGTATCATATTGGATACCAGTGAGGGGAACATAAAAAAAATATGTGCAAGTCTCTCAATCTGCGCAAATAGGTATAACTTAAGGTGAGATGCAAAATATTATAGACCCCCATTTGTTCATTTGTGTCTTGGAGATGGCAGAACAAAGATTTTACAGTAAACAATGGAGAGACTCATAGTGGTACAGTCTTCAGGAAAGGAGGAAGTGCTTGAGAATACAAATAGGCTTCCTCCATATTATCTTCAAGAACAGCAAATCGCTATAAACAAACAGTGCACATTTTCCTTCATGTGGTGTCAGAACAGTGGTAAGCAAGGGTGGTTCACTAAGAACAGACTGGAACAGAGAATAGACCCAAATGAAAACCACACAGCAAGGCGTCCCAGAAGAGGTAAGAGAGACTGGCACTCATCTATGCATAACATTCTCTCCTGCATATAGTTGTTATTCATCTTCCCGGTTTCCCAGATTCTGTTTATTTAGGGTCATTCGCTCCTATCTCTCCTGAGGTGTCCTGCTGTGTGGTTACCAGTTGGACTGAATTTACATTCCAGTACATCATTGGTGTTCCACCCTTGCTTACCACTGTTTTGGTACTCTCTGTCTCTAGTCATGCACCATTTTCTCCTGTCCACGGATTTACTTGATCTACTTGAGCCACCAATCTTTCTTTCACGGGTCTCCTCTTTGCTTGACCCATCGCAGAATAGTATCTCTGAGTATTTTTGAGATCAAGGCTGTTGGTGGCGTTTTTGGATGTGGCTTGAAGGCATGCCCTGTGGACCCTTTCAATAAGAAAGTCTGCTTTAGTTCACTAGTGCCCATGGTCTCCTTTTTTAGTCATTTTTCTAGGAACTGTTCTGGGGGGTTGCCTTCAGCTTGCTCAGAGAACCCTACATTATGAATGTTGCATCTTTGTGATCTAACCTCTGCATCTTCCAACCTTTCAACAAGGTGCATTATTTGTTCTATGAGAGCACAGACTGTACTCCAAAGTCCTTCCAGTTCCCTCGTCGAATTGCTGATATTTTTCTGACTCTCTCCAGCACACTCACTGACCTTGAAGAGGTCAGCCTGCAGTAGTTTCATCTCTATGGAGATGGTGTCCATTTTGGTTTCTAGTGCTCAATAGTGGCTAGGATCTGTGCCCCAGTGAATTCTGATGCCTCTGACACAGTTAAGCAAGTTCCTCATCTACTTGTCTCCTGCCTCCCATCTTGCATCCAGTGTATTGATCCAACATAGTCTGTTGAAAGGCTCTCAATTATGATGATGCCTGTTGCGTTCTATCGGTGTTGACTTCCAGCTATTTTTTGGGCAGCAGAGCTAACTTATGGCAGGATGCTGCTCATATTGCCCCTTTTGCTAGTCAGTCTGATTAGTACCTGCGGATGGTGGGCCTTCCTGTCTAAGTCTTATGCTGATCTCAAATCTATCAGAGGAGACACGGGGGAGGCAGATGTCATAATCACTCCTCTCCGCATTAGGGGCTCCAATCTGTTATGACTCTTCACCTCCCTTCCTCCTACTGGACACAGACCTTCACCCAGGCCCCAAGCTGTCCACCCTCACTCAGCTTCGACAGTTAGCATTTTACAGTCCTTTCAAAGGCCCTTTGGGCTCAGCACTTAATTGACCTCTTCAGACACAGTGCTCTGTGTGCTTTACTGTTTGGTTGTATTTCCTCTAGGCTGGAAGGACGATATCCAGGCATAGTAATGGAAAAGGGTAGATAGAAGCAAATCTGTCTGGCAATTTGGTCTCTCCAGAACACATCACAGTTCACTGTTTCATTGGTAACCCCCCACCCCTGCACACCTCCGTCTGGATATTTCTTGCCTGATAGGGGTTCAAGAGGCTGCCACCTTCTCTCAGGCCTTTTTTAGTACTTCCCATTGGGCAATGTAAGGCAGCTGCTTATTTTAAAATGGGAAGGTGATGTGGGCCCAGCTCATCACACAGCATGGGGTTAACGCATTTTTGATCCTTCACAGGAATCAAATGCTTCACCAAGGTTGATGGACCTTTGACTCAGAAAGAGTGTGGTGAACCATACACAAATTTACATTAGCACCACCCAAACAATTAAAACACCATGACCAATGTGGCCATGGAAGGAGACTCCAATCAATGAAAAGTTTCAAAGCTTTTGTCAGGGCTACATTTCCACGGGTCTGTTTGAAGCTTCACAGGGCCCACCTCCAGATACCTCCACATCTGAATGCTCCTACAGCGCAGATTTTGGGAGTGATCTGATGAGGGGAAGGTTGTGGGAAGGGATCAGCAGGGAAGGAGATCTGAGAAAACAAAAAGGTCACAGGAAAACAATACAACTCACATTAACAATTCTGCACAGACTTGAACTGCAGTGTGGCGTAAGGGTTTCAGATTACTTTGAATTTTGAATTACAGTATGGAAAGATGATTGAGAAAATGAAAAGGCACCAGGACTTTCAGCAGTGGGTTTTGACCAGCCTTTCCCTAATAAACATGCAATTGGTTGTCTAATGATACCTTCTTTAATATAATATATATATATGCCCCAACATTCACCCACTTGTCTATGCTTGCATCATGAAGATCGTAAATCAGCAATAAAACTCTTCAACTTGTAATCCTATTGATCATGGTTATAAAACTATTTTCAAAATAATTCAGTGCACTTTTAATTGTATGAAAACATTCTGCCTGGAAGATGCTGAACTCAGAGTGACCCTGTAATAAATCAACACAGACTTCAGGACACAAAACTCAAATAACTGGAAAGCTACATGTACCCAGATGCACTTTCTTAGAAAGAATAATCTTACCTTCAGAACAGGGCCTGCTCTGGAAATAATCTCTGCTAGAGGCTCACACAAAGATTAATGGGCAGATGACTGCAGCTGATAACAGGAGAGACTCCGCATGAAAGCTGAGATGGCAGCTGCCTGACTGGATTGAGGAAAATACCTTTAGGATTGCCTTCACGGAGATGAGAGCAAACCGGACTGCCACCAGGGAGACCCAGGGCAATAGTGAGCATTGTTTGCTAGGCGGGGCCAGTTTTATACCAGGTGCCACGCCCAAGATGGTGGCTGTACAGCCTGCTGGGAATTGTAGTCTCTTTCAGACTACTACAATGAAGCAGTACAACACTAGCAAACAGCTACATAGAGGAACATTTGTTTAACATTCAAGACATGCCATATAATACTATAACATTTCTCATGGGGTAATAGCACAGTTTAATAAGAAAAAGAACAACAAGACCACCAATTAGCTTTACAGGCGGCCTTGTGAGCTTTCCCACAAGATGGTTTGGCCCACAATGGTAACAATGAGTGCACAGGTAACTTAGCTGGGGCGGGCCCTAGATCGTGCACCAGCCGTGTTGTGACAGTTTTATTTTATAAACTCAAAGCTAATGTCATGAGGACTGCACACAAAATCAAATTGTAAAGATCAATCAACACCATGGGTTGCCCAAAATGGCAAAAGAAGTTTAATCTAATTAACATCAACAAAATTAAGCATTCAATAAAAACATTGCATATCATTAAAGTAAATGACACAGAAACATATCTTGTATCAGACTGTATCAACATTAGTCGAGCTCAATTAAACAGAGTATGCAAATTTGGTTGGACATAGGTTGTCCCTCGGGCTAACCAAATTAGCACATGCAGGTATGGGGCTGGGCTAAAACATGTAGGCAAAATACAAAAGAAGACAAAAATAATTTGAAAAGAATATATATCTAGGGCTATACATTACTAACTAGAAAAATAAAATGAGTGTCCGAATGCTGGCTTCTATTCTAGAAAAAGGATAACATGTCAAGGGAAATGGCAATCAGCAGGGAATTAAACCTCTCCTAAGGTCAGCATTCAAGGATTCTTAATCAGCAAAGCATTAGATCAGCAGCTAAGTCCATTGGAAGCACAATCAGGGAAGTGCAGAACACAACCTCACAGAGAACAGCAGGGTCAAGAGCCAAGGAAAGACCTGCCTAAAACATACAAAGTCCATCCCTATAGTAAAGGACACAAATGGCTCTGATTTATCAGTTCAGTGGCCTCACGTCACGTAAAAGAGGCAACATCAAATCAAAAATCAATAAATGTCAGGTTGCAACAGTCCAGTATTTTCTCAGGTTTAGTCTAGGATAATGTCTTCTTTTAGTGTGAATCGAAACAGTTTGTTAGCAATTTTATTTTTGCTAGTAACAATCCAGTTTCTTCCCAGGGTGAGCAATGGATTTGTCTCAGTCCCATGTGAATTGCAGTTAATTGAAACAATTTATTTAAAGTCCACAAGCCTGAATGCTCTGGAACCAAGGTCATTTAACTATAAGTCTCTGTACAATTGAACAAAGAACCCATTACTACTTGCAAAGTATTTCATGAGAACAGAACCTAGAGGAACATTTCAGGTTAGGAAGAATGATTCATCACTTTTACATGGCTGCAAATACAAGCTCTGCAGGCCCAGTTATGCTAACACAAGAAATATAATGCATTAATATATTTGTTAATTAAATACACATAATATGCAAACTTGTAAATTCAATCATTAATAATATACCATCAGATTGTGTAAAACATTTCATTAAGAATTGAAAACTTAAGGCATCACGTTAAATATGACAGAGAAGTGCATTTATTTTTATGTGCACATCTATTTAACTCATAAATCACATATTATACATTATAAGTGCTATTTTTTGTTACTGTCAGTTAATCTAGTGTCTAAAATATATTTTGACATGATTTAAGTCCTTTTAACACATTGTTAAAATAAGCACAGTGGTGACCGCCACAAATGAAAACATGAGCGCTTTTAAAATATGTGTCAGTGCAACTTTCTACGTCAAGCTGTTAATCATGAAACCACCTGCTGACGTCTGGGTCACTAAAAGCATTACTAAATTTTACACTCCAATAATAGTGTTCTCCTCATCCAATTCCCCAGGGAACACCAGCGACTGTCAATAGACACCACCACAGGGAGGCCCAAATACTGGCTCTGCTTTTGTCTCAGGGATGCCCGTGCCTGGCCTAATACAGGGCCCTTCTTCTCTGCTTGCTACCTCAGTGCAGGGCCACACTCGGCTGATGCCAGGAGGGCTCCACACAAAGTAACCAGCACCATTGTCGCCAGTTTACCTTTGCCACTTCCTGCAGTGTGGCACCGCTCGTAGAGGAGGTGGCGCAAGGTGGAGAGTGCAAACCTTGACACCCCTTCGTCTCTCCGGGGCCTGCTTGTTTCCTTAGGCCCGTCTCCTTCTCCCCAGACATTCACTATGGTGCATCTAGGCCACATCCACCCCGTATTGTGTGAAAGCCCAACTGCAAGTTTCCAGTTCTTCTCTCAGCAGGCTCTCATTGTAAACTTTCTCCATTCCTTTTCCTTTTAGTGTCTGGGGCCTGTCGCAACCCCAGCTATCTTCTAATTTTGCCAGCACCTGATTCAAGAATCTTTGTTATAGGGCCTAGTGACGGGCCTCACCCCTGCAGGATCCTTAATATAGCATATTAATTTTGGCTACGAAAGATCTTTCCACTAGTCTGCAATCAGCCTTTCTTTGCTTTTTGTAATTTTAACTCGCAGTTTGCAGCACGGAATTACACAGTATGTTGCAGGATATTAAAGACTCTCTGGGAACTTCAGATTAACCTGTGGTATCAGCCAACTTGTCTGTCCACACCCCCATGGCCAGCAACTTGATTGCTCTTTTGAAATGGTGATTTCTTTTGTCTGCGAAGGGGATTATAAAACTGCCACAACTTTTGCTTGTGTCAGTGTTACAATTAGTTGCCTTACCAAAATGCCGTCTGTACTTGTTGAGTTTACATCTGGGTGAGAACTATGTGTTAGAAGTGGCAGGCCTTGAACTAACTGAAATGCTTAGGAGGGACCTGGTGGTGATCAAGAAACAGTGACCTGCGATGGAAATTCAGTGAGCTATGTTGCTGCCAAAATGTTTGTGGTGAGTAACTAGGAAAGCAGCAGAAGATAGCTGGTACCTGCTTTTGTAAAATGAGAGGGATATTGTTGGACTTTTTTGGTGATGCAGGGTCATCCCCAATCATTTTGCTTCCTGCCTCCTATTTTTTCTTACCTGTTGCTTTTGGCTTTTGAACTCTGAGCACTTTACCACTGCTAACCAGTGCTAAAGTGCATATGCTCTCTGTGTAAAGTGTATGTAATTGGTTTATCCATGATTGGCATATTGGATTTACTAATAAGTCCCTAGTAAAGTGCACTAGAGGTGCCAGGGCCTGTAAATCAAATGCTACTAGTGGGCCTGCAGCACTGGTTGTGCCACCCACATAAGTAGCTCTGTAATCATGTCTCAGACCTGCCACTGCAGTCTCTGTGTATGCAGTTTTTACTGTAAATTTGACTTGGCAAGTGTACCCCTTTGCCAGGCCTAAACCTTCCCTTTTCTTACATGTCAGACACCCCTAAGGTAGGCCCTAGGTAGCCCCAAGAGCAGGGTGCAGTGTATGGTTAAGGTAGGACATATAGTAATGTGTTTTATATGTCCTGACAGTGAAATATTGCTAAATTCGTTTTTCACTGTTGCAAGGCCTGTTCCTCTCATAGGTTAACATGGGGGCTACCTTTAAATCTGATTAAAGTGTGGATTCCCTTTGGGAGCAGATGGACATGTGGAGTTTGGGGTCTCTGAGCTCACAATTTAAAAATACATATTTTAGTAAAGTTGATTTAAAGATTGTGTGTTTGAAAAAGCCACTTTTAGAAAGTGAGCATTTGGTTGCTTATACTATTTCTGTGACTCTGCCTGTTTGTGGATTTCCTGTCTGGGTCAGTTTGACAGTTGGGCTGGTTGCACCTCACACTAGACAGTGACACAAAGGGAGCTGGGGTGTAGTATGCATTTCCTGATTAGCCATCTGTGCTAGGAGGGAGGGGAGGAGTGGTCACTTACACCTGAAAGGGCTGTGCCTGTCCTCACACAATGCAGTCTCGGACCCCCTGGTGAGTGTCTGGGGCCTGGCCTTGGCAAGGCAGGATTTCACATTCAAAAGAGACTTTACTTTGAAGTAGGCCTACTTCAAAGGAGAAATTGGGTATAAGAAAGGCACCCAAAACCACAGACTTTAGAACACTTCTGGAAACAAGAGGAACCTCTGCCTGGAGAAGAGCTGAAGAGCTGAGGAAGAAGAGCTGCCCTGCCTGTGACTGTGCTTTGTGGAGCTATCCTGCAGTTGCTGCTTCTGCCAGAGTAAGAGGGCAAAGACTGGACTTTGTGTGCCTTCCATCTGGTGAAGAAATTTCCAAGGGCTTGATTTAGAGCTTGCCTCCTGTTGTTTGAAGTCTCAGGGACAGCAAAGACTTCTCTCTGCCAGCACCTGGAGTCTCTGAAGAGCCTCCTGCTCTGAAAAGTGGTGCCCTATCCAGTCCCTGGGTCCTTGAAAGGAAACCTGGTGAAAATCCAAGAAAATCGACTTCGGACTGACGCTGCTGCTGAATCCGGTGACCCCGCCTGCAACCGACTCCGTGATCTTCGCTGGAACACAACGACCTTTGCAGGCCCGACATCGCTGCAGCCCCGCTGAAGTCCACGACTCCGTGGAAGTCGCCGCACCACGTCGTGACCAATGCCGCTCAAAGTGCACAGATTCAACGTTTCGCACAGACGCCGCGATCCCCGACTTCGCACATCGACTTGTTTTCACTCTTCACCAAAGGTCCTGTACTTGGGGGTCTACCCGACTCCGTGTCCGGCGCCGCTGGTGGTGGCTTGTTGAGAACGACTCCGTCACGACGCCGTGTTAACACCTCGTCGAAGCATTTTGTGTTTCTAAGCACTTTTTTTTTGTTTAATCTTTAAAAATTCATAACTTGACTTGTGTATGTCGGATTTGTGTCATTTTGGTCTTGTTTTGTTTAGATAAATATTTCCTATTTTCCTAATCTGGTGTTGTGTCATTTTGTAGTGTTTTCATTAAGTTACTGCATGCGTTGGTACAAATACTTCCCACCTAGCACTCTGAAGTTAAGCCTACTGCTCTGCCAAGCTACCAAGGGGGTAAGCAGTAGTTAGCTGAGGGTGATTCTCTTTTGTCCTGACTAGAGTGAGGGTCCTTGCTTGAACAAGGGGTAACCTGACTGTCAACCAAAGACCCCATTTCTAAAAGATATCTTTTGCAAGTCAAAGGGACACTTGTTCCAGCTGGAGGAAGCTCACTTATCTTTTAGAGCAAAGAAACATATTGGATGCCAGAATGGATGTTGTGGACAGTTTGGGAGATGGGGTGACTGACAATAAGGCAACTTATTAAAGATAAGGTGAGACAATTTAGATTAGGGAAATTTTATATTATGAAATTAGAGTACAATACAATTTCTATGGAATTATTGATATTGACAAACGGGAGTGGGATGTGATTGAAAAGGTCGACCACCAGTACAGAAATTGGCAGTGAGGCTAATTCATGTATACAAAGTCAAAAAATTATGATGGAGCGGAGGTGTGAAATTAGATTTAATTAAATGTTTAATAATGTTTGAAAAGGTCATGTTCGACCCTGTTCCACATTAATATAGTGACATTTTCACAATTATCCAGCCTGTCTGCCTATCCCTTACTGTATCCCCCACCGAGGAGTTGCAAGCGAGAGCAGCCGCCTCGGCCTCAGTCTCTGGCTATTGAGTGCTCTTGTGTGAGACCCAGTGGTGGTTGTGAATGCACAGTGCCCAACACTCAAAGGAAGAAGGGCTCATACGTTATCCAAGAAGCAACACAAGGGGTGGTCTCCGTTGTCGCTCTTCTATTTTTATACCCACCTACCAAGTCAACTTAACATCTAAAATGTTTTCATATGAAAAATGAAATGCAAGCTAAACACATAGAGAGCAGTCTCAGGCACCTATGAGTTATAAAGTAAATGAGAGCGTGCAGCTCGAGACTGCTCTTGAAAAGGAGCATGCTGGGAAGACAGGATTTAGAATGACATGAAATGAATTGTTAACAACATTGCAGAGTCATAGGAAATTCCTCTAATTTGTGGGAATATACATATGTTAATGAATGTTAACATTATTTATTGGTACTGTTTGTTACATATGCACATGTGCGAAAATTAGGAAGGGGACCTGTAAAGAGAAGCTAAAATATTCAAGAGAGGTTTGGACAGTCCAGATATAGAAGTGGCTTATTGTGAACAATAGAGCGAGCTAAACGGATACAGGGATGGGTTGATAGGCAAACTGGACTGGAAAATACACTAGCATTAGGAAACAGCAAGAGTACGATTGGAAGGTCGTCCTTCGGATCAGAAAAAGACAACAATGCCAATATACAAGCATAAATGTAAAATCACAGGTACAACTAGAGTTAACAAAATATTTATGAATGTTTTGAAACGGCAATTAAGACCCTGTTCTACATTTATGAATGGACTCTTTCACAGCTGGCAGAGCTGTGTGTGTCTCTTGCCATGCCCCCAAACTTTGATGCTCCATTGTCGCAAAGTGCTCATGGGCGCCTCTAAGTGCCAATTGATGATCTCTGTCTTTTCAATTACCATGAGTTCGGACTGCTTGCTGTCTGGTCACTCTCAACAGGTCTTTATCTCCAACATCTTCCAGTATGTGTTGCTTCTTCCATTGCTCCAGGTGAGCGCGTCTTAGCTTCCTTCTGCTGTCGCTAAGTTTATGTTTTTTGTGACCTGTTTCGAGAAGCGGGGCCCCGGTTCAAGAACAATGAACCTAAAACTAGAATCTCAGGTGGTATTACTAGGAGCTGACAAATGAAAGCATGAACATATTTTGAAACTAGTTCATTCTTTGTCACAGCAGCTCTCCCAGATGAAGCAGGCCCAGAGGCAGCTTGGAGATACATTTGCCGACCAGAGTTTGAAATCTTTGAAATTCCATAAAGCACTTGAATACAATGCAGATATGCAGAAATTCCTAGCCACACATGGAAACGCTTCGCATGAGTATTAATTTTTTATCTTTGGTGCAAAAAACTTGATGAACAGAACGATTGAGGACTCTGAAACGGTATGGGAATTCAAGAATTAAGTATGACGCCTCTGTGCCAGTATAAGAATACGTTGTGTTCTTTATTTAAAAAAAAATATTGCACCCATTTGGGTAAACAAAAGAAAATCGGACGATAATTCTGTACACAATAATTAGGCATGCAAACCATTGCAGCCTGCTTTGTGGAAAACCAGACACATAAATAGTTCCACCTCAAAGATAAAAATCGTGTGGGGACTCACTATTTTGGCTGGAAGAGCACATTGCATGCTTACGTGTATATACACTTTGTGATGGGTGTCAGAGATGGCTCAGTCAACTACCCTGTTGCCAAACTCCCATATGCCACATGTCCAAAACTATTGGGGTAGCTCGGTCTGTTGCTTCCTGAGATATCTTATGGAATCTCACTTAGTGTGAATCATATATGTGTTACCATTCCATTACTCATGTCCAGTGCACTGCAGGCATGGGAATCCATTTCACACTTCATACGCCCTAGGAACATTGTCCAAAAAAACTGATGACCCATTTTTCCTTTACCTACAACCAATCACTTATGTCAAAGTCCATCAACCGTGAACACTGCCCTTTTATTTTGAAAGCCACTCCCACTCCATGGCTAAAGCCACAATAACTTAGAATGTGAAGTTCAGGTGCCCCTACAATTACTCCATTCTCAGCTCACCTATTCTCAGATCTTTCAACTCATCCACTATCTCTCTCAGAGTTTCCATTTTGGTCAGGTTGTTCGAAAACTAATGTGGAAAATGGGTTATGCACCCTAGACAAATGGTAAAAAGCCCTTGTCAACTATTGAGTGGTATACACCATTTCATTCCTTGGTGTCAGTCCCTTACCAGCCCCACCCACAAATGCTAAGAACCCAAAAGTGGTAACTGAAGTTGCCGGTAACTAAGAGAGAGAGGGAATGCACCAGAAAAGGGCATGGGGCTTTCAATACAGATGAAAGAGTTCAGTGTAGAAGTTCCTCCTTCAAGCACCATGCATACTCTGTGCAAATACTGTGAGTAAGGCAAGTCTCCAGATGGAGTCCTAAGTGCTCAGTGGTTCATGTTAGCGTTGGTTGTGGCAATATGAACCCAGAGGGTCACACTTGAGATCAGACTGGTTGCATAGAGTTTGTATTGAGAACCAATAATCCAGGCAGGATATTACCACTGCAAGCATCCAGGCTACCTGTTGGAAGGGCGGCAGGGTGTTAGAAGGTATAGTTGAGTCACTCTGGTAAGTAGTGAGTCGAACGTATAATATAAATTGGAACATTAAAAGTTTTGGAAGACAATGAAGTGGCTCAGGGCGAATAATGGCTCCAACATTCCAATATTTCTTTCTGTCTCTACCTTTTTAATTTACAACATTTTACCCTCAGTGTGTTGAATGTTCTTATAGCCGTATAGCCCTTGTGCCTCAGGCTATATCGGTTGTTAAAGGCCCTTTCCATTGTTATAGGTCCTTGAGTTCTGGGCCTTTAACAACTGGCACAGCCCTCAGCAGCGGGCTAAAAGGCTACAGTAGCTCAGTTGAAATATGTTAAACCTATCCAACATATTATGTTATTCTATGAAGGTCTGGCTGTGCTGTATCAAGTAAACGAACACCATTATTTTTAATGCTGTTTGTAGAACAAGATGGAAGTGGGTGTAATGCAGATGAAGGCAGCTGGAACTGGAAAGCATCCAATGCTCTTCTCTTTACAACCTGCGAGGTTGTTGCAATTATTTTCCAACTCATTAGTGTCAAGCTGTGGTGATGTGTACAGCCCCAGGCGCTGTAATAAGCACTGTTATTAAAAGCTGTGGGCTATGAATCTTGCTCTTGAAAGGGCCTATGTAATGATCCACAAATGGCTTCGGCTGCTAGTTCATCTGGAATTCAGGAACCAGAGACCAGAAATGTGAGCACTGTGGCATCATTTGTTGCTGCTCCTGGATTCACTGTGAAAAACATCTGCTGGGAGGGAGCCTGGCCAGACCCACATCTATCGCAGGGACTGTTAATAAAGTACATGAGATTGATGGAATTATCTTGCAATAACATGTCAGCCGTGGAAGGAACCAATGCCAAAGCCTTCAATAATGGCCGCACTGGGGGCTTATGCAGAATGATGCTCGCAGATAAGTACACCAGCGATGACACTGAATAGCCTGTTTGATCTTTCATGGTCTTACTTTAACTGCTCTTTGTCAGAGCCTCACTTCCTATTTGCATATCTTGTTATACACAGGTTTACCAGCAAGAAAATAATGATGCAGAGGACTTGACCATGCAGAGACAAGATGAGGTGGGATCAACTGGCTCAGGATGTCCTCGCCCCCCACCCCCATGTCAGAAAGAATCCGACATCTAATTCCCTGCAGTGTTATTGTGTCTATGCTTATGCAAATTTGCATTGCCATTTTTCACATTATGTCCTCAACTGGTTTCTTGTACCACTACTTACTAAATGAACAATCCCAGCTCCGTCCAGGCACCACGTTACCAAATACAGCAACAAAACCTGAACCCTGCCCTCCCTCCCACATTGCCCTCCCCTCCACAAGCAGCAAAACAGAATGAAGGCCTGCTACTTTCCTTTGATAAAGCATTGCAAAAATAAATAAATACATTATGTAAAGTTTGATGCTTTGCACAATAATTAAGGACTAACATTTGGATCATATTTTACTATTATTAAAAAAACAATGATAAAAAAGAGAGGCATTTGTTGCAGACAGAATATGGGCTGATTTAGAGCCTTAGGACTGATATTTCCTGCATGATTACTTTCTCCTTGTGTGTTGATTAATTTTTTTTATCACTTTGTGAGCTGTGCCTTTGTGGGAATCAAGTTGCTGCTCTGATTTTGCTGTTCTGGTGCATCCTCATTTAGTAAGTAGTCATGTGACAAAAGTATTGAAGAGGTAATGACATGATTGCTTACTGGCAATCCTCATTACTCCGAGTAGCCTTATCTCGTACCAGTACTTATGTTCTTCTTTTCTCACCCAATCGCAGCATCAGTTGCTTAGGCTTTCTGGGAAGTGGAAGGGCAGTGTGGGAAGGAGGTGGAGGGTAGGGTTTAAGTTCTATTGTTGTAATAAAGCTCAGCCATGTGGTGCCTGGATGGGAGGTGGGGCTCCTCATTTAGGAAGCACTGAGATGAGAAAAAGGTATTCGGAAGAATAAGGATTATATAGCTTATGCCCGAGTTAATGCAGTTGTGCAACCACATTTACACTCATGATTGTAGTAACCCATAGATACCCAGGCGTGGCTCCTCCACACCCCCGCCAGCAGCAGCTTCTGAAAAACCTTTTACTAAAAACGATAATAAACTATGTTTATTATCGTTTTTAGTAAAAAGGGGCGGGGGCACAGGCTGTTACGAGCACTGAGGGGGAGTGCACAGCACTCCCCCTCACAGCACATGTATGTTTGACCAGCCGTCTCGGCCAGCCAAACATACATGCGCAGTAGGCTCTGTCCAGCCCAGCAACACAGTTGCCGGGCTGGCGAGAGCCTGCACAGGCTCCCAGTCTGCCTGGGAGCGCCCTGGCTGGGTGATCCCAGCCAATCCTGAGCAGCGTCCGGATTGGCTGCAGGATTGGCTGGGAGCCTGTGCCTGAAGACTCTCAGCAAAGAAGAGGAAAGGAGCAGCGCGATCCTGATGGCAGCGGTGACAACGATTAAGGTAAGGTTTTAAAAAAAAAATAATTTCACCCTCCAGCCCCACCACCCGTGCACTCCGCCCCACCTCCTGTCACCACCACAAGCCGCTCCTGTAGATACCAAATATCTTTTTGGAAATGGTAAGTTGGTGCCATGTTCTTTCACATGTCAAGCACTGTAGGTTTTCATACAAAATAAAACGGAAACGGCATTGTAAAATTACACAGGCACTTATGAAACCAATTAAATGCAACTTCATGTTGCCTAATTCAAAAGGCAGCCTTAAAGCACCACATCACCACTCTTTGGTAATATTATATGGTTTAGTAAAGTAAAAATATGTTTCAATGACTCTTCACTTCCTTGAGTATTTTTTATTTTATTCAGATCTATTACTCACCGTTGGCCAAAGTTTGCTTCTTAAACATAGACAACTGACTGCACCCTTTTTGGTGGTGACCCAAAACAACAGCAGAACAAACCACCACTGTATAAGACCACAGACTATCCATCGCAACTTTTTAATAACATGCCTTCTTCAGTCAGCAAGGCATTCTCTCTTCCTCAGACACTGGGGTAGTCCTTCTTCTAATTCTTTTACAAGTCCAGGAGTGTTCTGATGAGTGGTTCTGAAGAATCCTTTTTTATAACACATGAAAAGGTTGATGAACTCCAGATCAGTTTCCACTTTATCATGTTCACTGTTCAGCATTCCGTCCATCATCTTTATTTTGCAAATTTCACCCTGAGTGGGAATGGCATGCTCAGAAGTCAGTCTCACTCTCTGAACACCACTGGATTCGAGCTAGCCTCGTTGATGAAGGGTCATGTCCCGAAACTGGTCCCAAGATGCTTGTTTTCAGGTCCAAGGAGGATCCGGCCTGGCCAGTGTTGTTCCCATGAGGAGCATGGTCAAGACTATTTTGCATATGGCTAGGTCCAAACTGAAATGGTGTTGCGAGCTAAAAAAACATTAGATTTTGTCCCAGGCTGGACTGGGGATGAATGTTTGACACTGTTCAGCATTCTGCTCATCAAATTTGTTTTGCAATATATATATATATATATATATATTGTTCAGCATTCCGTCCATCATCTTTGTTTTGCTGTATATATACATATATACACCTGCCGCTCCACCACATGCCGTGGGTGGTGCTTCCTGTGGGGGGTGGACCCACGTATAGACTCTGGACTTGCAATCCAATTCTGGCTGCCATAATTAGAAGCACACTCACTGGAGTTTTAGCAATCACCTTTTATTGCTAACACATGAAAACACTAAACAGGTGCATTTCGGAACGATCGACTTTCTCAATGTCTTTTTGGGAATGTCACATGACACATGTAAAAGACACTCTAGTGGACTAAGGGACTGGATACTATGAGAATATCCCAATTCTACAGGCATACAATATACAGATTTACTCAACCCAGTATATTAGTGCTAAGGATACGAACTAACACATACATTTAGTGCCATATTTACAATCCCCTAGCTCCACCTTGCGCCGCTCTAGAGTAATTGTTTTTTGCACTTATGCGGCGTTAAGGAGGCCTTGCATTGCACCAGGCATAATGTATGCACGGGGCGTTACCCCGCAAGAAGGACTGAAAAAATGCTGCAGCAAATTTACATTTTACCATGGGGGGCTTTGCAGATGTCACATTTCACCACAATGTTTCACTCACTGCTTATTGTCACCAGTATGCTAGATATCTTGATGGTTGCCATAGTATTAACAGGTCACAAACATTGTTATCTCATTTATTATGGTTTTACCCATATCACTAGACCATTTGGTCTAGTCCGCAAAGAGAACTTATCAAGTGATGCTCACAAATAATGTGGAATCTCCATGTCATGTTCAATAAGTATTGTACCTTCTACATTCATATCATGTGGTGCATTATTTTGTGGACATCATTACAATTACCATTCTTGAAACATGAAAAATCCCACCGCTCTTTGATCTCCGACTTTAGGCGTGTTTGAAATGGAGGCGACTCCCCACCCCTTTGTGAGACCATGTCTGCAGTAATGGGCTTTTCTACTTTACTGTGTTCAATTTATTTAGCACTTTATACTCCTTGAAGAAAAGCCTATGCAAGATTTTAGATAGGTAGCATGCTAATCTATGGGACTACTAAAGATAGAAGAGTGGTTGACTGTTGAGTGGCCTTTATGAGTAGTGGTTTTATATTGAGCATGAGGGCCAGAACTGTGCTCTTCCTGAGTTTTGTTGCTGTGTGTTGGCTTAAACTGACACTAAAAGGAATGCAGCATAAAACGTCTCATCATTAGATGCTAGTTTATGGATAGATATAGAGTGTGATTGCAATGTGGGCAATGTAGAAAGTGTTTATGTGTCATACATGTATGATCAAGATTGCTGAAACTGTCTTGCAGCAAGCCTGTAGCTGTGCACTGACATGGGTGTAAGAGAGAAATGTGAGAACACACACACGCAGCAAATACTTACCGTCTCTCTGGCAATATCATGAACTTTAAAATAGATTGAACATGGGACAGAAGCAAGTACTCAGAAGTGTGGGCACTACTTTGGGATGCAATCTTGCATAATCTGTAGTACACCCTCTGGAGTCAAACAGGAGCAACCCAAAGTAATGGGCATTATACAGTCGACCACATTAAACACTTTGATAAGTACCTTTTGGAGTAACAGAGGCACAATTAGTACACGACCAGTCATAGTAAATGCTTGAAGAGTTCTCCCTGGTGTGACAGGAAGCAAAACATTAATTAAACCACCAGCCAGGCTACTTGCTGTGATGAGTTCATTTAGGGGTGACAGAGGAGTGATGGGTATTATTCAACCACTCATGATATATGAGTTTAGTAATCCCCCCAAGAGTGGGAGGGAGCAACCCATAGGAATGGGCATTGCACACCCAGTGCCCTGACACGTCCACCATAAAGCAACAAAGGGCAACCCTTAAATGTCAATTCATAGTTTATGTCTGCACAGCCCTCCATAGTGTAGCAGGAAGCAATGTTTAGAAACAGTCATTACATACCTACCCTTAGTGTACCTTTAAAGACTTACCACAGCAGCAACGGGGAGCAACCATAAGATTGAGCTTTGTACCACCTGCCGTGGTACTTGTTCTGATGAGTTCTGTGAAGGGTGAGAGAGACATAATGAGTATTATGCAACCAATCATGATGTATAAGCTCAGACATCCACTCAGGAGCAGCAGGTAGCAAACTAAAAGAATGACCAATATACAACTAGTAATAGTGTGCGCTGTGACACAAGGACTGCACTTACAACCAGTCGTGGTATATGTTCTGTGTCATTTACCTAGGAGCAGTAGAGGAGAAACCAACCCAGGTAGGTGTTCTTACGATCAAACATACAAACAGAAGCATAGAAAATCAAGGAAAACATCATACACCATATATATATATATATATATTTATATATATATATATATATATACACATATATGTCTGGGGAGAGTAGGAATAGCCCACCCCATCCTTGTGTGAGACATTAGGGATAAATGAGAGCATGTGTCAAACTATGGTTCTTTGAAAGTAATGTATTTGGTTACAGAATAGAAAGTGGAAGTCAGTGGTGTACTTCAAGGAAGGATGTGAAGGGCGAAACAGGGGAGGGTCCTGGTCTTAGGGCCATTCCACAATCTACCAGCAAAGACACCACAGGAAGATGCTCTTCTGCAACATTTCCCTGGATGCTCCTACTTTGAAGCTCCGGGAGTTGCAGTTAAGTAGGCTGGCACATAATGGAAGGAGTATGGAATTAATACCAGCAATTATGTCAATTTAAGGGCAGACGATCTGTGCATAGGAAGGGCATTTTGATGGATACTGGCTGGAAAGGGGTTACAACATCATATCTCAGTTGCTGCACCCCCAAAAGAAAGGCTCACAAGAGGAAAAAGGATGGTGGGAGGTGAAAGGTGAGAGGATAGGAACACACTGCAGGCAAGTCTTGCAATGGGAAACATAGCACAACATCAATCTGTATTTGGGAAAGTGTCTTGGGTGGGAGAGAGCTGCACTGAGAGTCTCTCCCCTGCATCACCTCCAAAAACAATAAACTGAGGTTGTACCTAAACTAGGTTATAGCTTTAAGTTCCTACAAAAACCATGACTACGAGTATGCTGGTTTTTGGTTTGGTTATACCAGAGTGATGGAATCTCCAATTTCTGCTCATGTGCTCATACCAAAATCATAACTATTTCAGGTTTTCTACCAAGAATGGAGAATAACTCCATGGGCCTTGGAATACCATAATATTTACCAAGAGGTTTTCCACATGGTCCTAGGAATATGATATGATATTATTTACCATGAATTGTTCCACTTTCTGTGGTGAAACCTGCTGACATTTTTTGATGCTCTGAGCAGGTGGAAAGTGGAGGCGACAGCACTGTGGGAGGTGGGATCTGGGGTGTAGGTCCAGGGGTCTAGGGTGGGCCTCTGTCTGTCTGGGAATAATATTGTTGGCTTCCCCTTGCTTTTGTAGGGGCTGGGCGTGGACTGGTCTGTGCTGCTGCCTGCAGCCTAGAGACCCAGTATTAGCAAAGTGAGTTATAGTGTCCCTGTACCCACAATTATCCGATCTGGAATTTGAATTTGTGGATAATTCTGGGCCTAGATACACTTGTAATTTAGGGTGGTGTAATCACACCAGGAGTGATCGCTTCAGGTGAAATAGTGCCACTCGTAATTAGGGTTTTGTCACCTGCCTCACTAAGCAGTATTGCACCTATCAAAGTGAAGAGTTGTCAACGCAAATAAAACAAACATTGCCAAAGCCAATAGGTCTTGTATTACTTGCCATCATTTTCTCTTAGTTAATGACATTTTTGTTTTGTTTTATCATGGGATTTGCATAATTTTATTTCTGGATGATTCACTAGGTCCTTGTCAAAATAATAAAACATTGCCTAAAATTAAAAAAGAGCTTTTGTCTTGCAGAGCACACAATGACATGGTAGTCTGTGGCACTGAAAGGAACTACTATTTGTGTGGATGTGCTCTTGTGAAGGAGCAGAATGTTGTCACTCACAGAGAAGATAGCTTATGGCTGAAGTAGGCTGAACTGTTGCCCCAAGCTGTATGCTTTAGTGGGTAGAAGAAATGACAATAACAGACGAATGAATGAAGAGGGCTGGCTAAATGCCCCTAAAAGTAAGCATATTATTCATATTATTGTAGAAAACCCTAGCGTCTTAGCTAACGTCAGCCCTAAACATAAAGATGTGTCAGAAGTTCTGAATTCAATAATCTATATATCACTGCAGCTTTGTTTCTCTGCTTCTGAAACAGGCTTCTGACATGAGTCCATTCTCCTCAACAATGTACTTAACACAAATACAATGTAAATACGTCAGCACGACGAATGTGTTAAGCATACTGAAAACATTAGGTAGCACTTTGCAAAGAAAACCTCCGACTATGTACATCATAGACAAATGTTTCCACAGCACAGCAAACACGGCAGTGCGCAATGATGCATAGGGAGGAAAGACCTGTCCAAAAACACCCTCACCCTCTTTTGAAATCAGTGTGATATGCAGCGGTCAGTGCTTAATTTGTGCTTGTTGTTTCCGGTGCTGAGCACCGGCACTTATTTGTGATGGCCGGAGCTTATTCTTATGCCTCAAGCATTTGCTGCGAGCAAAAGACACATATGGAAAGGAAAAACTAAAAACTAAAACTAAAAAGTGACATAAAGGGAGAAAGTAGAAAGTTGCAGGATGAGCTGAAGGGGCAGGGGTGTCCGTAAATGGATTGAAGAGACCCGAGATGGCTTCAGGATTACACTGCCTCAGTATTCAGTGCTGGCAGATTTAATTACAGCAGTCTCGTATTTAAGAGAAAAGCTTTGAGCACCGGCACCTCTTTATTTACAAATTAAGCACTGGCAGCGGTGAAGGTAGGAACAAATACATTTCTTTGCAGGACTTATTTTGCATTTTTATTTTTGCCTAACGCATTTCCAGACTGAGCTGCAACCCCCTTTATCTCTGTTGCTCATTAAGTTTGCAACTCCTGAACCTCCTGCCTGGGCGGATGTCCTTATTTGAACTACTGAAACAACAACCAGGTGACGGATGGAATGTTTGAATGGATCTCAGCCACCGGCAGCAGCTTGATGGCTGCATTCCAGTCCATGGTTTTTCACCCACCATGCCACTCTAGACAATAGAAATTCTGACCCTGCCTACATCCGCCACATGAACAGGTCAGTGGGAAAATGTGGGTTCAAAGAATAGACAGTGATGTTTTTGTAGACAGCACAGTAAAACCCTGACATTGTTAGTTCCAATGGGGCCAGTAACTGTAGTTAGGGTCATCCAAATTATATATTAATTTGGAACGCCACTGATGAGTTGTATTCCACCCAGCATTTCCACCTGCTAAAAGCAGGCAAAGTTTCTTGTGGAAAACTGGGGACAATCATGCGGGAGTCAGCAAGGTAAGCCTGATTCCCGCACATTATTTGCAGGAAATTAATTTTACCCCTCTGAAATAAGCAGGAGACCAAAATAAAAGTAATTCAGTGCATGGCCGAACTGGGACCCCAAAGCAGCCCGGGCACTGTTGTCAGGGTTGGGGGGTGGGATGCAAGTGCGAAGGAAAACACCTAATGCCCGCAACGGCCAGTCCAACCCTGATTCTGTGGGCAAGGAAATGGTGCTGGAAAAACGTTCAGAGTGGGGGTGCTGACAAAAATGTTATATCACTCAAGTCCTAAAGATTGTGAAAAATCCAAGAGTCACACAAACAACATGCATAGCAAATGCATTCAGCAGGAGAGTGGTACGGGCGTAGCATCTGGCTGGTGGTGCATGTTGGAGCACACTGTCGCAAATGTAGTTCTAGAGAATGGTTTGGTAGCACACTGACATTTACAAACAGCACATTTTTCATTGAAATGGCCACTAAATTTCCACACCGATGCAGTTTTACTGATAAAACTATTCAGCCCACAAACCAGAATGTGTGGAAAGTGAGTTTCAGCAAATATTTCATTTTTCATCAACAAGTGAATTGATTTGTTTTGATCACGTTAAAATATTTGTTTCAAGAATATTTTAGAATTATAAAATAAAATTCTTCATTTCTGCTTTCCTAGCTGCTCATACATTCTGAAATGTTACTACAAGTTCATTTACAGTTATTTAAATGTTGTTGACTCTTAGAAACAAAATGACACCCCGCGGCCTTTCCTTTCACACTCACTGTACAGAGCAAGATTCTGGCATAGCTCCCTTTACAAAATCCTCTAGGTTTGTAGTCAGAAAACGAAAAGTAAACACAAACCTCCCTTTTAATAGAATCAATTCTTTGCCAGGAAGCATAGCCTGACATTTGACCTCTCTTTGAACGCACAGCAAATGTGGTAAAGCAAAAACAAAATGTAAAGACCTTGGGCCAGATGCAGGAAACAAATAGCGAGTTGCAAACGGCAAAAATTGCCGTTTGCGACTCGCTATTCACGTTTCCCAATGCAGAAATGCATATTGCGAGTCGGTACCGACTCGCAATATGCATTTCAGAATCGCAAATAGGAAGGGGTGTTCCCTTCCTATTTGCGATTCTGAGTGGTATGCAATACCATTTGCAACCGCATATGCGGTCGCAAATGGTGTCGCAGTTACCATCCACTTCAAGTGGATGGTAACCCACTCGCAAATTGGAAGGGGTCCCCATGGGACCCCTTCCACTTTGTGAATGGACCCACAAATATTTTTTCAGGGGAGGTAGTGGTCCAAGGGACCACTACCTCCCCTGAAAAAAAAAACCGAAACTAAAGGTTTCGGATTTTTTTTTAAGTGCAGCTCGTTTTCCTTTAAGGAAAACGGGCTACACTTAAAAAAAAAAAACAACTGCTTTATTTAAAGCAGTCACGAACATGGAGGTCTGCTGACGACAGCAGGCCTCCATGTTTGCGAGTGCCTAGACTCGCTATGGGGCCGCAATTAGCGACCCACCTCATGAATATTAATGAGGTGGGTCATTGCGACCCCATAGTGAGTCGCAGACGGTGTCTGAGACACCGTACTGCATACCAATTTGCGAGTTGCAAATTGCGAGTCGCATGGACTCGCAATTTGCAACTCGCAAATTTTTTTTTTGATACATCTGGCCCCTTGTTATTGCTCATTCATCTTCTGAACTCCAGCACTAATATTTTGGGGGTACCACAGCAACCCTTTACCACTAATTCCAGCACCTATGGATACTTTGGGCCACAAGTAATGAGAGCCGTAACGGGAAGATGACAAGTACTTGAGATATATGTGGCAATGAACAGCAGAAGGTAAGTTTTCAATCCACAGGATTTTCATGCCTGCATCCTCAAATTTTGAGCCTCAAATTATAAGCTGGTCCTATTGGACCTGATCACGCACCACTTACAAAAATTATCACAATCTAAAGTTGAGCAAATGACTTACAGGCGACAGACCCAGGGGTCTGCAACAATAGTGAACAATGTGATGTAATAATGCAGTAAATAAATACAACTTGAATGGGAATTCACAGTAACCCCATGTTTGCAGCAGAAGCCCTGATACTCAACAAGTTGATGTGCATGTCCCTGCCCATTCAGATGCTGGGTTTGCACAGGTTACCCTTCGGTGGTGGCAACAACAGCACTCAGTTATATGGTTCTATCTTTCTTTTGTTCCCTAATGCTAGACCTACACCCCAATATTTTGTAGATTTTCTTTCTATTGTCATTTTACAGAACCATAGCCTCTTCATCAGCTCTACTACATCTGAACTATGAATGCCCACCCTCCTGTAATGGCCAGAAAGTTTATCTAATTACACATGCTGGTTTTCTCGCTCAGCCTACTGAGATCTTGAATGGAGCAGCAACCAGAAGCAGCTTCCTCACTACCCTCCTGCTCATTACTATTCAATAGCCCAGCATCCCGTGCAATCTTCTCTAGTCCCAAAATCACTGGAAATGGAGAGAAGAACAGAGAGTACATGACAACACAACCAATATGTGAAGGAAGTATACCTCATTGTCCACTGTATTCTCTATGGTCTCAACCAGAGCTCCTCTTTACAAATGTATTATTATTATTATTTTGTTGTTATTATTTTATGAGTTTAGAGAGAAATTAAAGTTGCCTTTTGTGGAGTAGATATGACTTTCTCCTGTCGGACTCCTCACTACTCCTGAATTCTAGGAGTCCTACTGACTCCCTACTGCAACGATCTGGCATCTTGTGATGGAGTACTGTGACCTCCAAACATTAAATTAGGCCCTAAGCCTCTCTCAGGCTGTTCTTTTAATGTAATACATAATGCATCTTATTTTTCTATCTATTTGTGACAGACTATAGATCATGAATGCCTGATACACCGCACTGACATCTCTCTAATTTCATATAGGATTGAGTCCTCGGCGGCTTCTAAGTGCTGGTTGACCAGATGCTTGTTGGGCTTTTCTAATATTTGTAGTGCTCCTACCTCTCACCAGCGCCTCAATGCACTGTATAACAAGTATTGGAAAGTAAGTGACCTGATGAACTGTGAGTTAAAAAGTGAGATTTTATAGACCATTTCATAGGAGAAAAATGTGTATCAAAATTGGGGGTTTCCTGGTTTGTGGCACTAGTTGTAGAAAAGTCTGGCAGAGCGAATTCTAAATCACAATAATACATTATAACTATTTGAAAAATGTAAGAATATCTTGCATATGTATGCTTTGAGTGAGATAAGTCTAACTTTAGGCTTTAAGTTATCCTATCAGGTTATTCATTTGAGGTTGTGCTGAACAAAGCCGATTATGATATGGACGTTCACGATGAAAGACATTAACCACTTTAGAAACTTAGTTGGTATTTCAGACTAATTTCATAGCATGTTAGCCTTAATATTAAACATGACATTATTAACCATTGAATGTGAGGCGGACTAACCAGATTCAAACATGTGACCCATCCTTGGTTAGACATAGATACACCAGGTAAATTCTATCTAATGACCTCTCAAGTGAGTTGAATTTAACTTTATACAGCTAAATGAGGCGTACAGTAGGCGGGCATTAATAGGGGCCAGATTTAGAGTTTGGTGGTAATGTAAAATGTTCAGGCTCCACAGGAGATTCCACTGTTGGAATTTCGTCCACCAGATCATAACCCAGACAAGATAACACTAATTGGTTTGTGATAATATTGGTGGTGGTCAAGATGTTCATTGCACTGGCCCTGCCTGCTTAAATATCTTCATATTGTAGCCTTTCCTCCTTCGGTCCCTGCGTGATGCTCTTGCAACATTATTATATAGAGGCCAAAAGTGCTGGGCTCTCAACACCCTAAACACACTCCATCCACAGCTGAAAGCCCTAATCTGGTGAGCCTGAAGAATTGCCTTCACAAGAGGACATTTAAGGTGCATAGCCAACCCTTCCTTCTGCCAGGACAGGAGAGGGTGGGTCTAGCTAACAATTGTTCATAGGACCTCACATACCACAGCACACATCAGCTCACCAAATCATAGAGGCCTCCTAGTCGAATACTTGGATAATCACTTCTGTAAAATGAAGACCCAGACTACATCATTTTAAAGGACTAGTGAAGAGATACCAGGATATCCTACAAGAGCCACCTAAGATCTGAACAAAGTCGATATACAAAAATGAAACAAGTAGATATGTATATTTCCAGGGTACTTCAATAATGTGAAACGAGATCCAAAAAAGCAGAGCAGTATACATGAATGAAGTTGAGAGCCAAGGTTTGCATGCATTAAAGAGTGAGACAGGTACAGAAAGGAAGAAGGTGATTGGATATCAGCTACATGAAAAAGGAGGAAATGGAAGAGGTGTATGAAGGGCATACAGGACAGACAGGAGGTACAATGGGGATGTAATTCTCTTCAGTGGATACCCAAAGTCATCAAAATCAGACAGGAGTGAGTTATTTCTTGAAGAGCTGGCTGAACAGTTCCTTCTGAAAGTGAAGGCGGTATGGAGTTTATTAGATATGGCCGATCTTCGCTCCACAGTAGGAGGAGGTCTGGATTTTCTTCTTTCACCCTTTCTAGACTACACCCCGGCAATGTGGCTACTGTGGTTGGTGCAGCACCAGAAATCTGCATCATACTTGACATGTACGGTGGAGTGATGGTGTTTATTGCCTGGAAGATGATGCTGATGACTTTACAGGAGAGGTGGGCAGGTAAAGGGAGGGGATGGTCTTGTCAAACATTTTGCTCCGATGGTTAAACATGCTTCTGCTTGTTGGTGCTTTTAGGGTGTTAAGTGGGACTATGGAATGCCAGTTTGCAGGGCAGGCAAAGGGTGCACAGCAGCTGTGCTGGCCTGTGAATCGCTGGCAACATAAATCCTCTCACCTTTCTTATGTTTCTTCTGTTCTTTTGCCTAGATACTCTTTGAAAAGCTGTACACATATTACAATGCATCATTTGGCAACTTTGTAACACAATCTCTCTGGGATACAGTTTCTTCCCCAAGGCCAAAGCTGAGCACCTAACTAGTCATTGTGTACAATGCTGCACTTGTAAGGTTGGCATTGGTGCGCACCTGAGAATATTGATTTATTTATTTGTGGAGTTTCCTACAGCACTGTTATGTCACCTTCAGCCTTCCCAGAGCCCGGGTGGTGGAACAGTCTAGGTTGGTTACTTTGCCAGGCTCCGCTAGATGAGAGCGGGTCATCATGGCGCAGTGCACAGTTCAGAGCGGGCACTGGAATATGGGCCTGGATTCTGGCTTAGGAGATCTTCAGCGCCAATCGGGCACAGTCCCGCGGGTGAGGGTGGTCCATCACCCATGGAAAAGCTAGCCATTCGCACACATTTTCACTTATATTACTATTTTGGTGGTCTTTGGCTTGTAGTTGAACCGGTGTGAAACTGAAGGCAGTGCTCCTTCCATGGCCATCACAGTGCTTCGAAGATTGCAACGCACACAGGTGGTAGTCATATGGTGAGCTGCTACTGATTGTTAGCGGTTGTTGCTGACTACATGGAATGTCTCTTCTATAATGCTGCTAGGGATAGCGCCAGTTCAAACGGCTGCATTAAGAGCAGCAGCCACTGCCATGGGCTAGTTTGTCTCAAGATAGAGATGTAGGGACAGGCGGGTGCATCCACTGAAAGGCTTATTACCAAGAGCCTTCATCAAGCAAACCGAACATCCCCCACGCAGAAAGCAGCTTCTGTCTAGAAGAAAACTTCTTCCAGCAGCACTGGCAGCTCTCCGTGCTCTTAAAGGATGGAGTCCTCCGGGCCTTCTAAGTGCTGGTGCACAGGGTGTGTGTCAGCCTCTTGCAATATTTAGTGTGCTCCTACCTCTCTCCAGAGGCTCCATGCATTTTATAACAAGCATTGGCAAAGTCTATAGGTTTGACATTAGAGTTTGAAAAGAGATAGGACAAATAATCTGTGCATGCCTGTTTTTGCAACCAATGTCACATTAAAGCCAGACCAATTAGCTTTGGCAATGATTACTTAACGTTCCATCTAAGGATCCTTAAAATAGAAAGGTGCGATTTGCAAATATTCTATCTAGTAATCTATTCTAGGGTAATGTGGTCCAAAAACGTCAAAAAGACCTGATGGCTGCTTGATGAGAGCTGTCCCAGCTCCTTTAATGTAATTCACATAGAAATGTCGCTATCACAGTATAACCACAGAATCAGTGTATGTAATACTTTCAAATGTCCCTCACCCTGACATTGCATGGACTTCATACAGGATTCCAGCAAAGCCAGTAGCAGCAGTTACTTCTCCCCTCATATAAACAAGATCTGTGCAAATACAGCCGATCTCCCTTCTTCCGCACAGATATTTCGACTGCTGAAAATAGCTTAAGCCTGTTTATGAAAGTCCAGGAGAAAATGAGAGATTATCAGGAAAGCAGGCCCTGAATTGCAGATTCCCCTGCTAATTCCTTATTTCAAAATGGACCCTCGAAATCCGCTCATGATGAGCCAGATAATCCCCTTCCTCGATTTTGGTAACTTTGGAAATTAGGAAATACTGTCCCATTTTCCAGGTGTATGTTCTATTAGAAGACGATAAAATGCCGGTGAAAAAAGTGACCCTCAATCTATATCCCTTGACATTTTTGGAGAATTTTTTAATCAATGCTGTTAGATGCATGATGCGCCTACTTTGGCTCTTAATAGTCCACAATGTTCAGTCAATCCTAAATCACATTATAACACATGGGAGTTTGAAATCCCTGTATAAAAGCCTGTCTCTAGGGGGCAGGGCTTGAGGCGTCACAATGCCAGTCACACTCTAGGAGTTTTCTAGACCCCTCCGTCACCCACCTCCATCCAAGCTGCTACTCTCCCCATGCAGGAGAACATTGTTCCGAGACCTGAAACCTTCTTTGAGTGATTGGTGTGGCGGCAGGAGTGGGATACCCAGAACACCGGGACTTTGCTGAAGCCCTACAGGTTGGCCAAATTGCGGCCAGCATCTGATGAGGCCCAAGGAGGCTGCCGTCTACCCCCGAAGAGGAGCTCCCCTGATGTCCTGGAGGGGACTGCTGTGCCGCAGAATGGGGCCTCTCTCTGCAGCCCCCCCCGCCGGGCCACCACTGCACTCCCACTAGCTGCTGCAATCTTCTGCGGTCCCAGGGTGCATTAGCTCATAAATCACACTTGTTGCCCTGTGGCACAGGCCTGGTGGATCAGCTCTGGTCCGATGCTTGCACTACCACCTGGTGCTGTGCTTTCCTGTGCATTTGCTGGCCCTCAAGGGTGGTTGGTGGGGGGGCACAAGACCTTCTGGTTGGCCTGCTCTGTAAACTATCCTTCTTGGCCTGGGCATGTCTGGAGTGGGGTTTCCCAGGCCTCACACGCCTGACGTAATAATCCTGACTTCCTGTTTTCGCTTCCTCAACCAAGAGCTACGTCCTTGTCTCCGCAACTCAGCTGCTCATGCTGCCATCGACAGTGGTAAGCGGGCAGAGCTCCAAGAGTGGACGTTGACACCTGGAGACCAGGATAATCATGGGCAAAGATAAGGAATCTTGTTCCTTTACCACTCAAATGCGTATAAAACAATATACCACTGGACTGCCCATGGTTCCTCCCAGAGAGTCGGCGGCCAGCAAGGCGGCTCCCCTATCAGGACACCTTGCCACGATTCTCCAGTTGATCCAGATCTCACAGACAGCAGTTGAAACCAAGATTGGATAGGTGCGGGTGGATGTGGCACTGCTGCATGAAGACCTCCACAACAAGACGGCTAGGAATGCAGAAGCAGAGCGTAGATTGTCTACGGTAGAAGATGAAATGAAGACCCTCAAATCCCAAGTGTCAAGTCTCCATACACCCACCTCTGAACTTCACCGCTGCACAGAGGATGCCGAAAACCACTCTTGGCACAATAATGTGCACATAATTGGCATACCTGAAAATACTGAGTCGCAGCCAATGGTGGATTTTCTCAAGAACTGGTTTAAAACGTGGAAGCCCTCCACCAAACTTTCACCTTGGTCCGTGATTAAACAGGTACCGGGGCTCTGCACTGGGCTCTGACCGCTAATCTGCCTCCAGGTTCGTCACCCAGAGCAGTGATAGCCCAATTTCTCAACTTTCATGATAGAGATGCTGTTCTACAAGAGGCTTGCATGCTCAACGATCCTCGCTGCGGTAATGCTAAAGTCTTTCTATTTCCTGACTATACACACGAGGTCTAACAGCAGCACTCTTCCTATCTAGTGGTCAAGCAGAAAGCAATGGGGCTACAATACAGTCTCCTTTTTCCTGCCGGGCTCGGGTCATCTGTGCCAACAAGACTCACTTCTTTGATACACCGGCATTGGCATGGTTGTGGCTTACGGAGGAGTATCCGCTCACCATCCCCAGACAGGACTCTCCACAAGATCCTTCCCTAACTGAAGTGGGTCGCTACGATCTCAATAGAAACGTACATACTCATGGAAGCAAAGGATAACTCAACGATCTATGTTCATCTCCCCGCCGCGCTGGACATATGAAAAATCTCCACAGCTGACAACTGCTGAAGGGGTCACTACTGTGGCCAACACTGAACCAACTCAGGAGAGGGACACCACCGGATAGAGCATCCCCTGAGAGGGTTGGGATGCTCAATGATGCATACCTCTTCCGGAGCCCTGCACTTTGACATTCATTCTGTGGTCATGCTCAGGGGCCTGATGACACCAAACTTGACTATGCTCATTTTTATCTGATGGCTAAACATAATCCTACATAATGGAGGAGTCTGCCACGACTCATCAGACCCATGCGCTAACTTCTTCAACACCATCAAAATTGTTGTTATGCCACTCATCCTTGATACATGCAACTTCATCCTCAGTGCCCTGAACCTCCACCTGGTAGACCTCGTCATCCCCAATATTAAAACACTATTCAAAGACCTTGGAAACCAAGGCCTTTCTCAACATGTTAAAGGACCTACCTATAGTGTCAAACACATCTAGGGCCCAATTTTCACCTTCTTCAACAATGCCCAAATCAAATCATGCACTCTGGTAACCTGGACAGACCACACCCTCATCAAATTCAGCATACTCATCTCTCCAATGCACATGATCCTCCTCCAGAACAGCCCACTGCAACTGGAACAACATACTAGACCAGAACTGGACCACTGTCCTCAACTCCAGTAGACCGGAACTCCACAACAACCTCATTGAAGACATCAAAAACTTCAACAATTGAATCATCTGTGCCAACTCCCTCACACCCCCATGCACAACAACACAACAAGATTGAGACCTGAATCCAGCAGGTCCACAGAAGAACTCAGACTGATGAAACACCACTGAAAACAACTGACAAATGTATGGAGAATAATCAAGGCAGCAAAGACAAGAGCACTTTCAAGCCAGCCCTGAAATGATGTCACCAATGAATCTGGAGTAGTAAGGACAATGCTTTGGTGGACCATATCAATGCTAGTACCAAAGAAAGCAAGGACATCTTTGCCATTGTGAAGCATTTCACCTCACCAACCTCCTACATCCAAATCTTTCACCCCTTCCTAGGACCTCTGCAATGATTTCTCCCTTTTCCCTGCCCCCACCAGTCTTACCCCAAAGGGCTATTACTCATCAGCACCATACTCCCACACATCCTGAACACCTCCGTCTTGTCTGCAACCTTCCCAAATCCTATGAAACAAGCAACAGTTCTCCCCCTGCTGAAGACACCATCCATGGCCCCATCAATGCTTGCCAACTATAGACTGATACCCTGCTTCCATACCTGGCCAAGGTACTAGAGAAAATCATCAATAAGCACTTAACCAGAATGCCAAATAACCATAATCTCCTCAACACCTCTCAGTCTAGTGTCAGACCAAATCACAGCATGAAAACTGACCTGATCCTAGACAGAGGAGGCACAGTGGTCCTCATCCTCCTCGACCTCTCTGCAGCATTTGACACAGTCTCCTATCCTGTCCTCTTCCAAAGCATGCACGACATCAGTATCCAAGAACCCCCACTCTGCTAGATGTGCTCATTCATGACTGGCACAACCCAGTCAGTCAGAATGGCACCCTTCACCTGAGACCCTCATGACCTAATCTGCAGAGTTCTTGCAGGATCCTCTCTCAGCCCGACACTCTTTAATGCCTACATGAGCACCCTGGCCAGCATCATCAGCTTGCACAACATTAACATCCTCTCCTACCACAATGACATAGAACTCATGCTCTTCCTCACAGACAATACGCCCAGAACAAGTTTACTGCAGGCATGACCAAAATCACTGATTGGATGAGCACTAACTACTTGAAGCTGAACACCAACACAACCAACCTTGTTATATTTGGCAAGAGCCAATCGCTGTGAGACTCCACCTGTGCCCGTCAGAGATAGGACCAATACCCAACCCCGCCACCCACGCCAAAAACCTCAACATCACTATTGATTGTAAACCTGACAGGACCGCAAAAGTTAGCACTGTTACAGCCCCATGTTTTTTTTGTATGAGAGAAGCTTGTTCACCCAGAAAATGTCTTTTCAAGAAACATTTCTACTTGAGACATTCTCCTTACCCACAAGTAACTGTATATTCTTGAACTTTATGAAAGTTACAACACAAAGTACTACAACTTACAAATGTGCTGTTGGAGGCCAGGTGTAAAAAGCATTGGCTCAAACTCAGCCCTTCCTCTAGTCCTGTAATCGCTCTCCTGGCTACTTGTAGCTAGAAGGGCGATGTTCAAGGCAATCTGCATTGCCCACAGAGTCTCCCAAGGAAAAGCACAGCTATATCTACAAGTTAAACTCAAGCAATACAAACCAAACAGAACACTTCACTCCAGGCTTGCACCACTTATTTTCATACCACCTACCATAAAAAATCAGTAGAAGACACCACTTTTTTCAATACAAGCTACCAAGCTCTGGAACTCAATACCGGGCAACATTATAAAAACACAGGAGCATATACACTTACGAAGACAGTTAAAACATGACTATTTTCTAGATAACTTCCTCACCAAAGCCCCAGCAACAGAGAGCAGAAAACAGTATCATCCTCAAGCGCAATACTCAGTTTACAATCCACAAAGGACAAACAACTCAATCAGCAACCTGCTTTCAATATGCAGGGAAGCTAAGAAGAACTGACCTGTGGTTTGCCATGGCATTATTATATAATTATGTACTTGTCACTTATGGCCCACAATAATTTTAAACCACAATATACAGTGGTTAGCAATAAGTTATAACGTAAAGCTCCTAAATTCACAGATGACATAACTGTCAGGAGTTTTTTGCATCACTAGCACTGTACCAGCCATTACCATATGAACAGGCTGGGAATACCTGAAGAGAGCTGTCACACATTGCTGGACAATTTAAAGGACTTTTGATGTAGTCCACCACTGCAGGTCCCAAATATCTATACAAGTTGATTGCTTCTTTACATATCACAAAGACACTCTGATATGCCATGATAATAAAAATGCTCATCCCAACAGGTCTTTTATTTCTTCCTCCAGAATACCAGTTCAGAACCACTACTCAGATTGGACAATTCATTGCAGTTACCATCAAAGCAGATTATATCGTATGAAATATCATAAAGGAACCTAAAGAGTTGTACAAAGTTACTAATATAATGAAAACCATAAAACTGTGCATCTGTCTCTCACAGTTCGTCATCCTACACACTGCATCCCATAACACGATAACCACACATCAGTGGTCATCACACACAACATGGAAACACTTCTCACATAGGCTCAAAACAACAACAAAATTCCTCCATTCATACAACCTACAAGGTGTGTTACTGATAGTAAGCCCTTCAGCACCCCACATAGAGTTAGTAAACTCCATATAAACGCTGCAATACAATTTAATAGATGGTTGTTTTCAGTAAGCTTGGAGTCATTTGTTTTCAACACTATGCAATGCTTTATTGTGTGTAGATGCGGGAGGGGTTAAATTCACCGCACATTTTACCATGGTTAAGGAGCATTAAATGTGAGTACACTTATGTCCTACCTGGACCTGTTTTAGAGCACAATGACTAAACAAAGTAAATCATGCTTTTCTGCACAATTGGCATGAACGTAGCACCTTGTCATGGCTTCCTCTTTCTACAGTTCTTATTTATTTTTTGTTAAATGTCATGCTTAATTTGTGTAGGGATGTATGTGGGGCCTGGAGAAACATGGCAAGGAGAAGCACTGGGATTATTTCCAACTCTCACTCCATGTCTGCGCTAGCGTATTATGTGTGCCTCTGGTGAGTGTTTCCCTTGATATGGGTTGTTTCCGCCACGGTTCCCGCCCCGGAACTGATGGCGGTGTGGTGTTTCACAATTTGGCGGGCAGGTAGGGCCTTTCCTCTGGGCTGAGGGTGACCATCCCCGTCGTCTGCGGGACTACCAAAATGGCGGTGGGTGGATGGCCCGCTGCTTGTTTCTCATGTGCTTCAATATTTGGCGGACCGGATCACCAGCCTGTTGGCGGTAGTTACAGCCACCGCCGGTGGTGCGGTGTTTACCGCCATGTTCACCATGACCACCTTAGTCAGATATTAAAATTGTTATCATGCACCTCAAGGTCTTTCACTTCTCCCCTCCAAATTATGAAAATGTTTATGAAAATGTTGTCAATATACCAACCCCAATAAATAAGCTGATTGTTGTCATTCCATGGTCCAGTCCAAGGGTGCTCCCTCTTATACCACTCATAAATAGGTTGCCATAAGAAGGAGGAGCAACCCTGGAACCCATCGCTTTTTCCTGCAGCTGATGGTACAGATCATTCTGGTGCGGAAAAAAAATTGTTTGTTACAACTGTTTCTACCCAATCACCTAACTCACCTAACATATGAGGAGAACGGTGAAACAAGATAGCTGATTTAGCATATAGAAAATTCCTGATGGTTTCTATGCCAAATGTATGTTCAATGTTGAACATACACACACACACACCATATATATATATATATATATATATATATATATGTATATATATATATATATATATATATGTTACCTACTGGTGGTCACCAGTAGGTAGTTAGAGACAGGATCTAGTTTCCACAGGAAAAGCGTTTTTTGACTTGGCTATATCTTTTGCACTGTTTGATGAATCTTCGTGAATTTTTCCCCCCAAAAAGTGTCCTCTGGGGTTTTGTTGTGCATGGAAAGTTTTGGGGCGATCCGTCAAGCGGGGGGCCACGAAAAAAGGGAGGGGGTAAAAAAAGTGTGTTTGAACATGACTACAGCCTGAACTGCTGAATGGCATTACACCAGTTTTGGCAAAATGGTAGGTCTTGGTCCAGAAAGCAAGTTTTTTGTTATTTGGTGTAATCTGGTCAGTAGTTTTTGAGAAATTTAAGAGAATCCAAATTTGTATATCTAGGGTCACGACAACTTCGCAAATGCTTCCAATCTCGTGCAGAGATCTGATTGGCTGCCAACACTTCCACCAAGAAGTGTTGGCAGCCATTTTGGGACTCAACTGAGTCCTTACAAGAACACAAAAAAGAGAAAAGGGGGCATGGTACAAATATTTTAACCCCCTGGCCTTGGTGATAGGGTTCCCCTGGAACCTCACCAGGTCAAAAGAACGTTTTTTTTAAATGTATGGCAAAATGTGCGAACATCAACAAATTTTGCCTTAAATTAAAAATAAAAGACAAGTTGGGTCAAACTTAGTTTTTATACAGCCCCTGGGTGGGCAAGCAGGGCAGCCCCTGGGAAGCAAGCAAGGAGAGCAGAACCCCCTCCAAGGACATTCTTAAGCCCTGGAGACCACCACCTCCCTGGGGCTACATTAAAAAATATATGGGGAGGGCTACGTGGACCCCTTGTGACCTGGGGCCACCACCTCCACGGGGCATTTTCAAAGAAGGAGGAGGGCCACACAGACCCTCCCCCCCCATGGGGACTTTCAGAAGCCCCAGGGACCACCACCTCCCTGGGGCCGGCCCATGCAATATAAAGGAGGGGGGCACTCGGCCACTCTCCTGGAACTATTAATGGCCCTGGGAACAGCCACTGCCCAGGTTTGGCTCCCGCTCTTTCCTGAAGTGCCCATCCTTGAGAGGTAGATGTTTGCTTTTACTTGGTGGGAGCTGTGACAGCTCTCGCCAAGTAAAAGCAAACACTAACTCTGCCCCCAGCAAGCAGGAGCTGTCAAAATACTCTCACTTGCTGGAACTGAAGTTTTCATCTCTTTCCCTGCCCGCAGACATGTGGACAGCGAAACAGATGAAAGTATTGCTCCTGCATGCTGGGAGCTGCATTCCCAGCAGCTCCCTGTGTGCAGAAGCAATGCTGGTTCCTGCAGGAGGCTCCCTCCATGGTCCCTGACATGTTTAAAATAAAATGGTGCCCAAGTTCAAGCACCACTTCTGTAAAGTACTAATCATCCTAATTTCTTGCATATGGTCAAGGCAAAGCAAGTGTTTTTTCTCTGCATTTCCACCTTGAAATGTAATCTGTAAAACTTGATGGAGGTGTTTGCATCCTTGCTTATTTCGAGCGCAATATTTCATGTAATGACTGTGCTGAATGGGTTCTTTCTTGTCATCTGCTGCTGAGACCAGAGGCAGTCGATCTGTGCCACACATGGCTGAAGGCCATGTTTGGTCAGGGTTGGGTGGTTACAGAGGGTTAGCCGCAGGGCCTGGCCACATGCCAGTCCTTGTTTCAACCCCCGCTGCTCACGGCCCAAAGCTGTGCATGGTTGATTTAACGTAAGGTAATTAAAAATACTTAACATTAAAAAAATAGAACTTCTGTGAAAAAAATCAATGGTTACAGGGATGTTATAATTAAGAAGTAGAATTTAAAAAAAAACATAGAAATTCACTTTAAAAACCAAAGGGTACAGTTAAACTCACATTTCAAATGTACAAAACCATAGAAATTCAGCTGTTATAGTTAGAGTTATTTTAAGTAACTATAACTTGCTCTCTAAGGTAACCATACCTCACTCCCTTGCCATGCACTGCTAATTTCCCCAGATATTACATCACTTATGACATATTCTATGACATCGTTGATAATATCAGTGTAACATTTGCAGTAAAATTATTGATGAGAAAACTGTGCATGGCGAGGGTGTGAGTTATAGGTACCTTAGGCCACAAGGTTGCTTGCAGCTGGGCTATCAAAGGAAGGAGTGCTGAATACCAAGGCTTACCAGGGTTGATTCCTCTTCATACACCTGCATCTCATTCTTAAAAGTTCTTGATTTTTCCCTTTGGCATGTTTTCTTCTGTCTTTTTCTTTCTCCTTCTTTCTCAATAGTGTGTTTTTCCAGTCCCATTCTGGGTTAAGGCGAATGAGAAAAATAAGTGCCAGATCCCATGACTGACGACGAAGATGACAATGGTGAGTACCGCAGCCTAGTACACATGGAAAGAAAGGGCACAGTTTCACACACCCACCCCACCCACACTGCAACAAACTCCCAACCCCTCCCCCTGTGTGTGGTGTGGATGAGTGTGAGCGTTTGAGTGTTTTGGGAGGAGGAGGGGTGGACACAGTGGGAGAAGACAGGCTGCCAGTGCATATGGATGTTGTGTGGGTGTCTGCAGGTCTGGTGAGTGTGCTACAGGTGTCTGTGAATGTAGTCGTGGTGACTGCAGGTGTGGTGTCTGGGGTGGATGACTGAATGTCAGCTGTTGTGGTGACTGCAAGAATGGGGCAGCAGCAGTGGCTGAGGGTGCAGTGCATGTGGGTGTGCATGGTGAGGTGACAGACAGGGAGGCGGGGGAGACTGACACAGTGGGAGAGGTGATGTTGTTCTGTGTGCATTGTTATGTTGGGTGTGTGCATGCCTGTGATGGGAAGTGTGGTGCTTGTGTTTCTCAGTGTGCTTCTTGTGTGTTGATCTGTGTGCATGGCTGTCTGTGTGTGTGCTTGGGATGGGTGAAGGGAGTGGGGTGCTGGAAGGGGTAGAGGTGGTGGGAGGGGGACAGAAAGACCAGGGACACTGGCTGCCATCAAAGAGGAGGCCAGAGCCTGAAAAGATCTCTGTAGGCCAGACATGGCACTGTGAATGCCTTCTAGGTATGTATTGCACTGCTGCATCTGGGATGCTAGCCCCTGGATGGCATTCACAGTGGTTGTCTGCCCTACAGAGATGGTTCTCAGGAGGTCAATAGCCTCCTCCGTGAGGGCAGCAGGGCTGACTGGGGCAGGGGATGAGGTGCCTGAGGCGAAGGAGACTCCCACCCTCCTGGGTGAGCGGCCACAGAAAACTCAGTGGGGAGCAACTGGGAGTGCGGTGATGGTATGGGGGATGGCAGAAGATGACAAAGACTGGGTGGGCCCAGTAGGGTCCACCACCACCAGGGAGCTGCCATCGGAGGAGGTATCGGAGTCACTACCTCCAGTGATAGTTGCCTCCCCCGTGTTTCTCCCCTTGCCCTCCAACCCACTGGTTCCCTTGGCGTCGGTCAACTCTGACTCCTGGGAACCGTTGGCTGCAGCATCCCCACTCGCCGGTGCCACAGCTCCCTTGCCAGATGATGCTAATGTACACAGGGACACAAGAGCACAAGGGTGGGGAAACAAAACAAGAAAGAAGTATGTCAATTCCAGGAAATATGTGTATGTTGGGACACATACACTCCCACCCAGATCAGCCACAAACCCTCAGCAGACACAGCACATGTTATGAATGTGCCCCTGACTGGTAGGCATAACCCCACAATACACTACATTCCCATCCTGATCCACTACTCTGATATACTTGGTGAAGTGAACCTATGAGAGACGATGCCAAGCCAACACATCTACAAGTTCATGAGGCTACATTGAATACAATGGTCCAAACAGAGGACTCCTCATAGCCCTACAGACCCTGACAAAACTAGCTATGACACTATCCCACGGACGTGGAGGGGGGCAGGACTGAAGGGACATACCTGTCTATGTGCCTGGCACTACTATGCATGCACCCCTTTGCATCTAACTACACTCATCATAGTGGCATCACAACAGTGTTGGCACTCACCCCTTTATGGCTGCTGTGCTGCCTTCAAGCGCCCATCCAAATCCAGATAGGCCACCGCCAGAATGGAGGCCATGGGGGGGTCAGGGTCTGAAGGGCACCCCTCTCTTGTTGGGAGGCCTTCCCCACATGGGCCTCTCCAGTCTTCCTGGCCCAGCGCCTCAGGTCCTCCCACCGCTTCCTGCAGAGGGTGCTCTGCCGGTTGTAGACCCCCAGGGTCCACACTTCCTTGGCGATGGCTTGCTACAGTCCCCTCTTTTGATGGGCGATGATCTGCATGGGACACACAGAGTAAAGAAACAGACGTCAGTGTGGGTGCCCAATACACAAATGCCATGCCTGTTCAAACTGACATGGCCCATGGAGACAAACATATGGACAATGTTCAAGCCAAACACTGCCAGAAACACTACAGGTGAGCATGTGCACAGCGAACAAAAATGCATACAAGTATCAGACACATTCACACACATCTAAGGAGGACAAATAGCAACTCACCTGCTCCTCTGGTCGCCCATACAGATGGGCATAAAGGGGTAGGACGCCGTCCACCAGCTTCTCCAGCTCCTACGCGGTGAAGGCCCTTCCCCTGTAACACGCGTCATCTCAGGGACCAGAGTCAGGACACAGCAGCACACACAGTGGAGTTCTTCCTTCTCATAGTGCAGGAGTCAAGTGTCAAGGGTCTGTCTAAATGGCGGTAGATACCGCGGCGGTGTGCACCGTCACCGCCGGGGGAGATGATGATTGGCCCAGGTTCCCCATTGACAACAATGTTATCCAATTATCAGGTGCACGGCGGTGAACACCGCCTACTGCCATGACAAGTTATGCCAGCGGAATGAAGTCACTTCGACACTACAATACCTGGATGGCAGAAAGGCAGGGCATCCACCTTGGGCCTGAAGAGGAGCCAAGGGGTAAGGCTCCGAAACATGTAGACTAGGAAGTCAGGTACATTAAATCCCCCACTTTTGCCTCCCCTTTTTAATCATACCACCTCCAAGAGATCTATTAAATCATTGCAATTACTAGGAGACAGGTATTTTTAACTAACCCAAGACCCCACCACTCCCATCCCTCCTGTGATTCACATTGACAAGACTACATCAGAGCTCCCATGTATCCCGTAGGTCGTAGCACGCCCCCCTCCATAGCGGAACGAGAAGAAACCCAATGATGAAACATGCCACCAGGGGGTAACCCTGGTGGGTGAAAGTTTTTCTAACAGGAAAATCCTTTTTCCTGTCCATCCTGTGGTAGTTCTTTTAGCTGGGCATCTTTTGTAATGTTATATAGGCTATAAGGAGAACAGACCCAGACCCACGACCTCCTTCTACCTCTTTGTTTTTGTAAGTCTTGAATACAGTCAAACCACAATTTGATTTTTAGATTTGGAAATGTATGTGGATAACAACAAATTGGTATCACAGTTGTTTAGAAAGCCGACCTCTGCTAATGTTATTTTGCATGCAGAGTCACGCCATCTTAAAAAGCAGATCACTAATTTCCATTTGGGGAATATCTGAGGGCCAAAAGGAACTGTAGACTACAATTAGAATATGAGAAGGAAGCTTTAGATATTACCCCTAGGTTCCTCAAAAGAGGGTACGATCCCAAAACTTTACAGATTGCTAAGAACAAAGCCGCTAAAATAACACAAGAAGAATTATGAAGGGAATCACGATCTACCGTAAAGGCAATAAAGGGTTTTCAACAGCCTATGCAAGTATTGGGATATCTTAACATTGGATCTGGATCTTTAAAGTTTATTATCTGATAAACCTAAAATGGTATATAGGAAGGCACCAGTGATATGATACATCAACACCCTAGGAATACTAATACTTGTTGTCTGCCTCTATTAACTAATGGTTCATTTAAATGTGGGAATTGTATATTTTGCAAAAATGTATCTGAAGTAAATGTAATCACTGATGTATTTGGAGACAACCAATTTCATATTGATTCATTTATTGACTATAATACCTCTGACAGTATCTATATGATGGTCTTTGTCTGCAGGAAGCAATATATTGCATCAACTATGCGAAGATTGAAAACCAGATCAAAGTAGCACATCAGGGCCAAAAAAAAAAGTACCCGATGGCAGTCCATTTTAGGTTTTCACAATCGCTTGCCCAACTAGACACTTTATAATTCATTGGTATGGAGGAAGTAAAAACAGACAAGAGAGGTGGAGATTTGGAAAAGAAGCTGAGAGCCAGGGAAACACATTTCATAAATCGCTTTAAAGTGATAGAATGTGGTTTGAATATTGATCGAAAATGATTTGTTCTACTATAATGTTACACCATTTAATTAAGAGAGAGACTGACATTTCGGGTGTGTCTAATGGCAGTATATGTTCTAACACGCTATTGTCTGTGAAGATCGTGGTTCTTGGAATTCCCTGGAGGCGGGTGTTTGGATCACCTCATTCAAGCTTCTCCAGTTATGTTGATTTAAAGGGTAAGTGCATGGTGTTTTTGCTGGATATTGTTTAAAATGGTCGGTATTTCAAGACTGACTTTACCAGTCTTAGTGAAATTGAATTATTTTTCATAACAGCTTATTAAAAGTACATATAGTAAAGTGGTAACGTCTCCTGGTGTACTACGGGTTTCCCATGAGAATCGGCTTGCTAGAAGGCAATGTTCTTGCTAACTGCAACAGTGTAATTCGTTACAGGTACAAGATTAACCGTACTAGGAGAAGACAATGGAGACACTGACAGAGACTCAATATGTATCAACTGCTACCTGACATTCCAACCGTCGAAAGCGTAAATAAACTGGACCAATCCGTGACATGGGAACTGTGAATTGTCGAAGATTCTAATGAATTCTAAATGAAATAATTGGATAAAGATTACGGTGCACCAAATATTGTCCAATAGGGAATTAGCGGAAAGTTGGGAAGTTTCAATTTAATGACCGGACACAAGGAGAAGTCAGCCGTTCTTTAGCCATTCTTCAGCCATTCTATAGCCATTATTCCATCCCTTCCTTCTAATTATTTCTTGCCTATTCTTTGCCCATTCCACTTCGAGCCATTCTTGCTGAGCCGTTCGATGCCTTTGTTTCCTCAGTTACTCTTTGGGACATTTCTGTTGTCCTGATGGTTTAAAACCATCCTCTATCCCATTCCTGCCTGATGCTAACTTCTTCTCTATCTGAGGGAAGTGGTCGGTCCTTAGCTATGCTATCTTATGCGTCTTGAAAGAGACTCTTACTTACCTTAATGCGAAAGACATTTCCCCGTTCGAACTCTGCTGATGGTGAATCAACTGATGTCCTGAGGACGAAGACTGACGCTGCTTGCTGATCTGTTGGATTGGGAACTATCCAATGCAAATTGTAATTGTCTATTTGCTTTTCCTTTCTAGGTACCAACTGCTATTTTGATAGAGACCTTAGTTCAGACATTTTCTAAATTGGTGTTTCTAAATTGTTTTGCATGAAGCCCAACATGCTGATGCTAATTCGTGGTTAGTTGAGGTGTTCACTTAATCCGATGCAAATAGACAAATTACTGAGTTTTTGCTTTGCTGATTCATGTACTAAAGAGACTTTGCTAAATTGATTCATGTTATTGTTGCGCATTATAATTTGGACGTATATAATCTATGCTTTAATTTTGATGTGTTTATTACTAATGAGTTTAATCCATTTGAGATTAGATTGTTAACAATAGGGAAATAAATGTTTTAACTCCAATTAAACTGGTGTGGTTATTCATGACTGAAGGGTCATGGTGTGTCCAATTGCTAATTCTTATTGATTGTTTATTGATTATTGATTAGTTATAGTAAATGTTTATTGATTTATTGATTAATGGTGATAAGAAGGCATTTCGTACTGGGAAGTCTCCATACGCGGTCCAAAGGTTCATTGCCCTGTTCGCGTCTCCTTTTAACTATACTTCTTAAGGTTCTGACGCGCCATCAGTTTATAGTAATGATTCGCAATGTGAATATGCGGGGATTCCGTTCCCTTTTTTTTCTGAGGCTTTTCCTTCTTTTTTTCGCTTTTTTGCTCTCGCATGCTGTTTTAGGATCACTGCTAGTGGGGTTTGTGTCATCTCCAATTGTGAACGAGCGGGGCTTCCCGTCCATTTCTTTTGCTGTGCTAATGCTCTTGTTCAATGATTAAGAATTAATGAAAAATGAGGCGATATCATGGCTAATTGTGGTTGAAAATGTCCACCTTGCCTTGGGGATTGCGGTATGTGTAGAGTCCTGCTGGACTCGTTCTAGTGTTTCTGCCAGCCACTCTGATGAGGGCTGGTCTTACATGTACACCCCACACCCACCCAACACAGGCATCACCAGTCAGGTGACCCTGCCAATAAAATGGGCCGGGCGCAGTGCCTGAGGCCAGTTCACACCACCCAGCTACTGAGTCTGTGTTGCTTATTTTTGTAGCATGAGGGCCTAGGGCCCCCAACACTACAGTATTTGTCAGAGTTGATAAACGTGCATTTTTGCCTTAGCGCTCTTGCACAACGGGTTAGAATCGATGACAGTGGGTTTATGTGGTCTAAAATGCCCGTATTGATTTGTGAGTTGATATGCAATACGTCAAACTTGGCTAGATAATGTGGATACCGATATTTACTTCAGCATGTTTCTTTTTTTCATCTGTGGGAGTGGTTAGTGAGTTTGATGATCACTAGCGTACTGTGACAGCCTGAACCAAGGGTTTATGTGATATAAATTTAGAACGGAGTGTACAGGTCTGCCGCTGAGTGTGGCATACAACTAAAAGGTTTTTTTGTCTTTCCTTTGCTATTTCTTCTAGGAAACTCATTGACTCTAGCGTTTGCGGTGCGAAACGAAGTGGTTAAGTCCATCTCCTGTCCTCGGGGAAAGAATCCTGAACAAGCACAAATAGGATTTTGTGAATATTTCCTGTGGGCTTATATGCTTGAGTTTCGAGCCAACTCTGTGGTGGCGTATTGCCATTCTAACATACGGTAAGACTGTATGGTAACTTCTATGTAAGGACAGGAGGCTCTGATTATGCTTCTCAATCATTACTACTCAATTAAACAGCAGCCAATTAGATTAAACACACTATAAACCAAGAGGCTTTGAACCACGCCTCTATCTTAACCCACCAATGGTAGTCCAGTTCAGCCTACAAAATAGAGAGGCACCATCTTGACTTCCCCTTTCTTTGCTGCTCTGCAGTCAAGATAAGTGCCTTTTGTCTTTACGGTAAATCATTACTGTGCTTTATGCTTGCTATTTCCTTTAGTTTCACACAACGCAGCTGCACACAACACGCAACCCCTTCAGTCAGCATCTTTCCTTCCCGGTTAAGGTGCATGTTGGACCTATTCTCTTTTTTTAATTTGTTATTTTAGCTATTTACGTTGTTTTCTAATAACCTCCGGTCCTGAGATGTCTTCTCTTTCACCGCAGCTCTAATCTGCTTTTCACCTCTTTTCTCCCCCAACCCCTTTTCTTCGCTCGCTGCATTGCCGCTTTAAGGCCTGCCCCACCTGAGAGCAAAGCAGATCAATTTAGCCCAATTGTGCTACGTACGTTGGTTTCCTCTCCCCGGGCTGCAACAATGGATTGTTATCATTTCAGACACAGAATAGCGGCAGTGAGCAGTTATTCCTAAATGAAAGGGGCAATTTTGTAATCAGTCAGTTGTCAACTGACCACAGTAATTTTTGGAACTTTTCAATTCTGCCTGTTACCAGCTAAGACTCCCACCAACTTCCCAGGCCTATTGAAGGCTGGGGCTGAAATAATGATATCTGGGTCTCTGCATGTTTAACCATTTCCTCCCTGGTTTACCCTAATTTATATCTGGAAGACTCTTGCTTCCCTCTGGGGAGATACAGCCTGTAGTAGATTGCCATTAAACATTCTGATTACGAGACATATGAGCAGGGCCTAGAGATGTGTGGCCCTTATGAAAATGAGGACTACTACTATTACCGCTACATAGAACAAGTCATTGACTCCTCGGTCTAGAAATCTGTGGATAAAGCACTCTCCTGTGCTCTGCAACCTTTATCCAAACGTCTGGATGAGCTGTCCTGACTGCTAGCTCCCCCTCCTCCCTGTGGAGATCACTCCCTCACTCCCTCATCCCTTCTTCTGACAGAGTCATGGCCCCATTCTAGCACTCTGGCCAAACTGTCCCAAACAACTTTACCTGAACATACTTATGCAGCAGCTGCTGCCCCCAAGTCATCCATCCCACCTACCAAATCCCCACCCATGGGCTCCGATTCTGATACCTCTGCTTCTTCACAGGAATCACATAAAGCCTGTAAGCGTTCCAAGAAGTGAAAATGTTCCCTCTTTCCATCCACCCCTCCCCCCTTTACTTTTTAACCCTCAGAGATGGTTTATGCCAGGTCCTCTGACTGGTCTCCTGCCCCAGCAGTTGCAAAGTATATGAAATCGCATATTACAAAAAACTTTGAGAAGGAGATAAAATCCAGATTAAAGTCTGAATGTCCTCGCCGGATCTACCAAATAAGATAGCTGTCACACCCGAAATTTATGCCACCATGTTGACTTTCTTGAAAAAATACAGGAAGGATCCAAAGAAAGGTCTAGGCAGAGCCCTACAGGCGTGTCAAGATAAACTCCTTGATGTGTCAGGTCCTTTACCAAAGATTTTGGGATTGGCCCTTCAAGCCAAAGAAACGGCGCCTCATTAATCCAACAGGCCATATGTTTCTTGGGAAATGCAAACTGTGTCCTTGATTTCCAACAATGAAAATCTGTTTTATTAAGAATTTACCCTCAGCTTGTTGATCTAGCGTCAGCTGAGGCAGGACCCCTTGCAGAGGGGCAGTTGTTTGGTGACCGCTTTGTGAAAGACATTGCAAAATTCATGAGCACCTTCACTTCTTTGGATAAGTCACAATCATCTCTCAAACAAATGTTCAACCCCCTTTTTGGAAGGGCCAGTCATTTTCGAGGATGGCCGGCTGGCTGTGGTTACCAACAAGGTCCTCCTAGAGGAGTCTACCAAAGGTGCAGAGGTTATGCCCAAGATCCTGCACTAGCAGGTTCCTACCCTTCCAGAGCAAGAGGTGCACTAGGCCGCAGCTTCCGTGGCTCCAACAGGGGTTACATAGGCATTGACAACTCCCCCACAGGTAATGCACCTTTTTGTTCCTTCTCTTCCCCTGGGGGGCAGGTTAAAGCACTTTGTTCACAACTGGGTCAAGATTTCCTCAGATGTATGGGTGTTAAACACTGTACAAGGTTATGCTATAAAATTAACTGCTATTTCTTTTCAACCAAGTCCTACACACCCTCTCTATTTTTCCCAACAAGACAGGTCTTTTATCAATTAAAAAATTCAAAAGCTGTTAGTAAAACGGGCTATCACCCTCACCTCCCAACACCCAAAAGACTTCTGCAGCAATGTGTTTCTAGTGCAGAAGAAAGGAGGTGGTCAGCAGAATTTCAGGAATTTCAATCCCTTTGTGTTTTACTGCACTTTCAAAACCCATGGTCGACCATCTTCGTAGGAGGAGAGTACGCATGATCATATTCCTCAATGATATGATTCTACTAGCACAAGACCAAACTCTTTTTCTAACTCATCTGTCTTGGACGGTCTCTCTTTTGCAAAAACTGGGATTTGTGATCAATCTAAAAAATCTTCCATGATCACTTCCTAGCAACTGGATTTCTTGGGGATTCAGGTGGACTCCATCAAGGACCAACTGCTGCTTCCGTCGCAGAAAATGAAGACGATCAAGAGAGAGTTGAAGGTGACACTGTCAAAACAGACGGTTTCTTTGAGGTCCCTGGTCTGGATTGTGGGGTTGCTTACTTTCTTGATTCAAGATGTTTTTCTGGGACCGTTGCATTACAGAGATCTACAGAGATTAAAGATTCACTATCTGCTACAGGGACTCTCTTACAATCATCTGATTCCCTTATCAGTCGAAGCCCAGGAGGAGCTCTGTTGGTGGCTCCTGCATATGGAGTCCTGGAATGGCAGAGCCATCTTCGGAGCCACCCCGGCCGTGGTGAAAGAGTCTGATGCCAGCCATTGGGGCTGGGGAGCGAGATGCAGAGAGTTTTCAACAGGAGGTCTGTGGTCATCAAAAGAGTTACATCTTTGCATAAACTGCCTGGAGCTGTTGGCAGGCTCCTTTGCCATCAAGCCCCTCTCCCCTATCAAGAGCAACTATTGCATCCTGTTGTAGATGGACAATGTGTCCCCGGTTCATTTTATCATCTGCTTGGGAGGGACCAAGTCATGCCTATTGGAGACCATTGCCAGGGAGATCTGGCACTTTTGCCATTCATAGAAGATTATGGTGGTGGCAGAATTCCTTCTGGGGAAGGACAATCTGGTGGCAGACTGGAACTTGCGGTTCTTGATGGACTCCAGCAATTGGAAGCTTCATCCATCTGTCTTCCAGAAGATCATGGGCCAGATGTATCAAGCCTTTTTGCATTCGCAAACGGTATGAATGCCCGTTTGCGAATGCAAAAATGCCTTTCAGTATTTATGAAAGGCATTTGCAACGCAAATTTAAGGAATCGCTAAAATAGCGATTCCTTAAATTTGTGAGCCTGTTTAGAGAATTGCAAATTGCGATTTACTAAATAAGAAATCGCAAATAAGGAATCCTTATTTGCGATTTCTAAACCACATGTAACAAGCAATTCCTTAATGCGAATTGGGCATTAAGGAATCGCTATTATCACCAAGTTGAACTTGGTGGTAACCATGTGCAAATTTAAAAAGTGCATTAAAAATGCATTTTTAAAATTGACATGTAATGCACACATGCCCCTTTGGCATGTGTGCACCTTACAGGTCCTTAAAAATCTTCTTGGGGTGCAGCAGAGGGGGCCTTGGGCCCCCAGCACCCTGGGGTTTGCATTTCCCAAATTTGCGAATTCCAGTTAGGAATTTGCAATTTGGGAAATGCAAAATATTCGCAAATATGGGCCTACAGGCCCATAGGTGCGAATGGGGCCGGTATTGCAATTTGCGATTCCGTAATAGCATTTGCGTTTTTTAAGAAATTGCTATTACCGAATCGCAAATATGATGCATTGCATTTTGCGAATCAGAAATAGCGATTTCTTAAAAATCGCTATTTCCGAATCGCAAATGCCTTTTTTGTTACATCTGGCCCCATGTCTTTTCCAGGCCCTTTTTACATAGACCTTTTTGCATCTAGTCTCAATTACCAACTTCCGAGATTTTACAGTTGGAGACTGGATCCAATGGCCCATACAACGGATGCTTTCCTGCAAGATTGGTCAGGTCAGATGAATTACGCCTTTCCTCCTTTCGCCATGATCCTGAGAGTGACGGCGCAAGCCAGGCGTCAATCTGTATCACTGATTCTTATCACTCCAGTGTGGAAGAGTCAACCATGGTTCCCCTCCTTTCTGGAGTTGTCCATAGCCCTTCCCATCCTTCTTCCTGTCTTTCCTCAACTCCTCCTGGACCCAGTAGGATTCCCCCCCTCTTCTATTGCAGGGTCAATTGACCCTTATGGCATGGAAAATATGGGGCGACACAGCCAAGTGGAATGCATTTCATCTTCAGCTGCAGCATTTATACACCAAGCTTGGGCTCCATCTACCTGCAAGGCTTATTCATTGGCATGGAGGAAATGGGTGGGTTGGTGACTTTGAGGGGAGGTGGATCCCATGAGATCCGAGGTCAAGGATGTTTTACATTTTATGTCTATTTCTTCATAACATGATTGGATAGATGGTACACCTGTGGGTGCACATCCTTTGGTGTGTAAAGTGCTTAAAGGTATTATGGTAGCCAATCCACCCAAACCGCACTACTCCCAGTTGTGGGATGTGAATGTAGTATTATCTTTCTTGAATGCCTGGCCTTACAATCATTTGTTATCAATGAAACAACTGTCAGCAAAACTGACCATGTTACTGTGCTTAATATCATGGCACAGAGTATCGGATGTGAGGGCTTTGGATCTTGCAGGTAGGTTGTTTTCACCTACAGGTGTTTCTTTTCTCTTTTCCAGAAGGACCAAATGCATGTCTACATCTGATGGCTATCCTGCGTTTCCATACAGTGATAAGCTATGTGTTGTAAAATGTTTAAACGTGTTTGAGAAACATACTGTTAGCCATAGGAGTGATCCCTTAGGACCGCTTCTTATTGCGATTCAGAAACCCTTTAGTCCAGTGTCAGGTGCAACCTTGGACGGTTGGGTCCATTCTGTCATGTCTGAAGCGGGCATTGATGTATCTGTATATGGTGCACATTCCACCAGGGGAGCCATGGCTTCAAAAGCTTTTACTTTGGGTTCTAGGTTGGAAGATATCCTTTATGCAGCCAATTGGTTGAATGGCAGCCATGGCACTCACAGCCTAAACAGGCACAACAGCGTGAACTCGATCGGTGGTATTGAAGCGTCGGTCACATTGTTTACAGTTACCTAATCAGAGTAATTTATTTTGGCTCTCCCCTTAAAACACTTAAAATTGGTAACTGCTTTACAAAAAACAGAACTCCTCAAAAGGAAAGCGACTCTCCTAGCACAGCCGGAGGGCTGATACTACAATATTCACTGCAGTTAGGAAACTCGCTTCATAATGCTTTGGAGGACATTACTTTCACAAAACATTTTTGCTCCCAACTCAGTCTGTGGTGGTTCTGGAACAATGTGACCACCTTCAAAACAATGACCACAATGTGCTCTTCTGTGTACATCGTGTCTGGCCCCCTCTATGCTAATAGGGAGTCCAAATTAATAAGCACTACCACCATTTATTAACTTTCTAAGCCCTTTCATGCCTGGAACTTTGTTTTACAGCTAAGAGAAGTTATGTTTTATGGGTCTTGTTTGTAATAAAATTACAATAGGCCTGCTAGCCTTGAAAATGTGTAATGCACTAAGCTCTCTAGGCTGACTGTATGGTAACATGACCATGTTTCTTCCAAATGCTATTTTTATTGTAGTGTTCTCTGGGGGCTGTTCTGAGCATTGCAGTCAACATACTATAATATTTGCAGCACAAAAACTTTGCCCCATAATGCTTTGCAGGGCATTACTTTTACATAACATTTTTGCGCGTAACTCAGTCTGCGGTGGTCCTAAGACAATGGGACTACCTTCAAAATGCTCTTTCTTTCTACAACATCTCTGGGTCCCCACACTAAGTTAGGTTTAGGACCCCTCAATAATGACCCCTCCTTCCATTCATGGTCTTTTAAGCTTCCTCGTGGCTAGAACTTTTGTTTAACAGCTGGGAGAAGTTTTGTTTTGAAAGCCTTGTTGGTAATACCATTGCAATAGGCCTGCTAGCCCTAAAACCGCTCTCAAGGCGCTAAGTATATGGTTACAATGAATTACTTTGTTCTGTTTTTATGGGGTTATGCCCTCCTGGGGCTAGCAATATGGTTACATGACCATGTTTCTTACAAATGATATTTTTGTTATGGTGTCCTCTAGGGGCTGTTTTGAGCATTACAGTCTAATGTCAACAGTTTGTTTCTGATGAAGGTCCATATTATAATTGTATATGTTTTAATAATTTCTCCTTATTACAATTATGACCATAATTCAGGCTAACTTAACATCCTTATTACCCTGCGACTGTTTAAACACTCTTGATACGTTTGGATGACCCTTCTAGTTTATTCCTCCTCTCTGGCTGTCTTCTGTCTTTTTTTGGGGGAATTGTATTAGCCAGTCAGCAACTCTGATGGTGGGGTGGGGAAAGTGGTATTCTGTTGGAATTTGCATGGTAGATTACAACTAGGATGTTAAATGGCAACATTTTTATTTTTTGCTACAGATAGAGGAAGAAGGTAAATGGAAGGGCTTTAGTTACATGCAGGACCACTGGAATTATATGGCTGGAAAAGACGAAATAATGAGGCAGGGTTGACCACTTTATGTGGCAAGAAAAGTCCATTAATGAATTTACAATGTCAATAGTGTTACTTGTGGTGGGATCTCTATATGGGTACATGTTCCTATCATCTAATTAGTCATTTTGTTTTGTGTGTGACATTCCCTGGTTTACCTCAGACTTTAAAGGAGCCTGGGAAAAACAAATATTGTTGATGTTACATGTAAACCAAAGTAGGCATGAGACATGTATGGTTATTATGACATGCTCTTTCTGTGATATTAATGTGTTTAATATTCATTTTTTATGCTAAATTTATAGGAATAATCTGAGGTTTCCAATTTGGGACACTTATTTTCCTTATGTTGTGTCACATGTATTGCAAGTATATTGTAGATATGGCTCTAATGCTCATGTATATTATATATTTTGTTTTTTTGTGTGTGTCATACAGCCCTGAAGAAGACACTGTATCTCGAAACAAGTGTTGGCTGTTTCTGCTGCTTTGAAGTGACAACAAATATTGGCTGTTTTTGCTGTATATTGGAGAATAAAAGAAAAAAGTTTGTAACAGTGCATTTGTGATAGAATCTATTCTCAGACTGCTTCTTTTTTACTGGTATTACACTGGTAGGGTACAAGTGTTTCTGAGAATTAGCGCTGGGCATTTGCCTGATACCCTAGTTTTTTGTGAAAATATATAAATATATGTACATATATATATATATGTAGAGAGAGAGAGAGAGAGAAAGAGAGAGAGATAGTCACAATCACTAAGAAACCATAGATTACAGGGATGTGATAGGTTCAGAGTTTACACCCAAAAAAACATAGAAATTCAGCTGCTATACTTAGAGGTATTTCAAGTAACTATAACTCATTCCGTAAGGTAACTAGAACTCACACCCTCACCATGCACAGTTTTCTCATCAGTATTTTTACTGCAAATGTTACAGTGATATTATCAATTATGTCATAGATGATTTATGTATGAATTTCTGGGGTAATTAGCAGTGCATAGTGAGGGTTCCCTACATGGATTGTTATGCTGCAACTTTCCCTCCTGTCTGTCCAGTATAGTCAGCTTGTTGCCCTTGCCTCTTTCCCCTCTGCTCTCCATGTGAATGGCCCTGTGCCTTTCCTATTGCTTTCCATGGTCCGTCGCGCTGCACAGCTGTCTCACACGCCCTGTGTGGCATATTGTGCTGCTGCTGCAACCCAATGGTTGCCCTGCAAGGTCAGTTTGGTGCACCTCTCCATCTCCCTCGTGCCTTCTTTTATCTGACTACATGTCCCTATCCCATTCCTCCTGCCCTACGTGATCCAATGTACCATACTTGCCAACAATTTGAACGTGGTAAGAGGGAGATTTTGAAAAAAAAATACCAGAAAATGTCACGCAGTTCGGCTCGGGACGCAGCGCATGGCAGTAAGACGCACCGCGCCCCTACCCTTTCCTATCTTTGTCGAGGCCCTAAGTTGGGCATGGGGCCTCGCTTTTGCATTGGCAGGGCGTGCTCGGGTTAGTTCCTGCCTCTCCCCATTCTCCCGTTTCTTCCTCACTTATCTTCTGTTTCTTTTTCCTTCTTTTCTGTCGTCCTCGTTTTCTTCCTAACTTATGCCTTTCTTACCCACCCATGATTCCCTTCTCCTTCCCAGCATGCCTTCCTTTTCCCTGCATGACTTGGAACCTTATTTTATTTGGTGCTTTTTCAATAGAATTCTATGATAGGATCCCAATCCAATATGGCGACTTTTACTTCTTGTTGGTCACTTCCTTTGGGTGGTGATCTTCGCTCCTGTTCTTCTGCGTCAGATATTGGTTTTCTGATCCTGTTCCAGCTTTTTCCTGGTCATTTTTGCCTTTTGTTCTGATTCATTTTGACCTTTTGTTTTTTGTTTCAGGAGTTCCTTTTTGAGTTTTTTCCCCTTTTGTTTTTTTTTCCCTCGGGGACTCATTCTGGAGGGCACGGACTGCCTTTGGCGTTCCCTCCGTCAGCTGCACCGTGGCTACCAGAAAGGGTCGCCCCTATTTGGGCCAAGGCAGAACTTACAAGAACAAGAACCTCGCCACACTTCTAGTGGGCCACAGACACAGACTACGAGTAGGTCGTGACAGTTTGCAGCGCCAAACAAACCAGACCTCGTCAAGCAGAATGGAAGATACTCTAACGGTGGCTGCAGAGCCTAACCAGTCCCTACTCATAACTATTCAGCAACAGGCCCAGGAACTGCAACAATTGAGAAATGAAAATATGGCTTTACGACAAGCCTTGGCATCCCAAAGTACTGCTGTTCCTACTGTCTCTACTACAACTGCTCGGTTTTCAGGAGACCCAAATTAGCTGCGAGAATTTCTGGATGCTCTGACTGTCTACTTTGCTTTCAGACCCACACAATTTTCACAAGGTAAGACGAAGGTGGGTTATCTCATCAGTGCATTATCAGGTCCTGCCTTGGCCTGGGCGACTCCGATAGTAGCCTCCAACGACCCGGTGTTGTCTGATTACTCAGCTTTTGTGAACAGATTCAAACAAACGTTTGAACACCCAGGATTGGAAGCATCAGCTGAAGAAGCGCTCTGTGATATTCAACAAGGCACTCAAGATGTTCTCCAATACATCACACGCTTCAGACAATTGGCTGCTGAGACAACATGGGTAGAGCGTACTTTGGGAACTCTTTTTCGCAGAGGGTTGCGAGAAGGAAGTAAAGACGAATTAGTATACTCTACCCTAGTAGAAGATCTTCAAGGTCTGATGGATTTAGCTCTCTCTATAGAAAATCGTCTTCAAGAACGTCGTCTGGAGAAAAGAAAGAATCGAGGACCTTTCCAGCCAAGCACCTCACGTGTCTTTGTACATCGTCCTGAAGAACCTCGACCTATATCCAGCGAGACTGAAGGAGAACCTCTGCAGGTAGATACTGCTCGTGGTCCACTCTCAACCAGCGAACAAGAAGACAGACGGAGAAGAGGATTGTGCCTTTATTGTGGTGCCACTGGTCATCTGCTCCGCACTTGTCCAGTTTCTCCTAAGAAGACTTCGGGAAACGCTACTTCCCGCCCTCTGTGAGAAGGCAGGGGACGGGATCTTCTGCAATACCTTCCATCAGTTCTTCCAAAGAAAATGCTACTATTTTATTTATTTGACCTGTTATCCTGAAATTACCTGATGGCCGTGAAGATAGAACCCTGGCATTATTAGATTGTGGAGCTAGTGGCATTTATATGGATATGACCTGGGCTAAAACACTACGGGGCATATTTATACTCCGTTTGCGCCGGAATTGCGTCGTTTTTTTTTACGCAATTTCGACGCAAAACTAACTCCATATTTATACTTTGGCGTTAGACGCGTCTAGCGCCAAAGCCCATGGAGTTAGCGTAATTTTTTAGCGTGGACACCTACTTTGCGTTAATGAGATGCAAGGTAGGCGTTCACGTCTAAAAAATCGACTCCGAGGCATGTGCGTCGGATTTATACTCCCGGGCAAAAATCACGCCCGGGAGTGGGCGGGTCAAAAAAAATGACGTACGGCCGCTTTTGCGCCGTTTTTTTGCGCCTGCAAAAGGCAGGCGTTAAGGGACCTGTGGGCTCTGAAGGAGCCCAGAGGTGCCCTCCCATGCCCCCAGGGACCCCCCCTGTCACCCTTGCCCACCCCAGGAGGACACCCAAGGATGGAGGGACCCATCCCAGGGACATTAAGGTAAGTTCAGGTAAGTATTTTTTTTTATTTTTTTGTGGCATAGGGGGGCCTGATTTGTGCCCCCCTACATGCCACTATGCCCAGAAGTCCCCTGGGCATGGCCATTGGGCAAGGGGGCATGACTCCTGTCTTTGCTAAGACAGGAGTCATTTCTATGGGGGTTGGGAGTGAAAAAAAAATGGCGCAAATCGGGTTGAGGCGCAAAAATTGCCTCAACCTGACTTGCCCCATTTCTTGATGCCCAAGCTCCATTTTCCCCTACGCTGGCACTGCCTGGTGTACGTCCTTTTTTTTAACGCACACCAGACGGCGCCGGAGGCTAACGCCGGCTAACGTCATTCAATAAATACGACGCCCGCATGGCGCTTCAGAATGGCGTTAGCCGGCGCTAATTTTTTTGACGCAAAACTGCGTTAGCGCAGTTTTGCGTCAAAAAGTATAAATATGGGCCTACATATTCCAACACTGCCTAAAGATGTTCCAGAACAAGTGCACACTGTAGATGGATCCTTATTATCCTCCGGTCCTTTTATTACTACCACTTCGATTTTAGGTCTACACTTTGGGAAACATCAGGAACATGTCTCCTTTGATTTAATTTCCTCCTCCAATCATTCTATAATCCTAGGGATTCCATGGTTCATAAGACACAATCCATATATTAACTGATAAACCAGAACCATTTATTTGTCTTCTTAGTTCTGTCACGATCGTTGTTATGCCTCGGACCCCTATTGGTCTCCCAAAAAGATAAGAACCTCAGAACCAAATGTAGGACTTTCCATAAATGCAGTCCAGGAGGTACCAAGCCAATATTTGGAATTTCAAGACGTATTTCAAAAACCATCCAAGCCCGTATTACCTCCACGCAGAGACTATGATTGAGCTATTCCCCTGGAACCTGGAGCAATTGTTCCTTTTGGGAGAATGTATTCTCTCACTGAAACAGAAAGAAAGATTCTCAAGGATTATCTTCAAGAAAATCTACACAGTGGTCTCATTACACCATCTTCTTCCCCGTCAGGTGCTCACCTCTTCTTCGTACCTAAAAAGACAAAAGATCTTCGCCCCTGTATAGACTTCTGTGGATTAAATAAAATCACCATAAAAGATCGTTATCCACTATCCCTAATCAAAGACATTCTGGAGGCTGTCGGAGGGGCACAAAGGTTCACAAAATTAGATCTTCGCGGAGCCTATCATCTCTTGCGTATTAAGGAGGGAGATGAATGGAAGACTGCCTTTCGGACTACTTCTGGACATTATGAATATAAGGTAATGCCTTTTGGCTTAACTAACGCCCCCTCAGTGTTTCAAATATTTGTGGATTCCATATTCTCCGATTTGTTAAACCACACTGTAGTGATTTATTTGGACAATATCCTCATATATTCCAGACGCCCTGAACTTCATTCCCCACACGTTAAGCAAGTCTTAAATAGACTCAGGCAACATCAACTTTATTGTAAACCAGAGAAAAGCGAATTTGATAAGACTGAGGTGAAATATTTATGCTATCATATCAGTCCAATTGGTATCTCTATGGATCCGGAAAAGGTTCAAGCCATTCTAGATTGGCCATCCCCTTCATCAATCAAGGAAAGTCAATGTTTCTTAGGGCTGGCCAACTTTTACCGTCAATTTATCTTGGACTTTGTGAAACAAACCAGTCAAATTACACAAACTCTCATAAAAGAGAGTCTGCAAAATGGGTTCATCTGGAAAGACACGGCTGAGACTGCTTTTCAAAACCTAAAACAGGCCTTCACCCAAACACCCATACTAAGACATCCGGACACCAATAAACAATTTATTGTTGTTACGGACGCTTCTGAAAGAGCCATCGGGGCAGTATTACTACAACAACAAGACGACAATGGTTTAGAATATCCAATCTTTTATCTATCCCATTTGCTCTCTGATTCTGAACAACATTATTCAGTACTGGAAAGGGAACTGTTGGCTCTAAAGACTGCCTGCCAAGAGTGAAGACAATTCCTCATGGGTTCTAAGGAGCCTTTTGAAGTAAGAACGGACCATCGTAATCTGCAATGCGTACGCAATTTTCAGTGCCGAAACAGTCGTCAGGCTTGTTGGGCCTTTTTCTTTAGTCAGTACGATTTCTATGTTACCTATATTCCAGGATCTAAAAATATTCTGGCCGATGCCGTATCTCGCCGTTATCCCGATAGTGCTTATACCCTGTCACCATATCTACTTGAACCAGACAAGATCATTGGTGTAGTCCAGTCATTCCTAGATGAAGTATAATCTGAATACTCCATCCTTTCAGAACAAGAGCTGAAGGCTCCGCTTCCCAAGATACACAATCACAAAGGATACTACTATCACAAGGACATCTTATTTCTCCCTTCTAAAAAAGTGCAAGAAAAGGCCCTTCAGATGTGTCATGATTTCCCAGGTCATCGAGGTATTAAAGCCACGCAGGAATTACTTCTTTGATCTTTTTGGTGGCCTACGTTGAAACAAGACGCCGAAAGATACGTGAAATCTTGTCCTATTTGTGCCCAAGTGAAAGTGCCCCATACTAGGCCTGCAGGATTACTTCAACCATTACCAGTTCCACCAGCTCCTTGGCACACAATATCAACCGACTTTATGTGTTCATTAACTCCATCAGCAGGAAACCGAGTTGTAATGGTAACAGTAGATTCCTTTACTAGAATGGCTCATTTCACCACTTTGAAGAAATTACCCACCTCACAAGAATTATATCAGATCTTATTAAACACATTTTTCACCTCCATGGTCTCCCCCAAGGCATTGTGTCAGACGGGGACCTCAATACATAACAAAGTTCTGGAAACACTTCTGTAAGATCTTGAACATCAATGTAGCGCTATCATATGGATTTCATCCTCAAACCAACGGGCAGACCGAACGTCTCAACCAAGGACTTGAGCAATATTTTTGTTGGTTTTGTAACTCCACTCAGAGTAATTGGAGCACTTATCTTCCCATTGCAGAGTTTTCTTACAATAATACCGTCCATAGTGCCTGCAGGGTCACTCCTTTTTTTCTTCTCATATGGATTCCATCCTACTTCTTTTCCTACTACTCATAAGACTTACTCTACTCTTCCCGCTATCACATTTCTTTCCAAAAGACTACAGAGAATTCAAAGACTGATTCAATCTAATCTATTAGTCACTAAAAGATACATGAAAAGACTGGCTGATGAGAAACGCAGTGAGGCTCCTGCGTATCACATCCAACATAAAGTCTGGCTATCTTAAAAATTTCTGCCCCTACGTCTTTCCCAAAATAAGTTTAAGCCTCGGTACTACGGACCCTTTTGTATTCTTCAGAAAATTAATCCTGTAACTTTCCGTCTCCGTTTACCTTGAACCTGGAAAATCCATCCATTCTTTCATGTCTCGCAATTGAAACCCTATACACCTGATCCTTTTTCCCGACATTACACATGTCCTCCCCCTTTGTTGGTGGATGATGAACCTGAATATGAAGTACAGGAAATATATGACTCTCGTATATTCCGGAACCATCTTCAGTATCTGATTCATTGGAAATGCTATCCTCTTAGAGAATGTTCTTGGGAAGATGTCTCTTCTTTTCACGCCACTCTTCTGATTTGTCAATTTTTCTGGTTATTTCCGCACAAACCAGGGGCTCCGGGGGGGAGGGACTTACTGTCACGCAGCAGCACGAGCCGAATGTTCGGCTCGGGACGCGGCGCGCGGCCGTAAGACACGCTGCACCACTACCCTTTCCTATCTTTGTCGAGGCCCCAAATTGGGCATGGGGCCTCGCTTCTGCATTGGCACGGCACACCCCCATTAGATCCTGCCTCTCCCTATCTCCTATTTCTTCCCCACTTACCTTCTGTTTCTTTTTCCTTCTTTCTGTCGTCCTCGTTTTCTTCCTAATTTATGCCTTTCTTTCCTACTCATGATTCCCTTCTCCTTCCCAGCATGCCTTCCTTTTCCCTGCATGCCTTGGAACCTTATTTTATATGGTGCTTTTTCTATAGAATTCTATGATATGATCCCAATCCAATATGGTGACTTTTATGTCTTGTTGGTCACTTCCTTTCGGTGGTGATCTTCGCTCCTATTCTTCTGCGTCAGATATTGATTTTCTGATCCTGTGCCAGCTTTTTCCTGGTCATTTTTGCCTTTTTGTTCCAATTTATTTTTACCTTTTGTTTTTTTGTTTCAGGAGTTCCTTTTTGAGGTTTTTCTCAAGCCTTTATGTCCCTAGATATACAAACTTGTTTTTTCTTTAATATCTCCAAAACTACTGAACGTAATCACACAAAATCACAAAAAGCATTCTTTCTGGACCAAGAGCTACCTTTCTGCCAAATTTTGTGTAAATGCATCCAGAGGTTCAGGCTGTAGACATGTTCAAAACCCCTATGGGAATTAACATGGGGAAAACGCATTTGGGACCACCCTTTTTCTCAACTCCCACTTGAAAGATCACCCCAAAACTTTTCAAACAGCAGCTGAAGTGAACATCAATATTCATCAACTGGTGCCGAAGAGGTCAGTCAAAAACTCTTTTCCTATGGAAACTAGGTCCTAACTATAACTACCTAGTGGCAAGCGCCACTAGGTGATTATATATATATGTATATATATATATATATATATATATATATATATATATATATAGAGAGAGAGAGAGAGAGAGAGAGATAGATGTACACACACGCACACACAGAGGAGATTCTGTAATCCCTATATAAACTGCAGTAACTCATTTCTTTATAATCAGTGAGTTGTGACGCACACAGTGACTGATTATAAAGAAAGGACGTCAGCACATAACTATTATACGGTTTTTACAATTGAGTTCTGACATAATCATGCCTGCTGCCAGCAGCGGAGGTGAAAGGTAGGTCAGGTCAGGTCACATACAAGAATTAAAGTAGCTGTTTAGAGCAGGAAACGGAGGGTTGCTTTCCTTTCTTCTGTTTTATATTAATAGTTTACAATGACAATTAGAGAGAATTTATTTCTTTGCTCTTTATAGACAGAGAAAAGCTAGAATCTTTCTGCATGTTTCTACATGTTCTAAGCTACTGCAGCTTTTATTTTTTATTTTTTAACTGACTTATATTGAACTGTTTCTAATATCTGTTTGCAACAAATATCTAGCAAGATTTTAACGTGCTCAATTTTGCAGTAGAGGTTTGATTTTAATTCTTCATGTTTGCAAACAGTCGTGCTCTTTAATATGAAAATGCATTATGGGAACGGTAATGGTGTGACCACGTATTATATGGGATAAAGTACTCCCTGCCACACATGATAAGTGTCAGAGTCACCAGATCCTCGGAGTCTGCGTACGTTCCCAACACGTCCACCACAAGACAGCTCCAATACTCTGATTAGAATGTCACAGAGTCTAAGAGAGTCCAAGTGGGGAAAAGGGAAGTAGGTAGGGAACAGCAGGGAAGGAGACCTGTAAGAAGCAAAAAGGTTAAAACACACAATATCAAGATTATATCACATTAATCATTACTAGACTATGATTCTAAGCATTGTTATACTAGAAACATGGATAACTAAGGCATGGACTAAATTGGCTAGGCCTCAAGATGTCTGGTTACCTGTGAAGGAATCAAGAAGGATTAATACAACTGTTCAATGAACCTCTCAAACGAAATGTTACACATGGATTAAAAAACATCAGAACCTTCTAGAATTACGTTTTCAAATTCAAGCATATAGTTTTGCATGAGGACAAGAAAATAATCTGAATGAATTCTATAACACCATAGGAAATGTATTTAAGGGACTTATTATCCACACACAATATAACATCTAGAATTCTAGCACTTTAGTTTCTTAGAATGCAGGAACATGAATTACGCACATTGCGGATTTTCACAAGAGTTTGTAAATGCCATGAAACGGTTACACACAATGAATAACATGAATTAAACACAAGAAATGAATTGCACGTCTTGTCGATTCGAATGTCACCACGTAAATGCCAGGGAATGGTAACACACAATGAATATCATGAATTAAGCACAAGAAATGAATTGCGTGTCTTGCCGATCCGAAGGCCACCATGTGAATGCCATGAGATGGTAGTGTACAATGAAGAACATGAATTCAGCACAAGAAATGAATCGCGTGTTTTTCCAATTTGACTGCCACCATATGGATACCATGAAATGATAGCATACAATGAATAGCATGGATTACGCACAAGAAATGAATCATGCATTTTGCCGATTCGAATGCCACCATGTGAATGCCATGAAATGGTAGCGCACAATGAATAACATGAATTAAGCACAAGAAATGAATCGCGCGTCTTGACGATTCGAATGCCACCATGTGAATACCAAAAAATGGTAGCGCTCAATGAATAACATGAATTAAGTACAAGAAATTAATTGCGTGTCTTGCCGATCCGAAGGCCACCATGTGAATGCCATGAGATGGTAGCGTACAATGAAGAACATGAATTCAGCACAAGAAATGAATCGCGTGTTTTGCCAATTTGACTGCCGCCATATGGATACCCTGAAATGATAGCGTACAATGAATAGCATGGATTACGCACAAGAAATGAATCACGCGTTTTGCCGATTCGAATGCCACCATGTGAATGCCATGAAATGGTAGCGCACAATGAATAACATGAATTAAGCACAAGAAATGAATTGCGCGTCTTGCCGATTCGAATGCCACCATGTGAATACCAAAAAATGGTAGCGCTCAATGAATAACATGAATTAAGTACAAGAAATGAATTGCGTGTCTTGCCGATCCGAAGGCCACCATGTGAATGCCATGAGATGGTAGCGTACAATGAAGAACATGAATTCAGCACAAGAAATGAATCGCGTGTTTTGCCAATTTGACTGCCACCATATGGATACCATGAAATGATAGCGTACAATGAATAGCATGGATTACGCACAAGAAATGAATCACGCGTTTTGCCAATTGGAATGCCACCATGTGAATGCCATGAAATGGTAGCGCACAATGAATAACATGAATTAAGCACAAGAAATGAATCGCGCGTCTTGCCGATTCGAATGCCACCATGTGAATACCAAAAAATGGTAGCGCTCAATGAATAACATGAATTAAGTACAAGAAATGAATTGCGCGTCTTGCCGATTCGAATGTTAACATATGAATGCCATAAAATGGTAGCGCTCACTGAATAACATGAATTAAGTACAAGAAATGAATCGCGCGTCTTGCCGATTCGAATGCCACCATGTGAATGCCATAAAATGGTAGCGCTCAATGAATAACATGAATTAAGTACAAGAAATGAATCGCGCGTCTCGCCGATTCAAATGCCACCATTTGAATGCCATAAAATGGTAGCGCTCAATGAATAATATGAATTAAGCACAAGAAACGAATTGTGCGTCTTGCCGATTTGAATGCCACCATGTGAATGTCATGAAATGGTAGCGCACAATGAATAACATGAATGAAGCACAAGAAATGAATCACGCGCCTTGCCGATTCTAATGTTCAGCATGTATATGCCATTAAACGCCAAGCGCACATTCACACGCACAAGAACCAAAATGTTTCATCATGCAAATTAGGCCCAAGAACTCGAAAGCCTTCGAGAACGGGATCGGGGGCCCAGCCCGACCTCGGTCTTACCGCCCTGATCAAGAATCACAAACAAAGTGAAAGGGCAAGGCCTGGAAAATCAAAGTAGGCCTCCGGAACAGGAGCTCAGGAAGTTGCTGCTGCTCTGCACCGGGACCTCTGAATAGTGAGCACGTGGAGCTGGGCTGGCTCCCTTATGTACAGGCTTGGCCCAGCCCACAAACCACACCCAGGCATGCTGCAGGGAAGCTTCTAGAAGGCCCTGGAAAGGGACCACACCCTGACACAGTCTGAAAGCCTGCAGCAATACATTGCAAATGAACAGTATTTATAAACACCTTAAAAATAAGTCTTCAGGATTAAACTCTGCAATGCAAAAGGTTAAACAACAGCATATCAGCACAATGCATAAATTATGTTATCTTGAAAGTGCTGGGTTTTTGCATTCTAGTCGCCCGTAGAGCGCGCACTGCCCTGATGTTGACAGTACTCCCCTCTCCCAGACGCACTCTAGGGCCTGGTTTGTCTGGATTGAGAAGATGAAAGCGCCTCACAAGTACTGGAGCATGAAATCAGATGTGGAAACCCATGAGTTACTTTCAGGGCCATAACCTTTCCATGAGATCAAGTACCATACGTTACGCCCTTTCAGTTTGGAATCCAACACCTTCTGGATTTCGTTTTCTAGTTCCCCCTGTACTAGAACTGGAGCTGGATGAAGGCGGACCTTCTGAACTGCCTTTTTCAAAAGGAAAGTGTGGAACACTGGATGAATCCGTAATGATCTTGGCAATTGCAGTTTATAGGTCACAGGATTGATTTGCTGGAGGACAGTGTAGGGACCTATGAATTTGGGATTAAACATGTGCTTCTTCTTGAAGTCTATGGGGGTCATTCCTACCCTGGCGGTCATAGACCGCCAGGGTAGGTGACGGAGGAAGCACCGCCAACAGGCTGGCGGTGCTTCCGGGGGCATTCTGACCGCAGCGGTAAAGCCGTGGTCAGAAAAGGGAAGCCGGCGGTTTCCCGCCGGCTTCCCGCTGCCCCAGGGAATCCTCCACGGCGGCGCTGCAAGCAGCGCCGCCATGGGGATTCCGACCCCCTTCCCGCCAGCCGGGTTCTGGCGGTTTTCACCGCCAGAACCTGGCTGGCGGGAACGGGTGTCGTGGGGCCCCCTAACAGGGCCCCACATTGATTTTCAGTGTCTGCGTGGCAGACACTGAAAATCGCGACGGGTGCAACTGCACCCGTCGCACACCAGCAACTCCGCCGGCTCCATTCGGAGCCGGCTTCCTCGTTGCTGGTGCTTTCCCGCTGGGCGGGCGGCCTTTTGGCGGTTGCCCGCCCGCCCAGCGGGAAAGTCAGAATCACCGCGGAGGTCATTTGACCGCGCTGCGGTGTTCTGGCGGGGGAACTTTGGCGGGCGGCCTCCGCCGCCCGCCGAAGTTAGAATGACCCCCTATATGTCTTGTAGAAAGCCACACTTTATCACCTGGTTGATACTGCGGTCCCTCACAATGTTTCTTGTCATAATGCTTTTTGTATTTTTGCTTGTCCTTTTCTAAATGTTGTTGAATCAATTTCTGGGTTTGATGAAGATGTTGGATTGTTTCTGACAATGCTGGTGCAAGAGAACTTTCTTGAGGGATTGTGATGGGCAAGGTGTCAGGATGATAGCCAAACAAGCCAAAAAAGGGTGTAATGCCAGTGGAAGTGTGGAATGAGTTATTGTAGGCTAACTCCGCTAACCAGAGCATTGATGTCCAAGAATGAAGTGCCTTTTCCGCGTAAGCATGCAGGTATTGCTTCAAAGTCTGATTTAGTCTCTCAGTTTGACCATCTGTTTGAGGATGATGGATAGTAGATAGTGTGGATGTGACTTGAAGTGTTTTGCACCATGTCTTCCAGAAATTGGAGGCAAATTGTGACCCTCAATCGGAGAGGATCATTTTAGGCAGCCCATAATAACGGACCACTCTATTCAGTAAAATAGTTGCCAGTTCACTGGAGGTGGGCAATTTCTTACAGGCAATGAAATGTCCATATTTCGTGAGACTATCTACTTCCCCAAGGATTACTGAATGTTGTTGAACCACTGGTAGTCCTGTAATAAAGTCTAAAGAAATGTGCTCCCAAGGATGACTTTGAGTTGGGAGTGGCTGCAACAACCCTTTCGGTTTCGAATGACTTGTTTTTATACGAGCACAGACTTCGCAGTTGTTTACCATGGCTTTTACGTCTTTTGTCAAGTTAGGTCACCAAAAGTAGCGTTGGATTAATTCAAGAGTTTTTGGAGTACCTGGATGACCTGCCGTAGGTATAACATGAAACCAATAAAATACTATCTTGCGAAGTTTGGTAGTGAGCACGAACAAGCGAGCGTCATGGAAAGGTAGTCCTTGCTTGATTGACCTTTTGGGATCTGCTTGGGTCCATGTCTGCCATTTCTCAATGGTGAATGAATTACGGATGTCTTCTTTTCAATACATGGGATCCACCATGCACAAACCAATTGGGCATCAACAAAGTTTCCAGGATCCCCAGAATCTACTAGGGCATTCTTGAAATAGGTATTTTTCTTTACTTGGACTTTTATGCCCAGCTTGAGATGTCTAGATTGTGAAGGGTCCACGGTAACACCCAAGAGCAACCCTTCTTTACATCTTGGGTGTTTTAGTTTTCCGACTCGGCTTGAACATTGGCTGCAATTTTCTGGACAGGACCTTGTTTGTTCTTCGGTTTGATTGGACATTCTTTGGCTAAATGACCCTTGCGTCCACAATAAAGACATTGTCCATTCTTTCTACGTAGGTCCTTTTTGTCTTTGGTCAAAGGTCTCCTGATTGTTCCAATTTCCATAGGTTCTGGTGTTCTTTCTTTCTGAGTTCTTGATTCTCTATTTGTGTGAACACGCCAGGAATATTTTTCAGTCTTTTTGCGTGTTCCCTTTCGTTCTGCTAAACGATGATCCAATCTCAACACAAGGTTTATCAGGTCTTGACAGTGTAGGCTGCGGGTCTATTTGAGCTAGAATATCTTTTAACTCCTCTCTGAGTCCCTTGTAGAACAAGGCCGCTTGCTTTTCTTCAGGCCAGGATGTCTCGGCTACCAGCCAATTAAAGTTGGCTAAATATGACACTAAGGGTGTCATTACAACATTGGCGGTAAAAGCCGCCTACCGCCGTCCAGAAGACCGCCAACACACCGCCACGGCCGCGGAATTCCACCACGGTCATTATGACCCAAAGCCCGGAATCCGCCAAAGTCTAGACACTCACACAAGTCCGCCACACCAAAGGTCAGTGATAAACTGGCGATAACAAAACCTCCATCGTCACGCCAACAGGAATACGCCCACACTATCATGACCCACGAATCCACGCGGCGGTCTTTCAAACGCGATATTCCATTGGCGGTACACACATTTACAAAACACATCCACATTGGATCATTCGAAATACACACACCTGATACACATACACACACCACTCCCACGCATCCAATACAATATAAAACACCCACCCACATCACCCACAAACCCCTACGACAGAAATTGAAAAAGAAGCACAGAGAGAGACACCACCATCTACAAACGAGCATCCACAGGCACTCAACACCATCACTCACATAACATCCACGCACCTCACACAACACACCTCTAAATATCACCCCACACATCACAACACACACCACTCCACACATCACCCCACCACCCCATGGCACCGCAAAGACACCCCAGGTTCTCGGAGGAGGAGCTCAGAGTCATGGTGGAGAAAATCATCCGGGTAGAGCCACAGCTATTCGGATCACAGGTGCAGCACACCTCCATAGCTAGGAAGATGGAGCTATGGCGAAGAATCGTGGACAGGGTCAACGCAGTGGGACAGCACCCAAGAACTAGGGATGACATCAGGAAGAGGTGGAACGACCTACGGGGGAAGGTGCGTTCCGTCATCTCAAGACACCACATCGCGGTTCAGAGGACTGGCGGCGGACCACCACCTCCTCCCCCACAACTAACAACATGGGAGGAGCAGGTCTTGGCTATCCTGCATCCTTAGGGCCTCGCAGGAGTAGCTGGAGGAATGGACTCTGGTAAGTTAAATCTTTACTACTTCATCCCCCACCCCACCCAACCTGCATGCCATAACATACCCCCACTCTCGCCCTCACCCCCACCACTCCAACTCCTCACACATGTCCCAATATCACAAACCACACATCCCAAACCCAAGCCCTGCATGCAACACCAAAGCAAGGACACCCATCACCAAAGCATGGCCACTGCACATATCCATACACCCCCCTAACCCATCATCACACAAGGTCCTACACAGGAATGCAAGCACTGGGTTACACGGTCACCCACCCATTGCACACCATGGCACACACAGATGCAATAATCATGCTTTTACACCCCTGCAGGACCCCTACCCAACGTCACCGGACAGGAGGGTCCAGATATGTCCACTCCACCCACAGAAGAGGCCCACAGTGATGACAGCAGCTCTGTCCAACTGGATCTAGATGACCAGCCCGGCCCATCTGGGACCTCGGGACAGTCGGTTCCCCTCACACTGGCACAAGCCACTACAGAGCTTCCCCCCTCTGGAAACACCAGCACAGCACCCACCCAGCGGGCCCATACCTCTGTCCCCAGGACACGTCAAGCAGCAGTGTGTCCACCATTACAGGGAACCCAGGCTAACCCACCACTCCAACAACACCAGGGACCTGGGGGCAGTGGGCACACGGTTCAGGGGACAGAGTCCCAGGAACACAGGGGAACTGGGAGGGCAGCTGTGCGACAGAGGGAGGACAGGCCCAGGGAACCCACTCTCCACGAGGCCCTCTCCAACAGCATCTGAGCCTACCACCATTGCCAGGAGACGATGGCAACGGTACTGGCCAAGTTTCAGGAGACCCAGCGGCTGCAGGAGGAACAGTATTTGGGGTTCAGGGAGGAACTCAAATCCATCAATTCCACCCTGGGCACCATTGTAGGGGTGCTGAAGGAACTCGTCAACACAAGAAAGGACACTGTGGCACAACAAGGGGCCCCTGACACTAGCCTGCACGATGAACTGCCCACCACCTCTGCCTGCGCTAGTGGACAGGAGGCACCGCCACAGGACCACCACACCAGCAGTCCACCCCCTGCAGAGGGAGAACAACCTTGCAAACGGTCCCTGAGATCCAGGACAAAGAAAGAGAATGATGCCAAGACCCCCGCCAAGAAATGAGACCACCCTGATTGTCATCCTTTTGTCCCAACTTGTCACCCTGTCCATCCTTAAACTGCCCCAGCTCCACTTCCTATGCCCCTTTGGACAATGCACCTGTGAGACTAATAGACTGGAGTCTGCCATGGACATTCCTCCACCTTCACACCATCACCCCTCACCATTTTACAACCCCCTCCAACATTGAGCACTTAAATAAACACCCTTAAAGCACAAAACAATCAGGAGTCTGTCTGTGATTTCGAAATAGGGTATTAGCAATTACAGTGGCAAAATGCTTTTTTCAAATGTAATGTCAACATACCTATGTCACATAGCTCTAGTCCATGAGGAAACAAAGCAGATGTCACACAGTGGGACCCACATCTGTGAAATCGTAAGGGAAAGTGACAACTCAGTGACCATACACTGGGTGAAAATGACAGGCAGTAGAGAGGTAGTAGATCTAAATCAGATGTAGCAGGCAGTGTTGTCTCTTCTTACCTGTGTCTCACTGGAAGTTGTCGATGTACTCTTCTTCTGCTTCCTCGTCTTCACTGTCCACAGGGTCCACAGCTGCCACAACACCTCCATCTGGACCATCCTCCTGCAGAAAAGGCACCTGTTGTCGCAAAGCCAAGTTGTGAAGCATACAGCAGACCACGATGATCAGGCATACCTTCTTTGGTGAGTAGAATAGGGAACCACCTGTCATATGGAGGCACCGGAACCTGGCCTTCAGGAGGCCGAAGGTCCGCTCTATAATCCTCCTAGTTCGCCCATGGGCCTCATTGTAGCATTCCTCTGCCCTTGTCCTGGGATTCCTCACTGGGGTCAGTAGCCATGACAGGTTGGGGTAATCAGAGTCACCTGCAAATGGCGAGGGACAACTGTCAGTCACACACTAACTCACAGGGACATCCACAGAACCAGACACCTATTCCCACTATATTGGGTCCATGTCCTCACCTAATAGCCACACCCGGTGCCTCTGGAGTTGCCCCATCACATAAGGGATGCTGCTATTCCGCAGGAAGTAAGCGTCATGCACTGAGCCAAGGAATTTTGCATTAACATGGGAGATGTACTGGTCTGCCAAACACACCATCTGCACATTCATGGAATGGTAACTCTTCCTGTTTCTGTACACCTGTTCACTCCCGCGGGGGGTACCAAGGCCATATGTGTCCCATCAATGGCACCTATGATGTTGGGGATATGTCCCAGGGCATAGAAATCACCTTTCACTGTAGGCAAATCCTCGACCTGAGGGAAAACGATGTAGCTCCGCATGCGTTTCAGCAGGGCAGACAACACTCTGGACAAAACGTTGGAAAACATAGGCTGGGACATCCCTGATGCTATGGCCACTGTTGTTTGAAAAGACCTACTTGCTAGGAAATGGAGTACTGACAGCACCTGCACTTGAGGGGGGATTCCTGTGGGATGGCGGATAGCTGACATCAGGTCTGGCTCCAACTGGGCACACAGTTCCTGGATTGTGGCACAATCAAGGCTGTAGGTGATGATCACATGCCGCTCCTCCATTGTTGACAGGTCCGCCAGCGGTCTGTACACCGGAGGATGCCGCCATCTCCTCACATGCACCAGCGGACGGTGCCTATGGAGGAGAACAGTGGGCAGAGAGTCAACCAACTCTGAGGTACGTAAACACAGCTTACTATGAAAATATTAGCAAATTGAAATAAGCCTGTATGAGTGTTTAGGCAAGGCCTAGATATGTGTGACGCAGTCCAAAATAATGCCATGTGGGCCCCTGAAATGGCGGCTGGCTGCCTGACCTGTAAAGTGGGACAGGGGGATATGAGGTAACTGCGCTGGCATTGTACACCGTTGCAGTAGGCGGTCGAAGACCGCGGCGCAATCCTGCATTGGTTAACATTGGACCCTATGGGTCCCAGGAGCCAATGATGATGTACGCCAGCGGTAACGGTACGCACTGCCGCGGACGTGACATCCATTTTCTATCTGTTCAATCACTTGATACCTGATCTTCTACAGGAGAGGACCTACACTGCAAGTGCTGCTGTGACCTCAGTATGGAAGAGACAATGGCTTGTGTGTCTGGGGAAAGGGCCCCTGCCTTCAGCACGGAGGAGTTGGAGAAACTCGTGGATGGGGTCCTCCCCCAGTACACGCTACTCTACGGTCCTCCAGACAAACAGGTAAGTGCAATGTGAGCATGCTGTATGGGCAATGCCTGTGTGGAGTGGGGTGGATGAAAGATGGGGGGGTGAGAATGAGGCGTCCATGACACGACGGTGAGTGCATGTGCGTCATGGCAAGGGTAGGGATGCGGGCCAATGACTGTGACGGCGCAGATGGTAATTACTTCTCTTTTTCCCCTGTACAATTCCTGAAGGTCAGCGCCCACCAAAAGAAGGACATTTGGCATGCCATCGCCAAGGAAGTCCGGACCCTGGGGGTCTACCACAGACGGAGCACCCACTGCCGGAAAAGATGGGAGGACATTCGCCCAGCTGGGGGGTGGCCTCCCAACGTGGGAGGGGTGCCTGTCGCACCATGACCCCCCTGATGTTCAGGATCCTGGTGGTGGCGTACCCGGAGTTGGATGGGCGCTTGAGGGCATCACAGCAGACACAAGGGGGTGAGTACACTCTCATTCTGCTGATTCAGCGCGCATTGTAGGTGTCTGGGTGGGGGAGGTGGGCTGTGGGTTCCCCTAGGCCAGGGTGAGTTTAGTAGGCAAGGACCCTTCTTGAGGCAGGCCCTGTGGCACCCCACCTGTGTACAGTGCCAACTACACCTAGTCAGGCTCCTGTGACATCCATGTGTGCAGAAATCGGGCATAGCCTCGTAACCCATGTCCCTGGGATTTAATAGTGGACTCCAAGTGCGCGGCGTAGTGCAGGGGGCTTCTGTGTCTGTCATGTCCACCAACGGTAGCGGTATTGCATGCACTCAACATGTCTTTCTTCTGTCTCCCCCCACCTCTTTTTGTGGTCTCCCTGTTCTTGTGTGCATTAGCATCATTAGGCGGAGGAGCAGTGGCACCGGAGCAGGAGAGAGCTGCATCCCACATGGCCCTGGAGGGTGACACTACGGAGTCTGAATTCACCAGTGGGATGGAGGGCGAGGGGAGCTCCACAGCGAGGACAGGAGCTGACCCCAGCAATACAGACTCCTCCTCTGATGGGAGCTCCTTTGCAGTGGCAGGCCCATCTGTGCCCCCGCATCTACAGGTACAGCCACCACTCCCCCTACCAGCACCGCCATCCCAGCAGCCCCCCAGCGTTTGCCCCGTGCCCGCTCACCCAGGAGGGTGGGCATTACCTTCGCCCCAGGCACCTTAGCCCCTGCCCCAGTCACCCCTGCTGCCCTCAGTGAGGAGGCCAATTACCTCCTCAGGTCCCTCACTGTTGGGCAGTCTACCATTTTGAATGCCATCCAGGGTGTAGAGAGGCAGTTGCAACAAACCAATGCATACCTGGAGGGCATTCACTCTGGTCAGGCAGCCCTTCAGCAAGCTTTTCAGGCTCTGGCCTCAGCACTGATGGCAGCCATTGTCCCTGACTCTAGCCTCTCCCCCTCCAACTTCCTCCACCCAGACCCACACCCTTGTACCTCAGCCTATCCCAAGCACACCATCAGACCAGCATGCACACACCTCAACACACAAGGGAAGCTCTGGCAAACATAAGCACCACACATCCCACAGGCACTCGCACAAGCATCACACACATGCAGACACACCAACATCCACTGCCTCCACTGTGTCCCCCTCCTCCTCGTCTCCCTCCTCCCTCTCTGTCTCATCTCCACTCACACCTGCATGCACTACATCCTCAGCCACTACTTCCATCACCAGAACACCCACCACCACACCCCGCTCACGTGCAGTCACCACCCCCACTACCATTCACACGTCCCCTGTGTCCTCTCCCAGTGTGTCTGTGAGGCCACCTCCGAAGGTACACAAACGCAGCCACACACCCACTCAACAGCCATCCACCTCACTAGAGCCTCCAGCCCATGCACCTTCACCCAAATTCAGCAAACGTACACCTCCTACAACCACTACCTCTTCCTCCACTCCCAAACCCCCTCTAGCTACCCGTTGCAGTGTTCCTCAGAAACCTTTCCTGGCCAACCTTGACCTCTTTCCCTCACCTCCCCCACCCCTTCAGTCTCCTAGTGCCCGACACTCCAGGTCCCAACCTAGCACCTCACTCACAACATCGGCAGGACCAGTGGTGCCAGTAGTCACCGGATTCTGGAGTGCACCAGGCAGCAGGGCAGCCAGTGTGGCAAGGAGCCAGAGCACGGACAGTCCCCCACCTGTCAAGCATAGAAAGTTGTCCAGCGCTCGGCGGGAGAGGGGAAAGAAATCAGCCACCAAAGCTGCTCCCAGGGGTAGAGTTGGGAGTGTGGAGACAGCTGCGACACCATCCTAGGTGGGGAAGGTGCACAGTAAAACCGGCACGTCTGGGAAGATCAGCACGGTGGACAAGACCGCCAGCAGCCCCGCTGCCCAGGACAAGACCACCCACCAGCAGCCCCGCTGCCCAGGACAAGACCACCACCAGCAGCCCCCCTGCCCAGGACAAGACCACCACCAGCAGCCCCCCTGCCCAGGACAAGACCACCACCACCAGCCCCGCTGCCCAGGACAAGGCCGCCACCAGCAACCCGGCTGCCCAGGACAAGACCGCCAGCAGCCCCACTGCCCAGGACAAGACCGCCACCAGCAGCACCACGCAGGACAGTGAGCCCCAGTGATTACAACGCTACTGAGGCCGCCATGGGCAGGATGAAGCACTCTGGGCACCAAGCCCCCTCCAGAACCAGTGGAGAGTTACATCCACTACCTCTGTCCTTGGCAGGATGAAGCACTCTGGGCACCAAGCCCCCTCCAGAACCAGTGGAGACTGTTATCCACTTGAGAGACTGTGGCTTTGCACTCCCCAGGATTGAACAGTGGGCAACCCACCCACTGTAGAGACTTGAGAGACTGTGGCTTTGCACTCCCCAGGATTGAACAGTGGGCATGGAGCCCCCTCGTGGATCTGGCGTTGTGCACTCATCCGGCTGAGGTACCCCCCACTTACCTTCCCCCTGAGGTGCCTGTTTTATTTCTATCTGATGCCCCAGCAGGGTTCTCTCCATCTTGTTCGGGTATTGAGTGTGGGCCTCGCCCATAACTTTTGGGCACAGTGGTCCACGGACTATGATGGTGGAATCCCTTGGACTTGGTGTATATAATTGTTTATAGTGTAAATGTAGATATATGTAAATATTTTTGATTCATGTAATTGAATATATAACAATTATTCGACTCATTTCCTTTTGTCCTTGCATTCTTCCAGGGGGGCTGGTGGGGTGTAACTGTAATGTATCATGCAGTATTAGTGTGTGTGTTGTCGTGGGTGTGGGTGGGGGTTGGGGTTTTGCGAGTTGCGTGTGTGTGTCACTGTTTTTTCCCTCCCCCGCCCCTGTGTCGTAGGTGCAGTACTCACCGTGGTCTTCGCCGCCGGCGTTCGTGCTCCTGGTAGAGGAGCAGGAAGATAAAGGCTGGGAGTATCTGAAGTTCCGGTTCCATGGCATCCTGGATCCTCGTGGGGTGTGTAGAGGTGAGCGTTTTCCCTTCCAAGTCCTGTTTCTGCCGTGTTTTTGTTCGTGGGGAATCCACCCCGGAAAATGTGGCGGATTGGACTGTTGTAATTCTGTGGGCGGTACATTGTCCTCCGCCTGTCTGTTGGCGGTTACCGCTGCGGTGTTCGTTCGTACAGCCGTGGCGGTCGGAGTGTTAAAGTGGCTGTCTATGTTGGCGGTTTCCGCCACGGTCGTAATTAATTTTTTTTTACCGCCGGTCTGTTGCCGATTTTACCGCCGCTTTAACACTGACCGCCAGGTTTGTGATGACCACCTAAGTCTTGGTTACCTTGTCGTAAGTCTAATAATTCACGATCTGCCGACAATGTTATAGTTCTACGATCATATACTCGTTCAAACTCACGAACAAAATGTCTCCAGTTGTAAAGCAGGGGACTGTCTTTATGCACGAGAGGGATAGCCCAGGTAGCTGCATCCCCAGTCAGGTATGATAACAAGAAAGCCACTTTAGACTGGGCATCAGTGAAAGTATGTGGTCGGCAGGTAAAGTGTAATTCCACTTCAACTAGGAATGATTGCGCTTTCAAGGAGTCGCCAGAGAAACGTTCTGGTGGAGCTAAAGGAATGGCTGAAGGAACTTTGAGGGAAATGTTTGTTGGGTTACCTCCAGAAGTCTGAGAAGAAGGACCTGGCCAAGACACACCTGTGGGATTTTGTTCCTTCTTCTCTACCTTATCCTGTAACTGACTCACTTTCTCAGCTAGGCTAGTTGGCAAATCTTTTGATGACACCACCTCTGCTTGGAGCGGCGTAATAGCCTTGACTAGCTCGTCCAATGTGGCCATGCTGAGAACATGCGCAAACCAGGAGAATATTTAATTAGTGGGCTCACTATTCTGTCAGAGTCACCAGATCCTCGGGTCTGTGCACGTTCCCAACACATCCACCACAAGACAGCTCCAATACTCTGATTAGAATGTCACAGAGTCTAAGAGAGTCCAAGTGGGGAAAAGGGAAGTAGGTAGGGAACAGCAGGGAAGGAGACCTGTAAGAAGCAAAAAGGTTAAAACACACAATATCAAGATTATATCACATTAATCATTACTAGACTATGATTCTAAGCATTGTTATACTAGAAACATGGATAACTAAGGCATGGACTAAATTAGCTAGGCCTCAAGATGTCTGGTTACCTATGAAGGAATCAAGAAGGATTAATACAACTGTTCAATGAACCTCTCAAACGAAATGTTACACATGGATTAAAAAACATCAGAACCTTCTAGAATTACGTTTTCAAATTCAAGCATATAGTTTTGCATGAGGACAAGAAAATAATCTGAATAAATTCTATAACACCATAGAAAATGTACTTAAGGGACTTATTATGCACACACAATATAGCATCTAGAATTCTAGCACTTTAGTTTCTTAGAATGCAGGAACATGGATTACGCACACTGTGGATTTCCACAAGAGTTTGTAAATGCCATTAAATGGTTACACACAATGAATAACATGAATTAAACACAAGAAATGAATCGCGCGTCGTGCCGATTCGAATGTCACCACGTAAATGCCAGGGAATGGTAACACACAATGAATATCATGAATTAAGCACAAGAAATGAATTGCGCGTCTTGCCGATCCGAAGGCCACCATGTGAATGCCTTGAGATGGTAGCGTACAATGAAGAACATGAATTCAGCACGAGAAATTAATCGCACGTTTTGCCGATTCGACTGCCACCATATGGATACCATGAAATGATAGCGTACAATGAATAACATGGATTACGCACAAGAAATTAATCGTGCGATTTGCCGATTCGAATGTCACCATGTGAATGACATGAAATGGTAGCGCACAATGAATAACATGAATTAAGCACAAGAAATTAATCGCGCATCTTGCCGATTAGAATGCCACCATGTGAATGCCATAAAATGGTAGCGCTCAATGAATAACATGAATTAAGTACAAGAAATGAATTGCGCGTCTTGCCGATTCGAATGTTCAGCATGTAAATGCCATTAAAACACCAAGCGCACATTCACACGCACAAGAACCAAAATGTTTCATCATGCAAATTAGGCCCAAGAACTCGAAAGCCTTCGAGAACAGGATTGGGGGCCCAGCCCGACCTCGGTCTTACTGCCCTGATCAAGAATCACCAACAAAGTGAAAGGGCAAGGCCTGGAAGATCAAATTAGGCCTCCGGAACAGGAGCTCAGGAAGTGGCTGCTGCTCTGCACCGGGACCTCTGAATAGTGAGCACATGGAGCTGGGCTGGCTCCCTTTTATAGAATCTTGGCCTAGCCCGCAAACCACACCCAGGCATGCTGCAGGGAAAGCTTCTAGAAGGCCCTGGAAAGGGACCACACCCTGACACACTCTGAAAGCCTGCAGCAATACATTGCAAATGAACAGTATTTATAAGCACCTTGAAAATAAGTCTTCAGGATTAAACTCTGCAATGCAAAAGGTTAAACAACAGCATATCAGCACAATGCATAAATTACGTTATCTTGAAAGTGCTGAGTTTTTGCATTCTAGTCGCCTGTAGAGCGCGCACTGCCCTGATGTTGACAATAAGGATATTGCAAGTCACCTCAGAGTTCCATAACCTTTGGCCTCGTTCCTCCATATGGTTATGCAACTCCTCAATGATTTGCAATATCCTTTTAATGTACAGCGGGGGTATTTTATCATATATTTAAAGTAAAGTTATAGTTAGGTGAATATGACAGTGACTACATTAAAGTTTTGTACTCAGAAGAAAATCACAGAATTTCATCAGTTTTAATTAGCAGAGCTGACTATAATTTGCACCCCTGCCTTGCACTGCTTATGACCTTGCATATTACATTACTCATGACGTGGTCTAGAACATCATTTATGACATCACTGATGACATCATCTAAACTTCCTTTGTACACATTACACTATAAAAGAGTATGGTATTAGTTGTCTGAAAGTCAGTTTAAAATAGCTCAGCCTCAATATGAAGCATCAGTAATGCCACCACTCCCCCAGTTCCTTATGTGTATTAAGTATGTGTTATGTGCAACATAGACTCTACAACATACACTTCTTGGGTAGCCTAGTTCACATTTAACAATCAACCACAAATAGATACCTACTGCACACGGTATTCAATCTGTACACAACTGTTTAAAGAAACCCAAGTTCCTCCAGACACTCAACTTCTGTTTCATAATTAATGGCCTACTATGGACAGCCTTTATGTATATCAAACACTTCGCAGTCACCGAACCTACAGTAAGAAAGAGAAATTAAGTGGATGTGAGTAGAAAAGTGGGAGCTGAAAACAGTGTTTACTCTATGAAGAGAGTTTACTCTGTCTCACACTGTTTGCAGACAATGGAACTTTCATGAGAAATACACCACATAGTATTAAAAAGTATTGATTAAGAATAGTGGTGACTGTCAATCTTTTCCAAATAGACACTATCAATTAAAAAATACCCAAATATAATAAAGAGAGGGGGGCATACATCCCCATTCCTTGACCCTTAACTTGCCTCAGCAACCCCATCCACCAAGGCCATTTCCAATAAAAAGGGGAGGGGGCCTAGTGGTCCCCCTCTCCAAGTCTTGTAAGGCACCTGGAGCCCCATCCCTGGGCCCAAATACAAAGAAACAGGAGAGGAGGGTGTACATCCACCTCCCAGAGCCTCCCTAGGCTCCAGAGACCCCAGTCCCAGGGATCAGACCCAATAAAGGGAAGAAAAGGGCACGTGGCACTTCTCCCTGAGCATTATTATTCCCCCTGAGATCTCATCCCCTGGGACCAAATTTAATAAAAAGGGGCAAGCGGCTCCCTCCCAGAGCAATCAAAGGCCTCATGGGACCCCATCTCCTGGGACTGTGTGTTTTTTTTTTTATTCAAAGAGGAAGGGTGTCCGCATGGCCACCCTCCTCCAGCCTTGTTAGGCCCCGGGGACTTCAAGCACTAAAAAAGGGGAGGGCAGTGTGGTCCCCCTCCCTAAGCCTTATTAGGCCAAGGGGGCACCATCCCCCAGAGCTTTATTTTAAAAGGGGAAGGGGTCACACAGCCCCTGTCCCTGAGCCTATTTTGGCCCTGGGGTCTCCACACCCCAAGGCCCGCATCATTTAAAGGCGATGGCACCCAGGTCACCCACTAAACACACCATTGGAGGTTGTAGGGGGCAGCAGTTATTTATGCTGCTCCCTTGGGGTGGGAACAATATGGCGGTCATTACAACATCGGCGGTAAAAGCCGCTTACTGCCATGCAGAAGACTGCCAACACACCGCTGCGGTGGCGGAATTCCGCCACGACCATTATGACCCACTGCTCGGAATCTGCCAAAATTCAGACACCCACACAAGTCCGCCACACCAAAGGTCAGTGATAAACTGGCGAAAATAAAACCTCCACCGTCACGCCAACAGAAACACGCCCACACTATCACGACACACGAATCCGCTCAAAATACACACACACATACAAAACACAGCCACATTGGACAATTCGAAATACACACACCTGATACACATACACACACCACACCCACACACTCAATACGATATAAAAAATACACCCACATCACCCTCAAACCTGAGAGAGACACCACAAACAACTACCAAGCATCCACAGGCACACAATACCATCACCCACAGAACTTCCACGCACCTCACACAACACACCACTAAATATCAGCACACCTATCACCACACACACCACCCACATATCACCCACATCACCCCATGGCACGGCAAAGACACCCCAGGTTCTCGGAGGAGGAGCTCAAGGTCATGGTGGAGGAAATCGTCCGGGTAGAGCCACAGCTATTCGGATCACAGGTGCAGCACACCTCCATAGCTAGGAAGATGGAGCTATGGCGAAGAATCGTGGACAGGGTCAACGCAGTGGGACAGCACCCAAGAAATCGGGATGACATCAGGAAGAGGTGGAACGACTTACGGGGGAAGGTGCGTTCCATGGTCTCAAAACGCCACCTTGCGGTTCAGCGGAATGGCGGCGGTCCCCCACCTGCTCCCCCACAACTAACAACATGGGAGGAGCAGGTCTTGGCTATTCTGCATCCTGAGGGCCTCGCAGGAGTAGATGGAGAAATGGACTCTTGTAAGTCAAATCTTAACTATTACTTCCCCCACCCTACCTGCATGCCATCACTTATCCCTACCCTCACCCTCACCCCCATCACTCCTACTCCTCACAAATGTTCCACTATCACATCCCACACATCCCAACACCAAGCCCTGCATGCAACAACAAAGCATGGACACCCATCACCAAAGCATGCCCACTGCACATACCCATACACCCCCGTAAACCCTCAGCACACAAGGTCCTACACAGGAATGCAAGCACTGGGGTACACGGAGACCCACCAATTGCACACCATGTCACACACAGATGTAATAAACATCCTTTGCAACAAACAAATGCATTCCTGGAGGGCAATCATTCTGGTCAGGCGGCCCTTCAGCGAGCTTTTCAGACTCTGGCCTCAGCACTGATGGCAGCCATTGTCTCTGTCTCTAGCCTCCCCCCCTCCAACCTCCTCCACCCAGACCCAATCCCCTGTACCTCAGCCTATCCGAAGCACACCTTCAGACCAGCATGCACACACCTCAACACACAAGGGAAGCTCTGGCAAACATAAGCACCACACATCCCACAGGCACTCATGCAAGCATCACACATGCAGACACACCAACATCCACTGCCTCCACTGTGTCCCCCTCCTCGTCGTCTCCCTCCTCCCTCCCAGTTTCGTCTCCACTCACACCTGCATGCACATTCATCTACAGCCATCACCAGCACACACACCACCACACCCCGGTGACGTGCAGTCACTACCCCCACTGCCATTCACATTCCCCTGTGTCCTCTCCCAGTGTATCTGTGACGCCCCCTCCCAAGATACACAAACGCAGGCACACACCCACCCATCAGCCGTACACCTCAGGATAGCCTCTAGCGCATGCACCTTCACCCAAAGTCACCAAACCAACACCTCCTACAACCACAACCTCTTCCTCCATTCCCAAACCCCCTCCAGCTACCCGTCCCAGTGTTTCCCAAAAACTTTTCCTGTCCAACCTTGAACTCTTTCCCACACCTCCCCCACCCCGTCCGCCTCCTAGGGCCCGACTCTCCAGGTCCCAACCTAGCACCTCAGCCACAACATCTCCGGGACCAGTGGTGCCTGTAGTCACCAGAATCTGGAGTGCACCTGCCACCAGGGCAGCCAGTGTGGCACAGAGCCACAGCACTGACAGTCCCCCACCTGTGAAGCATCTAAAGTTGGCCAGTGCCCCGCGGGAGAGGGGGAAGACTCCAGCCACTAAAGCCGCTCCCAGAGGTACAGGTGGGAGTGTGGAGTCAGCTACAACACCTTCCAAGGTGGGGAAGGGCCACAAGAAAGTCAGCAGGTCTGGGAAGAGCAGCACGGCGGAGTAGACCGCCATCATCCCCGCTGCCCAGAAGCCCACCGCCAGCACCTGCCCTGCTGCCCAAGAGGCCACCGCCAGCACCTGCCCTGCTGCCCAAGAGGCCACCGCCAGCACCTGCCCTGCTGCCCAAGAGGCCACCGCCAGCACCTGCTCTGCTGCCCAAGAGGCCACCGCCAGCACCTGCCCTGCTGCCCAAGAGGCCACCGCCAGCACCAGCCCCGCAGGACCAGAGAGGACCGCCAGCACCAGCCCCGCTGGGCCAGAGAGGACCGCCAGCCCCGCAGGGCCAGAGAGGACCGCCAGCACCAGCACCGCAGGGCCAGACAGGACCGCCAGCACCAGCCCCGCTGGGCCAGAGAGGACCGCCAGCACCAGCCCCGCAGGGCCAGACAGGACCGTCAGCACCAGCCCCGCTGGGCCAGAGAGGACTGCCAGCACCAGCCCCGCAGGTCCATAGAGGACCGCCAGCAACTGAGTTACTTCAAAGGGCACCGCTGCCACAAGCACCGCTGAACAGGGCACTGCCGCCACAAGCACCGCTGAACAGGGCACCGCCGCCACAAGCACCGCTGAACAGGGCGCCGCCACAACAAGCACCGCTGAACAGGGCACCGCCGCAACAAGCACCGCTGAAAAGGGCACCGCTGCCACAAGCACCGCTGGCCCATGAGCACTAAGGGCACTGACACTACTGAGTCCGTCACAAGCAGGATGAGGCACTCTGGGCACCTTGCCCCCTCCAGAACCAGTGGAGACTGTCATCCACTACCTCAGTCCTTAGCAGGATGAAGCACTCTGTGCACCATGCCCCTCCAGAACCAGTGGAGATTGACATCCACTACCTCAGTCCTTAGCAGGATGAAGCACTCTGGGCACCATGCCCCCTCCAGAACCAGTAGAGACTGTCATCCACTACCTCAGTCCTTAGCAGGATGAAGCACTCTGAGCACCATGCCCCCTCCAGAACCAGTGGAGACTGTCATCCACTACCTCAGTCCTTAGCAGGATGAAGCACTCTGGGCACCATGCCCCCTCCAGAACCAGTGGAGATTGATATCCACTACCTCAGTCCTTAGCAGGATAAAGCACTCTGGGCACCATGCCCCCTCCAGAACCAGTAGAGACTGTCATCACCTACCTCAGTCCTTAGCAGGATGAAGCACTCTGGGCACCATGCCCCCTCCAGAACCAGTGGAGATTGATATCCACTACCTCAGTCCTTAGCAGGATAAAGCACTCTGGGCACCATGCCCCCTCCAGAACCAGTGGAGACTGTCATCCACTTGTGAGACTGTGGCTTTGCACTACCCAGGATGGAACAGTGGGCAACCCACCCATTGTAGAGACTTGTGAGACTGTGGCTTTGCACTCCCCAAGATGGAACGGTGGGCAAACCACCCACTGTAGAGACTTGAGAGACTGTGGCTTTGCACACCCCAGGACGGAACAGTGGGAAACCACCCACTGTAGAGACTTGTGAGACTGTGGCTTTGCACTCCCCAGGATGGAACAGTGGGCAAACCACCCACTGTAGAGACTTGAGAAACTGTGGCTTTGCAATCCCCAGGATGGAACAGTGGGCAACCCACCCACTGTAGAGACTTGAGAGACTGTGGCTTTGCACTTCCCAGGATGGAACAGTGGGCATGTGGCCCTCTCGTGGATGAGTGCCTTGTGCACTCAACCGGCTGAGGTGCCCCCCCTTTCCCTCCCCCTGAGGTGCCTGTTTTCTTGCTCTCTGATGCCCCTGCATTGTTCTCTCTGTCATGGTCGGGGATCTTGTGTGGGCCTCGCCCATACCGGGTTGGCCCAGTGTTCCACGGACTTCATTGGAGCACTACCTGGACTCCTAAGCTTGGTGTATATTTTGTTTATAGCGTATATATATATTTTTGCGTACTTGATTTTAATATGTTACAATGGTTACACTCATGTTCTTTTGTCTTTGCATTCTTCTGCGGGGCTTTGGGGGGTGTAACTATAATGTATCAATATGTATTAGTGTGTGTTTTGTCGTGGGTGGGGGTGTTGCGTGTGTGTGTCCCTGTTTTTTCCCTCCCCCTCCCCTGTGTCGTAGGTGCAGTACTCACCGTTGTCTTCGCCGCCAGCGTTCGTGCTCCTGGTAGAGGAGCAAGAAGATAAGGGCTGGCAGTATCTGCAGCTCTGGTTCCATGGCGTCCGGATTCCTCGTGGGGTGTGCAGAGGAGAACGTTTTCCCTTCGAAGTCCTGTTTCTGCTGTGTTTTTGTCCGCGCTCAATCCGCCCCGGAAAAGGTGATGGATTGGTAGGTTGTGATACTGTGGGCGGAACTTTGTCCTCCGCCTGTCTGTTGGCGATGACCGCTGCGCTGGTTGTTTGTACTGCCGTGGCGGTCGGAGTGTTAAAGTGGCTGTCTTTGTTGGCGGTTTCCGCCACGGTCGTAATTGCAATTTGTTTACCGCCGGCCTGTTGGCGGTCTTACCGCCGCTTTAACACCGTCTGCCAGGGTTGTAATGACCATCTATGTGTTCTGTTTCCCTGCCAGCAGCAGTGCAGGCAAGTAAATACAGCACAAGTGTGCTCCCAGAGGCAGGAACATTATTAAAGCTCCCGCCCGCTGGAGCAGATTGTGTTTGTTCCTGTTTTGTGGGAGATTTGAAAATGCTCACATCAAAAGAGAGCAACACGTTTCCCTGCCTGTGTCAGTGCAGGTGGGGGAATTACTTTGTCACGGGGATGGGATCCCTGAGACACAGTATGTGAGCTGACCCCATTGAATTAGGTCCCCAGGACCATTAAAGGCTCGGGGAAGGGGACCGCTGGCCCCCACCCTTTGCAATAAAGTGATGGCCCCCGGTGCTGTGGGTCCCCAGGGCCTTTTCAAGGATTTGGGGGAGGGGGAGCCCCTTCCCCTAGTAAGTACGCTGGGCCCCGGGGAATGGGTTTCCGGAGCCGAATATGGCTCAGGGAGGGGGACCTTGCAAACACTCTTCTAAATAATTGAATTGGGCCTCAGGGGATAAGTCCCATGTCCTCCTTCACTTCTTCAGGGCCAAAAATGTCTCAGAGAGGGAGGGGCATGTCGCCCTCTCATTAAAAATACTCTGGGCCCGAAGGATGGAGTTACTTGGGCAAAAAACTGCTTTGAGAGGGGGTTTTGTGGCAGGCGGTTGGCCGCGGGTCAGGCCCAGTGGCAAACCCCCACAGACAGCCAACCCCATGGTGCACACGTTCTTTGCCTGTGCACAGCAGGATGTTGGCTACAGGACAGGGAACTAAGGGCCAGATGTATCAAAGGGTTTTACCCATTCTATGTCTATGGGAAAATGTGTTTGTACATACAGCCCTTAGTCCCCGAGTTCTGTAATTGCTGCCAGCAACATTTTCCTCATATTGAGTGCACGCTAAACAGAGCACTCACTTCCACAGGGAAAAAAGCTCCCTGGACCAATCAGAATGCTCCATTTTTTAAACTTGGGATTGAGGGACTCTTGCAAGAGTCCCCGGAATCCAACTGTCCAGGTATACAAATATTTTTAAACTTTATGATCTCAAAAACAACTGAACAGATTTACACCACAAAAAGCACACTTTCTGAACAAAGATCTAGCTTCCTGCCAAATTTGATTTAATTCCAATAAGCAGTTTTTGTGGAGTGCCATCTAAAAACATCTATGAAAAATGCATGTGGATTTTGCGTTTTGGGTCCTTCCTTTTTTCTCTGCCCCTGCTTGATGGATAGCCCTGAAACCTTCCATGCAAAAACAAGGCAAAAAAGGCACTGTTTTGAAAGTTTTGTGAAGATTCATCAAACTGAACCAAAGATTTTAGCAAATTTAAAACTGCATTTCCTATGGAAATACCACCCCTGGGTAATATATAAAAAAAAAGTCAAAGGTTAAAACAAAGTTATAGTTCTGAAAACTTTGTTTATTGTTTATATACAAACCCAACTTAAACTATACACACTGAAGACATCATACAGTTAGTCATAGTTATAACTTGAATTTCTAATTTATGCACTACTGGTTAGAACTTATATTTGTAATTTAGGAATCCTTCTTCAGTTTACTATACCTTGTGCACTTCCATGCATATCAGTCGCCACGCTACATTAACTACAACTCGCCACTCTACCATGAACTGTGTTCTGAGAACTTATGTTATTTCAGATGTTATATGTCTAATTATGACCACTATGATTTCATATGATATAAGTGATATAATATGCAAGGCTATTACCAGTATTGTTAGTAACAGTATTGGAGTATTGTTGACTGTAGTGTCGTGGAGTTGAGTGTTCTGGAATGAAGTGGTGCAAGTGACACAGAGTTGAGTAGAGTTTCATAAAATGGCATAGAATGGATTAGAATGTATGTACAATTCAATGCAGGGGCATACAGTGTAGTACAGTGTTGTACAGTGGCTCAGAGTGCACTAGAGTGCAGTTTTATAGATTACAGTAGAGTGCTGTAGATTGGAGCAGCGTACATTGGAGTGTCATACAGTGGACTGTACTATCATACAGTGCATTGCAGAGGCGTAGCATAGAGTGGACTAAAGTTTCATATAGAGAAGTGGTGTCTCGTATAGTAGGGTACCATGGAGTGTAGTACACAATAGTGTTGCATACAGTAAAGTAACATGTTATAGAGTAGCGTATCATACAGTGGAGTGGTATGCCATGTTGTAGAGTGTGTGATGCTATTTTGGGGACAAGTACAGTGTGTCGCATAGATTGGGTACAGTGTTCGACAGTGGAGTGAGGAAGAGTAGACTAAAATGTGCTACAGTGTGCCACAGTAGAGTGGCATATAGTGCTGTAGGGTGTAGTGGTATACAGTGCCATTGACTGGAGTGGTGTACAGTAGAATAGTAAACAATGGAATAGTGTAGAGTTGGTTGACAGATTGGAGCGGCATTCCAATGGAATAGCAGACATTGGAGAGGCATACAGTGGAGTAGCATATAGGAGTGGCGTACAGTGGAGTAGCTTATACTGGAGTGTCCTTGCCTAAACTGGTGTGCAGTGGGGTGGTGCAGAGTGGAATAGTATACAGTGGAATGGTGAACAGAGGACTAGTGTACAGTGGAGTTCCATAAAGTGTAATAGTGTTTATTGAGTGGTGTTAAGTAGAGTGGTATACAGTGGAATAGCACATATTGGAATGGCATACATTGCATTGCCGTACAGTGGAATGGAGTAGAGTGAAGTAGCATACAGTCAAGCGGTGTACACTGTAGTGGGATCCACTGGAGTGGCGTTTAACAGAGAAGAGTGGAGTGAAATAGCATAGAGTGGAGTGGGTTAGGGTGGAATTGCATACCATGGAATAGTGTAGAGTAGAGTGGCGTAGAGTGTAGTAGTGTAGAGTAGAGTGGCATAGACTGGAGTGGCGTAAAGTGGATTACAATAGAGTGGCAAGCCGTACAGTGATTGTCATGGAGTGGAGTAGTGTATAGTGGAGTGGCATACAGTGGAATAGCTTAGAGTAGAGTGGCATACTCTGGAATAGCTTACAGTGCAATGTTGTACACTGAAGTGGTGTACAGTGGAGGGGCACAGACAAGAATAGCATAGACTCTAGTGTCATAGAATGGAATTGTGTACACTGGGATAGCATACAGTGGAGCAGCATAGAGTGAAAGGGCATACAGTCGAGTAGTATTAACTAGAGTGTCATAGAATGGAATGTCATAGGGCGTAATAGAGTGGAGTGGAGTGACATACAGTGGATTAACAGAGTGAAGTGGTGTATAGTGGAGTGGCATACAGTGGGTTGGTGTAGAGTGGAGTGGCGTATAGTGGAGTAACATAAAGTAGAGTGGCATAGAGTAGACTACCGTAGAGAGTAGTGGTGTAGAGTGGCATAGAGGGGAGTGTGGTAATTTAAAGACATAGCATAAAAGTGTGAACGGTTGTTGATGTTATGTATCAGGAATATACATTATGAGGTGTAAATTGTAATTTTCAGTAGAATGTGTGACTAGTGTAAGTAGTGTTCAAGATATACGTTTTCAAAGGCTTAGTTTGTATATTATGCTGTAGTATACTGCTGTAAGTTTGCGGTATACAACAGCACACGCAGATGAGAAATCAGTAGGTCATTAGCTAATGGCTGGGTTTACCAAAGGTAAAAGGCAGCCATGCAGTGTTTAGCACATTTTGGCTGCATTCTGCATTTCACTGTGTTCTGGGCTATGGTCTTAAATATAGATAAGTAGTAGGTTTTATTGTTGTTTGCTACCTATTATTATTATTTATTAAAGTGTCAATAGGTAGAGAAATGTATTTATAATTGTCTGTATATTTTTCCAGCAATTTAGAGAGAACTGAAATACTTTTTTAAACATAATTTTAAGTAGCACAGTAATTTGTAGATATTACTGCTGTACTCCATAGACTTTTTTGTGATGTTTAGAAATGTTAAAAATAGAAAACAAACTGAAGTGCACTATATTTTGCAATTTTTTTTTTTTTAGTATTGCGGTACTCCGAGGTAGTAGTGTAGTACTCTGTACATTTTGTTTTGAAATATATAGAAACTTGTATATATTTTTCCCTACCTATTACCACTTTATTAAAAAGTGGTTACAGGTAGGGGGAACATATCAAAAAGAATACTTACTTATATCTCAAGGAGTAACAGAACACAGCCAAAGTGTACCTAAAACAACATGGCTGCTTACAGCTTTTGTGAAGGCAGTCATTAGCCAATCACATAATGACTTGGCATTGCAGTATACTGCTGTTCTTCCATGAAATTATGTGAAATTTCATGAACGTACCAGGACTACAGATATCACTAAATTAGAATGCATTATATCTTAAAGAAAATACTTAACTGTAGTACCCAAAAGGATCACATGCACAACATAATGTGTAATCTTGCCAAATTTCATTCAGAACCGTCCAGCCATTTTCCAGCTACATGTGAGAACAAAGTCTATGGGAAATGTGTTGATGCCCAAGCGCATTTTGGTACCCCATTTTTTTCATTGTACCCCCTTGACGAAAGTCCACAAAAATTTGCATACCTTTTCAATGTAGAAAGAGGACAATAGGTTTCCAAAGTTTTGTGGAGATTCGTCTAACGGGCACAAAGTTATTAGCAACCAAAAATCAGAGAAGTTCCTACACCTGGGAATCCTAACTATAACTACAGATTGGCTATTGCCACCTTGTTATGTGTGTGTGTGTGTATATATATATATATATATATATATATACTCCAATGTTTACGGTTTGCGAGCATGCGCCTGACGGCAAGTGGTGCAAGAAAAGCCACTACCCCTGGCACCATGAAACTACCACTCAGTCTCTTTAAATCAAAAGTGAACCTGCACTCGGAGACAGGAAAGAATCAACTCATTTATTGCACCAGGCAACTCCTAACAGAACAGAGATGTGCACACCCTCCCTGGTGCAGGCCACAACCATTGCACCAGAGGATTTTTTTTTTAATACCCTTGGGAGGCACAGAAGAGCTTCCGCGTCTCCTTGCCCCTCTCCTGCCCATCTATGAAATCAACGTGACACAAGGCGTGCGAATGTCACAGTTTTTCCCCCTCTGGAGGATTGAGGAGCAGGTGAGCGCCCTCTCTCCACTCCCGTGGGGAAAAAAGGCCAAAACAGCCTCTCCATATGTCAGGGAGGCATCGATGGAAAAGGGAGAGTCTCCATCGATGCCTTCCCAGCACTGGTTCCTGGCCATGGATAGCCACACGGCCAGGAAATGGCGCTAGGCCCCAAGGATCCTGCTTGGGGCGGGTCGGCCTCGTGTAAGTGGGGTGAAAGTACATTTTTAATAAAAAAAATAAAGGTTTCTACCTTGGGGGGCGATCACGCATCCCTCACTGTGGATGAATTTTTTTTTTTAAAAAGGAAAATAAATAAATAATAAAAATGGCTGGTTGGCTCACCTGGCACGGGCCAACCCCCTATAGCAGCATTATTTTTTTTTTATACATGTAGTTTCACTTGGGGTCGCGATCGGCCAACGGGAAAACGCATGTATTAAAAAAAAGTGATATAGAGAGAGTCTCTCTCTCTCTCTCTTTCTCTCTCTCTCTCTCTCTATATATATATATATATATACACATATATAAATATACACATACATATATATATATATATATATATATATATATATACACACATAGAGGGAGGGATAATTTTTTTTAAAGATACATATCTATTTTTATATATATATATACATATAGATATATATCTATCTTACAGGTATAGACATCTGTCAGGCAGCAATAAAATATCAAGATAACTCTTGTTATTATGTTCCTTCTAGAGAAAGAGATCGGACTATTGTCTAGTGGCAGTTTTGACGCCATAAAGTAGTGCAGAGGGTTTATTTGCCTGCTGCAAAGAGCACACCTGTCTTTTATGTGAAAAACTGAGTGGATTAGTAAAGTCAGCTGTTACCAGTGCTTTAAAACAAATGAAATGTATGTACGAGGGGGAGTGTGGAGAGATGAAGGCCACTTTTACTGGGTGGAAGTGAGGGAATACAAGGAGGTGGTCACGGAACGGGCTGTGGCTGTGGTGATGGGTATGTGGCAAAGTAAAGTAGTAGTATGTCTTTTTTTGTTTTTTTTCAGTGTCTTTAGAGAACCTGCTGATTGAAGTAAGAAGCGAAGGTAAGAGGGCTGACATTTATTGTTGCATACATCCTCACACACACACATGCACCAGCAATTTTGCTGACAATATATCAGCTTTCTACGTAGGACAGTGTTTTAGAGGGACAGTTTAGCCTGTAGCAGTGATGGCATCCTGTTGGATGACTGCTGATGAAGCCGTAACTCTGGTTATGGCAGACAGCTCTGAGCCAGGATCAGAGACTGAGAAAGCAGATACTGGGACAGCATCTGAGGGAGAGGACAATGGAACAGAATCTGGGAGTGATTTTTGCAGTTGGTGGAGTCCCATCCAACGATACCTCTTCCAGTGATTCTGAGTGAGACGATGAGGAGAGGTATGCTGTCCCTTCTCAAGCACAGTCTGTGCAGCGGGACAACAGTGGGTTAGCCCAAACCAGAGAGCAGGTGCATGCAGCGGCAAGCACAGAGTTCTCTCTCAGCAGCCCCCCAATTTAGCTCCGCCCCAAATTCCACCTTTTACTTGTGACGCCGGATGTAAAGTTGATACAGGCAACTTTTTGCCAGTCGACTACGTCCGTCTCTATTTGGATGTTGGTGTTGACTTCCCTCAGCAAATTGTGCAGCAAGCAAATTGAGCAGAACAATTTCTGAGGGAGCATAGAGGCACTCTAGGGCCCGTTCTAGTGGACTTCCACTTCGCTGGCGGAGTTGAAGATATTTTTGGGCCTTACGCTCAAAATGGGGTTATTGCAGAAACCCATATTGCAGTCCTACTTGCACAGTTTAGGTAACCTCCATCTTCTCACTGTACATGAGCAGAGATCGTATTTTGCTATTGCAGCGCATGCTGCATTTCAATGACAATTCTGCTGAATTGCCCCAGGACCATTCAGACCATGACAGGTTGATGTGGAACATTGTCTGCCAGGTTTCCAGAGATCTATATCCTGGAAAGAATATAGCAGTCGAGTCCTTGATCCTGTACAAAGGGTGGCTGCTGTTCAGACAGTACATTGAGAGCAAGAGCTCGCTACGGCATCAAGCTGTGCATGCTGTGTGAGATCTCTTCTGGCTATGTGTACAGCTTGAGAGTGTATACAGGGAAGGACTCCATGCTAAACTCTGTAGGTTGTCGTCCCACGTTAAGGGTCACAGGAAAGATTGCATGGGAGCTTGTCCAGCCACTCCTTCACAAAGGTTATAACCTTTATGTGGACAATTCCTATACAGGAGTAGAGCTGTTCAGTGAGCTCTACAAATCTGGCACTGTGGCCTACGGTACAGTTCGTTGTAACCGCAAAGGATTCCCACAGGAGCTTGTTTGCAAGAAACTCCAGAAATCTCAGAGTACTTTGTTGCATTCCAGTCAAGTTCTTGGATAGGCGTGAGGTATACATGCTCACTACAATTCATGATTAAAAGCACTTCCCCCATCACAGTTTGGGATCAGAAGGCCGAAGTCCACAAGCCCACTTGTATAATTGATTACAATAAGTAAGTGGGCGGAGTGGACAAGAATGAGCAGGATCTTCAACCATACAATGCATGTCGTAAAACTTGCACATTTTACAAGAAACTGTTTATCTACCTGATCCAGATGGCAACATACAATGCACATGTTATTTATCGTCAGACAACCACATGAAGACTCATCTCTTTCCTTGACTTCCAGTTGTCTGTAATTGAAACCCTCAATGCTGCTACATCCTCCACTTCATATGTTCTGGAGAATGTGGCAAGGCTGCAGGAGCAACACTTTGCTGATCGCATTCCTAATACACCCAAGCAGAATCATCCATGTCATCACTGTAAAGAGTGCCCAAAGCATGGAAAGCAGCAAGAGAGTCATTATTACTGTACCCAGTGCTCATTTCAGCCAGGCCTCTGTAGCCCTCATGCACGGACACCACTGACCCTTGTATGATTCATCCCTGTCACAAGCACTAGGGGTAGCATTTTTATCAGGACAAGTTGGGGAATGCAAGGTGATAAGATGTTTGTGGACCCATGCATAGTCCTGTAGTTTACTTTAAATAAATGCAAGAAATGCAAGAAAAAATACTGTTTTTATTCAACATTTCACATTTGAAAGGTCTTCTGGGTAAAAAAAACATTGGGGCTTACACACAAGCCAAATCTCCGTGGATTCCCCTGGCTGTCTATTTTTTTGAAATTTCACATTTTGGTAGGTTTCAGTAAATGGTACTAGATCCCAGGACTAATTAGTACACTCTCCTCAGTTAAAATTATCGCCACAGTATGTTTTGGGCCCTTTCCTGTTCCAGGTAATTGGTCTACCCACATAAGTGAGGTACCATTTTTATCGGGAGACTTGGGGGAATGCTGGGTGGAAGAAAGTTTGTGGCGCCCCTCAGATTCCAGAACCTTGCATTGCTGAAATGTGAGGAAAATTTATTTTTTAGCCACATTTGAGTATTGCAAAGTATTCTGGGTGACATAACCTATTGGGAACCCCACAAATCACCCCATTCTGTATTACCCTAGATGTCTAGTTTTCAGAAATATATAGGTTTGCTAGGTTTCCTTAGGTGTCAGCCTAGCTAGAGACCAAAATCCACAGCTATGCACTTCGCATAAAACGAGTCAGTTTTAGTGGAAATATGTGATGTGTCCACATTGCATTTTTGGGCGCTTCCTGACGCGGCCACTAAGCCTACCCACATACGTGAGGTACCATTTTTATCAGAAGACTTGGGGGAATGCTGGGTGGAAGGACGTTCATGGCTTTCATCAGATTCCAGAAGCTTCCATCACTGAAATTTTAGGAAAAATATTTTTTTCTGCCAAATTTTGAGATTTCCAAAGGATTCTGGGTGACTCTAGTGAGAGTCCCATAAGTCACCCCATCCTGGATTGCCCTAGGTGTCTGGGTTTCACAAATGTGTGGGTTTGGTAGGTTTCCCTAAGTGGTGGCTGAGCCACAGCCCAAAATCAACACCTATGTACTTTGCAAAAAACGCATCAGTTTTCATTGGAAAAATGTGATGGATTTACATTGCGTTTTGGGGCATTTCCTGTCACGGGAAGTAGGCCTACCCACACAAGTGAGGTACCATTTTTATAAGGAGACTTGGGGGAACACAGAATGTAAGTACAAGTGATATTGTCAATTGTCTTTCTCTACATTTGTGCCTTCCAAATGTGAGACGATGGGTAAGAAAGAATTCATTCTGAGAAATACCCTGTAATTCACATGCAAGTAACTGTACCCCCAAATTCAGAGATGTGCAACTAACCACTGCTAATAAACTCCATATTTGGGCCCATTTTCGAAATACATAGGTCTCCTTGATTCCTATCTTTCACTCTTCATATTTTGCCAAATGAATTGCTGTATGTCAGGCATACAATGAAAATCCATTGTAAGGTGCAGTTCATTTTTTGGCTCTGGGTACTTTGGGTCGTTGATGAACCTACACGCCCTATATATCCCCACAACCAGAACGGTTTAGCATACATAACAGTATATTGCTTTAGAAAATCTGCCATAGATGGTAAAAGTCACAGAAGAAAACAAAGACAGAAATGGCAGTTTTTTCCAATTTAATTTCAATATTTCTTTACTTCAACTGTTACTCTGTGTAGGAAAACCTTGAAGGATCTGCACAAATGACCCCTTGCTGAATTCAGAATTTTGTCTTTGTTTAAGAAGTGTTTAGCTGATCCACCACTGGATTTACATCCATTTCTGTCACTAACTGGAAGGAGGCTGAAAGCACAAAAAATAGTAAAAATGGGGTAAATTCAAGTAAAATGCCAACACTGTGTTGAAACATTTGGTTTTCTGATTCAAGTCTGCCTGTTCCTGAAAGCTGGGAAGATGGTGATTTTAGCACTGCAAACTCTTCATTGATCCGATTTGCAAGGAAATGGGTGTAATATGGGGGTAATTAGCAGTGTATAGAAAGGGTATGATTTATAGTTACCTTAGTGCACAAGTTAGAGCTACTTGAGTTAACTAATTATAACTAGTGAACTTGAGTGCCTTTTTAATTTAAAATGTTACATGGTCACTGAAATTTCCCCCAGACTATAAGGGCACAATAACCTTTGTTTTTCAGTGAATTTGTAGGTTTTTTCTTTTAATGCAAAGATCCTCCTCACGTTATACAATTGGTCATTAATTGTAGTGATAAATATCACTTAGTTGTATATTGTAGGTGCCCCGGGTGGGCACTGGGACATCCATATTAGACCCCAGAATATAGGGTCCATGGACTGTAAAGGTTCGGAATGGGGGCTGTGTGCACCCTCCTTCAAAAATGCATACAGCCCCTGTGGATGGGGTCCCCCAGGCCGGAAAAGGCTTGGGGATCATAGCCACACAGCCCCTTCCCCTTTATATGTAGTTTAGTCCCAGGGTATGCCATCTCCGATGCCAGTATTGGCTTGGGGACAGGGGCCAGAGGCCTCCCTCCCCAATAATAATAAAAAAAAAAAAGAATTGCCGGTTCCCTCTGGCAACTATGATGAGAGAAGGCAGGGGAGCGGGCGACGCCGCAGGGGGCTTGAGCACTGTCACCAGCAAAAAATCAGGATCCTGGGTTGGTACAGAGTCACCTAAAATAAAAATGAAAAACTATGAATAATAAATGAGTCAGGAGCCACTTATTTCCTATTCACTGCTGTTGCATTGAGTACTCCATAATGGCCCGCCAGGGCTTCCCTGAAAGGGGAGGGGCAACAGCAAGCAATTTAATATATGTTGAGGGCTCCAGGGAGCGCAGGAACCCACCAGCAACATTTAAAATAAACAGTAAGTCTCCTGGGTCAATAAATACAGGACCTCAGGAGAGCTTACCATGTGTTTACAAAGCACCCCTAGCTGGAGCACTATGGAAAAACGTTTAAAAAAGACTCAAAGACATGCTGAAGGTTTTTTCTAACACTTCATTACATTTTTTCATGACAACCACTTTTAGTAAACATTTAACTGTGTGACATAAGAAAATATATTCATTATAATTAGTGAACATTTTTTGACAAAGGGTTCAGGTTATCATACATACATGGAGCACATGTATGTATGATAACCTGAACCCTTCATAAAGCCAAGGGGCCCACTTTTTTATTATGATGTTTTGGCCCTCACACAAAGTCAGTGGTTCTGCATAACTGAAAATCCGAAAATGACATCCCTTAATTTTAGTCATGGGCGTCCATGGTGGTTTGTGCACCAGCTGGAGCTGGCAGCAGGGCCTGGCTCACAGGTAACCCCAAGCCAGGCATGGCCAAGGGCTGAATGTGATGTGGGATTTTCTGCGGATGAGGAGTTGCATGCATGCCTAACCACAAGCCAAGCCATGCTGCTTAACCCACACCTCTCAGGGAAAAAGACCGTGCACAGCTTGGGATTGGGTGCTCATGAAGGGTTGGACGCAGGGCCTGGCAACAGGTCAGGACTGAAGCCAACCTCATGCTTTGCATGGCCAAAGGCCTTGCCTAGCATGGAGATAGCATTATTTATGGTAAAAAAAATCTTACTTTGCATTAAATAAAAAACCCTAGGGAACTCAGAGGAAACAACTAAGATTAAAATTATGTTATGGTTCGGAGCAACATGGTGCCGTCGTAGAGGGAGCGGTTCATCAGCCCCGCCCACCAGGACCCAAGCAGTCAGCCGCTGAGCCTGCGGACGAACGGTCGCAACTGAAGGCGCGGCCCCGCGAGTGTACGCCACCCACAGAGAGCCCGGGGGTCCGAGCTCTCCTCGGTCGCCCAGTGCCGTCCAGGGTACCGCAGATAAGAGGAGAAAGCGAGGCGGTAGCAGTGGCGCTCGGGAGGAGGACGCCGAGCGCCACATGGATTGCGAAATGGCAGAAAAACCGGCAGATTCGGGCTGTATTTCCCCAAGAGACCCAGCGCTCGCCTAGAGCCCGATGAAACTACAAAGGCGGTAGGACTCGACAAAGTTGTGTGAAAATCGCTCTGCTCACCCAGAGGAGAGAAGGATTAGTCTGAGCTTCTTGTTCTTGCCTCTCCTAAGTGATCCATTTATGTCAAGCCTGTAGTAATAAGGTGGAGAGCATTCTCAATACTGGTATGAAGTCGTAGACTGGTAATTAACTCTTCTTCTCCCCCTCTTTTTAATACGGATTAAATGGACTGTCAAATCAGCTGCTAAGTAACCCTTACAGGCTAATATAGCTGTGCGACCTGCAAATATTTTTACATGTTATTTTCGCTCAGGGCCAGGGAAGAGCAGGGCGCCAAAGAAGGGGAGGAAGAGAATTAAAAGGCTTGTGGACTCCAATGCTGTCGGGCGTACAAGTAGATTTATCACGGCATTTAAACACCTCGTTATGGTTTCTGAGAAATGTTACGAAACAAAAAAAAGTTGATGCATTAACGATAATCCGCAGTTCAATTGGACGTTTTGGGTCACTATCTCTCGTGTTTAAATTAAATATGGCACCTAAGTTTAAATTAAATATGGCACCTAAGGCTATCCGGAATTCTGGAGATAAGAATGAAGGAACTAAGATAACGCGCACTGGGAGAGATACCGTAGAATCAGCACGAGTAAATAAACGTCCGACATCAATAGCAGGCAAATCAGCTGGGAAAAATATGCCAGTATTGGGGAAAGACGTTAAGATAAGTGACAGTAATACCTCTCCACTGGAAATCAAGGGCAAAGGTAAAAGCTAATCTACTATCATGACTTTTTTTTCAGGCGGGGCACAAGACAGTGTCTCTGCAACCCCCTCCTCTGAAAATAAGGACACATTAGGTGAAGAATCCACTCTCCTGAATATTACTAGCAGGGAGTTATGTACCGAGAATAACGAACCCTCCGTTAAACCTATGCAAGTCACTGACAATATGTCGGAGATTAAAGCTGGGGAGAGCAGAGCAAAGAAATTGGGGAACAACCATCCCCCAATGCAACAATTTGATCAGAGCGAGCACCCGGAGCCACGAAGTAGCGAAGGAGCGATAATTTTAACGGGATCTATCGCGGAAAGAGTGGATCAACATGAAGCTCATGGAAGCCCTAAAAAATGGGGTAAAACTACGGGGAAAGATTCCCAGCTCCTGGATTGGGGCAAAGATAGCAGTGATAAATTTTACTCTTTGACAGAAGAGTCTGATCCCAGCAGTACTGACTACAGTTTGAGTGAGTCTGAAGACAGCAAAATATTGGCAACTGGAAATTTATCTTCAAGCAATGAGCTTACAGTGCGGCAACCTCGCCGACAGCGGAAAACCGTGAAAATACGGCCCTGTTCTCAGGAGGGCTCTGAGAACTTGATATCTCTGGGCGGCAAGGCTTTGAAATGGGACTACTCTGGTATTGGGCTTGCAGATACTCCCGCCCTAAGTCACCAGGGCCCAACTAACGGTAAAATCGAAACAGAGACAGGAGCTCGCCCCAACAATCCGCCCACAATGGGTACTGAGGCTGGGATGCTGCAGTCAATATACAGTTCAATTAAAGAGCTGCAAACAGAGACTAGGATCGAAAACCGACGTGCAAGGATCGCCACAAAGAGGCTGCAGGGCTCGGTCCGTAAGGTTGTAAAATCATGCACAGAAATCGAAGCGAAATTAGGCTCAATGAAAGAAAGAATCGTCGCAGTTGAGGAGGAGGTTGATACACTTAAAGAACAGAGTGCTATAAGGAACGAACAATTGACAGATGTTATGTGGAAAATGGAGGATTTCGAGAATAGACAGAGAAGGAACAATCTTCGATTTCTGGGCATACCGGAAGGGCTAGAAGGAAGTAATATACGGACTTATATGGTCAGCCTTCTGCACGGGGCCTTCCCAGAGCTGGAGAACTGGGATTGGGAGAGCAAGCTGCAGCGGGTGCACAGGTTCCCGTTAACTCGGCGGGAGGGGGGCCAACGAGCAGACTCCAAATACCCTAGAGCTATCCTAGTTTATTTTGGAAATTATTTACTACGGCAGGACATTTCTGTCAAGGCTCGCCCCAATACTCCACGCACGGTGGATGGGGTCACCTTCTTCAATCGCCCTGATTTCTGCCATGCTACTGTTGAGCGGAGATGGCGGCTTAGACAACTTATTAAACCATTTTCAGATAAAGGAGGGGAGGCATACTTGTTGGCCCCTGAGCGACTCAAAACAGTTATGAATGGGAAAGTAAGAATGTTTACGTCAGAAATTAAAGCAAAGGAATATCTGATGGGGATTCAGTAATTGAGTATAGAGATATATGGAAGATAAAGGGGTTTGGGAGACTGGTGGGCGAGCGGGCCCACCTATACACGACACCAACATCCAGGCCATTATTGGTCTGATTGCTCAACAGAATGGGGGGCCAGCCCCGGGGGGGGCGGGACGGGAGCTTGGAAGGGGGATGGAGAGGGCTGGTCTGGGGTGGGAGAGGGGGGGAGGGATTGGGGGAAGGAACGGGGAGGAGGAGGGGAGGGGAAGGGGGGAAGGGATGGGAAAACATGGGAGTAAAAAGGAAAGGAATGGACCAAGGGAAGTATTAGAAGGAGTGGAACAAAGGGAGAAGAAAACTCGAGAGAGAGAGACGCTAGATCCCAAAGATTGGTGGGGGCGTGGAAGGAGAAATGGGGATAGAGGGTAAAAAAAATATATATATATATAGTGGATGGTTAGGCTCCGAATTGCTTCAGTAAACATATGCGGACTTAACGACCCTCGTAAAAGAAGGAGAGTGGCTGAGGAATTAAAAACCTTCAGGGCAGACATCTACTGTTTACAGGAGACACATGTGGAATATAATAATATTGGATGTCTTGGCTCACTTGGTATGAGAGTGGTAGTCAGATCAGCACAAGAGGCCAGAACTAAAGGGGTGGCGATACTAGACGGACGCATAGATTAAACTTCATAAGGCAGAAGGCGGACAGGGGAGGGAGATGGGTAATTGTAGAGTGTAGCTATGGGCATGGCAGTTTTACACTAGGCTCTCTATATGGGGCAGTAACGGACGACCCAGGCGTTTTAGATACCCTCGCTATCGAGCTAGCAGGATGGGCCCCTCCCTATATTTTATGTGGTGATTTTAATTTTAACGGCTCCTGGGAGGGACTACAGGATGTACTGACGCCCATAGCAAAGATGTATCAGGGGCGTAAACCTCGGGTATATAAGGCAATGGTCTCCATTCAGAAAGAACTGGGATTAGCGGATGCATGGGCGAGATTATGTAAGCCAGACCCCGGGTATACTTATTATTCGGCCCCTCATATGAAATTAGCACGACTCGATTATTTCTTGACCTCTCCCATATTGTTAAATCAGGGAAGGATGGAATTATATCCACAGGTTGTATCAGATCATAATCCCCTAGTATTGGATGTGGAATTGGACGGGCTAGAACCAAGGGCTAGGGGGTGGACATTTGAAAGGGGACTCCTTAAGGACCCGGAATATTGCAGACATATGAGTAACTGGCTAACTGAATTTCTGGGGTTCAATCAAGGGTCAGCCTCAGTGGAGATAGTTTGGGACACCCTAAAGGCAGGAGTACGAGGTGAAACATTGAGCTTTAGTATTAAAAAGCAGAAAAATGCCCAAAGCATAATACAGGATCTCCAAACGAAGTTAAGGGCATTAGAAAGACATTTGGTCATTGTAATAGAAACTGGAGGTGACATAAAAAAGGCTCAGGAGGAAGTTGTTATAGCTAAGGCAGCAATCAACAAGATTATGGCTCAAAGAATAGCAGAAAAATATTTAGCGCAACGGGAACAAGGGTATGAGTTCGGAGAAAAAGCCGGACGCTTGCTAGCAGTACAGGCTAGTCAGAAAGCGGCATCCGGGATCATCAGAGGGATTGAAGATTGGCAAGGACAGACAGTATCAGCAGCGGATGGAATCAGGAAGGTGTTCCACAGATACTATACTGAACTATATGAGGAGACGTCCTTATGCCCTGAGGAAGATATGTTGGAATTTTTAAGTCCCATAAGTTATCTGAAAGCGATATTCTACATATGGGAGAGCAGATAGATATTTTAGAAATTGATAACGCATTGAGTGATCTCGCCATAGGAAAAGCTGCAGGCCCAGATTTGATTCCCTTAGAGTTTTATAAAACTTTTAAAGCAGTACTGCTCCGGGTAATGATAGAACTATTTATTCAGGTCCAGAACGGAGGGTTAACCCCTCCATCATGGGATATGGCCAATATAGTAATGTTTTTGAAGAAAGGGAAACCCTCATTAAATCCGGCATCATACCGGCCGATTACATTAATTAATGGTGATGTCAAAATATATTCAAAGATACTGGCCGCACGATTATCTATGGTTATTAGGAAACTAGTCTCCCCCAGACAGCATGGGTTCGTACCAGGAAGGGATACTACTGATCATATTAGGAGAGTCATCACACTCTTTGATTCTACTGCAGTAGCAGAGGAACCTATGGCAGTCGCATTATTAGATGCAGAAAAAGCATTTGACCGGGTAAACTGGAAGTATTTGTGGTTTGTAATGGAGTATTACGGGTTAGGGAAGAAATGTATTCTAGCAGTCAGGGGGGGACAATCTGAGAGTATACAGGTTAGGAGAGGTACTAGACAGGGATGTCCATGCTCCCCCCTTCTATTTGCTTTATAGACCCCCTGCTGAGACAGCTAGAAGAAAATAGCAGGATCCCACCAATTCATAGGCAGGGATGGGATAGAAAAGTGTTGGCATATGCAGACGACATAGCTATATTAACCCCTGCCACTGACTCGGCATTGAGAGAGGTTGAAGAGGTGTCAAAGAAATTTGGAAGATTTTCTGGATATCTCCTAAACAGAGCTAAAACGCAGCTATTGACGAGCGTATATACAATCACCCAAGACATTCGAAGGGTGGATCAGGCAGTATATTTGGGTATAAATATTACACCAAATATAGGACAAATGGTCAACTTGAATTTGGACCCCATGCTTGCCAAAGCCAGGAAAGATATGTGCAGATGGAATAATCTACATCTGACTATCATGGGGAGGTGTAATATGGTAAAAATGATCTTCCTCCCTAAGCTGCTATATCTGTTCCGTGCTATACCACTGAACTTTACTAATTCTAGATTTAAAGAGATAGATAGGGTGGTCATGAGATTTATTTGGGCATATGGTAAGTGTAGAAGAGCAAGCAAATTCATGTCTCTCCCCCGAGAAAGAGGGGGCTGGTCATTACCAAATATAAAATTATACCAATTGGCAGCAGCCTTCCAGTATATGCGCCCACTATGGGGTCCTAAGGAAGAAGGGAAAGCTGAAGCAGACTGCCCTAATAGTTACGAGCTCCAGATAGGAGCAGCAGCCAATGGGTGCTTGGTTACATTTCATGAGCCCGGATATTACAAGAAAACTCGATATAAGGTATTGGAAGCAGCCTATAAGTGTTGGCAGTCATGGTATAAAAAGAAAGGATTTGGCCGATATAACTGGTATACTGTGATTGAGAAGAACCCATCACTCCCTGAAATATTTAAGGATAGATATATGGCAAGCTGGATCTCTTTAGGCATAGTGAGGCTAGGGAACTTTTTTGACTAATTTGGGCTCAAGGCATTTTGTGATCTACAGGAGCAGTACGGGTTAGAGCGTAGAGATTTTTTTAAATACCTATAAATACGATATTTTCTTGCGAGGAAAACAGGGGGTGTGCATGGTTTTAGGAGCGATCAACTGTTGAACAAGATTTTGGCCAATCCCAATATATCCATTAGGTCAATCTATCCATTATTGTTGGCAGAACAGCCTGACGACCTAGAGAAGAACAAGGAAAGGTGGAGGGAAAAGTTGGTAGATGGGAGTAATAACTTTTTGAGGTCATTAGAGTTGGGACACACTATTCTACTCTCTTCTTCCCTGCAAGCGCAACACTATAAGACTATGTTTGATCTGTATCATACTCCAGCTCATCTTGCCAAATGGGGTAGTGTATCAGGAACAAATTGCCCAAGATGTGGGATGTATGGAACAGACATTGTACACATGATGGCTACATGTGGGGAATTAAGGGCTTTGAGGGAGGGTATTCAAAAAGTCTTGAGAGAGGTTTTGGGATGTGATTTGGTTCTTACCCCGGAGATTATGATTCTAGGGGCAGCGGGAGAAGTGGGCAGCTCATATAGTGCATTTGTCTTTGTAGCTATGGCAGTGTATCGAATATGTATATCTTCTGCGTGGCTGAATTCACAACCTCTGTCCTGGCAGCAATGGCTGGCTAGATTGCTGGCTGTATATTATCTGGAGAAGGCATTGTACGAACGCAAGGGGAAGCACGCCAGGAGGAAAGGGAAGGCAATATGGGGGTCATTTCAGGACTGAATTCTCGCCCATAACGATTAACGTTTAAACCAATCAGATTATTTCCCCCCCCCCCATTATGATTAATTTTGTGTCGGCCAAAATCTGTGTTTTTTTATTTTATACTCAATGTAAACTGATGTTAGAGTATATTGGTGTATTTGTTGTATGATTCATTTCCATAATAAAAAAAAAAAAAAAAAAAATATGATGTTATAGAAAACTTAGAAATTTACTGAAAAAAAACAAGGTTAAAGGGATGTTTTAGTTGTGTGACATTGTCAGTAAAAACAAAAAAACATAATGCTCTAAACTAACAAAACCAATGAAATTAACCAGTTATAGATGTTGCAGTCATATTGCTAATAATGCCATGGAACATGCCATGAATGAAGTAATATGTGAAGTAATTAACAGTGCATGGTGAGGGCACGAGCTATAGTTACTTCAGGGCAAAATATATAGTTCCCTAAGATAACTATAGCTGGTGAATTACAGTGGTTTTGTTAATTTAAAATGGTAACTATAACCTGCATACCGGCCATGCACAGCTTTCTCATTAATAATTTTACTGCAAATGTTGCAATAATAATATAATTGATGCCATATATGCCATAGAAGTTGTCATAAATGTTGTAATATGCAGAGTAATTAGCTGTGCATGGCACAGGCGCAAGTTATAGTTACCTTAGGGCACGAGTTATAGTTACTGGAGTTGACCATAACTATAACAGTTGAATTTCTAAGGTTTTGTGCGAGGAAATTCAGAAAATTCAAAACCTAACTATAACATCTGTGTAACCTTGTTTTTTTTCAGTGTATTTCTATGTTTTTTTAGCACGCATAGACGTAAATATGAGTAGCGCCGCATAAGGCCAAAGGTCAAGCCCAGCAAGGGTTGGCCGCAGGGCCCTGCCTATAACCAGGCCCAATGGCCAACCCTCCTGCATGCACCTAAAGCCGAAGGCCATGTGCAGTATGAGTTTGGATGAAGAGGGTGTTTTTTTTCTTTCAATTTTTCTCTGGAACCACGCTTCCACTGGTGGAACCATGGGTCCGGATCCACAGTTCCAACCGTGAATCTGTGGGTCCATGGATTGGTTAAAAAAAAAATTGCCCATTTTCCTCTGATATCTGTATCCTGACCCCTTATGTGTTTTTGCATTCTCCTTTTCCCACCCCCGAGTCGGTGGGAATGGCGGGCGCAACTTTTCTTTCAGGTTGCGACCAGCCAATCAGAGCCTTGCTTTTCCCCTGGATCCGCAAATACGGACCGGGATCCCCATCTCTATATATCTATATTTTTAATCTCTGACATCTCAGAAACTACTTAACGTATTTGTGCCAAACCAAAACAAAGTGTGATCTGAACAACAAGATCTAGCTTCCTGCCAAATTTGGTGTTATTCCGGTCAGCGGTTTGGGCTGTAGGTGTGTCTAAAGGTCCTATGGAAAAAAATGTGTTTTGAGACACTTTCTTTTTCTCAGCCCCCAGATCACCCTAAAATGTTCAAGACAGTAACTGAACTGACCAAAGTATAGGTTTTGAAAATTTCATGAAGATTTATCAAGCGGTGCCAAAGTTATGGGCAAAACAAAAAATGCTCATTCTATGGAAACTAGGTCCTAATTATAACTACCTAGTGGTGACCATAATTAGGTAATGTATACACACACAAATATATATACATATATGTATAAACATATATATATATATATATACATATATATATATATATGCGCATCAAATGTTTCCTTGTCCAAATAAAAGGAAAACAGTCAAGACACATTCGGCAAGTTGCAACTGTATTGGAAATGACACAAGGTTATTCCTCCCAACGTGTTTTAGCCTCACCCTTGATCATGGATCGGGGAGTCAAAATTTAAACCCTTTTGGGATCTTAAATTTACCTTGAGACAACTGATAGCAGTTAACATTCTAAGATGGTGACCACCTTTTTGAGTAGTTTGTTTGTATTGTATTGTTAGTCCATTTTCTATGTTGGTGTATTTTGATATTTATTGGGTTTGAATTTTGACTCCCCCATCCGTGATCAAGGCTACGCCTGAAATGCGTTGGGAGGAATAACCTTGTGTCATTTCCAATACATTTGCAACTTGCCGAAGGTGTCTTGACTGTTTTCCTTTTATTTGGACAAGGAAACGTTTGATGCATATTTATGGGACCCCCGATCCCATGGTCAGACCACCACGTTTGAGCCTCGTTATTTTGGGTCTAATTGAGGTAGATATATACATATATATATATATATATATATATATATATATATATATATATATATATATATACACACACACACACAAACACACACATATATGTATATATATATATATATATATATATATATATATATATATATATATATATATATATATAAAAACAAAGAAAATGCCACTCCTCACAGGCATTAAAAAGACCGCACTCCAAAGTTTCAGATGCAAAGCAAATTTTTATGGTGATGCGTTTCAAACAACATATCTTCCTCGTAGCCTATATATATATCCTATTTTGTGTGGTAGTCCTCAGATTTTAGCTTTCTTTACTCTTGCTAACCTGCGGTAAGGTTATTGTGCTTTACATTTTACACATAACATGGGCTGCAGCACTCATTGTGTCACCCACTAAAAGTAGTACTGTAAAACATGTTTCAGGCCTGCCATTGCAGCTTGAGTGAACAGTTTAAAACTGACATTTCGACCTGCCAAGATAAGGTTTGGCAGGCCTAAACCATCCCTTTTAGTGCTTCCAAGTCACCCCTTAGGTAGGCCCTAAATAACTATTGGGCCGGGTGCATGGTATTAAAAAAGTAGCGTATGTATATTTAAAGGTTTTATATGACCTGCCAGTGAAAAAACTCAAGTCCTTTTTTACTGTAGCAGGCTGGCATTCCCCTAGAGAAACACTGTGTTACATTATTTGGTATTTCTAAAGCACGGGATTACCCAAAAGGTGTCTTGGTGCAAGCTTAATCCTGAACATTTCGCCATTATTACCACCCTACTAAAAAAAGGAATTATCTTGCAGAGCCTGATGACAGCAACCAGGTTTATAGGTGTTTCCGAAAACTGAACAGGTTGGACTCTGCATTAAGGATGCAGTGGCATTTTGATAAAAAAATGACATGTGGAAAAATCAAAACTCCTCCCATCCCAAGAAGTTTTTTGATGGGCTGGATGACCAGTAATCTGGCGGGTGAAGATTATAACCATCTATTTGTGGAGTACTATTTAAACCTCCATTACAGGTACTATCCTTCCCAAACAGGTGAACCTCGTTTTCTCTGAGTTTAGCTTCAAACTATTTTTACTCATCCAACTAACAAAGGCAGCTGTACAGCTATTAAAACGGTCAGCAACTTCCTCTATATTGCTTGTGATGGATACCATTATCTGAGTGTCTGCATATGCCACCGTAGCAAAACCAAAGGAAAGAGTTAGCCTGAATAGGGGGGCCACATATACACTAAAAAGCACTGGACTTAGTAACAAGCCCCGGGGAACCCCACAAGCTAAAGAAAAGGGTTTGGAAGAAAACGCCCCAAGGGCCACCGATTGTTCTCTGTTTACGAATGAGGTAATGAGATCCTGAGCTATACCAACGATCCCACTATCAGTCAGGCGTTCAGAAAGAACCTTGTGGCTCACTGCGTCAAAGACTGCGGATAGATCTAATAGGATCACCACAGCTCTTCCACCATCGTCTATGGTATTGCTAATCTCTTTGGCCACTTTTACTAAAGCCATCTCAGTGCTGTGGTCTGAGCTAAAGCTAAACTTTGCCTAATGTAACAGTTTATTAGTCTCCAAAAATGTGGATAGTACTGTATTATGATATTTCTCAAATACTTTTGCAGGATGTGGAGATAGGGCAATAATTTTTCTCTTCATTGAGGTCCAGGGAAGGTTTTTTCAAAAGTGGGAGATTTAAGGCTTTTTTCCATTCAGTGTGAAAAATGCCCACCTTCAAACAAGAATTTATTACTGTAGTGAGGACCGGTGTGATCTTATCAGCCATGTCTTTTACTACTTTTGATGGACAGGGATCAAACAGAGATTCTTTAATAGGACCGCCAAAGCCGCTGCAGGCAAAAGACCGCCAGTAATGGAGGTCTTTTGCCCACCATATTAGGAGTCTTCTGCTGGGCCAGTGGGACACTCACCACAACATTGATGTCGGCTTGTAATTGAGCCGGCGGCTATGTTGTGGTGTGTCGGGTGCAGCAGCACCCGTTGCGCATTTCATTGCCTGTAATTCGGGCAGTGAAATGCACAATGGGGCTGTGCATGGGGGACCCTGCACTGCCCATGCCAAGTGCATAGACAGTTCAGTGGCCTCCAAGTGCCCCCGACGCCCCCATTCCACCAGCCTTTCCATGGCGGTGTTTACCGCCATGAAAAAGCTCGCGGATGGGGACTCGGAATCCCCAGGGCAGCGCTGCCCTGGCGGATTAGAACTGCTGGGACCGCCAGGCTGGCTGCAGCCTGGCGGTGCCTGCGGTATGACCATGGCTGCTCCGCCAGGGTCATAATGGGTCAGTCGAACCAACTTGTCTGCGGACGTCCGACCGCAATCACGAGGCCCTTGGTCTCTTGTTGAGAGGAAACGCTGCAGCTCTATGTTGTTAACATTCTGAAGAGTTCCCTCCAAATTCTCATCTCAAGGAGACTCAATAGCAGCAAATTTGTTGTAAACTGCCTGAACTTTATTTTTTAAAAAGCCTGCCATTTTATCTCAGAAGGACTGGCAAGGAGGGGTGACTATTTGAAGAATTATAATTACTAAGTACCTGAATGGATCTAAAAAGTTTTGCGAGGAATTCAGTTGAGCCAATTTTTTCGGGGTAAAATCTAGATTTCTCTTCAATAATGAGTTTATCATATTCCCCAATTATTTTTTTGTATTTTTCTCTTTCTATACATTATGGCCCTCATTATAACAATGGTTATAAAAACCGCCTACCTCCTCAGTGACGGCCGCCAAATTACCGTCACCGCAGCTACCATCTGTCATCCATATTATGATCACTGCCGGACGTCCGCCACAAGAAGACCGGAAATCCAGCAGTGATCATACTGGCGGATGGTGGTGAGCTGGCGCTGCTACCACCAGCACCACCATGCCAGTTGAATGCCCTCAGCTGTATCATGACCTGTGATGTGGCCTGGCAGTGTTCTGCTGGCAGGGCGTTTCTGGCGATAGCAGTGCCCCTTCCCTGACGGAAGACCTCCTCGACCAAGGTAAGTCGGGCTTCCGACAGGGGAGGGGGTGGGGGTGTGTGTCTGGTTGTGTGCATGAATGTGTGAGTGTGCGTGTGAATGCGTCTGTGTGTGTTGTGTTGTTTGCGTGGTTGTATGCGTGTGAGTGAATGCGTGTAAGAATGGTGAAGTGTGTGCATGTCAGTGTGATTGTGTAAGAATGTGTGCGAGCATGTCTGGAAGTATGTGTGTATGAATGCATGTATGCCAGTTTGAGTGATTGGGTGTATGCATGGTGCGTGTTTACGGGTGTGTGCGTGTATGGGGGAGGGGAGAGTGTTAGGATCGAATGGGGTGGGGGAGTTTGGATGGAGGGTTGGGGGTGTTGGGTGTGTGTTAGGGGGGTGGGGGAGCCTCCTACCGGTGACAGGGAAGGAATTCCCTGTCACCTGTAGGGCCTACCACCATTGTTTTGTGGCGTTCCAAACGCCATGAAAACCATGGTGGTAGGCAGGCTCATAATGCAGCCGGCGGTACTATGCTGGCCGCTGGACTGGAGATTGACATCTCTGGCCCTCCGGCTGATACTGCCATGGCGGTATGAATGGAGAAGTGTCGGGTTGGTTGATCCCAACCTGACATTCTCATAATGTGGCAGTATGTACCGCCAGCCTGTTGGCGGTACTACTGCCACATTTCCACTCACCACCAGGATTATAATGACACCCTATATTCCTTTCTCCATACTTTTTCTTGCCTATGGCACTTCTGTTTCATTGTTCTTAGAGGAAACCCAAGGTGCAGTATGTCTATTCCTGTGGACTTTTTGATTTTAACTGTAGTTTGGAGCAGCTTGATTTATCTATTTAGACTAACTAACTGCTGCTCCATTTGGATCTTCAGAGAGAGGCGGTACAGTTGCCTCCAGACACATTGCTAAGACTATTTCATTCATTATATTCCAGGTCCTACATTTTCTTCCTATCCTTCCTATTTCTTTGGAGGCCGTAAGTTCTAGGTAGAAAAGGATGGCTTTATGGTCCAACCATGTAAAAGGAAATAGGTCTACCACCCTTAGATTTGAATAATTAGAGAAGACGCCATCAAGGGTGTGGCAGCTACACGCGAGGCAATCTTGACCAGCTGATACAAATTAAAACACCTCGTATTTTCAATCAGGTTTGCTGAATCGTTGTTACTAAAATCTTTAGGATGAAAATTAAAGTCACCTAGCACTGTCAAATTTGGATGTTGAATGCTTGTTTCAACAAGGTTCATTAATGCTTGTAAAATTTTGTTTTACGTCCAAGGGGCCGATATACCAAAAGACCATGAAACATACTCCTGTCTGTTAATTTACATTTGAAACCGAGGACCTCACATTCCCCAATATTGGTCGATTCAGTAATTAATTCTAACATCTTGTAGTTAACTATTGCCACTCCACCCCCTCTTTTACCAACTCTGTCTAATCTGTTAATGGTGTAGCCCTCCCGTCCTCAACAAGGTCAGACTCTGAAGATTGATTTGTCCAATTTTTGGTCAAGAAGACCCAGTGGGGGTCGTAGGAATCGAAAAACTCCAAAACTTCATATTTATGTTTAATTAAAGATCGAGAGTTGATAAAAAAGCATTCCAAGGAAGTTAACTTAAAATCAGTGCCTTTTATGGGATCAACCCTCGTGTTGACTTCTCAGTCTTGCTTCTAAAATTACAATTAATACAATGAAAATGCTGAGTACACTCAGTAACATTATTAAAATCACAATGAGTCTATCTACTTACAGTATTGGCGGGCAGCAGGACTTCCCTTGAATACATTTGGGATAACAAACAGCTGGGGGTCCTTGCGCATGGTGCTGTCCAGGCGCGGATAGGCAAATAAGGGCTTGCCTATGATGCACCATCAGCACACCCCATGTGCAGTCACATATGCATTGAAACTAAATAGTCTCCGCCCTGATTAGGCATTGAAGTGAATAGTAATTTAAAATCTAACTTAGTAATAAAGTCGGATTGTATATTACGGTGTTGAAAATGACACTTTTAGAAAATTGGAATTTTCTTGCCTAAATCAAATATGCCTTTCTGCCAGTGTCGTGTGCCATCTGATTGGTGAATGACTTCCCTGTGGTGAGATGTGGATTACTCCCCAAAGCTTGGGTGTGGAGAGGTGATTTCTTTGTTGAGCAGGGTTGTCTGTGAGTGTGCCCAGCCAGTTTCTAAGCTTCAAAGGGTCACTCTCACTGGCAGATATAGTTCACATCTAGGTCTATGCCCTTTGCTTTCCTAGTCCTCTTGGCTCCAATCCCAGTAGGAGGTGGGAGCCACACCACAACACATGCCTAACTGCCTTTATCTTTATAAGTGTACTTCTGCAAATTGCCTATACCTCATTTTGTACATCACAACCTCTCCTTCAATCATTTGATTTAATTTGGATAGCCCCCACTAAAGAACACAACTAACTCTTTTTTTCGAAGTCTACCACAAAGAAAATGAAGAATATGCATAGAATATTTTCCTTGAGAGCACAGGTCTATTCCCAATAACCAACAAAACCAATAGCCACTGGACTAACCACTAACCGTGGGTTATGGAGTACAGTGCTACTGCTATAAAGCACTTCAATGCCTCATCAGGGGTAGAATGCACTATATGAACATAATTACAATGCAATACAATTCAATCCATTTATGTGCCAATGTCTGCTATCAGCCTGGTTTTTCCCTTGCACATGGCATGTCTCAGCTAGTCTTTTCCAAATACTGCAGGTCAGGCATGATTTATTGAGACCAGTGGAATGTCACATCAATTTTCTCCCAGATCAACACAAAGTCAGTGTCATCAAATAATCTTTTTCAGTTGAGTTAGGTGTTTCCCTAGGCTGTCTTCAAAGACGTTCACAGACAATATGGAGGTTTACAGACATTGGGAAATTACCTAGCTCATAAGCATCCCAATGATCTATTTTAAGGATCACACATTCACACCTGTGTGCCAGATTGCCTGGCTCTGCATTTAACTCAATGGCTTTCTGTAAAAGCAGCATGCCATCTCACTATGGCCAGGGGACATGTCTTCTTGGCAAGAAGCCTCACAAAACACATTAGTCAATCTGTGACAATGGTCACGATAACCCTGAATATACATTGACACAATGGTAGATGCCAATCATGTGCTTTCATTAACACATTCACCCAACACACAACTTTCGAAACATACATTGTTTGCTTTGCATACATACAGATGTTATAAGTTCTTGGCAGTCGCATATTCTCATATCATCTCAGGTTACTCTTGATGCCTTTTATACCCATGCCTGTTGACACCTAGATCCACTGACATCACCTGAGGAAAAAAAAACAATGAGCACATGCAAATCAGTAACAACAATTAGCCTACTGAAAACAATTGCATTTGTGAATCCCAGTAAATGTACTAACATTCAGCAGCCACAGACTGCTCTCAATAAAATGGCACCCCTGGTGTGAGTAAGAGTTTCATACAGGACAGGAAATGGGCAAAACACAATCATATGAAGTCAGTGTTGACTTAACATGAGGGAGCTTATCAGTATTTGGGACTAAGGACCAGAAGCATCCAAAGAGACTGTCATTTGTCAGCACTTCTGCCAACTAGAACTTGAAGGAAATACAGAAATCCATGAAGATGAAACTTGCATGGAGCACACTATTTTATCTTAGCCATTTTCCAAGTAAAATGGCTGAGATATTTGGGCCCAGGGATGACTGGCATCAAATGGACCCTACTGTTCCAAGGCATTTCAGACCAATCATTGGCAAAACCAATCTACTGTTACCGCACAGCCTTTTGGCTTTGTCAATGCAGATTTTGTATTGTCATGGTTTTTGCAAAACATCACTGTTGGAGAAGTTGCATGGCAGTCATCGAGCTGAATAAAATGTGGCAAAAGTACAACATGTTTGGTCTCTAAAAGCAAGCATTGCCATAGTGGTAATATACATGATTTCACTGAGATAAACTTAGTGTGAAGTGACATCATTGTTAGGTTTTGAAAAGAGATAAAAACTCATGTTTAAGAAACAGAACAAATTAAATTTGCCAGTTATAGTTTAATGAGCTAACTATAACTTGCACCTCCTCCATGCACTGCCTATGACCTTACATATTGCATCACACGCTACATGTTAAATGATATTAACAACATCACTGATAACACCACAGTCATATACACCATAGAGTTACAGTGTATACATGTGTGGGTGCAGAGCATGGAATTAGCATGATCCCTGGAGGCGAATGTGTTTGTGCATGTTAAAAGTTGTTTCATAGCTTATCAATCACTAAAGAGTGGGGTACAAGTAGAACAAGATAAAGGCTGAGCTTCTCTGATATGGAGGTATGTTTCAAATTAGGTTGTGACTTCAAGCTAAGGTCCTTTGCAAGCAATCTCTGAGACAGCTCAAAGCTCCTGTTGACAACAGATTATCCACCAGTGGATATCTGGGCACTTGCCTGTGTTAAATAGTTGCAAAACATTGCTAGAGGCATGGGAGTTTTAAATAATGTAACAATGTAGTGATGTCCCAATTAGAGGCTGTTTATCTCACACTGGGGTTGTAAGAATGTCTCTAAGGTTGTATGCTATTGTGTCCATCTCAGTAATATATTTGGGGCCAGATGTATCAAAGATCCGTTTTGCATTTCTTAAATAGCTAATTTTAAGAAATCGCTATTTAAGAAATGCAAAATGAGATGTATGAAATTTGCGATTCGGTAATAGCAATTCCAGTTAGGAATTCGCAAATTATGTAATGCAAACCCCAGGGTGCTGGGGGCCTAAGGCCCCCTCTGGTGCACCCTCAAAAAATATCTGCGGACATGTATGCGCTACATGTCATTTTTGAAAATGTATTTATAATGCATTTTTAAAAATCGCATATGCTTACCACCAAACTTGAGTTTGTGGTAATTGCATTTCCCAAATGCCCAATTCACATTTAGGATATCCTTGATACATGCGCTTTGTAAATCGCAAATGAGAATTCCTTATTTGCGATTTCCTATTTAGAGAATTGCAATTTGCGATTCTCTAAATGGGGTCGCAATTTTAAGGAATCGCTATTTTTGCGAGTCCTTAAAATTGCATTGCGAATGCCTTTCATACATTGTGAAAGGCATTTTTGCATTTGCAAATGGCCGAATTTTGCGATTCGCACCGTTTGCAAATGCAAAAAAGTTTGATACATCCGGCCCTTAGTGTATTTTCCCAAACTATGGAGAGTTGTGCAATGGGCCTGGCAGAAGGTTTTTTTCCACTGGAAAATGAATACCTGTCACCTTCCTGACTTAAAATTGTGTGTCACTCCAATTCTTTAGGAGGGCAATCCTGTTACGGTAAATAGAGTACAAACTCTTTTTGGAGAATGTTCAAGATTTAAAAAGGGGGTAGCTCAAAGTCAACAGAGGCATTTTGTTTGATAAATGGGTGGATATCAGTAAAAAGAAGGTATCATCTACCAAATGTGGGTGACTTGACAGATACACCATGTGCCCAGCATGTGGTCAAGGGGGATGTCCATTATCATGTCATTGGTGATAGAGAATTGACCACAGGTGTAGCATGTTGAAATACTTTCTGACCAGAACCCCTGTAAGATGCTGTCCAAATGACTGGATAATATCATGTGGTGTTATTTGAACTGCCATTAGCATTATTGTCAATTATGTCATTTAAATTGTCATATCATGAGTGGTGTAGTGTGAGAGGTCATGAGCAGTGCATCTGAATTACTGTTCTTTGAAGACATAGTTTATACATATATGTAAAACCAATTTTTAAAAGGATAAAGAAAGGAAAGGAATAAATAATAGTTAAGTACATTGTTGGTAAACACACAAAACAGGAGAAAAAGAGATAGTTTAAGGTTTCTTTTTTTTACCCTTCCTGGTCAAACTTCTGTACTACAAAAACAAAGAACATAACAAACACACTAGGAATTGTACTAGGCACTAGTAAAAAGACCAAGTATGCAGAGCATCGGAGAGGAGATAGTTTTTCTAGGATGCTGAACCCTCACCAACAGAAGGTGGCCAGGGGGAGCTGGTAACATTTGAAAGTGGTGAGTTGAGTGAAGTCCCCCACTGCTTCCCAAAATCCAAAAATGCTGTATTGCTTTGCCTTTATTCTTCCTGAGGGTGAGGCCTACAACAAGAGAATAAGCTAGCTACATGGGAAAAAAAGAAATTGAGTAGCTAACGGTTATGCGGGAGTAATCAAAACAAGCATTATTTATCATAAACACATAAACTAAATCACTGCCATGCATTACACTTACATTTTAGTTGAAATTAAATGTTACTTACGCATGGGCTGAGCATCCTTGGTGTTCTTCTGCATTCTGTGGCTCCAAGCACAAGTCAAGGAGCTAATTCCCCTAACCAATCCAGATGCTGCTCTCACGCTATCATTAGCCAGCATGTGAGAAGCCCAGGATTGGATGCAGAGGTCTGACTGAATGCTCCTTCAGGCCCTGGAGACCTGTGTTTGCTTTCCATCCAGTTTATAAGGTGTGAATGTTCCTTTCAGAACTTCGCTAAAGCTTGTTAGGGTTGCAGATTTTTAAATAGTGTAAAATGTAGGGATGTCCTAATTAGAGGTTGTTTATCTCACTCGGGGGTTGTAAGAATGGCTCTAAGTTTGTATGGTCTTGTGTCCATCTCAGGAATGTATGCAGTGTATCTTAACAAACTATGGAGAGTTGTCCAGAGGGCCTGGCAGAAGGTTTTTTCCATTGGCAGATGCATACCTATCACCTTCTTGACTTAAAATTGTGGATCATGTCAAGTATTCAAGAGTGCAATGCTATTAAGTTAAATAGAGTACAAACGTTTTTTGGAGGATGTTCAAGGGTATCTCAAAGTCAAAGGAGGCATTTTGTTTATTAGGTGGGTGAATATTATTAAAAACAAGGTAGCATCTACCAAATGTGGTGACTTGAGAGATACACTGTGTGTCCCGCATGCGGACAAGGGTTATGTCCATCATCACGTAATGGCGATAGCAAATTGGCCACATGTGTAGTGTTTGGGATACTTCCTGACCACAACCTTGGCAGATGCGGTCCAAATCACTTGATAATATCATCCGTGGTGTTATTTGAAATGCCATTAGTGCTGTCATCAATTACGTCGTTTAAATTGTCATAACATGAGTGGTGTAATATGAGAGGTCATAAGCAGTGTATGGTGGATGAGCAAGTTATAGCTATCTCAGTAATTGTAAATTGTGAATTTCAGTGTTTTAGGATTTGAAACATTAGTTTTTATAACATTTCAAAACCTAATTATTGCATCACTTTAATCTTTGTTTTTTCAGTGATTTTCTGTTTTAACATAAGCTGAGATTTTATTATCATACTTAATTATAATGTCATTGTACACTTTTTTTTTCAGACACATTATGCGTGTTTTATCATATTTAAAAGTGAGCATATGCCCAGCCTCCTCAAGCAACCATCTGCCAAAGCTTCTATTCTGCATGGCATTCGGAGCTGAGTTTAACCTCTCCATGCCCAACACAAGACCCCTTTATATGATAACATCTCAAAAACTGAAGAACACATTTACACCAGATCACAAAAAGCATGCTTTCTGAGTTACGTTCCAAGTCTTTGGCAAATTTTGGGATAATTCCTTTGAGCCATTTTCTTTTATTGAAGAGCAAAGTTTCCTATGTGAATTAAAATGAGAAGTCAATATTTGGAGACTCACCCTTCTTCTTATCCTCTGCTTCCTGGATCGGTGCAAATCTCGACAAGAAAGAGCCAAGTTGGATGAACGTTTTATTGTGGAAAGTTTAATGCAGATTCATCAAATAGAGTAGATTTAGCTGGCCAGTAACACTTACGACAAAACTAACAAAAAAGGATGATACGTGTACTATTCAGTTAATGATAAATATATATTGAGGATTTAAAACATGCCACATCCTTTCTGACTGGTATCCAGTGAAAATAAACAGTATCACCTTCAAATGGCACAAAAGATGAATACTAATGACAAAGTTCAATGAACTAATTAAGTTGTCTGATGTACTACTAAGAATCATGATAAATTCATGGAGAACTTATGGTAGTAATTCATACACTGTAGTAACATTGTGGCATTAAAGATTCAATTAGCATATTATGACCAGTGGTCTAGTTGATTTTAATAAACATGAAAGAGCTGAGGCCACTGGGGGACTCCCTGTTCCAGCAGAATTCAGAAAAGCCGAAACATATCAGCCATTTTTTGCAGTTACTCACCAGTTTGTGGATTAAATATTGCAATATATTGCTGTTTTTGCACCATTGTTGGTGTCACCTCTCCCTTTTTTGTACTTTACATAAAATGTTAGTAAAATCAAAAGGTCTTGGTTAATACTAAACCTAAAAATGAGATCCAGAGGAATCCAGTGTACTATGGTTGTCATTGATCCCACCAGTTATTGTTACTCAGAATACCATGCAAAACAAGACACTGGGGAGAAGTATGAAGATAATGGATAGTAAGACGCTTGCCTTTAGCCACAACTTCCAGTGATTTATGTCATATAAAAGAAAAAACTGTGTTTTATAGGCATAGTTTAACATGTGTGGAGCAAAAAGTGGTGGGATCTGTGCAAGTTATACCATGCTAGATTCCCTTTTGACTCTAGTTTTCAGAAATATCTTTTGTCGGGATAACTGCATGCAGACCAAAGACTTGAATATAGCATCCATGCCCCTTGGCAATTATTTGCAATGCCCCCTCTTCAACATGGCATGCTGGCAGTTTTGCCATTCTGCTGCCACATATGATAGGGCCACCAGCACATGTAGGATATTGGTTTTATGGGGAAAATTGTGGGAACTATATATTTGATATCCTTTTGTGCGAGTTGAAAAATACTGTTTACGAAAAGCCCCTCACAGATCGAATGGTATTAAAGGAATTCCAAAATTACATGTATGCCTTAACTCACTGAATTAGATTCTTGGGTACAAATCCTCAATACAGAATTTTGATTAATTGGCCAGTAATATATGGGCAGCACGCAATAAAAAGATAATAATTTTAAGCCAAGGCTCGTCCTAGTTTCTGAGTTTCACTTGACTTCAGACAAATTTAAAAAATGTATGAATCTCTGAGAAGGGAAGAGTTTTGTGGCTGCAGTAGTGGTAAATGTTTATTATTATTTGATTCATTCAGATCATTGCAATAGATGCAAACATAAGATATACACATAGGGACAAGACAACTACTTCATAAGCATTATTAAAAATAAGTTGACACAATGCTAAAAACGATTAACAAGAATGCAGAGAAGTTAAGGCAGGATGTACTCACTTTGTGGACTTCCCAAGATGTAGAAAAAATGCACAGTAGAACGTGCAGATGCAGTAGTATGCAAATATCTTGTGTCAACAGACCGCAGCAGAGAGAACAACATTTAAGCTGCGAGTACAGCAGGATCAGGGTTTCTTAAAAACACTTTTGATAGTACCTTTCGGATGGTGCTCACAAGCCTCACAATTACAGAAAGCTTAATTAGGTTAGATTACAGTCTAATAGTTTTTTACATTTGTCTACGAGCATGAAGAATTTAATAATGTGACAACTCAGTTGAGTGTTAGAACACTCCATACTGACAATTATGGCCTGCCAGCAGGATCTCATTACCATACAGTTGAATAGAGACCTTAAAAGACGGATTCTCTCTTTTCTAAACTCTGGACATCAACCAATCAATATAAGCATTTGTAAAGCGCAGCACTATCAGCCCTAAGGGTACAATAACATATTGTCAAGAATGACATTCCCCTGTATGGAAATGTAGGTTGATATTGCCATCCAGATATCTCCCATTGAGAAACATGAGGCTGAAGGACTCGAGGCTTGTCAGCAATCATTCCCCTTGTGCATCATCTTTCTGAGTAGAGTGAACCGCCGGGAGGATGTGCTATAGCATGTCTTGACAGCTGTCCCTGTCATCATCTTTCTTATGCCTCATCATGTTAAAAATGAAAGAATGAGCCTTGCAACTGCAATAGCAGATTACTAGGGTAGATCATCTTTGGGTATAAAAGCTTACAAACGGAAAACATGTTGCCAATTTGTCTTTTCTCCTATTTACCTTTATCTAGTTCATAAAACAGTAGTGTATTTAGGCAAATCCTAACTAACCTACACAAGTGACACCTTTTCAAATTCAATATTTTTTTCAGAAATGTTTATCCAATGATCTACGCAGGGGATTAATGTTTTTTCGAAAATGTTGTTGACAACAAAAAGTAATCTTTTAATGAGCGTTACAGAAAGATGGTGCAATCCACTTTGTTTTCACTGTTGGTACAATGGTTGCTTATTATCTGTTTTTTTTATCAGTGTGGTGAGACCCTGAGAAAGACAGCAGGCCTGGCTCTTGATAAAACATCCTCTTATTCTGTGTCTAGTATGGGAGTGGAGGTGGGGGGGGGGTTATGATTAGAGTTCAGGGCTACCTGGGGGTGCAAACTATTCTGAAGATGCCATCAAAGGTACTTCCATCTGCCTATTTTTGCAAATTTGTAGACAAATGCTTACTATTGCTTACTATTGTATGTGTGTGTAATATTTTTTTTCCTTTTTATAAGAAAAATCACTAACTAGACGATGATTAATTGAGTGTTACTTGTTACATACCATTAAGCTGGGTGTTAGCCCTCACCATGACTCGCTTGAGTAGGCATGGTCTGCTCTGCTTCACCACCCTGATTTTAACTGCTATGATGGGGTAGATGGTTCACAGTAAAGGGAATTTTGCGGACTAATTACTTGGGAAGGACTGACATTCTTGGCAGCTATAACCCACTTTCTTACAATTAGCTGTTTATTTGGTGTTTTTTCAGCTGCGCCCCTCATGCTCCTGTACCAATCAGTGCTTGCTCTACAGATGAAAACAATAAGAAAGAGAACAGTGAACGAAATTTCATTTTCTGCTGTCTGGCCCCTTAGCAGGCATTGCTGAGGTTCCTGAGGCGCAGTTCCTGCTTGTGACTTCATTGCATCTGCAGCATATTAAATGAAGTGCCCCTCCCACAGCTGGAGTGCGCACGCAGCAGGACCACACTGACGTCTTTTCAGGGGAAGTTCAGCACACATTCACCAGCAGTAGGTCTGACAGTAGCAGATAAATGATGCAAGGGATGACAGCTGTGTGACAGGGGGCAATGGGGGCCTCCAAAGAGAAAGAAATGACCTTAGTCCCCACGACATTTTCCACTTGCATCCATTAACATTATGTGAGCATTGGTAATACCAGTAGAACAGGCCTTGACAAGCTGATCCGACACTTAATGCTCTTTATTCTTTTTTGCAATCGTATGCCACAAAAAAAGAGAAGAAAAAAAGAAAATAAGCCTTGATCTAAACAAGAAGATAACATCCATGCAAAACATATCCTACATTTAAAATATAGACATATCACATAGAATTTCGGCAGCACAGTGCTTCAGAGCAAGCAACTGTATTTAGTTAGAACAGGCATATAAACCCTTTTTATTTTGAATGTACATCACATAAACACATCATTCTAATTGGCAAATAGGAAATACACTCTTGGCTTTGAATTACTGTAATGTGAAGACGCAGTTTACATATATAGGGATAACTATTTTTTAAAAGGAAAAGAATGGAAAGAAATCATGGTAAAGTACATTATTGGTTAACACTCAGAATAGGAGCAAAAGAGATAGTTTAAGGCCTATTTTTTTACCCTACCTGGTCAAACTTCTGTACTACAAAAACAAAGCACAGAACAAATGCACTAGAAATTGTGCTAGCCACTAGCAATAAAAATATGCAGAAGGGATGAGAGTTTTTCCAGGAGGCTGGACCTGCACCCACAGAAGGTGGGCCAGGGCAGCTGGTAACATTTGAAAGTGGTGGGATGAGTCAAGTACCCCACTGCTTCCCAAAAGCCAAAAATCATGCATTGCCTTGTCTATATTCTTCCTGCGGGCGAAGCCTACAATGAGAGAATAAGCTAGCTATGGGGGGAAAAAAGAAATCAAAGTAGCTAACGCTTATGACGGATTAAATAATACAAGCATTATTAAATACAAAACACATAAACTAAATCCCTGCCATGATTACACTAACTTTTTAGTTCAAATAAAATGTTACTTACGCATGGGTTGAGGGCCTCAGTGTTGTTCGGCAGTCTGTTATACTGAGCACGAGTCAAAGTGCTAGCTCCCCTAACCAATCCAGATGCTGCTCTCACCCTGCTACTGACCAGCATGTGAGAAGCTCAGGATTAGGCGGAGAAGACTCACTGAATGCTCCTTCAGGCCCTGGAGACCTGTGTTTGCTCTCCACCCAGTTGTCTAACACAGCTCAGGTTGAAGAGCTTTAAAATGTGCACGTCAGGCTGTCAGTCGCAAAACTGACATGCACACTTTGCACACTCCTCAATACTGCCAATCAGCAGCAGTAGACCCGCCCCTCTTCGCACTCAGCTCAGGCAGGCTGTGCATTGGTAAAATATAAAATGGCTACAAAATAATTTGCCATTTTATTTTTCACTTTTGCTATGTGCGGCTCACAGCGGGGAGGGGGGCAGGGGTCACGCTCCTCCATCCTAATGAAGAAACTGCCACTGAAGGTCGCATGCATTATCATAGGGCCCACTCCTCACCCTACTGAAAGTCAGCTTTGTTAGGGCTGGGCTTCAAATATGCATAGAACCTTTATATGCAGGGAGCATGTTGACACCTAATACACCCAAAAATATTATTCACTAGAATACTGAACAAACAGTACAACTTTCTGGTTCTGGATACTACCTCCTAAAATGTAAAACACTCTACGGTTAATCTTGCCATCCTGTGTTAGGAAGAGACTGTCCTCTGCATGGTATATGGGTGTGTTCTCTGTCCTGAGTGCCCTATTGCATGTATCTGATATCCCAACTTTTTATTTTTAGCCCTGGACTCATGCTAATCTTCCATCCGCCTTGAGTTCTTAACTAGCTCCACTTCTCTTCAAAGCACCCCAACCTACTTCATGGTTCGTTCTCCATCCTGCTTTCCATATCAAAATGTCTTACATTTTTATTTCGTGATTTTTGTTTTACGAGGGACGGGGTTGCTCACTTTCTTTTTCACTCTTTGTACTTACTTCTTTTGGCTTTTGGAATATTTTAATTAGCGTTTTAACACAATTGTCCAGCATGTTAGAACATTGAGTTATAAATTATCGGCAATCGTTGTGAGGCATACTCAAACCTTAATAAAGCATTCACGAGCCATGAGGAGCGTAGAATTTTTGTGTGCGTTTAATGTTTATTGTGCATTGTTTACAATGTACAGCATAGTAATCTACAGTCCGATTTATATGTGTGCATGTAGTTGATGCTATTGCCTTTAATGTTGATATGGCCTGTTAAGGGGTATTTTCCTGGCCTATGCTAACTAGGCCTCAAGTAGGACTCAACGCCATCCTGTTAAAAATGGATGTCACATCTTGCACATTCACTGTTTATTACATCTGCTGCAGGTAGCCGAGCATGTCATGTTTTATTTTTTTCTGGCTGACACTGTTCTCAAAGAGAACTGTCTAGCATGGGATTTGTAATGTAACTTTCTTTAAGGATTATTCCACCTGGTCACAGTATTGCATTCATTAACAATGGTTTACTGTTGTTTGGTAACTAGATTGTTTCGACATCTCCAGATTACACTACCATAGAGGGGACAAACTAATATTCAGTAGTGGGTAACTGCTTACAGCCTTACAACTGAACGACCCTCTTTAATTTTGTGTTCTGATTTGCTGAAATTGTATTACTGTGATCACACCATGATGAATCTGTGCTTTGTATTATTATATTCTATGAGTAGACTTCATATATATATACCTTCAAATTTAGTGTCAGAGGACTTTTCAATGCTGATTGAGATGCTCTCCAATTTATTTCAGATTTGCGGCTCACTCTGGATTATTATTCTGTATTTTCCTATTACTGAGAGCTTCAGGCAATTACTTTATGCAGCTAAACATTACAATTTCTGTATTGTGCCTTTTAAATCATTGCAATAAATCCTTATACATTTTTCAATTCCGCCCTAGAATTCACTTATTGAGTCTGTTCTTACTTAATCAATGGAAATTTTGACATGCTGATTTGTACCTTATCTTGGGTCACATTGCCTCATGAAATTGAGGTTTAACACCATCCCCAATCTGCCCACTTGGGGGTGTGTTTCTTGGGGTGCCTGAAATTTGGGGTACCCCACCCTTACAGGAGCACATCAGCTTCCATCTTGGAATGGGTGTTTTATAACAGAAAACCCATTGTAAGATCACCAGCCAGTGCATGCATGTAATGACATGCACATGATTGGCAAGAAGCATCTCCAAAGGCATTTCTCATCCTTCTAGAGCAGAGATCTACTCGGTTTGCCAATGCTTGCGTTTTAATAGGTATGATAGGCCTAGAACCAGAAGCTCAATTTTAGAGTCATTGAACTTTAGACTACCTCGGACCAACCATGTTTCGTTTTGGAGACCTTCTGATAGCCTCCAGAAACATGCAAATTGATGTACATGTCATTGCCAAGAATGTGAAAATGGAGGATGTGGATGTGGGATCTGAGGATGTTCATGGTCTGTTTTCTGTGGATACTGAAGAGGGAAGGTGGTGGAGACCTTCAGGGTAGTTGACACATGCCTGATCTAGGAAGTGAGCTCAGGTGACCTACCCTAACCAATTACCTTCTCCAAGGAATGTTGCAAAGGTTTTAAGGAGTGGTCTTAGATCAGTGCTACAGATTGGCAGTGGTGAAGGAGTGTTTTCCACCCCATCAAAGGTGGTGGAGAGGTTGAGGGGCATCAGCATGATGACCAAGAGTTGGTCTAGTAAGTCATATAAGACACTGACCAATACAAGTACTAATGCCATTTCTTTCATGTGTTTGAGGTTGAAGGTGGGCTGTTTGTGTCTAAGAATTCCTTTGTTTCTATCTGGGCTTGGAGGTGGACACATAATACTACTCCAGTACATTGAAGATCTATGGGAAATCTGCTATGGAGTGCTAGATCTTCCTTCTTATTTGTATGTTTGTAATGACCAAGGAGCATTTTGACTTCCTAGTTTTTGATTGGATGACTTGTATCCTTTCAGTGCTAAGATCAGGATCTTGCATTGCAGGCATGAGGGACTTGTTTCTATTTCTTTCTTCTTTGCCTTGTGTCCCCTCTTTTCTCACCACACATATCAGCGCCACAGCCATGAGTAGTCATCTCTAAATATTTTCTTACGTATTCCAAGATGATTGCTCATTTATGCACAGGTGTTAGTCATCTTAAAATGTTTATTTCTTAAATGTATAAAAAAAGCATTTCAAGATGGCTGCCATGACGTAATGATCTCTATGAGGTGTCTCTTGACATTTGGCCACTTGCACGATCACAACAGAGTACATGGATGTATTGTTCCGCTCACCCATAGTGCTAGGAATTCACTGAAATAAGTTTATTTTCTCATTTCCTTCCAAAGGTAACTCAAGTCAGCACAACTAATCCCTAAAGATGGCATGTGCATTACAGCAATATATGTCATGTATGAGAAGGGATGAAGTACAGTTAATTACACTGACATGATCCTGTGTGCTTGATTAAATATATTACAATTCCATTATTTTATTAAATATATAAACCTAAAGGTGCAAACTAATACAATGGTAGCAAATAGAACTGGGTTGCATGTCCAGAAATTGGTCCTTGAAGTACACATGTACTATGGGTTTAGGAACATGAACACTGTGCATCAATTTTACAATTGAGAAAATGGTGCTTTAACATTCAATCATATTACCACTAATAGATGTAATTAGAGTGACTGTGCAGCAATCCATACTTATAAATAATGAAATGGAGGACTCATGCAAAATGTATCGTTTTTAGTCCAAGATGAGTGTTGAAAAGGCATATGGGACCAGATGTACTAAGAATAGGTTGCAAGATACTGGTCACAATTTGCAACCAGTTTTTTGTGACCAGTGTTCCAATTTACAAACCAACCTATGTACTAATAAGTAGGTTTGCAAATTAAGTATTCACAGTGGGTCACAATTCAACCTATCTCATGAAAATGAATGAGGTAGGTCGCAAATTGCAAATCACTAGAAATCGCAGTCATTACCGGGATGGTGGTCTGCTGAGTTCAGCAGACCATCATGTCTGTGATTGCTTTGAAATAAAGCATTTTAAAAAGGCAACCCATTTTTCTTAAAGGAAAGGGGGATGTGTTTTAAAAAAAATGAAAAGTGTAACTTTCATTTTGATCCATATGACCACTTCCTACTGTTAATAAAAGTTTGGTCATCATTCACAAAGGGGAAAGGGTCCTTGGGGGACCCTTCCTGTTTGCAAAATGCTTACCACCTCCTTTGAGGAGATGATGAAAGATAAATGTTTTGTGAATGGAATTTGGTTGTAAAACATTTATACATACCACTGGTATTTGGTATTTGGAAGGGAAGTTCAAAACACACCCTTCCAAATACATATTGGGTCACAAACCCAAATTGAGTTTCGTAACTTGTTACCGAATCACAATTTGTGGTTTGTACATAAGAAGAGCCAGTTTTATGAATACAAACGGCCCAATTCTGTGAATCAGGCCATTTGCAACTGCACAAATGCTTCATACATCAAGCCCCTGGTGCCATATTATTTTATTTTTGATAATGAAGTATTTCAGTCCACATCATAATTCAGTCAAAAAGATAGCCAACACATTTCGTTCACTAGACTTTGTCAAAGCTATTACGATTGGTAAGTGTGTGCAATAAATAATTGGTAGTTGCACAAATGAAAACAGGGCTCCATTGTAGTAATGCCAGTTAGTTGTATTGGTATATGCTCTGAACTGTAGTCTGTGATGGCCACTGAGCAGGTAAAGGAAGATGCACAATAAAGAATAGTTGATATGTGCCTATAAAGCTACAAAGGGAAAAATGTGGAAATGATGCAACAGATAGGTATCCAAACTAAATATTGCATACTGTGCAGTTGACTGTAAGGTCCTTTCACATATCATCAGTTTAAAGGTATGCAAATACCTTTCGAGACCACATTCACACTCTAAGTGCAGGTCACTGCCTGCCCCAAACCTGACATATTTAACATTGAGTCAAGAGCAGGGAAGTGAGACGGACAACAGTGTCATCTAAGTCCTAAAACTACCCCTTAAAAATGTAGTCAAACTTTTACCAGCGTTACAGGATGCAACAAAATATATACTATTAGTTAAAGAAACATGCTCTTTTATATGATTTTCTCAGAAGAACTTGGGTTTCTTACACCTTCTCTTTTGAACATCTTAAGGGGCATATTTATACTCCGTTTGCGCCGAATTTGCGTCGTTTTTTTAGACGCAAATTCGACGCAAAGCTAACTCCATATTTATACTTTGGCGTTAGACGCGTCTAGCGCCAAAGTTCATGGAATTAGCGTCATTTTTTTGCGTGAACACCTTCCTTGCGTTAATGATATGCAAGGTAGGCGTTCCCGTCTTAAAAAATTACTCCGATGCTATTGCGTCGGATTTATACTCTCGGGCAAAAATGACGCCCGGGAGTGGGCGGGTCTAAAAAACCCGCATTTGCGCCGGATTTTAGCGCCTGGGTCAGGGCAGGCGTTAAGGGACCTGTGGGCTCAGAATGAGCCCAAAGGTGCCCTCCCCTGCCCCCAGGGACACCCCCTGCCACCCTTGCCCACCCCAGGAGGACACCCAAGGATGGAGGGACCCACCCCAGGGACATTAAGGTAAGTCCAGGTAAGTAATTTTTTAATATTTTTTTTGTGGCATAGGGGGGCCTGATTTGTGCCCCCCTACATGCCACTATGCCCAATGACCATGCCCAGGGGACAGAAGTCCCATGGGCATGGCCATTGGGCAAGGGGGCATGACTCCTGTCTTTGCTAAGACAGGAGTCATTTCAATGGGGGATGGGCGTCGGAAAAAAATGGCGCAAATCGGGTTAAGACGATTTTTTTGCCTCAGCCTGACTTGCCCCATTTTTGGACGCCCAAACGCCATTTTTCCCTACGCCGGCGCTGCCTGGTGTACGTGGTTTTTTTTCACGCACACCAGGCAGCGCCGGTCGGCTAACGCCATTCAATAAATACGGCGCCCGCATGGCGCTTCAGAATGGCGTTAGCCGGCGCTAATTTTTTTGGCGCAAAACTGCGTTACTCAAAAAGTATAAATATGGGCCTAAATGTTTACACCAGCATACAATGCAGATTAAGGTGATGATGTAATGAAGACACATTTCTACTGCTATATTATCCATGAGTCACAGGAACTTCTTGGGATCAGCACCTTGAGTAATTGGCCAGTGCTATTGTGTTGATGCACTCGCAGTATTGGATCACTGTTGCAGCTGATTACTCCATGTTACTCTGTTATCTGGCATAAATAAGGACAGCAGCATAGTTGTTGTACAGGCTCGGTTATTTATTTCAGGTGTAAACAATACTTTATATAAACGTCATATTGTTTCCAGTTTCTCTTTAATGATCTCTTATTTTGCAAGTTCTTTCCTTTTGGCTGTCATAGTTTGTTTGTACAGATCCTTCTATTCAAGCTCAGTCTCTTGGATCATAAAATGAACAGTTCTGTTGGGAGGCATCTAGTTCTCAGTCAGGAACCTTCATGCACTAATTTTTTGTCCTGATATGTAGAAGAGAGGGTAATCCTAGCACTACAGCCCTGAGTTCAGCACTCCCCTCCTCTTTCCAAGCATAGCTTAGGAAAGATTTCCCTCCCATCCTTTGCCCCACTTGACTGATAAGGAGAACAGAGGGAATGTATCAGCTCACTAATCTTGAGTTCATCACTCTCCATCTGTTACTCAGGCTGGTGGGCTGTATATCATGATACACTGTATACACTGATGGCAAGTTCAGAGCTCCTACCCTCCAGCCTTGATGAAAACACTTCTTTGCCTTTTCCTCACTGGTCTGCCTAAAGACCTCTCCCCAATAAGCTCCATTCCTTTCAAAGGTGTTTGGCCCCTCCCCGCACCTGCTTCATTTCTTCTTGGTCATGCAGGTTGGCATTCATGATCTGGTAGCATCTTTTCTACATTTCAGATATATTGTCTACGTCTGGGATGATCAGCTCACTGTCCAACATAGGTCATACCTTCTGAGGGAGCCAATAATGAGTGGCCTGCAGGGGAATGGCCACACACAGAGCACAAGTTGTAAGGAAGAAAGACAGAATCCATTTTAGAACTTCAGTCTGGGAACCACTGGAGCAGCAAACTACATGTACATCAGGTGAGCTTTGTGCATCCTCAAACACTCAATTCTGAATTACTGTGATGATATGGGATTCCATGTAAACAGTAGGGGAACTGTGGATGAGTGACTCAAGCAGAGAAAGGGTGCATTGAGAGATTTGCATGTTCAAAGCTGAAGAGTTTGCACTACTGGACAAATGAAGAACAGCTCATTGTACATCTGTATACTATGTAATTGACCATAAAATATTAAACTAAAAAAGTGTGGACAAAATATCGATAGTCAAAACATCGACTTTCTATACCTAAATGTAAATATTCAATAGTCATCCAACCATTGTAAAAATGTTTAATGCAATTTTGTTACATATTGTGCTTTAACTGGTTCATACATTATAGATAGCTATAAAATGTTTATAAAAACAAAATAACAAAAATACAAATGAAGTAAAAACTGTCCAAAGTATACTTCACTACAGTCCTACAGGCAATCAAAAGATATATTATTTGATGGTGGGAGTGAGTTTTATTATTCTAACTCCAACTAAAATAGCAGAGAAGTGCATAATTATATGGGTGACATTTACTATTCTGACTCCAATGTCACAAACATTATGAAAATTGCAGTATTCGAATGGGCAGGGTTTATCATTCTAACTCCAATCCAAGCAAAAGTGGGGAAGGTTCTAAAGTAGCATGGGTGAGATTTACTATTCTAACTGCTGTCCAGTATTAATTAGAGGAAGTGCATACATTAAAGAGGGTGTGAACCACTTCTCTAACTCCAGTCTCACAAACATTGCAGAAAGAGCGTTAATCAAATGGGCACAATTTATCTTTCTGATGCCAATCAAACTTAAATTAAGAAAACAGCATAAATGGAAGGGTTTAGGTTGACTATTCTAACACCAATCCAACTTAACGTGGGTGACATGGATAAATAAAGGGAGAGATTTACTATTCTAACTTCAGTACTAAAAAATTGTGGAAACTGTACATATGGAGGCTATTTACTTTTCCCATTCCAATCGAAGTAGACTTGGGTAACAGGCATAAAAAATGTAGGTAAGATGTACTGGTTAACTGCAGACAAAAGTTACTTAGAGAAAGTGCATAAAATCATTGCAATTATAACTCCAATCTCCAATTGGGGGTAGTACAAAAAACGAATGGGTAAGATTTATTACTCTAACTCCAAGCCAAATTCAAATAAAATCAAGTAACAAGCATAAATTAGATGGGTGAGATTTGCTATTCTAACCCCCATTTAACTAAAAGTATGGGAAAACATACATTTAGAGGGTTAGGTTCAAAATTCTAACTCCAATGCAAACTTTATTGGGAAACTGTATAAACATAGGCATAGAGGTATTGAAATTTACCAATCCTACTCTAGTGTAACAAAAAGTATTTAAATTATAGAAAAGTATGCAGTGGTGTAGAATTACAAATGATCCAATTTAAAATGTTTATTTTTTCAATATCTATAAGGTTCATATAATTTTTAAGTAAACATATTAAATATATTGCATACTAAAATAAATAAACTATGCTCCAAAGTAGAAATAAAGCTTTAGAAAGTTTAACTAATAAATTAAGGCCCTGATTATGAATTTGGAGGTTCATGGATCTCCATGGCAGCGGTCCAACTGCCATCGGCTTGGCAGTGAGACCACCGTCGGCTTGGCTGTCGGACCCCCGTATTACAATGTATGCAGTTCCATAGACTAAAGACTGCTACTTTCCTGCCAACACTGCCGGGCAGCTCAGACCACCGCGGTGGCGAGATAAGCCAATGAGGCTGTCAGAGCCAGTGTTTCCACCGGACAGATTATGATGGTGCCTTCCGCCAATGTGACTGTGCCGGTCCAACCACCACATCCCAGCTGGTAGAAACGGAGGCATGAAAGGCAAGAACTCACCTGCAGGCAGCGTCACACATCTTGTGCTGCCATGGCAGAGATCATATATGTCCTGCTGCAGCTGTTCACAGACGGAGCACAAAATCCATGCCGTCATGGAAGCAACCAACAGTAAGACCGCACACCTGCCCATTTTCTAAAACTCAACATCTGATCGGCACGCCACAATCCAGCTGGTATGTGGGTCATGCTACATGGACCAAGTACACTTTTTTTTGTGTCCCTGGTTGGAGTCGTTCACAACGAATGACCCATACACAGCCACATGACACCTCCTTTGGGCAGGTCACTGATACTGCACCACCACACTCCAGAAAAACACACATGTCTGCTCATTCATGTTTCAGGGTCAGTGAAGTGTACAGAACATTGTATCACACAATAGCAACACCACATCAACATCACACATAATTAAACAGCCACCCTTACATTTCTCCCATGCCATGGCCTGTCATGATATTTAAGACACATATGTATGCATGTGTCATTTAACATGTCATTTAACATGAAACATCTCTCTGACGGGCCCACACATCACCCGCATTTCAACACAATGGAAAGTCAATGGGATGCACAATATTTTGTGAAACAAATATCCAAAGTACATAATGTAAACAATACCTGCACAATAGGGATGGCAGCATCAGAGGCACTCCAGGAAGGATGCTGCCCTGGGACTCATTTCACTTTTACACATGCCCCTATAACACCATTTGCAAAGAAACTGGCCATTTATGTATCTCAGGGACAACCAATAGTAGAGCGCAGTGACATGTCAATATGCCAAATGTGTAAGTGCAAGTCAAGAAAGCAAATGCAACAGCAACAGCATGGGTCACACATGTAGATGAAGTAGCGGCAAGGTACACACATGAAAATGGGCGCATGGTCAGTCAAAGGTATAGGAAAGTAGCACAGTTGAACACTCTCCATGTGTGGACAAACAAAACTCTAGCTTGCATACATGAGATGAATGTCCAATCAGCATCAGGGGGACAAATTTAACACAATACATGTTGACATTGGCCAAGATAAAATACGTACCATCTGAAACAAAACACAATGTAAGGATTACCACACACATATCCATCCAGTGAACATCTACCTTTGTCCTGGGTGACACCAGTACTGCCCATAAAGTCAGAACCTGCCAACCACAACAAATGGATTAGCAATCTGGGTGAAACACACACAACTGTAGGCATACAACACAAATTACTCAGAAACAAAACAAGGTAGAAAAGTAATGACAGGACAAATATGTACCCAAAAACAACACCTGGGGTTTAGTATAAGAAAAACAATAATAATCAAAGGCCATTGGCCACTCCATAGCAAAGTCCATGCACAGTACTACACACCAGCTTGACTCTGATCACTTCCAGAGAAACTCCACAGGAAGGGGCATCAAGTTGGTATGCAGGCACCTCAGGAACAATTCTTGGGTGGGGTCGGATGTGGGATGGGTGATCTTCACCTTTGGAGGGGTGGACTTCTTCTTAGGAGGGGTGGTCTTCTCCTTTGGATGGGTGGCCTTCTTCTCCGGGGTCGGAGGGGTATGTCTGCTTGCAGGTGGGGGCATGTATGACAGGGGACAACTTGGATGTGGAAGGGATGGGCTAGGATGTGGGTGGGATTCCTTTGGTTTTGGGAGGGGGTGGAGATCACAGAGGTAAGGACAAGATCAAAAAGGAATCTTTCTAGGGTAAAATGGGTAGAGTCTGCAGAAGGGGTTAGGGGCTGGGAGGTTGAGGGAGTACTTGTCTTGCCTGTGGGTGTTGATGCTGCTGGTGTGTGCATGTCTGAGGAATAGTTGGGTTTGGGTAGTGTCTGTTGCATGTGTGAGTGTGGGGGTTTGCATTTCTTGGGGCTCTATGAGGTGGAGGTACTGGGTAATGTGGGAGTGGTGGCTGTGTTCGTGGGTGTTGGGGTGGTGTCTGGGGGTTATGGTGAGTGTGGTAGCTGTTTATGGGTGTTGGGGTGGTGTCTGGGGGATATAGTGGATTTGATGACTGTTTGTGGGTGTTGGGGTGGTGTCTGGGGTATGGTGGATGTGGTGGCCCTGTCTGTGGGTGTTAGGGTGGTGTCTGGGGGTATGGTGCGAGTAGTGGCTTTGTCTGTGGGTGTTGGGGTGGTGTCTGGGGTATAGCGTTTGTGGTGTGTGGGTGTGAGGGTGCTGTGGAGGTATCTGGGGGTATGTTGAGTGTGCTGGATGTGTCAGTGGGTGTTGGGGTAGTGTCTGTGGATATGGCTGTTGTGGTGTGGGGTCAGTGGGGTGGGGGTGCTGTCAGTAGGAATGGTGGCTGTTGTGGTATATGTGAATGACTGTTGAGTGCGTGCATGCTTGTGTGTCTTGTGGTGCTTGTGTTTATGTGTGCTGCTTATGTATGTTGAGGTGAGTGCATGTGGATGTGTCTGTGTGTTTGGGACAGATACGAGAATAGGGAAATTGGATGGGGAAGAGGTAGATGGTGGGGGAGATTTTGGGGGATGATGGCTGCCATCAGTGAGGAGGTCAGAGACTGAAAAATTATCTGTAGGACATACATTGCACTATGAATGTCTTCCAGGTACACAACCATCTGCTGAAACTGGCTTCCCTGCACCTGGATGGCATTCAACATGGTAGTCTGACCCACAGAGATACTCCTCAGGAGGTCAGTAGCCTCCTCACTCAGGGCAGCAGGGGTAATGGGGAGGGGGGTGAGGTGCCCGGGGCGAAGGAGACGCCCACACTCTTGGGTGAATGGACACAGCCAACTGGGTGGGGAGCAACAGGGAGGGTAGGGATGAAACTAGGGTAGGCAGACAAGGATACAACAGGAGCAGGGCCTGATGGGTCCACCACCACTAGGGAGTGACCACTGGAGGAAGAATCTGAAGATGATGACATGGACCCTGTATCCTCTATGACACTCCCCTCACCCTCCAGGCCACTGGGTCCCTCTGTGTTGTTTGCCTCATGACTGGAGGTACTAGGGCCAGCTGCTTACCCACTTGGTTCCACCCCGTCTCCTCCACTTGCCTGGGATGATGCTGAAATTACAAAGACAATTAGGGTCACTACATGTTCCTGATCACACTTGAACAACAGCTGTGAATAGCAAATATTATCATGACATACAGTAGAGCCAGCCACAAGCTCCAGGAAAGTGGTTCCAACATTTGCAGCACCATATGCATGTATGCTACTTAAACTGTCAACAGTTGCCCACAGGAAATTCAGGATCACAGACAACTCCAATTGCATGGGTGAAGTTGTGCAATCACATTACCCATTGAGTACAAAGGAGACCTTATCACCTTTAATGGTTTGCCTCCTGTAGCATCCCTCAGTTACCCGTTGACACACAATAGTAGGGCAATGCCAGGCTCAGTTCCACAGATGCCACGCAAGAGCATGCATACAGCTAATCCTTATATACCCAATGCCACATCATGAAGAAATGATGGCCAAATAATCCAGCCATGTTGCTGAAAAACGTACAGTAGCTGGAAGAAGGTGACATGGGAACACCCATGTCACACTGAAAAAAATCAACAATGGTCACTTCACTATATGTACATTGTCTAAATGGACTCATGGAGGTTGTACTAATGTTGTTCCAAAAGATAACACTTCTTGCACAGAAATGTACACTGGAGACAAGTTGGTCAAAATATCAGGGAGATTTGTCTACAAACTCCACACAATAATGAATCAGCTAGCCCCAGGGAAATCACCTCTCTTGATTGGCACTCCTGACAATAACATACTTGATTGCATCAGTAGAAACCAATAGTCCTATGAATATTATAGAGGTGCAGGGATTCTCAAGTACTGGTAGAAGGCCCTTAACATTTTGCTCAATGTGAAGGCATATCACTGGCTCTGTGTGTCATGCAAACACATATTCACTTGGGTGAATGGTTGTACACAACCACATATTATTCCTATATTACTACAAGTCACTCCCTGATGCATGTCAATAATTAAGGAATTTACCTTTACCTTGTAACATGTGTTAAGCACTTTGCTAAATGATTCTACATCAATGGCATGGAGATGCAAATTGTGGGTAAAACCTGTCATGTCCTTCATTGCTACTGCAGTTGTACGTGCCATATTACATCCCACCTCTTCCGACAGTGTGCTCCCCACCAGCGATGGCTCTCCAAATCCCTTTTTTCTGATGGACATTGACCTGTATGGATGCAAGAGACAAATCAAAAGGTTACAAATCCATTTTTTTGTGCCAAATGGTTGTGTCACACACATTTCAGAAACACCAGGCATACACATTTTGTAATTGTAAACCCACCACAAGTGTAAAGCACACATGCTGATTAGTACAGGGACATGACTGCACAACTTGGGAGTAATCTGCAGACTAACCCACTACCCTGCTCATGGGCAACACTGCCAAAGCAAGCCTACTGACATCAGTTACCCTAGGCTCAATCAACTTTCACTGTGATGTGAACCACAATAAAACACAGCACACCACTGTAGTCCTATTAAGGGAAAACTCCTTGAGACTGACTGGAGAGACACATGTATATCCAGCCACATTGACTCAATGCATACAGTCCCGCCAGTAAACTGCAATAGTACAGGCTTCACCCTAACACTTAAGTGACAATGGAAGGGCTGCCATAGGTGGCACAGAAAGTCTCTTCCCTGTGCATGTTTGGTCTGATTGGTTGCATGTCACCAAGCTAATGAGTCACATATCATGCTCTCCCCGGAATCAACCAACTATCTGCACTGTTGGTTTGGCACTTGTGCAATTTGCCTGTCCTCGACAAATATAACTTATGTAAAGGTGACAACAGAGCAGTGGGAGTAAGGTACCTGTCATACGTTCATGACACACATTGACAATGAGGCAAAATGCACAAATGTACTAGGGCATGGAGTTACTTCGGTACCCATCTGTTGGAATTTTGCTCTTTTGCAGGGTCATCCCCAATCTTTTTGCCTCCTATTTTTTCTGACCTGTTGCTGTTGGCTTTTAAACTCTGAGCACTTTACCTCTGCTAACCAGTGCTAAAGTGCACATGCTCTCTGTGTAACTTGTATTGTTGATTGGTTTGTCCATGATTGGCATATTTGATTTACTAGTAAGTCCCTAGTAAAGTGCACTAGAGGTGCCCAGGGCATGTAAATCAAATGCTACTAGTGGACCTGCAGCACTGGTTGTGCCACCCACATTAGTATCACTAATCATGTCTCAGCTTGCCAAGCCTTAAACTCCCCTTTTTCTACATACAAATCACCCCTAAATTAGGCCCTAGATAACCCCTAGGGCAGGGTGCTATGTAGACAAAAGGCTGTTTGTACATGTGTGTTTTATATGTCCTGGTAGTGGAAAACTCCTAAATTTGTTTTCCACTACTGCGAGGCCTGCTCCTTTCATAGGCTAGCATTAGGCCCACCCTCATATCCTGTTTGAGTGGTAGATTTTGATCAGAAAGGGGTAACCAGGTCATATTTAGTATGGCCAGAATGGTAATAGAAAATCCCGCCTGCTTATTGGTGAGGTTGGATTTTATATTAGTATTTTAGAAATGCCACGTTTAGAAAGTGAGCATTTCTCTGCACTTAAAATCCATCTGTGCCTTACAGCCTGTCTCCAATCCACGTCTGGGCTGGGCTGGTTGACAGCTTCCTTGTGCATTTCACCCAGACAACCACAAACACAGGACACTCAGTCACACCTGCACTCATCTGCATCCTGAATGGGTCTTTCTGGGCTGGAAGGGTGAAGGGCCTGACACTTACATTTCCAAGGCTAGTGGCCTGCCCTCACACAATGGACTGCCTAACCCCCTACTGGGACCCTGGCAGACGGACCTGTACTTAAAGGGGACCTTATGCACTTCAAAACCTCTCTTTGAGGTCTCCCCCACTTTAAAGGCATTTTTGGGTATGTAAACTGGGTCCCTGACCACACCAAATCAGACACTTCTGGACTTGAACCTGCAACCTGTCAAGAGGAACTGCCTGGCTGCCCAAAGGACTCATCTGGACTGCGTTACTGTGAAGGACTGCTGCCTTGCTGTTGCCCTGCTGCCCTCTGACTTTGTTGAGAAGTGCTCTCCAAGGGCTTGGATTGAGCTTGCCTCCTGTTTTCTGAAGTCTCAGGACCAAAAAGACTTCGGCCCTCATTATGACATTGGCTGTAAATGCCGCTTAACGCCACGGTGATGGCCGTCAACATACTGCTGCGGTGGCGAATATCCGTTCGCCATATTATGACACACACCAAACTGACAGAATACTGCCACATACACAAATCCGCCAGCCCAAAGGTCAGTGGTAAAGCGTCGGTACGAACACCCATACTGTTACGCCAACACCCCAACGCCCACCACATTATGACTCACGAATCACCACAGCGGACATCCAATGGCGGTAAACCATTGGCGGTACACACCGGCGCACCCCCAAAATCCACTCAAATACAAAACAACACAACATTGGCCAATAACAGAAACACACACCAGACACTGATACACACACCACAACAACCCACACATTGCACTATAAAACACCCACCCACATTACACACCACCCTTTACAAATACCAATAAGCACCACAAGACTAACACGAAGACCACTGAGACAATGACACACACACACACACCACAAACACCCATCCATCCATCAATCACCCCACATCCCACACCCCACCACATCACTTAACACGCTCTGCACAACACACACCACATAACACCCATGTCCCCGCTAAGGTACCCCCGTTTCACAGATGAGGAGTTGCGGATCATGGTCGAGGAAATAGTCAAGGTAGAGCCACAGCTGTTTGGAGCACAAGTACAGCAAATATCCATTGCCAGGAAGATGGAGCAATGGCAGAGAAACGTGGACAGGGTGAACGCCGTAGGACAGCATCCAAGAAAAAGGGACAACATCAGGAAGAGGTGGAATGACGTACAGAGGAAGGTACGTTCCGTGGCAGCAAGGCACCAGCTTGCCATCCAGAGGACTGGCGCTGGACCCCCACAGCTCACAGCATGAGAGGAGCAAGCCTTGGCAATACTGCATCTTGAAGGACTCACTGGAGTAGCCGGAGGACTGGACACTAGTGAGTCGACATTTACTATTTATCACCCCCCATACCTGCAAGCCATGTCACCCTCTCACCCTGACTCCCATCGCTCCACTCCATCCCGCACACTACACCTACACATCTGACTAACCCCAGTGCCAAGCCCTGTGTGCTATACCAATGCATTGACAGCCCTCCCAGCCCTGCATGGACACCCTTCACCAAAGCATGTACAGCATGGAGAACTAACAATCACACAATAAATCACCATACACAAACAAAGGTGGCAGGGCAACAGCAACAATAGAGGGGAAGCAAGGGATGTACAATCTATCACAGACATGAAGTATACCACATCACTTTAATCCCCACAGGTGCACCAGTCAATCTCAGCGGCGAGGAGGTTCCACAACGATCCAGTCCCCCAACAGAAGATGCCCCCAGTGATGACAGTAACTCAGGGCTTCAGGATCTGGAAGAACTACCTGCCCCCCGCAGGCCCCTTCCCACTAAGGTGCCTGGCCATTCCCAACATGATGCCCCTGCACAGTGTAGTGCGGATTACATCAGGGAACGAGTTGGGCCTTGGACTGTGCCCTGTGGCCATGTGGGCCTTTTGTACTTTGGACTGGCCATTTGCCCTTTCTGAACAGTGACTTATGTATTTCTTGTCACATGGACAATATGGTGGCTGTTAGCATCAAATTACACTATCAGCTCTGGATAAATGGTGTCCTTGCATTATTATGACGTGTGTCCTGTGAGACTGATTTTCCTCTGCAGCTGGTTGTGTGTATGGTGTGAGTGTGAATGGTGTGTGCTGTGTGTGTGCGTGTCACTCTCCTTCTCCTCCCTCCCCCCGTGTGTGCTAGGTGGCTGTACTCACTGTCGTCTTCATCAGCATTGGTGTTCCAGGTGGAGCATGATGTAGAAGAGCATCGGAAAGACTTGAAGTTCCGGTTCCATGGCGGCGATGGTCTCCTCTGTGTCTCTGATGGTGAATCTTTCGTCTTCTGTGTTCTGTTTCTGCCAGGCTTTGGATGGCATTGTTACCGCCCGGGAAATCGTGGTGGTTTGCTATGTCTTTATATGGTAGGTGGTACCTTGTCTCCTGCCTGGCTCTTGATGGCTATCGCCGTGGTCAGTGGTGTTAACACTCTGGCGGTTGGTGTGGTGCATTGGCTGTCTATGGAAGTTATCACAGCCACAATCATAATTTGGCGGTAATTACTGCCAGCCTGTTGGCGGTATTACTGCCACTTTAACAGTCACCGCTAATGTCATAATGACCACTTTCATCTCTTCAGGGAAACTCCTTGTCTGCCGAAAATCAACGCACAGCTTGCCAGAAACTACGCACAGCCTGCCCTGCAACGAGAAAATCGCTGCACAGTGAAAATGGAACAGCGCAGCCCGAATTCCTGCGCGAAGATCAATGCAGCGCCTGCATTGCAACCAGAAATTCTACGCACTGCCCTTCTGGATCGATGCACAGCTGAGCCGGAACAATGCAGCCCAACTTCCTGAGGGAAGAATTGAAGCAGCGCCTGCCATGCAACAGAAAATTCAAGGCATTGCCTACTGGATCAACGCATCGCCTGTGACCCTCATCATCCCTGGATGTCCAAAGATGCCCGCATCGCAGTGAGGACTCAAGACTGCGTGCCGGAAATTGGTGCAAAGCCCCTTGCAACATGGAAAGAAACAACGCATCATCTGTGCCACGTCGGAAAATCCAACGCACACCTTATTTTTCCACGCATCTCCTCCTGCGTGGTAATTTAGACGCAAACCAGATACTTTTTGCAAACAAGAGACAACTGTTGATTTCTAATATTTAAGACTCTTTTTAATCTTGCAAAAGCGATGTCTCAACTTGTGATTATTGGATCTTTATTGTTTTGACCTTAATTTAACCAGATAAATATCTTATATTTTTCCAAACCTGTGTGGTATATGTTTATGTTTGTTTCACTGTGTTACTGTGTGATTTATCTCACAAATATTTTACACATTGCCTTCTAAGTTAAGCTTGACTGCTCAGTGCGAAGCTACCAGAGGGTGGGCACAGGATAATTTGGATTGTGTGTGACTTACCCTAACTAGGATTGTGGTCTCTATTAGGACAAAGGTGAATATCTTTGCCAACTAAACACTGGTGATCAGCAGTGAGGACAGGACTTGTGTTTGTGCAATGACATACAATAGCTACCTGTAATAAAATAACCAATTTTTTAAATCAGTTAACTTAATTAAATCACAAGACAAGTTTCAAATAAAAAATGTACAATTATTAAAATATTAGTTCAAAACATCCCCACCAAAGGCACCCTTACACCTCTTAATCAATAATGTAAACGTGCAATTAAATGAGTACAGCCCAAAAATGAACCCCATTTTGGAAAAAATTAACTTTTAAATGTAACATTTTACACAAAATATTATAAAATAGTAGAATTTTAAACACATTATTAAAATGTTTAAGAACACTACCCCTAATAAGTTTGAGACCCAAAATGTACTCCATTTAAAAAAACAGTTCTTTTATTAGACTGGAATCCCCCTGCCAAAAAACACTACTGTCCCAACACCCATTAAATGCCAGAGCACCAAATATTATAAAATAAAATAAAAGCCATTGTCTAAAGTAAAAACACCAATTTATGAAACCTATTTATAAAACTAAAAATGTAACCTAATAAATTAGAATTATTATGGTTGTGTTTTTGTGTCTAGAAGCATTCACTGAATCCCATGGAGAACAAGTGCCCAGTGTAGATACGCGGGCAGTTGTATTGCTGTTCTCTTCTAGGGGTGGTGAGCTGGAATGCATATTGGGGTTTATACTGTGGATTTGGCAGTTATTGCTGACTCAATATGTATCCCAAGCCAATGCAGTAATTGTTGATTGTTTAAAAAGTATGTTGCTACATGAAAATGCAATAAAGACATATTTAAAAAAAAAAATTACAATTATTCTAAACATTTACAAAAATTAATCTTCCAAAATAAACCACACACCAAAACAAATAATTCATAAAGTAAAAACAAAAAATAAAGTAAAAAAATAAGTATTTAATATAAAAATAAACATAACTTAATATTTTAAACATCAATAGTACTGAAAAAACAATATACTTCGGTCTACATAATATGCCTCAATATTTTTATAGTCCCAATATTTGACCACAACATGATTGTCAATCAATATTTGGGAGCCATTATTAAAATACCATGCCCAGGGTAAAGCATGTTAAAGCTTTGGATCAACCACTCTGGGAGGAGAGATTCCACCATTACAGACCTTGGTGATTTATGTATGTTTTTGGCCACATACATTACATGTTTTCAGATTCCATCAGTTCTGGAACTCGTTCTAAACGTATAATTTCATTTGGAATTTCCATTATTCTTTTTTTCATTTTTAGGTTGAGCGTTAGCATTTGACCTGTTGTATACTTTTAGTATACTTATACTGTGGTTCAAAGCTATTTGATTTGTTAGTTGTAGAGTCCTTCAAAAATCCTTGCTTGCTAGTGGCCAGTTCTGCCTCTTTTTCCTGCCTTTTTCTCTTTGGGAGCAGCACCAAGTACTGTATAATTATGCAATGTCCTGTTTATCTCTTCTGTAGGGGACTTTTCTTTAGCATTTGCCTGTTTCTCTACACTGTGGGTGTTTGTTCAGTCCCTCCTCCCAACCAGCTCTCTCTGCAAACATAATAAAAACAGAGGGGGGCTTTCGAGGGCCAGCTTTCTCTCCCCTCGCTTTTTATTTTGTGTAAACATGATTCCGTTTCACATGCATATTTTTTAAAGGTCACTGTAAAACACGACCCACGTGTTTATTCGAGTTGTGTAAGTTTGAATTTTTTCAAGATGGCTTGAGTGTAAATGATTTTGCGTGCTCTCAGCTTTGACTTAAAATATGTGTATGATTGATCTTGCGAATCAGCACGGTGTTCGTTTTTTAGGAGCAGGATTATAGCTAGTGTTATCCAGTTCGTAATGAAAACATTATAATGAGCCATCCTTTAAAAGATGTAAAGCTGCTAGTAAATGTACCAAATGCTTTTTTTGTGTGCATTCCTTTGCTCCGATCGAGCGTGCACTTTACAGTGCCCCCGGGGCACAAGCAGGGACTGACTATAGTGTTTGTTTTTTATTGGCAAAACCTGTGTGCTGAGGGGTTTCCCAGAGATCGGCGTGCCTCTTAGAGGACTCAGGCTGTAAGGATGGTAAGGGCTTAGTCCTCCAAGCCACCCCCTGCTCTGACATCAATGCTGCATCGGCGAAAAGGTATTTCCCCGATCCGAGCGGTGAAGATGCCCCCTAGTTTTTGTATTGCTAAGGGTACTAATGCCTCTCTGCTGATAAGTAACTCTCAGAGCCAGCGAGCCTGTCGCAGTTGGTGCCAAATAAGCAGCAGCCTTTCCACAACATGTTCATCCTTTTTTATTTTAAAATAAACAAGAGTCACATCAGAATGATTTGTTGGCAAAGATAATAGTTGTGGTTAAATTTAGATGGGAGTTGTTTGTTGTGAGCCCTACCATGACATATGTTGCAGATACTAGGCCCAATTCTGTGATCTAATGTTGCACCAATGCAAAGCTTCTACGTAGGATCATGTCACACGTGGCATCGTCAGCCAGTTTTTTCAAACATGCAGGGCACTTCACCGGCCATAGATTGCAGTGGAAGCACTGCCCCAGCGAACACATACTCCTAATCGAACAGTGTATGTTTTTAACGAGGACATGCTCCATTTATCATGAAAAAAAGTTACAACAAACGATGCCTGCAATGTGTGCTCATTAAACTCACAACAATCAGTAGACGAGGGTCTCTCTCATTGCTATTCTCTTTGTATTGTTGGTGTAAGCCAAGCAAGACACCTAAAGCAACATGTTTGCGGCATTTAAAATAGTTCTGTGTTAGTAAACGCATTGCTTTAGTGATTTCAAGTACTGCTTAGATCAGTAAGAGCATTAAAGATCCTGTTTCATTGTAACTATTGTTTTCTGGTCCCCTCTCAGTACATGCGTTAATTAGCTGAATATCGGGTATTAGCTGCCAGACACAGTGTAAACATCAATGACCTAAGAGGGAGTGTTAGTGGCCCCACACAGTGCATGCATCAATAAGCTAATAAGGAGAGTATGTGGCCCTGCACTGTGCATGCATCAATGACCTGATAATGAGTGTTAGTGGCCCTACGCTGTGCATGACCTAATAAAGAGTGTATATTGACCTACCTGCATCAATAGGCTTACTGAGGAGTGTAAGTAGCCCCGTCAGTGCCTCTGGGTGAAAAGCTGTGGAGGCCCCACACTGAACTTATGTCAGTGGACCTGTGAACCAGCATCAGTAGCCCCACACAGTGAATGCACCAGAGGGCCTAATTAGAATAATCAGTAGCCTGACAGTGTACATACATAAAATGACCTAATAATACATAATTATAGCTTCACAGGGTGCATGCATCAATGGGCTTAGTAATTAGCAGTAGTGTCTCAACAAAGTGCATGAAACAATGAGCCTTACAACACATATCAGTATCCCTGCGAAGAACATGCATCAATAGGTCTTCTAAAGAACATCAGTGGCCCCTCACTAATGCATGCATTAGTGAGCCTGGTAATGAGGGTCATTGGCATCACACATTACAAGCATCAGTGGGCATGGTAACTAATGTCAGTGCCCTGCACAGTAAATGTGCAACGTAGCTGAATAATGAGCGTCAGTGGCATTACACAGCATATGCATCAATGGACCTGGCAAAGGGCGACAGTGGCTTCACACAATCCCTACAGTAAATGGTCTATTAACAAGAGTCAGTGCCTCACACCTGTGCATGTAACAAATTATATTTTCTTAGTACATTTAGTTATGACAATACTAAACAATTGGAATACGAATGCACTACTGCTCTACAATAATAATGATGCAGTAGAGTAGTGTCATAATAATGTCATTTGCTAGAGACAAGAAACAAGCGCAAAAGACAGGCCATTGATCAGAATATAACTGATCAAACTATGAAAAATATCAAAATGTTCAGCTTTTTCTTCTGAAATATTTTCTGTGAAAAGCTGTCATGAGCTAACAAGGACACATTATCCTCTCGTTTATTAGTGCACTGCAGGAATTCATTATAAGAGATTAAGAATGTACCCACAAGTTAGTATTCATTCTTAACTTTAAGTAACATTTAAACTCCTTAATATGCAACTGCAAGTTGGATATTGATGTGTCAGTTTCATAGTACAGATCTACAATATAGGGTATCTTTCATAACGGGAAGGAAGAGAACAAGGACATAAAACAGGTCTTAAGTATTCTAGTTGGTGTGCAAGTTTGTTTTGTTTTGTATGTCTGTTGAGCAAGTTCTGCACTGAGGTCTCTCTTTATTACAATCATGACCATAATTCAGGCCAATTTAACATCCGTATTACACTATGACTGTTTCAACACTCTTGATATGTTTGGGTGACCCTTCTAGTTTATTTCTCCTATGTGGCTGTCTTGTGTCTTATTTGGTAGAATTGTGTTAGCCAATCAGCAACTCTGGTGGTGAGGTGGTGAAAGTGGTATTTTATTGGAATTAGCATGGCACATTTAAATTAGGATGCTCAATGGCAACATTTTCAAATTTTGCTGCAGATAGAGGAAGAATGTAAATGGAAGTGCTTTAGTCATATGAAGGAACACTGGAATAGTATGGCAGGAAAAGACAACATTATGAAGCAGTGTTGACCAATTTATGTGGCAAGAAAAGTCCAGTTATGAATTCACAATGCCAATAGCTCTAACAAGCAAAGGCGAGACCTATTGCATTGCAAATGCTTGTTACTATTTTGATGAGGATTGGCATGCAATGCTTGCGTGAACAATAAGCCTGAAAACTATAGTGTTTGTCTCCAAACGCTTGGCATGAGAATCAAAGCACATTTGTCTATTACTAGACAATGCTGTAGAGCAATTATATTTTTGCATTTTTACTTTATCACTCACCGAAGTAAAGTCTCTCAGTTTCACAATTGTCTCTTGGATATCAAGTTATTTTCCACATTATGAATGCCTCTGGAGAATTTGAGATTATATCGCATTAGTTTGGTAGATTATCAAAACTGCAACTTTGAAAATAAAAATACTGTTTTCTTCTTGATTGCCTCGCCTGTTCCATTAAAGCACTTTCAGTAGGTTTGGGTAATCAATGTCACAAAGTCCTGCATTGAAAATGTTGCGGAAGGCGAAGTCAAGCCTTCTGGTCAGCAGTCCATTGTCTGTACCTTCCTTTGTGAAATGATGTGTACGTAACACGAATAACAATGACCTGGCCAGGATGTGGCAGATTGGAGGGCCGTGTATAACAGAAAGGACTACATACACAACCATGAGGAAAACTCTTTTCTTTTGTAGCCATATGGCAGCTTTATGGACACTGTCCTGTGGTTTGTCTCTAATCTAAAGGAGATCATTTAGAGGTTAGCAAAAGAGAGGCATCGGACAAAAAATAACAGATCTCCCATCCCCACCCTCTGTGTTGCCATGGCCAGTAGGAGGTAAGGGACCACTGTGCTTCCATCGATAACGCCTTAGCTGGCTAAGATGTTGCGAGTGCTGCTGTGTGATCTCTGACTGAGCCATCACCACACCTCTAGGGCCACTCCAGCACTGTATGACAGCAATACCCGACCCCATGCCCCATCTTGTTGGTACCAAAGGATCCGTGCATCCGTTTGTATTCCATTGCTACGGAGACTAAATCGCCTCTTCACTTCTTTTGGAAGATACACAAAGAATTCTAATTCTTCTTAGTGAATTCCTTTCCGGGAGTAGTCATGAAGGAATGGCTGGGTGCCCTCTCTGCACAGTGATGCACCTCCAGGATAGTGCACTTTTGTGCTTACGTTCTGCAACTGCATCCAGATCCCTCCCCTTCCCTAGCCAATTTCTTGCATACGAAGGGCCAAATTTATATATTGGAGTTAGGTCGATTTCTATTGCCAGGGTGATAAAGTAAATGATTCCATTGACCTGGCAGAGATGCCGCCTGCCAGATTTAGAAATGCCCGCCAAGCAGGTGGTCATTTCTAAAAAGCATTGCCTGGAATTGCCTTCACATGGGGTTTCCTGTCATTGCTTTTTGCAGTTTGATTTCCGTCAAAATGACGGAGGTATACATAAAACAGTTTTCTTTTTAGTTGTCTAAAAGAGAATAGCGAAGCGCCCCCTTGCGATTAGTCATCTCCCATGTCAAGGGGGCATTTTTTGCTTTTTACTCTCCCTTACCAACGAGGTTTGGTGGCAGCGATGGACAGTAAAAAAATGGCTAAATGTCCACCCATCCTAATTGTGCGGCCAGACATATAGCCATTTCTCTGAAGGCCATCAGAGGCGTTTGGCTGTGGCAGTGATGGAGTAGTGACTGCCGTAGCCAAAGCTGTGGTCCCCCAGCATTTAAATCAGAAAGGGGGACCATTATGTTGGTGGGTGGGGAACTCTGTTGCAGTTGTGGAGGAGCTCGCTCTCCGCCAATATCTAAATTGGGCCGTAAATCTGATAAAGGTACAATGGAAGCTCATACTGACAATTTTTTACAACTAAAACCGTAAAGGCGGTTTCACCTTCTAAACATCTACCAAATATGTGTTCTTCTGCTCTATAAAGGCTAGTATTAGCCATCTAGTTCTAGACAAGATTAATCACTGGTATTAGTCTGATGGTTCAAAACAAATTCTGATTATGGACCAAACGTAATATAACATTTTAGCATTTACTAAACAACTTTTGCGATGTGCAAAAGGCTTTCCAAGTCCCAACAGGTGTTGGGACTCTTTCTAAATCGCAATTAGGAAAGGTTAGACATAGGGCAGCGCTTCCCCATAGGGATTTGGTATGAGATGAATAACTAGTTTGTGCCACTTGATATAGCCTCCTCAAAGGAGAGGATAAACGGTTTGCAGAGGGGAAGCTGCCCTTTGGAAAGCTTCTCCTTTGGGAATCCCATTGGGTGGCCTCTGGGGAGCAGGCAGTGGTCGAGTGCACTGCCCACTGCCGAGGTACGCATACACATACGCATTCGTAGACACTGGGAATCCGAAAGTGTACAGAGCAGATATGTGAGCTGTATCATAGGTCATCTTGTGAGCCTGTACGATGCAGGATCAAATGGATGTTCTTCTTCAGATCTGAGGCCACATGTACAAAGGTAATCTTTTGAGATTACCAAATAGTGAATTCTTGTGATTCGCTATTTGGTAATCAAATTCTCGTGATTCAGTAATTGGTAATCGCGAGCACCGATGTACAAATGGATCTTTGACACAGTTTGTGATTCCCAGTGGGTCGCAAATACCCCTACCTCATGCATGTTATTATGGTAGGTCTCGGTTTGCAACACACTGGGAATCTCTAAATCGCAGGACGGTGGCTTGCTGGGGTCTGCAGACCACCATGTCTGTAATTGCTTTTCAATAAAGCATTTTTTTTAAAATGCAGACCGGTTTTCTTACAGGAAAATAGGATGCATTTAAAAAAAATTAAAAAGTCCCGTCATTCGGCTCATCAGGTATCAATATTGTTGCAGCTTATACTCCAGTGAGTGCATCCATTGTCTCCTCCTGGGAATGTCAGTCTTACACAGACTACATTAAACATTGTTTCACTAGCAAGTACAACATCTTCTAGCAAGAAGTTTCTCATGAGAACTAACTTCAGCTACAAGCACGTGGTCAGAACAGTGGAAAATCACAATTTAATTCTCTAAGCATCCATTTTATAAAACGCTTAAGCATCAGCTTGACATGAGGCCGTGCAACTAGGCCAAGAACTCGCTAAGTTAAGGCCTACGATTAATAAAGCTAAGACATACTGCAACACCCTTAATATGATATACTACTACATTAATTAAACATAAGTTAATAGGCACACTTTGTGAACATTGGCCGCCACTCTGGTGGGTACACCTTAAAATGTGTGCATTATTTTTCTCTAAGTTAATACATTTTCTACACAAATCCAACACTCTAAATACATGAATATTAGTAAACTCAGCGTTAACAATAGCTCTTTGCAGAACCTCACCTTGCCATCAGCACAATGCTATGCTTTGACAAAGGAAATGTTCCGCAGAAGAGTGAGGGAGAAGTGAGGTTCAAGTCTTTTTCAGTTGTCATGAGGTCCTGCCAAATAAAAGAATTACTGTCTGCTAAAGAAGCTTTGGTTGCTGCTTCTTTCTCCGTGTCCAACAACAAGATTACTTCACTTGGTGACCAAGGATGGGACACAGCCATGCCTGTAACCTTTATTAAATTCTTCAGAGGCATGATCCTCAATGTCCGGGTCTTGTTAGTACTGCAGAAATGTCTGTTGGCACTTTTTTTCCGATATTCAGATGTATTTCTTTGTTCAGTACTTTAGCTCCTAAAGCGCATCTTTCTACTTTTAAATCGATGTTTTTCGCCTATTGTCATGGTTTTTCAACCCTCACCACACCTGCTTGTGTTTCCACCACGAGAGAACCTTTGTGCATCTCCTACCTTTACAAACAGCTTTCACCACATGCTGTGGACCTGGGCATAAAAGCTTACACTTTTCTGCCTGCATTACAGCACCCCTATCAGGATATTTATAATGACCCTCTGAAATGCTGACACTGCAGATGCCAATCTTAAGGGAATGCAACAAAATTGTTAGGTACCAGTGGGTGTGATGAAGGCATTGTAGTGTCTAGAATTGGGATGCAATAGGATTTGATGATAATGGGATCCAAGGTCTAGCTTTGTAAACAACATGGATTGACCCACTTGAGATAACAGATTCTCTAATCTGGAAAGAGGAAAGGGTTCAACTTACAGAGGTTCATTTAGCTTCCCAAGGTCAACACAAACATGCACCTTGCCACTTCTCTTCTGTGCTAGGACTAACGGAGACAACCAAATGTAGCATCAACATGTTCAATGACTCCGTCATTCAACATGGACTGAATGTGTTTCTCTAGATCATCTTGTACACTCAGGGGGACATTATGCAACTTATGTTTGCCAGGGGTGTTTTCTTTCTAAACCTTAATAACGTATTTGTAGTTTTGTATGAGACACAGGTGATTACTAAAAACATCTTTAAACTTTTCATGCCAGGACTTAACTAAGTCATCACGTCTAACCAAACATGACACTTAAGTGATTGTAGGAGTATGGGTTAGAGTCCGAAGGTGGGCAATTTTGTCGGAATTAAGGAGCCCTTGTTGTTGAGGAAGGGTCTTTAAAATTTTTGTGAACCAGTAAAAATTCTTGAGTTAAGAGGAAATGCAGCAAAGGTGGAAGGAGGGCAATGGTGGCACGTTTGGAGGTTAGCTAGGGTTAGACCTGGAAATTCAGTTACAGCTAATTACGATAACTTTCTTGATCCTCAGCTTTTCGAGGATAATCGTGGCACGTCTCTTTGTCCCAGAACTAGAGTAAGGAAATGTCCTCTCAAATTGTTGGACTGATATGTGTTTTCTAGTCCAGCAGTTTCCGTAGGCATGATATCTGTAATTTCTTAAATGCTTACTTTTGCTTTTAGATTTATGTTCATGTTATCATAGTTGTAAAGTTGTATATTTCAATGCATGTCAATTGTTATTTCGTGCATGCCTAGTTAGTTCTTTATCTTGTGTTCAATTTATTGCTGTAAAATTGTGTGAAAAGGGGAGATGTGTGGGGATTGGTCTGAATAGCCCTTTGCGGAACCTCAAAGGTTTTCAGCTGTCATCAGGTCATGCCTTTAATAAAGGAATTGCTGTCTACTTATGAAGATTTGATTGCTGCTTCTTTCTCACGTCCAACAACAAGATTACTTTAAATCCTTTTTTAAAAGGATCCTGATTTGAAACACTAAGGCATCTACTACAGTTTGGTGAACATGGGGCATCGTCCAAATTCATGGTTCCCGTACGGTGTTTAGAGTCAGTGGAAACACCATGTTTCTGACGGTGAAGCCAAACCTGGCTCGGCTGGCAGATGCCTTTCAGAGATGGCTCGTCTGACACTGGGCCGTTGGTCAATGCAACTTTGACTGCTATCCCATTACCAACTGCAGACATTCCCATGTACATTTTTCCTGTTTGGGACCATCTTGGAAAGCCAAATGGTTCTGGACAGGAAACCAAAAAATGACCCCCACATAAAAACTCCAAATGTGTCAGGGACATTTTTGTTTTGTTTTTTCTTGGGAGTTTTTAAATATTAAAATCTTTACTGTGCAGGAGCATTGATAATTGCACACACTCATCTTAACTGATTTCAGAAAAGCTGCTGCAGCAGCCGTTATGCTGAAGTCACAGAGATCTCTGCCTGCCTGGTCAAGATCTGTAAGTATGGTGGAATGTCTTGCGGCTGGTCAGGAGAGTATATCCCTCCATTGGCTTGATTATCAAGCAGCCATACTCTGAATCCGGGGTTTCCAACCTTTTTTGTAATGAGAGCTACTTCTTATCGATGAAAATACTCCTAAGCTACTAATGATTTAGACAACTTCTGCTATAGTGTCAACATTAGATGCAATCACAATAATGACCACACCTTGCAGGATTACTAGTAGTGACCACCCAAATGTAGGTCATAAAATTGAGTGAGGTAAAAAAATCACAGCATTGATTTACTATTCTGAACACCACATCTATGAACCTTGACATATATAAATCTGGAAAAAAATTGATCTAATCCAGATAAACAGATCTAGAGTTAAGAATGTAAATAGAACTGTACCTACCAATATAAAGTTACAATTGATATTGTAGAAAAACACCAAACATCCCAATGCATAAGATAGCGTTGCTAACATCAATGTCAGGACAAGCTTAATTTTAATAAAGTGGCTGCACATGGCTAGTGAAATAACAACCATAGCCTACTTTCACAAAGGAAAGACGAAAAGATATAAATGTCAAAGACCTGG